>NC_137949.1:4366700-5566700 GCF_963969265.1 Rhamphochromis sp. 'chilingali'
CTCCTGCAGGAGAAATTGGAGCTGACTGACGTCTATACTGAACTTAAAACCGGAGAAGTTCTGATCCGTCTGCTGGAGTTCATCGCCAACGAGAAGTTGCCATCGCGGAGCCGAGGCAAGATGAGAGTCCACTTTCTGGAGAACAACAGCATTGCCATCAATTTCCTCAAAACCAAAGTAACCTACTTTTTGCTTTTTGGTGTCCTGAAAGTGATCCACCAAATTTACAAATATACAAAATTAATCTTATACACACAAACCTCAGTGTACAAGTGTATATGGTTATAGTATTATTCCTCATGAGGAGAACGGTCTTTTCTCAGTATATTTTAATCTTGATTAAATGTTAGTTCTAAAAAGCCAATCAGATTATCCTAAATGTCAAGGTAATGACTTTCAGTTCTTACTGGCAGCTGTAAAATGTTGAACTTCATAGCAGTCTCACGAACGACAGCTTCACACTGCTCTATGCTCTACTGTTAGATTCGGGTGGATTTAATTGGTCCAGAAAATGTGGTGGATGGGGATCGTACACTGATCCTGGGGCTGCTGTGGATCATCATCCTCAGGTTTCAGATTGGACATATTAACCTGGAAGAGGTATCGAATTAAAACTACAGCAGAATTAGTTATCTCCTTTAATTTAAACAATTTATTTATGAATTTAACATATTTAACATTTTCCCTCTTTTTTGGGGTATTTTCCTTTTCCCTTTCCTTTCCCTTGCTCCTCCACATTTTTACTTTTGTCTTTCCATCTTCTTGTCTTTTAAATTTTTTCCATTTTTGCCTTGTTCTCATTTCATCTCACCCCCTTCCCTCCTCCTCCTTCTCAGGGGAACAGCGTAGCTCATCGCTCAGCCAAGGAGGCTCTGCTGATCTGGTGTCAGAGGAAAACATCAGGCTACAATGGTGTTGACGTGCAGGACTTTTCCTCCAGCTGGAGGGATGGACTTGCCTTCAATGCTCTTATCCACGCCCACCGGTAGCATACTTGTGCACACGCATTTTTGTTGTATTTGTGAGGTCCCTCATAAAATATTTCCTAAAATATCCTCAAAAGTCAAAAACTCAAATGGAAACTCAAATCGCTTCTCACAGAGTAAACATACATGTGTCTGTCCATCCCAGACCTGACCTTTTTGACTACCACCGTTTCCATGGTGATAACCCCCAGCGTAATCTGGAGCATGCGTTCACTCTGGCAGAGCGGGAGTTCAGTATCATGCAGCTTCTGGAGGTGGATGACATCATGGTCGCTCATCCTGATGAAAAGTCCATCATGACCTACGTGTCTCTGTACTACCACTACTTTTCCAGGATGAAGCAGGGGCAGACCATCCAGAAGAGACTTGCCAGGGTTGGATTCAGCACAAACATAAACACAGCAGCATTGCATACAACAGAAAAAAAGATCAGTCAGATAATAAATAATATGACCATAATAGCATAATACATAATATTAATTGAAGCCCAAGTGATTCTAAATTTGTGTATAGATGAGTGCATATAAATATATACGACACATACAGACATGCACATGTTATAGATATTAAAGGTGACATATTTCTAATATAAGGCAGAATTGTTTCTGTTTAACTAAACGTGCAGTAAAAATAAAAAAGAGAAGCAATGGGGCAGAGAAAGAGTCTGTATCAGTCTGTCAGTCCATCTTTTCAGACTCAGTCGGCTCTTGTAACTTGATGTTGATTAGCAAAAACCGAGGCTGGTTACAATGGAAAATCTAATCTATAAGGCAGGTTTATTTGTCCCTAAACTCAGATTGTGGGTCATTTTTTTCTTTAAATAATGTGTTGCTTGACATAATGTCTGTCATACCGTTTATAGTGTGGACTGCTCTGCCCCATGTGGTATTGTAACCTGCTCTAAATAGTATAGATTACTGCTACAATGACAAGCTGCTGCTCACACAAAACACAAAACACAGCTGGTGGGATTTTTATTTTGGTAGATAAGAAGGTATTAGTAGCTCAAAGGAGAACCTTTCATAAAAGAGGGGCTGTGGATGTTAAGAATCACATCAGATCACATACAATGAGATGCTGCTGGAGGCAGCAGCAGGAACTCATTCAGAGAACCTCACACCTTTAACACACCGAAGCTACAAGCCTTTATCTGCTTCACACATGTTCCTTCTGCTGTACATGATAATAACCAAGTTAAACTGTTTTGGGGCTGAGTGTTGTCAGATGTTTTTTTAAGGTTTGCATTTTGTTTATTTGGACTGAGGGTTATGGTTGCAGGAGTGAAAGTGCTGTGACTGAACACTGATGCTGCTGTATTGCTTCTCATTCTTAAATAACAACCACATTAGTTAATGGGAGGTGAAACTAATATGTTTAATTTCTCATCTTAAGTCGCATACACAATGGAAGTGATAACTACAGCTTTGAAAATTATGTTAGAAGCCACTTTTATATTTATTAGTATTTTTGCATTGATAGGTAGGCAACTATAAATCAAAAATTAAGCAAGCCAATCATGTGATGTAATATAACAGCCATGCATTTTAAAATCAACATTGGCTCATATAGCTTGTGATAGTGATAGTGTTCAGGTGCAGTGACCAGCATTTTCAGAATGCCAGGAAGTGACTGACAGCAGCCTTTTGCAATAAGATTGAGCAGTTTCAGATGGACACTTTTTTACCCCAGTGGGGTTGAGGGGACATCAAGAGGGGCAGGTGCAGGATGCAGAATTACAGTTTGCAGAATTAGAGTCAACCAGCAACAATGGGGATAGCCTATTAACAATGAAATCATTAAGAAGGCAAGATAGGTAATTTAAGGATTAATTTAAATGAGCAACTTTTCTTGGTTGCTAATTCTTTGGTTACGAACAATATTTTTGTCTTTGATTTGCCAGTCCAGATTCCATTTTAACATATCAAACCAAAACATCCAGAACACAAAAGTAGGACTTCATTCTTTTCTCCACAGATTGTTGGGATGCTCATGGAGCTGGATGGCATGAAGATCCAGTATGAAAGAATGGTCTCAGATCTGCTTCGCTGGATCAAAACTAAGGTAACAGGTCAATCCCAGAAAAAACACAGGAATATAAGACAAAAAAAACAAAACAATTAATGAATTAAATTTGGTGATTATTTTTTGACTGAAGATGGTGCAGCTGAATGACAGAAGATTCCCAAACTCTTTGAGGGAGATGCAGAAACTGATGAGCGCTTTTAAGACCTACAGAACTGTGGAGAAACCTCCCAAATACCAGGTCAGATGACCCTCACATTTTAAATTCAGCGTCCTCCTTTGTTCATCTCCTTAAAGTTAAGTCTTGTTTTTCCAGGAGCGTGGGGCAATTGAGGCCCACTTGTTCAGTCTGAGGACTCAACTGGCAGCCAACAACCAATGGGCTTATAATCCTCCCGAAGGTACAGAACACTAACAGTCAATTATAATATAAGGGCTGCTATGACAAAGATCGCTCATGCTGTTGTGTATTTGTAAAGGTAAAACTCTGAATGACATCGAGAAGAGCTGGGCTATGCTGGAGAGGGCGGAACATGAACGAGAGCGAGCCCTACAGGAAACGCTGCTACGCCTGGAAAGCCTGGAGCAACTTGCACAGAAGTTTGCCAGGAAGGTAACGCCACTCTACTCATATGAATGTCTTTGTTACAAGTCTCCCAGTTTTGATCGTAATGTTATGGAGTTGCCTGACATATTCCTGAGTAAATTATAAAAACAACTTTGTGATTACAAATCACTGTGTTGTGCGTAGAAATAAATTTCAGTGAGTTTTGGTAATGTTAACCTCAAAATGGATGCGACCTTTTGACCACTCTTGTTCCGCTGGACATATATGCAAGATCTTGTTATTTGTTATTAACAACCCCACAGAAAAGTAGATACACACAACACAACAAAAAAGTATAATTTTGATTTAATTTTAAACTTTTTTTTTATTAAAATAGGTATATCAGTTTGGAATCTGTTCAGAATGGAATACCCTTTACTTAAAGCTGGGAAATGGGGACAAACGTGTTGCTGGGATTTTGTGAATTTGTTTGTGTAATGTTAACTTAAAATGGAAACCACTTTTTGGCATCAGAAAGGTTAATCTATGCAGACAAACAGCATTCAAAACCCTGGATCTGATATTCAACTTTCTGCCTGTTTTTATGGCTCCTTAAAAAATCCCCAATAGACTGCAAAATCCTTCCTTTTTGTCTTCTCAGGCAGCTCTGAGGGAGGGCTATCTTGAGGACACACTGCGTCTGATCCGGAGGCAGGACATCCGAGGTCTGTCCACACTGGAGGAGGCTCAGGCAGCTGGCCGGCGTCTGGAGGCCTTGGCTACCGATGCACTGGCCAGGGAGCCACGCTTCACGGCCCTCAGAGACATGGCAAAATCCATCGAGAAAGGAAACTACCACAGCAAGGAGCAGGTCATTGGGAGGTGGGAGGATGAAAACAATGACTTTGTGTAACACTCTTTTTGAAGGGAGAAGAACCAAGAAGTGACATTAATTTAAAAAAAAAACTTGTACTCTACATAATAATATATTTGTTTCTAAGGGAGGAGAACATTAGCCATCGATGGAAGGACCTGCTGCAGCAGCTCCAAGAACAGAGGATGCTTTTGGGAAATGTAGTTGAAACTCTGAGCATCCTGCGGGACATTGAGCTTGTCTCCCAGGAACTGAAAGAGCTACAAGTGAGCTTATTATTCGAAATTTAGTTATAATGACGACACTGGAGTTTTACTTAGATTGTACTGTGAGAGAAGTGGGGTGACTTTAATATTACTCACTGTCCCCTCCCTTATCCCATCTTAGTCCCAAGCCAGTTCCTCTGAACTGGGGAAGCAGCTGACGGAGGTGGAGTCTCTTCTTCAGAAACAAGATCTCCTGGAAGCTCAGATCTCAACTCATGGTGAAACCATCACTGCAATCAGTAGCAGAGCTCTGAAGGTACGCTAATAATTGGCATCTCATGTCCTATTAGTTCACTGTTTGGGGAATTTGTAAGGGTGATTTCTGTCAGACTGACCCACCTCCTTTCTCTCACTCAGGCAAAAGTAAGGGATGGGCAGCAGATTCAGAGCAGAGTGAGAGCTCTTGACACTCAGTACAAATCGCTGGTGTCTCTCAGCAGCAGCAGGTTTGCTTTAGTTTTCTCATTTACAGCATGAGGGAAAAATCATTTATCAAGCAACAGGTCTAAACGTGTAACATTTCTTTGTATGTCCAAAATGGTGGAATAGAAAGTCTAATTAGTCTGATATTCTGTTGCTACATCTCTCACCTGTGCTCATCTTGCCTCACATCTTTCTTTTGCTGTGTCAGGAGGAGGCAGTTGGAGGCTCAGTTGAGGTTGTTTGAGTTCCTCTATGACTGTGAGGAGTTGGAGGCCTGGATCTATGAGCGCTGGTTAAAGCTGCAGACGGCTGGACTTGGAAGAGACCTCAACCACATCCAGGTGGCCGAACACAAGCACAAGGTGAGCCAGAAAGCTGTGTATACGGACACTTGAGCCCATAAGGTTCCATGCTTTGGACTTTGACACTGTGAAGAAGTTTTGTTTGCTTTTTTACACAGGCACGTGTGTTACAGTGGTTTAAGGGTGTTCTTTGTGAATGTGTTAACTCTGAATTATGTGATGAAAAGTCAACTTTTTTGTGCCTCTTGTGAAAAACACAGGATTCATATTATTTTACAGATTGTCAAAACTTTAGAAATGTTACATTGTTATTCTTTATTAAAAAAAGAATAACAAAAGCTTATAAAGCAGATACATGTTTCTGTTTTTTTTTAAATGCCTTAAACTAAAGCAAGACAGGACTCTAAGTCAAAAGATTAACTTAAAGAGGCAGCTTTTATTTGCTGTGAAAACTAAAACCAAAATACATGAACACTGTCACTCGGCGCAGACTGAAATCACAGAAAACTGAATTTTATTTACACACTCCCGGTTCACTATACACAGGTGAAGGAGAAGGGGGCCAAGGTTCCCAGGGGTACAGGGAAGAATCAGGAAAAGTGTCCTCTCTTGCTCCGCTCCACACGAACAGAACAATGCACTTGGAAAGGTCCTTTCCTCACACATGCCACTCTCACTGCGGCACTCACGAACAGGCTTCGGTGTCCAAACTTCCAAACCGAGCACGAAGAATCTGTATACAGAGATCAGGAATTAACACGGAAAACTGTCACGAAGAGAGCTCAAAACTGGCTGAGGCTAAAGTAGCACTGACGAGCGTTACTCAATAGTCCAGCAGCGAGGTGCTCTCAGTCACTGCCTTAAGTAGCGAGAGCAAACAAGGTGAGGAGCCACAGGTGATTGCTTGCAGGTGGTGATGGCCAGGGGCGGGAGCCCACAATGAACTCCACCCAGGCAGCAAGTAGAGAGAGAGAGGAGAGAGAGAGGAGAGAGAGAGCGAGACAAAAGCAACACACATGTAGCCACACAGGGCCAGCCGGGCAGGCACCATGACAAACACTACACAAACAAAAGATAAACTAGAACTAACAACTGAACTGGACTAGACTTGACAACATGGAACTAACACCAGAACACAGCTTACATGGAGAACACGACAATGAACAGAGTGAGACTAAACACTTAAATACAGATGAAGGATAACAAGGGGATGGAAACAGGCGGGAACACAGCTAGGACTAATCAAACCTGAGAAGACAGGGAGGAAGCAAAACTAAATACACTGAATACAGGACAAAGGACTATCAAAATAACACAGGAAACAAGAGACACACATTAAGATGTAAACACAGGAAACGGGGGGAGCGAGGGTCATGAAGGGGAGACAGATAATAATGGATTGGATTTATATAGCGCTTTTCAAGGCACCCAAAGCGCTTTACAATACCGCGCCATCGGCCCTACACCAGTAGGCAAGTAGGGTAAAGTGTCTTGCTCAGGGACACAACAACCAGGACAGAGAGCCCAGGGATCGAACCGGCGACCTTCCGGTTACAGATGCGATTCCCAACCCCCTGAGCCACGGTCGCCCGATGAATCAACACGGAGAGAAAATTTAACATGCGCGAGAGACATGATAGACTACACAAGCAACAAGGACACAGGGGAGGCCAAGCACAGAACCATGAATAATATTAACCACAAGAATGTAGAATATTGTGTAAAACATAATCTTAAAAAGAAGAAAACATAAATCCTGAGCTCCGACTCACGGCCCTGACAATATAGAGTTGGACCTACAATAGGTTGCATGCTGTGTGGATTGTTGAGGGATTATGGACCTAAAACCAGGATGCAGGAAACAGTGACTAAACTCTAAGCAAGTTTTAATGGTGATAACCCAGAGAGTAAACCAAGCCAAAATCCAGAAGCTGAATACAAAAAGCAGGAAATCCAAAACATCAAGGGACACTTGGCATCAAGGACGACAGAGACAATACAAGAGGTAACGAGGTAAATGTTCGTCATGTGACAATTGAAACTAATCTTGAGACAAGCGAAGTAGGAATAAAAACAAAGCACAAGTGACAAAAGACTATAAAAATAAAACAGGAAGTAACAAAACACCAACACAATGACTCTAACAAACAAACAAACCGAAATAAGTGAAACAAAGGATTAAGTCATCGGGAATAACCAATCAAACTAAGACTTAAGAATTCAAAAATACACAAGCTGAAAAAAGTCCAAAGCCCAAGACCACGAAACAATATTTGCCAAGTTTTAAATGAAATGAAAATAACATAAACAAGAAACAGCAATGCAAAGAACAGAAGTGCATCTAAACAAAACAGACAAATAATAACATTTAAATTCTGGTTTAAGTCATGTAATCTGGTTAATCTGACTGTTTTTAGGCTGAACATGACCCCACCTTGAGAATAAAGGCAATTTAAATCTATCTTGACTCTAAATGCCACTTCAAATAAATCATAATTTGATAGGTGCTGGAGGCAGAGGTCCAGGCCCAGGAGTCTTTGTATAAAGGTGTCCTGGGTCGAGGTCAGGATCTGCTCTCCAAACAGAGTCAGGAGAATCAGCAAGCTGTTCAGAAGTGGATCAGGACTCTCAAGAAGCAGTGGAGCCACCTGACTGACGAGGTGACGGGACACCGCGACAGACTGCAGGCTGCCGCTACCATAAAGCAGGTGAATAATAGTGGCGAGCCGGCTCCTTATCGCAAGCCGTGGGTTTTTTTCCCCTTTCTCTCACCCTCTCTCTCGCACTTTTTCCCGCTTCACTCCGTACACGAGCCTTGTGCTTTGCGCTGGGCAGAGGGGGGAGGGGCGGTAGTTACACTCGCAGTAGCACAGGAACAGAGCGGGAGGGAGAGAGAGAGAAAGAGAGCCAGGGACAACAACGTCACATTAGAAAGGTATAGTAATCATCCACAACTATTTTCATTTGCGGATGATAAAGGATTCAGAAAGTTTATTCATGCAGGCCCATATGACAGAGAATATGCATGTTCTTTTTGTTTTCATATTTTTTCTTATTTATATTTAATTGTGTTGTGGTTTGCAGTGTTTTGTGTTGTTTCACTTTAAATTTGTTTAAAAGGAAAAAGCTGAAAATTTAAATAGTTAAAGTTGAAATGTGAATAGTTGTTTTTGTTTTATATGATTTATTTATTACATTTTATGTGGAGTGAATAAATAAAAGTATATTTAGGTAGCTCTGTTTTGAAGTTCAGTTAACGCTAGAAATGTGTTTTGGAGTTTGTACGTGCTTTTTCTCTAGGGGCCACTGTATATATTTATATTTATATATAAATAAAACCACTTTTTTTTTTACATTAGTAATTCCTTTTGTGCATAATTTTATATTATTGTTAATAATAAATTAATTAAATCAACAAAACAACCTGAAGAGCCGGTTCGGAGCCGAAAGAGCCGGTTCTCTAAAAAGAGCCGGAAATCCCAACACTAGTGAATAATGTGTCATTAAAGGCAGAGAAGAAGAAGAGAAGATTGAAAAAAAGCTGTTTTTGTTTAGTGTAGCTTCTTTTTGTCTGTAAACTCCTATCTCTGCTCACAACAAACACATTTTTGAGGTATTACTGTTTTTTTACAGTTAGTCTAATTATTTTGCAGTCAGATTTTTACCTGTGTGCTGCTGTTATTGTGTAGGTTCTAACCATCCTGTCACGTATGTTATGTTTTATTTTCTTGTGTGGTCTTTTGGAACCTGCTCTTGATCTCTATAGACATGCTCTAAGACAGTAACCTTTATTTCTCTGACCAGTATTTTGCAGATGTGGAGGAGGCTAACTCCTGGCTAGGTGACAGGAAGCCACTGCTGATAAGCGAGGATCATGGGAAGGACGATTCCAGCACAGCATTGCTTCTTCAGCGCCACCTTCGTTTGGAGAAGGAGATGGCAGCGTATGCCTCAGAGATAAAGAGACTGTCAGAACAGTCAAAAACTGCAGCACAGCTGACGGCGCTGACTGCACAGCAGGTCATTCTGCATGCTTTATTCAGATATTGTTTCTGTCAGATAGATTTTCCTAACATTTCTTATGTGTAGTTATTAATGAGTCCTTACTAAAATAATATAACATAGTTGAAAGATGTTTCTCCTATGTGTTCCTTACTTTTTTAATCTTCATTTATTGGCTGTTATAAACTGTGATATCAATAAACTGACAAATAGCTAATATTGGCTCTACAACACTGACTGTGATAGTAGATGCAAAGCTATAGGCAATATTTCCTCATCCCTTGTAGGCAGAGCCTCAGCAAGGCAAGATGATCCAATATAGCGATTCCTCTGGGGAAGAGGAGAAGGAGTGGCAAGGAGCACGAACCTCACTATCCAGTACCAGAGGTGGGAAGGGCCCTGTAAGCATCCCCCCTCAGAAAGAGGAAATCAAGGCCAAAGTCCGCTTCAGATACAGCAGAGGTACTGGAGTACTTAGTGTCACTGTTGTGTTGCATAGCATGATAAGGAGTGACTGCTACTCATACATGAAAACACAAGCCTATATTCTGCACTAAATAATCTGCCAGCACTACACTGTGTTATTTCATTTCTCATTTTGATACAGAATGCCCATTTTTCTCTTAAAACAGAAATCTTACTCAGGTCAGACCAAGTCACATAAAAAATATTCATTAAATATTTAGGCAAATTTATAGAGATGCTCTTGTTTACAGAGAGGACCAGATAACAGGCCAATTTAAGAGGAAAAATATCATGCATTATGTCCTTCTCTATTAACCATGTCTGAAAGTGGCTTTACTCCAATTCGCTATTTTCTGTAACACAGGCCAGGTTAACACAGGTTTACTCTGTGGTTTACTATGAAGAGCAGTAATCTGTGCTAAAAAAAAAATGATGACAGAAAATAAGGAAAAGCAGATTATGTAAATTGTAACTGTTTTCATTTTTGCATTTCTAAAATGTAGCCAAGTGTGTTGTGATGAACAGACATGGGCTATATCTGAAATCACACAACAGAAAAACACATAGTAGATACTTTATTGAAATGTAAAGTATAAACTAACCTGATTTCAGGTCAGTTTCCGTGGGACCGCAATGAGATTGTGACCATCGTCAGCAGTGAGCCGGATGGAGACAGAGTTGTGGCCAGAGACAGTGGAGGAAACCAGCAGTCCATTCCCAAAACCTACCTGAATATGCTGCCATCCAGTGTATGATCAATACTGAACCAGTTCTTTGGTCAGATTATGAAAATATCACATCTCGTTAGTGGACATGCTTTGTTAGTGGGCAGTGTGAAAATAAATTATTATGTATTTTTTTAAAGTGTCAATAACTTTATCACACCCTCTTCAGGTTCCTCCACCCACTCCACCTGCCTCAGCCAATGATATGCCAGAAAGCTCAAGCAAGAAACTGAGTCGTCCAAGGCGAAAACGCTCTATGCGTCGCGGCACAGCTGAGATCCAAACCACATTACTGCCAGACCCCGAGTACCAGAGAGATACTGTGGAGAGCACACAGGGCAGGTTGGACCAAGAGTACAATTTCTTGTACAACCTGGTGAAGGTGAGAGAAAGGAGCAGTATACAGAATATAAACTGTTTACTTAGTTATGTGGGAGGTTGTATTAAGATGACAGATTATTATACAGAAAAGGACATTCAGAGTAGCTGTATTCTAAAATCAGATTTATATTTATATTGGTTTTCAGACAAAGACAAAGAGCCTGGAGGAGATACTGCGTCTTCATCGATTTTACAACAGCTGCCATGAGTTTGAGTCATGGATGGAGGATAAGGAGAACATCCTCAACACCTTCAGCACTGATGGTGACAATCTAGCAGTGGTTCAGGCCAAATATGAGGTGAAGACTTCTCCAGAAAAATATTTCCAAACATATCGTACAAGACTTATCCTACAAACTGAAAACAGGGGATCAACTCATCTGGGTGAAACAAATGTCCCAATACCTCATGATTTTTCTAATTTGTTTAATCCTTAAATGCATCTCTTAAAAAATATTAAGACTACGTCACAGCCCATCATTTTGTTCAGTTAAGATCTCAGCATAAACTGTAACAGCAGTCAGGTGTTTCCTTTTGCTGATGGTGGGAAATTTAGCCTTGTGGGTTTACTTATAAATGAGTAAATAATAGCACATGGTGTTGTCGAAGCTGGCTAGATGGATTCTGATACCAACAGATTTGTAGATGAAGATCAACCTTAAGTTAAGCTCATAAATCATATTATTTATTGGGAAGGAGAAACTTTTAACCTCTAAAGCCAGAAAATCACAGGGTAAATACTGGCTTCCAATTGTCACTTCTGTAGGTTAATCAGAAATGAAAAAATGTGGCTTTAGGTAGAATACATCTGATAAGGCAGCAGTTCATATTAAGTGCCACTGAGTTTTCACTGATTTTCTTCTGTAGCATCAATCTTTCTTTTCAGTGATTTTCACCCAAACAACAACTTTTTTTGTTGCTTTTTTAAATGATTAATTTGAGATTTTTTCTGACTTTTGGACATATTTAAGAGGCCTGATTTTTTTTATTTTCACTTCTTCAGAATAAACTCAGACAAACTCAGATTCATAAAATATCTGAATACTTTGACTCACCCTTGACTTTCTGTTTTAGAACTTTCTGACTGAGTTAGCGAGCGGACGAGGTCAGCTGGACGATATCATCAAAATGGCAGACGAGCTGGTGAAGAGCCAGCACAGTAAACAGAAAGAAATCCAATCCAGAAAGAGGAGTGTTTCCAAAAGGTGCAAAAAAAGTCCAAATCACTCAAATCAGCACAAGGACCCAGATACACAAACTAGATCCTGTGAAAAAGTGATGTCTCATTGTTACTGTTATTAAAATGACAACAGTGAAGGACCCAGTAACAACGGCTTGCTATTATAGCAACATGCTATAATAAAGTGCCTGGGCTGTAGGTTGAGTACAGGACAGCATTTTGGACAGTTTTGGGGCGCCAGAAGCTCCTGATGACTGTGTGACAACTGTGTGATAGTTCTGGGTTCTTGGTGTGTTGCAGGTGGGATCGGATTCAGCAGCTGAAGGATGACAAAGGAAAGGAGCTGCTGAGTACGGCAGATGTGCAGTCCTTCCTGCATAGCTGCGAGGAGGCTAAAGCTCAGCTGCAGGGTGAGCTGTCCCAGCTTGACGAAGTGGACGTGGGCTGCACCCCCTTCACTCTGCTTGCTGAGGAGAAGAACCAGATTCGGGCCCTTAGAGACATCAAGATGCTTGAGGGGAAGATTGCTTACCTGAAGAGCGTTGCAAAGATGTATGGTCTGATATAGTCTGTGGGATTTTGAGGTGTTCTGCAGTTGTCTCAGTAGGCCTTAATTGAATCAAAAACACTTTAAAAGTAATTGATGGTTACAAATATGTTAAGCAACCAACCAATCAATCAATCAATCAATCAATCAATCAATCAATCAATCAATCAATAATAATAATTTTAGAAATGTGTGTTGTAATTTGATAGAAATAAGTCATTGTTGTTTTGTATTTGATGTTCATAATGATTAATCAGTGATGTGATATATGTATATAAAGGAAATTAAAAGAGCCATAGACGTGACACTGAAGGTAGCTGCAGTTTTCCTGAGAATAGTTTTGTGAATTACTTTCACATGAATGGGCTCATGGATTGGCCTACACTGGTCTGTACCTTGGTACATGGGCTTTGATGTGTTCATGTGTTCACCGCTCTCCAAATATCTATTACAGATGATAATGGTATCTTAATTTACATTACGAATAACACAGAGCTGCATTAGTCTGAAAGGTTTCAAAGTTAAAACACTTTACATGAACTTCTAGCTAAAAGTGTTTTTTCTAAAGAAACTTCACGGTGGAGTACATCTCCATTCATCTCCACTCAATTTGCTCACATCCTGTGTTACAGGAAGCAGGACTGCAGTCCGGCAGAGAGTGCGGCCATTATGGAGGAGGTTCGAGGTTTGGAGGCTCTGCTGGATCAGGTGACATTTTCCTTCTTTGTTTTAGACTGACTGGAGTGTAGTAGCCAAGAGTGAAGGTGTTCAAACTTCAGTCTGTGTTCCTACAGAACATCTCTTTTGTGCTTGCAACATTTCGTGTTGATTTGCATTGACACTGACATACTCGACATCATTATTTTATTAATAAAAGTGAAGATCTCTTATTTTTTGTATGTACAAAGCAGGTGGTATAAGACTGAAAAGGTACAGCGTTTGGGTCATTATAATTAGGTTTGATATTCTGATGAACACAGACTCAGAGGCTGTTACTGTTTTATTATTGTTATATTATTATTAAATGTTTTGAGTAAAAAAATCTAAAATAAAACTACAAACTTAAAAAAAGACATTTTTGTACAGGTGAAATGTCAAGCATCAGACAGACAGCACCAACTGGAGGAGGCCCGCAGGCTGCAAAGTTTCCAGCAGGAGGCCAAGGAGCTAGAGCGCTGGGGGGGTTCAGTTCAGGAACGGCTCCTGCAGGAGGAGACAGCGAGCGATGTGGCCTCGGCTGTCACGCTGCTGGAGCAACACCAGGAGCTGCAACTAGAAATGGAGACACAGAGGAGCAGGTAAATAGCAGAAACTGTGCACAGCATTCAGTGCTTAGTGTGTTGTTGTTCCATTCATTGAATTGCATTCATTTAATTCTATTTAATTCGAAATAAATTAAATCTGCAGCATCAGTAAATTTAAATGCAAAGTGTTTTAGCAGTGGTTAATAGGAATTTAAAAAAATTATGATGAAAATTATTATGATTAAAAATTATGCTAAAGAATGTTCAAATCATTAATCCTGTGCACGTATTTTTTTTTAACTACCATAACGCTTGTCCATAATGAAAGCCATTTCTATCCCCTTCTGACAAAGGGATTGAGAAGATTGGCTCATGGACATCATCATTTAAGTGGACTGTGTCTCTCCCACTGTGTGTGTTTTTGCCAGGCTGAAGGAGATGGAGAACTTAGGGAAATCTCTGCTGCAGGGATCATCCAATGGGAAAATAGGCGGTGTTGACATCCAACAAATCCTTGATAATCTCAGTGCTGAAAGGAGTAGGCTGGAGACGCTGTGGGCTAGTAGAAAGAAGCATTTGGAGCAGGGTGTGGAGCTCCAGAGGCTGAACCAAGAGGGAGACCGGATTGAAGCAGCATTGTCTGGACACGAAGCCCGACTAAAAGTCCAAGATCTTGGGGTGAGGGTGCTCATTTCTCACCTTTTTACATGGTCCAGCTCCTTGAAATGTTACCCTTAAATTTGAATCCTAAATAAGTATTTATAGAAATCTGTGAAATTGCTATAAGTAAAGATTATAAATAGGATGTTCTATCATAAAAATGTCAAAATAATGATTACATTTATTGATGCAGGACTCGGTAGACAGTGTGCACAGTCTACTGGGGCGACAAGATGAACTTGAAAGTCTTCTTATGGCTTTGGATCAAAGAGTGGATAAATTCGCTGAGCGCAGCAAGGAGCTTATCGACCAGCAGCACTTTGCTTCAATACAGTAAGAAAACACAGCAGAAATTGTTCCATAAAGTGGGCTGTCAACTCCATAATTTAATTCTTATGCTGTACTGGAGTAACTTTGCATATTTTGCTTTTAAAAATAATCCTTCTTTGTCTAATCTTAAACCTATTTATCATATACTGAGCCATGGCATAGTCCCGACATTCATCCATGTAAACAAGCTGATTTAGTTCCCTTTATGCCAACTTTCTTCTCATGGACTGTTCCCAGCATACAGAAGGTTTTAACAGGGTGGGTGGGACTAAAGAAATAAGAGTAGAAGAAGTTAGGGATAAATAGAATTGGTTCTATGAATTGGGTACTATCACTCTGTTTGTAAATCGTTCTACAAGTAGAACACACATCACTGCAAAATTAGCATAATGCAAATCTAAGCTCATCTGCTTGCTACTTCAACCTAACAGGAAAGCTTTGATGCAGTATGCACACAGTTTGCAGAGCACCAAGGCTGTTTCTTTTCCATACGACATGAAACCGTGCCATCTAGCTGTCAAATAAATTACAACACCACATGTATACCATCTCTGCTACTTTGATTAAATGGCTTGTGAGGGGTCATGCCAATCATCTTCTCAGGCAGATGGCGGGGAACTGTTTATATTATTAGTTAAATTGTCCCTCTAACAACCAATATGTTCAAGTCAATAACCTTAAAATAAACTGCGTCACCAATCTTTAAAACCTCAATGTTTTTCTTACAGCATTAAGGAACGGAGCAGGAGCATCCAAAAAGCCAACAGGAGGCTGAAAGAGAGCTGCAGGAAGAGGAGGAACCTACTGCTGGACTCCAAGAAATACCAAGTACTATTGTCAAAATGCTAAAAACAAGAAAACATACTTTACTTTATGTTGTTTATTGTGTCGAGTACCTGCACTGATCATAATATCTACAGGAGAGCGCTCAGATGAATGTTATAAGTTCTTTAATAATAATTATAAGGGTGAATTTGCCTGGTGTTTCGTGTGGCAGGAGTTCCAAAGAGATGCGGATGAGCTGCTGTTGTGGATGGAGGAGAAGTTTAAGGTGGCAGAAGACGAGTCCTACCGAGACCCCACAAACATCCTCTGGAAGCTGAAGAAACATGAAGCGGCTGAGAAGGAGATGCAGGCCAACCAAGTCTGGTTGGATAGACTTGTTCAGGTAAAACACCTCTAACTTTTCACCCAGCATGATGACTTCTGTAGAGGAAACAACAAGTGTTTGACAGTGACTCTGGCAACACATGCACAGTTGCATATATTGAAAAGACAACTTGCACTTTGGTGAGATGTCACTTTCAGTACATATGTGTGTGTTTGTGATAAGCTGGGAGAGGAGATGATTGCTGAAGAGCACTACAACAGTCAGAGCATCAGCAGGAAGTCTTCTCAGCTCACGAGTCGGTGGAAAAGACTACAAGACAAGATGGCTGACAGGGGGGACAGGCTGAGACAGGCGGGGCAGCAGGAGCAGCTGATGGAGCTTTTGCAGGTAAACTACTGATGGAGAAACTGGATAAGACGTTTGTGTGGTCCAGTTCAGTGATGTTGGTGCCTTTTATGGCTTTTTGAGGAAATTACCAGACAAATAATGCTGTCTGTGTAGCCCATCCAAGAAGTTTGTACTTCAGTCTTGATTTGTGAGATTGTAGCATTTATTAATGCTAGGTAATCAGTTAATTAGCACTAATATATGTATGAATGCACTTTGCCAACCTAGCCTACCTGCATTAATTGATAACTTTACACCCCAGCCTCTTGTATGCCTCAAATATGCTCACCACTGGCTCCCAAAAAAGCAAGAAGAACACAGCTTAACTTTGAGACTTCACAAGCCTTTAGGTGACACTATAACTGACCCCTGTCTTTTATATACAGTTCATAGTTTCTGGCCAAATTTAAATTTACACTAATTTTAGAGGTCAACTGGAGTAAAAAATTAAAGACCATCCTTCCCAGGAGAAGTAATTGCTGTCCAAACAGAGCTCCATTCTCAGAAAAATCTTGTACTTTTCCTCCACAGGATGCCAAGCTGAAGATTGAGGCCATCCAGTGGATGCTAAACAATGCTGCCAAAGGTCACGACCTGCGCTCCAGTCGACAGTTGCTGAAGGTGAGGACAGGCCTGCATTGATTTAATGACGCTGGGTTTTACAGTTAGACATCAGTGAGTACTTTGTGTGTGTGTGCTCATGCAGGAGCATCAGCAGCTGGAGCAGGAGGCCAAGGAACTGGCAGAGAAGATCAACTCTATTGTGAGCAGGGCCAAACACCTCGCTTCCAACCACTTTGACTCTCAAAGGATCCTCCAGGAGACAGACGCCTATCTCACTTTGTAAGTTACCTTGAATCTTCAAACAAATAGATATTTGCATTTATTGCATTTAGAGTAACTTCAGTGCATATAAAACCAAGTGCATGGTGAAGAAAAGAAAGGAGTACAAACAAGATCAGGTCAGGGTGTCTCAGCTAAGAAAACGATCTGTTGAAGTAAAATGACAAAAGGCAAAATAACAACAAAAATAAAAGTGGATGACAAGGACGCTCACACGGAGACAAAATCTGAAAGACACAGATACATAGAATACAATTTCCTATGTCACTTCAGGTTTTATCTGTCATTGTCTCCTTTGGGGTATTTTATTCTGTGTGTAATTAAAAAGTAATAACATAAATATAGTCCAGTGCTCACTTTAGGTTATCATCATCTTGACTTTATAACCTCTGTGTGGCAGATTCAAGTCCCTGCAGAAACCTCTGGACGAGCGTCGAGCACAACTGGAGGCATCTGTGTCGTTGTTTGGATTTTATCATGATGTGGATCTTGAGCTCAACTGGATCTCTGAGCATGTTCCTGCCTCTGGATCTACAGGATATGACAAATCTCTGGCTGGGGCCCTCAGCCTCATGCAGAAACACAAGGCACGAGCTGGGTTGCAGTTCTTTATCTATAAAACCTCCCCTTTTCCTTCATTTGTTAACTGAGCTGAGAGCTCAGTTGGAATTACAATGGACTCAAGTGATTTGACACATTCACAGGGCTGTGTTTTACTTAACATTTGCTCATGTACTCGTGTGTTAACCCAGGAGCTGCAGGCCGAAGTGAATGCACATAGAAAACACCTGAACCACATTCTGAAGAAAGGGCGCAGCCTAGCCAAATCCAACAAGTCAGAAAGAGAGGCGGTGCTGCAGAGGTGTGGTTGTTTTTTTTTGTCATCAAAAAAAAGTTTCATGTGCATTGGTGCATTGTAGTGAATCTATCTTACGCTGACATTGCTTATAAAATGCATTAAAACTAGAAACCATCACAAAATAAGCATTTAATTAGACAAGGAAAATGGTATGTTAAAGAATAAGTTATAATATAATAAAATTGATAAAACATTATCAAACACATTACCTTAGTCCACCAAATAATGAGAACAAAATAGACACCATTGAATGATCTTGTCCAAATAGCTTGGTAATCACTCCTGTCTTTGAGGCCTAACACTGATGCAAAGATGGGATTGTTTTCAAAACCCAGCACACTGATCTGAAGGAATAAATTTAAATTTAATGACATTAAAACGACCAATTCCATGAGAGAAACTGGTCCTTTCTCTAAATGTAGGATTTTGGATTTTTAGACTGCAAAGATGCCATTGGCTCCAATGTATGCAAATGTTTCATAATTTTTGGGAGGGGTTATGTTATATAGCTGGGCACTTGACACAACTTTGAGAAGGTATTTGTCTGTACAGTTCAAGTGATCTGTAATAAGTACGGTTTCAGTTTGGACCAAATGTGTTCTGGCTTTGTGGAGCAGTGTAAATTTCTGCTGTTTTGCAGGTGCGACCACCTCAATACAGAGTGGGAGGAGCTTGAGGATGCCTGCAAAAAGAGAGCAGCTCACCTCAGCAAGGCTATTACCAGAGAACAGGTGAGATGGACAAGGATATTATATATTGGAGGGAAGTGAAAGTCTGATACTGACACTCCATCATCAAAATACTTTTAAGTAAGACACTTAGTTCTGCAGCTGTCTAACTGGTCATTTAGAGTTAAATTTTGAAGTATTTTATGCTAAACCCAACCAAAACAAAACATAAACTGCTACATTTTCTGTGTGTGCCTCATCTCTAGCTGCTGTTGGACTGCTCAGAGCTGGAGTCCAGACTCGCAGAGATGCTCAGTCTGGTGAACATCGACGACTATGGCAAAAACCAGCTGGCCACACAAAGCCTCATTACTAAACACCAGGTATATCACACACTCTCACTGTGTACACTTTGCTTAGTCGGAAAAGGACCTCATATGATTCCCCTATCGATTCCTGACGAAGAAATCAAAGAACAGCGTGCAGATTGTACAACAACAGAATCAGTAAACAGTGTCCTTGTGTTCGTGCAGGTGCTGGAAGGACAACTGGAGGTGTTGGAAGCTGAAGTAGAGGCATTAGGAGACCAGGTAGAGCAGGCCATTCAGAACTGGAGCCTGGAGGAGCTCAGCAGACCCTACAGTCGAATCAGCAGCCTGAACCAGCAGCTGCAGCACCAGGCTGGACTCAGGTGAGCACACACTCATATTGTTGGATTACTTTCTCTGCTTTTCTCTCACAGATTGTTTTTTGAGTCTCTCTCTTTCGTGATATTTTTCCTAATCGTTGTTTGTTTATCTATTTACTGTGTTTTTTTCTTCTTTTTTTTTCCTTTTTTTGTTTGGAAAAAGTGCAATATTTACATAAGGCAGTTGTTAATTACAAAAAATGTAGAAAGAACATACGTATGTGACAGAGAGAAAGACTTATACAGTAAAGTGCTGATCTTTAATATCTTGACCTGCTTCTAGGTGATTTATATCATTTTTCTCCAAACAAAATGATATTAGTTCAGATGATCTGTCTCTGACTTAGCGGTTTTATTGTTGGCTTTTTTATTGTGTCTGTGTACTTGTGTGACTGACCACCCTAATGTCTCCTGTTAGGGGTCAGAAGCTGAAGGAGGTCCTTCAGCTCCATGAATTCAGGCGAGAGTCTTCAGAGCTGGAGGACTGGATGAACCAGCAGAGACAAACAGCTGAGTCTCAGGACCTGGGCAATGATTATCAGCATGTTCAGGTTACATTTCATTGCACAATGATTGTAAATATTAATTCTAGTGTGTTTTTGGAGGCTGAAGGTAGCTGTAGAGTTGTGTGTCTGTGGATTATGCTTGCAGTTGGTTCGAGGGAAGTTTGAAGGCTTCCTGAAGAAGCTGGAGGTTGGCGAGGAGAGACTACAGAACTGCAGAAACCTGGCTGTTCAGCTGATCCACAACAAACACCCACAGAGCTCTGCAATCAAAGACACTCTGCAGCAGCTTAGGTAATCACACAGCCACAGTAGTGAGTCAGTTATTTTATCTGTGAGGCATCCTATTCCTTTTCTTGTTTGTCTTAAATGCTGAAATTGTTGGTTTTGCGTTTCAGTAAGCAGTTTTTATCTGTGTCCGTCCATCCATTCATCTTCTTCCGCTTATCTGGGGTTGTCCCCAGTATCTCTCTGAATGCTGTTGAAGCTCTGCCGGAGGTGTGAGTTGAAGATCTCGTGGACTGGGGCCTAAGGCGTTCTCAGCAGACCCTCACTATATATTTAGGTGCGCCAGGTCTGTCCATAATCCTCCCCCGCCACCTGATCCAACTCACCACCAGTTGGTGGTCAGTTGACAGCTCAGCCCCTCTCTTGTGTCCAGAAAATATGAATGCAAGTCTGATGATACGTTTACAAAATCAATCACTGACCTTGGCCAGGGCCCAAGCTGTGTGTTGGGATGAGCCCGACTATATCTAGCTGGTATCTCACACATAACTCAGGCTCCTTCCCCACCAGAGAGGTGACATGCCATGTCCCAATCGCTAGTCTCGGTAGACTGGGATCGGTCCACCAGGGCCTCTGCTCCTGGCCGCCACCCAACACACATTTGCACCCGACCCTACGGTGCCTCTGGCGGGTGGTGGGCCCATATCCCTTTTTCCTGGCCAGGCCAGGGCTAAGACACTTGCCCTCGGGCACTCTGCCCTTGTCTGGTTCTAAGGCGGGGCCCTGGTAACCCTATCCCGGGAAGGGTGAACTGTTCCCTCGATCTTCCACTCATAGGGGTCCTTTGAATCACTCTTTGTCCACCTTATGTTAGTTTTGATATTTATGTTTCTGCAGTGCATCCTGGGAAGATTTGAAAAGCTTGGCCAAGGAGCGTCAGGATCAGCTACAGAAAGCTGAGGAATGTCACCGCTTTTACCAAGACCTGAGTGATGCGCTAACTCTCATCCAGGTAGCTATGTTCATGTAGAAACTGCTGTCTGACTCCTAGACATGTCAGCTGGGTTTAGATCTAATTACTTTGAAGACATCAGATCCCATGAATGGATTATGGCATTGAAATATGGAAATATAAAATGGAAGATGGAAGACAGCACACCCATCAGAAGCACGCTCATTCAGTTCAGTTCAGAAGAATGAAGAACTGTTAATAAGAGGAAGGGGACTGGCTGTCCTCCCCTAAATTATTATAGAAAATAAGACATTCTGATTTGGTTTTAGGATTATCTGTGAAAGATGGGAGATAAAGTGTACATCTATAGATGGAACCAAAGAAGGAAAACACTGCAGTGCTAAACTTTGAGATATCATTCAGATCACACAAATATAAAGCGTTTAGCTTGTTTGGCATGAACCTAACCAGCCCCGCCTCAGTAAACCACAATGAGAACAGGCCAAGAAACATGGAGGTGGGAGGGAGCTGACAGCTGGAGCTGTAAAAGTTTGAAAGGTGCAAAAGAGATTGCATTTATAGAAACGCTATGGTGTACAAAAACTAAACCCCATCCAGCAACATAGACACAGCTGTAAAGAATTTCACTTCATCTATTTGTCATTGTATCTGAAGTACAAAGAACAGAAGGAAGATTAAAAGTCCAGATCATAGACTATACATGAAATGTGAGCATCAAGTAAGTCTGGTTATCAATCTACATCAATAAATGGTATGGTTGCAACACAAGGATAGACATACAGTGTCTGTTGATTATTAGTAGCTAACAGACTAAAAACCACTCGACACAGCTGAATCCTATTTCACAGTTACACTACACATCTGTCATTTTCTACTTTATGGGATAATGTTTTTTTTATCGATTATGTTATTGATGGTCCCCTGTGCAACACTTAAAACTTCTGTTCCTGTCTCTCTCTGTAGGAGCGACACAAAAGCATCCCTGACGATGTGGCAAAGGATTTGCATGGAGTGACGTCACAGCTGAGGAAACATGAGGCCCTGCTCCTTGAGCTTGCCACCACAGAGGAACAGGTGATAAAGTGCTAAATTTGTTGACCAAGGACATCATATAGTTAAGAAAAGATGTTTAACATCTGATTCAGCTTAAATGAAAAGATCACCATGGAAACAGTCTCTTATGGGTTGTTAACAGGCTAGGGAGCATTTCTAAAGTGGTTTACAGTCAGTCTAACCTACAGAATGTATTTTTCTGCCCAGTGATACATAAAATCACTCTGAAGGGCGGCATTTCTGACATCATTACTATAGAAATGTAGCAGAAGGAAAATCTGTTCAATACTCACTGATGATGAGCTCAATAAGACAGAGTGGAAGATGCTGTCTGACAAAATGACAAAGTGCCATTGGCTGGAATGAGACATCTTAATGTATCTTATCTCTTTCATTTCTATAGTTTCAAGAGCAGCTGGACTCTGTTGACTCTGTCCTGGAGCTTTGCACGCCCGAACTGAGTGTTCGCCTACAGAAAGTGCAGGACGAGGTGGTGGAACGGTGGGAGGAGCTGCGACTTCTTGCTGAGAAGAGAGAAGAGGAGCTCAAGCGGGCTTCCCAGCGATATCAATTCCTTAGCATGGTGAGGACAGATAGATACAGGATGCAGGTCTGAAAGTCTAAAGTAGTACTTCCTTGAGTTGTTCAGTAGATGTTTTGCATCTTTTTGTGGAGGTTTTTCAAGTGTATTTAGGTATAAGGGGAATTTTATCCATTTGGATTTTGTCCCCAACAATGAGCTTACTTCTGTCATCTTCCCCACTCTTCTTCTTCAGGTGCAAGACTACTTCCTGTGGTGCAGCCAGCTGATCAGTGCAATGGCAGTTGAGGAAAGCATCAGTGATGTGGCTACCGCTGACCTCCAGCTGGCTCAACATCAGCAGTTATGGGCTGAGATGGAGGCAAGACAGGAGACCTACCAGCAAGCTCTGGACATGGGAGAAGAGCTGCAGACACAGGACAAAAGCAACCAGAAGGAGGTAAGGAGGAGAAGTAAGATTTTGGAGACTCTGGGGATAGCTATATGGCACTTTTCTCATTTTATGGAATACAAACAGAAAATAAAAGAAAGAAAAGTCTGCAAGACCAGAAAGCAGATTAAAAAATACAGCTGCAAAATACAGAAAATCACAACTTCATTGTACCCTTCAAGCACTGTCCAAAACACATTGTGTGCATGAAAGGATTTAGGATGCTGAAGCAAACTCATCTCTGGAGATCAGCTTGGCTTTAATCATTAAGCTCATCTGTTGTGGCCTAGAGTCATATTCTGATTGATTTCAGAAATAATCATAAAGTTACGGTTACCATTTACCTATTAATGAAGTCCATGTTTGATAAGTATAGAAAGAGTTTGTTATCCCAGGGTGAGGAGGGGGTTCGGGTCCTGGGATAACAAGGGATAACAGCTCTTTAAAAAAGAGCTTAACCTTAAGATGAGATGAATCTGAATTTTTTTCCCCCACTGTTGTAAGGTAGACATTGACACAGTCTAGTCAGAGAAATTAGACTTTTTGTTGGGTGATGGTTCTCTTAGGTGTTGGAGAAGATGGACGCTCTCCAGTCAGAGAGAGAAAAACTGGAGGAGAACTGGAAGAAGAAACAGAGCTGGTTAGAAACTGTTCACCTGGAGCAGATCTTCTACAGAGACGTCAACAGCATGGAGAAGATGTCCAACTCACAGGAGGTACACCTGCTGTATTTGTTCAAGAAAAAAACCCTGCAAAATAATGATACCATTGATGGTGAAAACTTCTGTCATGTCTCCACAGATCCTGCTGAAGAACAGCACTCTGGGAAATACTGTGGATGAGACAGAAGGTTTGATCAAACGCCATGAAGCTTTTGAGAAGCTGCTCAGCTCGCAGGAGGACAAGGTCTGTACTCCTTCTGAGGGTTGGTCCTTTCCCCTACAGTTAAAACAAAATGCACAGCTTCTTTAAAGTCAATTGGAAAAACTAAACCATTTAGTGACATGCTGAGGTAGAGTGAATGATAATACTCTACATTTTATAGTAATTACCACTTTCTACCTTGGTTGAGCCCCTGCTCATTTAAATCTACACTTCCCGCTCTCTGTTCCAGCTGTCATCTCTGAAGGAGTTGGCTGAACGTCTGAGGAAACAGCTGAGCAAAAAGAAGAGCGGACAAGTCAAAACCAGACTTAAAGCTCTCCTCCAGAGACGAGAGAAAATTAAAGAGCTTTCTGCCAAACGTGGGGAAGAGCTGGAGCTTTCCAGGCGTTTGTGCATTTTCAACCGAGATGTCGCAGAGGTAACTTGCTAACCAGTCAGAACACTGGGCAATGTTTGGTAGCTGGATCCCCAAATATCTTTAAGGTTTTTACAGTGTTAAAAAATAAGGTGTGATTGACGATAACTGACAAATGAAAAAACTCAGGTCTGATTTCCAGTTCAATTCTCTGTTTATAACACTGTTTAACCGTCCATCTACTTCTGTTTCTGTGCGTCAGGCAGAGGAGTGGGTGTCTGAGCGGATGCAGAAGATGGCAGAGGACAGTAAAGCTGACCTCAGCAACCTGCAAACCAAGATGAAACTCCTGCAGAAACATCAGGTGTTTGAGGCTGAAATCCTGTCTCACCATGAGATCATCAGTAATGTACTTTTGGTAAGAACAGCTCGAGGGCCAGCAGTAGGGCAAATTAATATGAAACCACAATAACAGAAAAGATTCAGCGGGAGTGAAAAGATCTGGGAGTGATCTACTAAAAACGTGCAAACATATGAGCAGATTTCATTTCAGTAATAACTAACATGAACAGACCTGCTGAAGGTGTAAGTAATCTGCCAAAAGAATAGCTTTGTGAACACAAACCCCCCCCCCCCCCCCCCCCCCCCAAAACAAAACAAAACAAAACAAAAAAACAACAACACAAGAGCTGGTCATGTTGCACAGTTCTGTGTGTGCACATTGCTGAATAAAGACACAATTAATATTGCCATGTAGCTAATAGTAAATCTGACTCCAAGTGGAAAAAAGTGGAAAACATGTATAGCAGTAATGCCACTTAACTTTAGGTTTAGGATTGTTTGACGTGATTGGACACAAAGAGGTGAGATGATAAGATGAAATGTTAATATGGATCTTTTTTTTAATTTACCTTTCAGAATTACCACTTACAGACATGATTTAGTGAACCTGTCAGTGTTGGTTAGATTGCGTCTTCAGCTTTGTGCCTTTGTGTCAAACATCTACATGCAGCCTGCTTTGTTCTTTGCTTCTAGGCTGGGGAAGAACTTGTATCTCTTCACCTGAGGTCCAAAGAGGTAAAGAAGAGTGCAGCCACACTCGAGCTTCACTGGGAAGAGCTGAAGAAGGCTGTGGCCATCCGTGGCAAAGCTCTGGAAGATAACAGAGCCTTCCTGGAGTACCTCCAGAAGGTGGAGGAGGTGGAGGCCTGGATCAGACAAAAGGTAGAGCACAGATAAATGGATGGAAGTGCATTGCTGTTAACATGGGGACATTTGTTACTTTACGTCTGTGACTCTGTGTTTCAGGAGGTTATGATTAATGTTGGAGATGTTGGAAAGGACTATGAACATGGAGTCCAGCTGCTGAAGAAGCTCAGTGAGTTCAGGGGAAGTGAAGATAAGGTAAGTAAACTTATGTTGTTCCAACGTGAGCTGCGAGAAACTACAGCTATGCTAGGCTGCAATGATAGTTACACAAGACACAGAGCTCAGTGTTTGATGACTCAACCTTTTGATGGCAATAGTGAAGTCGGACAGGGCCTCTATATACCACAAACAGGGAGAAGATGAAGAACACTGCTTTTAAATGCTTTGCTCTCTAGTGTTCTCCTCAAACAGGATACGAAGAGCTTAACATGACTAACATTACTGATATTATAGAAGGAATAGCTCAAACTGACCACAAGCCACACTGTTTTAATATGTCTGAAAAGTGACAGCCAAATCTGTAATCTGCAGGACGTGACAGTGGATGATGCTCATATCAAAGCCATCAACAAACTGGCAGCCAAACTAGAAAAAAGACAGAGTGCTGAGGAACTGGTGACTGTGACAAAGAGGAGGCAGCAGCTCAATGAAAGGTAACGTGTCTGAAGATCTTCCACTCGCTTCCACTCATGTGTTTTTTTCCCACTCATCCAGATCAGGGTCACAGTGGGGCTGGAGCTAATTCCAGCTGCTCCACAAGAGGAAGGGCATATCCTGGACAGGTCACAAGTCTGTCACAGTCACAGGCTAACACAAGTGCCTACATGGGTACCCATGCAATTATAGGGAGAACATTCAAAGAAGGCCCCAGCTGACTGGTGGATTTCAACCCAGAACTTTCTTGCTGTGAGGCAACAGTGTTGACCAGCGCACAAACAAAATAATACATCAAAGTGGTTCTTCTCCTCCAGGTGGAGCAAATTTCACGTTGATCTGAATAATTACAAGAACCAGCTCGAAGAAGCTCTGGTGGTCCACAGTCTCATCAGAGAACTGGAGGAGGTCAGAGACAGAGCTAATGAAAAGGTCAGGCAACTGTTTTTTTAACCTTGATGCTGCACTTCTAAAACACAAAATTATTACACTGTAAAAAATTGCACACTGTGAAAAATGTCAGCAAAAACAGAATGCAGTGATTTGAAAATCTCAAACTCATACAGTATTCACAAAGGAACATGAAAACAACATTCATCTAAAACTCCAGCAAATGGTCTCCTCAGCTGCCAGATGGACTGTAGTTAAAAGAAGTCAGGATGCTGCACAGTGGTAAACATTGCAATGTTCTAACTGTGTTGAAATGCTGGACCTGAGCTGATGTACTCACCTTTAATCCTGTCCGTCCTTCGTCACTCCCAGTCAGAATCTTAACATCTTTTCTGTTTTTTATTGTGAATAAAATATGGGCTAATGAGATTTGCCAGTCATTGCATTCTGTTTTATTTACATTTGACCCAGCATTGCAACTTTTTTGGAACTTGGTTGGTATTTTGAAAAGGTTCCTCCTCGCTCTCTTTAGATGCTGCTGCTGCAGGATCAGGATTGTGGCTGCGATGTGGACAGTGTAGAAAACCTGATTAGACGCCACGAGGAAATAGAGAGAGAGGCTGGAGTTATCCAAGATAGAGCAAAGGTGAGGCACCCAAGGCTGCAACTGACACGTTCATTCTTGACTTTAGGAATTGTAACTGGAAAGCTTGCATGTAAGCTTGGTACCTGTTCACAAAGATGGTCACAAGTAGATGTTAAATAGATTAAAAACAAGACAAAAAAGCAAACCTTGACAGATGGAAACAAAAATCAGATGAATCTAATCTTGTCTAATCTTTCATCAAAAAACTAAATGCAGTTTTATAAGTCCAGCTCATTTGCCAAATTACCACCTCTATGACTAAAATGACTGACTTACTTCTGTCTCATCAGTCTCTGGAAGAAGGCTTGTTGGGTGATGTGAGTGCTCAGTCAGTGATGAGCGACAAGCTGAAGACCAAACAGAAAGAAGTCCAGAAGACTCTGAAAACTTTGGACAAGGAACTCAAACACAGGTAACTTTAATCTACTATTAGAAGCAACAGTGATTTCAATTATTTTAATTGCTGAAAGTTTTCAAAGGTCAGAGCATCTAGTAATTAACAGTGAAATAACTATGTAGGCACCAATGAAGTTTGCCAATGTTTTCTTTGCCATCTCTATACCTTGTCTAAAATCAAGCAGTCTGGCAAATTCCTTGAATTCCTCGCAGGATTGTCACTCACCACTTTATCTAGGCTACCGAGCAGCTTTTGAATTATCTGTGTGATTGTTGTTGATGGAAAGTGTGGTATTTCCAAAACCACGGAGTAGCAATCTGTGATTATCAGGTTGTGTTGGTGCTTACCCTCACATTGATCCATAGCAACTTTTTCCAGGGTTGTTCTGGGAGCAGCTTGGATATTGAGTTTAGTTTAGTTAGTTTAGATATGAGAGGTTCTTTTGGTTGACTTTTCAATTCATAGCACACAGGTAGAGCACCGTCTTTACCTGTGCTCGTCTTTCGGTGCAGCTCTGTGTAGGCAGCTGTTGTTTTATCGTTTCATCCATTTTGCTGGTGGGTGCAGGAATCCCGTCCAACACTAGCCACACAGCATGCCACATCGCACTGAGTGTTAGCCAGAGGGCTAGGTGACAGGTTGTGATAAGCGTTTTCACTTTAGCATACTCCTATACTGGATTCTCATGTCTAAAATCATGGGAACATGTTGGGACTGTAGTTGCACACTGTTCCAGGTGTGGTATGTAATGAGAGGTACTGGACTAGCTGAAGCTCGGTCTGTCTAAACTAGCTAGGCCATCGAGGTATCCCTCAAACTTTCTACAAGCCCACACACCTGCTAAAGGCTTTTTTTCCCTCTCACTAAGCATGCAACATGTTAACCACTGGACTTTTAGAGGCCCAACAGTGTTTTACATTAGTAAAAATCAAAAATACGGATAGTGATCAGAAGAACTCCCTCAGGAAAAACTCAAGAAGAAATGGTCTTTTTCAGAAAAGAAAAGCTGCAGGAGGCTCACCAGTTGCAGCTTTTCAAGGCTAACCAGCGCCTCCTGCTGGAGTGGAGTCTCAAACAAAGCAGTGAGATGGCAGAAAAGGGACTTCCCAAGACCAGAACAGAGGCTGACCGGCTCATTGTGGAGCATCAGGACTGGAGAGTGAGCACTGTGGCTTACTTAAACTTTACTACCTTAATGAAGTAAATGCCAATTTTAAAAGTTGCTGTTTTTAGACGGAGATTGACGCTCGTGCTGAACGCATCGACTCTGTCAGGGACTTTGGTCTGGGTCTCATCCGGTCTGGTCACAGCTCTAAGTCAGAGATCCAAAAGGCTTTGAACCAGCTAGAGGAAGCTAAAGCTGGACTGGACCGAGCCTGGTTGAACCGTAACATAACCTTGGAGCAGGCCCGTACACTACAGGTGACACAGCAGCGGCCCCCAAAATAATTTAATATGACTTTTTGATGTGAATAATGAATTAATATAGTCTCATTCATATTTATAAGTATATTTGCAAAATTAATTTGCTGAATAAATCTCAGATTTAATTAAAATAAATATATTTCATGTATTGTAAGTTAACCTGGTCCTCTTAGCATTACACTGAATAATCCTTAATATAATTGACGAGATCAGACAAGATCGGGCGTTCTCAGGGTGGTATGGCTGTTCTGTGACTGCAGCTCAGGCGGTAGGGCAGGTCATCTACTGATCCTCCTTCAGTCTGCATGCCAAGTATCCTTGGGCAAGATACTAACCCCAGATTGCTCTCCCCGATGCTACATTTGCTATGAATGGTAGTTAGGAAGCACTAAGAACCTTAGCAGACAGTGCTTGTGTGATTGGATGAATGTGGCATGTTGTGTAGAGTGCTTTGAGTACTCTGGGAGAGTAGAAAAGTGCTATATAAGAATCAGTCCATTTACCACAATTGACACATATGATTGAGCTACTTTACATAACTGAAAAGTTTCAGCTACCTTAGCAAGGTGGATTTTGTGTCTTCTTGTAGTTAGACATAAGACAACTATGAGACACAGCTTTAGCAGTCAGATTAGCTTTTGCTGAGCTCTTCTCTGTATCCTTCAGATCTTCCTGACCTCTGTAGAACAATGTGAGAGCTGGCTCAACAACAGTGAAGCCTTCCTGTCTAATCAGGACCTCGGGGTACGGATGATTTGCTTCAGAATCATACATATATAGGAAAGTACTCTTATGCTGTGAAAGCAACCTATTCTTTTTGCAGAGCTCAGTGACAGAGGTAGAAACACTGCAGAGGAAGCAGATTCAGTTTGAGGAAGCCCTGGAGGCTCAGGGAGACCAGCTGGACCAGGTAGAGAAGCTGGCCCAGGAGATGATCCAACAAAAGCACTATGATGCCAACAACATCAGAGCAAAGAGCAAAGCACTGACCACCAGGTAGTCATCAGACATCTCAGCCACACACTTTCCAATTAAAGCAAGTACTGTAGCTGGAAATAATGTTTTGACTCCTGCTTGCTCACCTGCTGTGTTTGCGCAGGCGGAGTCAGTTGCAGCGGCAGAGTAGATCTCGTTACAAAGCTCTGGATCAATCCCTCCAGCTGCAGCAGTTCTTGTCCAGCAGCTACCAGGTAACTTTCTGAACTCTGCTGAAGCCTAATTTGTATTGTTCTTCAGGGGTCTATAGCAAATTTGTGTTTTCCAGGTATGTGTGTGGCTGAATGAGCGTAACGCCATAGCACTGGATGAAAACTGGAGGGAACCAAACAACCTTCAGGCAAAGCTGTTAAAACATCAGAGCTTTGAAGCAGAGATCCTCGGCAACCGCTACAGGGTGGAAACCCTCACTAAGGTGGATTTTCTTAAGTGTCTGTGTATTTCCCTGATTACAGCTCTAGCTGCAAGATGTCTTGGGCTGGACAGTTAACGGTTTATTCCTGAGAAGTGTCAAAAAGATTATCCCATCAGAATTTTTGTCCTATTTAGACCATCTCTTAGATTTTGCTAACATTTCAGACTTTATTGTTTGTTTACACCATTGGGAATATAAAATGTTGCCTATTGGGTGCTTTCCAGGAAGGAGAGAAGCTGCTGTCTGAGTCTCTGTCTGCTGAAGGAAAGGTTCGACCTCGACTCAGAGAGCTGACTGACAGCTGGGATACTCTGATCCACAACGGCAAGGAGAAGAAAACTAGACTGCAGGAGGCCTACCAGGTACTTGCCCAGTCATGTTTAATGTTGCCCTTAAAACTATAACTTAATTTCAACTTAAACCTACTCAACTTTAATCCTTAACTAAATCTTCATAGAAAACATTAAAGATTTCTTTCATGCTCATTGCCCTGGAATTGTAGGGAGGCACATAAAGTTCTCTGAATGCCCTTTGTGTGTTTAGGCATTGCAGTTCCAGCGTTCATTGGATGACATGGAGCAGTTCGTGGCGTCAGTGGAGAGGGAGCTGGCCAATGAGGACTGTGGCAGTGACCTACCCTCTGTGAACAGACTGCTGAAGGAACTGCAGGGGGTGGAAGAGGAGATGGATGGACACCAAGACCGAATCCAGGTGCAAGCGCGAGGGTGGACATAATGCTTAGTTGTTTTAAATCCTCATAATTTTGAGTTTTTAGTTTGATTTTTTTTCATTACTAATTATATCTAAGCTACATACTAGATTACTTCTATAATGATATTATAGCCGTCATGGTCCTGGGTCTTTGTCCCAGGGTTTATGCTATGGATTGTGTGAATCGGGTTAAAATGATATTCTAAGTTAGGCTAGATTCTCTGATTGTTTCATGTTCGGTTTTCTTGTAATTCTGAGTTCTCATTCGATCATTTAGTTTCTGTTTAGTTTCTAGCTCTTAGTAAGTAAGCAAGTAAAATTTTATTTATATACCACCTTTCAAGACAAAGATCACAAAGTGCTTCACAAAGAAATACCAAGGCATTTAAAAGAAAAAACAGACGAAAAGGTTCTTAGTGATCATAGTTTTCCCTGCCTCTGAGTCTAATCTTCTCCTGTCAGTCAGTCTTGTCTCTGTGTTTATTCCTGTCTCCCCAATTGCTGCGTCTTGAGTTTCTGTCTGTGGGTTTCCCGTGTCCTGTGTCTAGTATATTCATTTTTGCTTCCTCCCTGTCCCATTATGCCAGTTAGCTTCCAGCTATGTTTCCCATCCCTTGTGTATTTAGTCCCCTGTTGTCCTCTGCCTGTTGTCGCGTCATTCCACATTGCTGCGTGTCTCTCCCATGGTCCTCGTTTCTCCTAGTGGTTCTAGTCTAGTTTCTCTGTTCCTAGTTTTCTAGCTTCATAGTTCTTTGTTTCCAGTTTTAAGTTATGTTTACATATATCCCGTGTCTCAGTGTTTACAGCAAAATAAAGCTGCCTCTTTTAGTTCATCACCTTTGTGGCAGCTCCTGCCTGCCACACAGCACACTCATGACAATTGCCCACCCTACTTCACAACAAACATTAATGTGAAATTTATTTTAAAAACCCCACCATATTGTTAACATCAGCTAAATGTTAGTGGAGACACATTATTCATGTTAATGACTATATGTTTAACTCAGTTTTAAGTCTAAAGGGAAAAATAACCTTACTTATACTTCTTTGGTTTCCAAACTGGCATGCCACACTAGAGTTGCCTGCCACCATCATGGAAAAAGAGCATTGTAGATTCACTAAAGTGTGACAAATGTCGGCTTGCTTTGTAAATCCACTGCATATATGAAGTATATGTAAATGTATATATTTTATATATCAGGGTCTGGTGGACACAGCAAAGAGCTTCCACTCTCAGGGTAACTTCCTGGCTGAGGAGATTCAGACCAGAGTGGCACACACCATCAACAGGTTTGTAAACAGTAGATCATTTGCACTGTGAAGAAATCTGGTTGTATACATAATGTAGCCGACTTCCTCATGTCTCTTTATAACCTTGGAAGAGGTTGATGCTCTTCCAAGGGTATAACAACTGTTATAAAAATTAAAATATCACTAAATGAGAAAAAAATGTTTGAAATGTATTTCACCGGTGTTGGTCTTTACTCTGACAGGTACAACAGTCTGGCGCAGCCCCTGCAGAGACGTAAGGAGAACTTGGAGGCCTGGCAAGTCCTGTTCCAGTTCTACAGAAATGTGGAGGAGGAAACGGCCTGGCTGAATGACAGACTGCCCTCCATCACTGCCAAAGACTTGGGCAGCTCCCTCAGCAGTAGCCAGCAGCTGCTCCACAAGCACCAGGTGACCACTTGCAGAGTTTACTGACAGTGAGGAAGGAAGAAAACATATCTAAATTAATTAATATTCACATTATTACAGACATCATAATTTTAATAAGACATTTATAACCTCCTGGACTTTATTTGTAGCTCCAAATTGCAATTGTTTTTATAGTTAAGGACATCTTTGATTACTTGTTTAGTGGTCTGGTCATAGGTTATTAAATAGCATCTATGGTTCAAATTGTTCCAGGTTTTGGGTTACTTTTGTTGTGTTTATTGAAAAAAATAATTTGCAAATCATTTTTTAAAGACCTTGATGCAGGAGATCTCTGGACGCATGCCATTGGTCCAAGCAGTTCAGGAGGCGGGGCATAGTCTGGTAAGGATCTCTTTGATTTCGGCATTGTTATAGCTGGAATGTTTAAGAAATGATCCGGGAACCTTATGTGTTCTTCTCTCAGGTCAGGGGCCGACACTTTGCATCTCACGATATCCGGGAGCGTCTGGAGGACTTAAAGAGTCTGCATGAGAAGCTGACGGTAGAGGGTGAGAAGAAAGTGAAACTACTGCAGGAGGCAGTCAGCATACATGCCTTCCTCACAGAGGTAACAGACACATGACATAAAACTGAGATTTAACGTATAAAGGTCCCCCTTTTTAGATATATTATAAAATATCTGAAAAATAAGTTTTGTTTCAAGTATCATAAACCACAGACTGTAATCACTCACATCCTCAGACCATGCCGCAATGTTACCGACTGTGACTCCATCAACATGCTATGCTGCTCTTGTTCAAAAAATAAAAGTGGCGCCTTCGCCTCAAGGCGCTTTATATTGCAAGGTAGACCCTATAATTTTACATACAAACAAAAACCCAACAATCATATGACCCCCTATGAGCAAACATAACTCCCTTTTAACAGGAAGAAACCTCCGGCAGAACTAGGCTCAGGGAGGGGTCGCGGTCATCAGCCGTGACCGGTTAAATCCTGAATTGATATTTAAATAGAAATGTATTTTGCCAGAAATACCTTTAATAATATATTTCTGACTGTCTGAATCAAAATTGAATTGAATCAGAACCTCGTGGATGAAAATCAAATCCATTTTAGAAATCTGTGACAATACCCAGTCCTATGTATAACCGCTCATTACTAGCAACACTGTAGCTGACTGTATATAAAAGATTTAAGTCATACAATTGTACAAATTACCCTCTGAGCAGGTCACTATCACAGGAAGAGACAGAACACCATGTACTCTCACGGTCAATTTAGAATCAACAACTAATCTAACAAGCCTTTTTTGGACAGTTGGACTGGTTTAAGACATTATTTTATGTTATGTATATAATCACAACAAAAAAAACTGTAAAAGAAAAAAAAAAAACTTTACCTGTTATGTGCCTATTTTTGTGTGTTTGAAGGTTTCAGAGCTCCAACTGTGGTTAGAGGAGCAGCAGGTGGGTTTAGAGTCTCGAGACTGCGGGAGGAGTGAGGAGGTGACGGAAGCTATGCTGAGGAAATTGGACTCTGTGGCTGTAGAACTGGACAACCAGAGGAGGACAGTGGAGAAGCTGCAGGAGAACGGTGCATCGTTGCAACACCTTAGACACCCCAAGAGGTAAAACGGTGTGTAGTACGATGCAGTATCATCATTCTGCTTGGGTTTTTTTTTTTACATTTTGAAACTTAAAAGAAAAGAATGTTTCTGTTTTTCAGCCACCTGGTCAGTGAGTCTCTCCCAGCTGTCGTTGAATGTTTTGAGATGCTCCTCAGACTTTCTGCATCCCGTCGTGCCGCTCTGGAAGATCAGCTCCGTCTCTATGTGTATGAGAGAGAGGCTAAAGAACTCCAAACATGGCTGACCTCCAAGAGAACGATGGTAGAGTCCACCGACTGTGGACAAGATCTGGAGAATGTGGAAGTGAGTCACGTAGAAAAATAATCATGGGTTTCTTGTGCTTCATAGTTTTTAAAAAGTAGAATGGTTGAGCCATCAGCTATCAATTGCTGCTCCTGTGAAACTAGCTCCCAGTTTGGGTTGTAAGATTAGATTTCCAACTTTCTTTTTGATGATGCTTATAGTCAGGGCTGGATCAGTTGATCCTAAACCAGCCCTTAGTTATCCTGTTATAAGCTCAGTCTGCCGGGTGACTTCCCATCATACACTGAGAATTTGTTCTGTACTCATTTATTTTCACTCCTCATGTGTTTATACACCACTACTGCATGGCATTAGCTTTTCTCTTTCCCTTCACCTACTAACCAGTCATGGCAGCTGGTTGGCCTTTTTCTGCTGGAAGTCTCTTCCTGTGAAAAAGGAGTTTGTCATTCCCACTCTTGCCAAGTGATGCTCTTAGGGGATCAACTTAAAATGACTGTTGTTGGTGACTGTCGTTGTGAACTGGTGTTAAATAAATAACTAGCCTGTGCTAGTGCGCCATAGATATAGTCAGGCTTGCCTCAATTCACAGCTTGGGTTTAGGAACCAGTGTCCAGGAATAAGCCTGGACTCTAGTTTCCCTTAGTGAGAGGTAGCGGGCAGGGGTGGGTATACTTTTATCACTCTGGCTTGTTGCCTGTATGTTGGTTCACCAGTGCACAAGAGCATTGCTTTTCTGCACCTTCAGGTCGGGGAAACGGTCCAGAGACAGGAGCAGAGCTGTTAGTTGCTCACCATCTAGTGACCACTGAGGACACTGGAATGGACAGACCTGGCCCCCCAGATGTGTAGTGAGGGTGCATAAGCCGTGTCTGACAGTGGACATATTCAGCTTTATTAGCTTGTGGGACTGTGGCTGATAGATATTGACAGGCCAAGCGGATTATGGCTCTGTCAGGAGCTGAACCAAAAGAGTTTGGAAAGAGTTTTGTGAGCCCACCGAACAAGACTTGATCTGCCTTAGTTGACCTCTCTTACCCAGGCAATTCCAGCAAAACATCAGGTGATTCTGGATGAACATGCAGCCCTCTTCTGGACTGCGCCCAGCTGAAGCTAAGCTCCAGTAATGCTCAGGTTGTCAGGAAATAAACAGCTCATCTGATTTCTCTGACTACAGCTGTTTTTTCCAAATATGTCCCCAAGGTCCCCGAGGGGCACAAGGTGTTAAAGCCCTGATACTCTGCTGAGTAAAATGGAGGTGGCTGAAATGCCAAGAGTTGGATTGTGGGGCATCTGTATGATGTCTCCAATTTTTATTTGTGTAGAAATTCATAAAGTCATTGCTAGTTAACGTTAAATGAGTACTCGGCTCAACAGAACTCTCTGTCACTCCGGCTACAGTCCGGAAAGCTGGGGTTGTTCCTGTTCTCTTCAATCAGTGATAAATATTAGTTTTATGGAGGGCCCTTTTTTTGGGGGGGGGGGGGAAGCCACTAATGGGAAAACCATTATTGGATTTTTTTGTATTTGAAATTTTGTTTTCTTTTTTCGTGATTTCTTTTTTTATGTTTTGGGCTTTAAGAAGTATAGAGAGTAGACAGGTAAGCAGGGAGTGATTTGGGAGAGGGATAATGTGACACAGAGAAAGGTCTGTGGTAGATTCAAACCCAGATGAGCTATAACAGCACCTATTGAACTAGTTTTTCTAACTGTAGAATCAGTGACGGGACTTTAAAAAATCTGTCCATCCTCTTATCTTGGGCGACCGTGGTTTGCCTGCACCAGTGTGTGAATGTGAGAATGAATGAATAGTGGAATTGTAAAGCGCCTTGGGTGCCTAGAAAAGCGCTATATAAATGCAATCCATTATTATTATTATTATCCAATTCAGGGTAGCAGGAAGTTTGTTCAAACTTATGAAAACAGAGGCTCCAAGTTATATTGATTGCATTTGTTTGGGTTTAGTTTCATATTTATTTATTGTAGCATATCAGTTTTTGGCTTGAAAAAATCTTAAAAAGGAAGAGACTTTACTGGCACACAAATAGAGAAAATGGTCAGTTTGTAGTAAATATTAAACCAATGTTCTACCAGGGTGTATATCTTCTGAAACTCTTAGGTCTCAAACTGCTAATATCTCCCTCTTTATTCATTTCTTAGCTTTTTGTCCCTTCTCTCCATCTATAGGTCCTTCAGAAGAAGCTGGAGGTTCTGGTTTCAGAAGTTTCCGGTTTGGGTCGCAGCCGACTGACCTCAGTACAGCAGCTTGGCCGAGGGCTGCAACAAGACGATCAGGCTCGCAGGAGGGATGATGCACTCAGCAGGCTGTGGGATGAGCTCAACAGTAGCATAAGGACCAGAGAACAGGTATAGATCTGATAGATCAAGCTACCTTTGGATGAGTTGATCTGGGTTAGAGGTTGTGAGAATGATGGTCTGTCCTGTGTCCTTCAGAATCTGCAGGCAGCAAGGGAGATTCATCAGTTTAACCACGATGTGGAAGAACTGAAGGGCTGGATGGCTGAGAAGGAAGCAGTACTGGACTCAGAGGACCTGGGCCACGACCTGCATTCCATCCAGACTCTGATGAGTCAACATGAAGCATTGGAGGTAGGAAATGTCCACCAAACACTGCATCAAAGCTAAGTGGTGGATGCATGACAGCTGAATGAATGTTCCTGCCTCGTTGTCTGTCTTTTCCATCAGAGGGACCTGGTTCGAATCTCTGAGGAAGTAACCAGGAGTAGAGAAGTAGGTCGCACACTGAGCAAATCCCAGCCTCAGGCCAGGTCCTCTGTGACTCAGCGGCTGGATGACCTAGAGGACTGCTGGACCAGTATCCAGGACAAGGCCTCCCTACGACGGGCCAGACTGGGCCAGGCAGAAGATGTGCAGAAATACCTTTCCCAGTGGACTGAACTCATGTAGGTTCTGTCAATGGAAAAAAAAATTATTCACACACTACCCAAAATTCAAAAACACTACAAATAGTATTAAGTAATTATTAAGTTTAGCTTTATTTTTCTATACAAACCCCCAAAGTATTTGTGTTTCAGCCTGGTCTCAAACCAGGGACCTTTCATGTGTTAGCCAAATGTGTAAATCACTACACTGTGGAGTCCAGTTGGTAAAGCTCATTGACATTGGATTAAACTGCTTTAGAATTTTTATCTGCAAGCGGCTTTACACCCCAGGTCTTCCTTTCATGTGATGTTTGACGACATCAGTTTCATATCAGTTGTCAGTTGTTGTCACCCGCTCTGTTCTGGGGTCATGTGCCCAACTCCACTTTCCATGTATGTGCACAGAAGAGTGTGCAGGTGCCAGAAAGCTACTCTGCCAGATATAAGCACAAATGAAAATAACAACCTCTTTGTTCCTACCAGCAGATTACCAGCTTTCTCTTTCAAAGAAGCAGTATTTTAAAGATTGCACATTGTCTTGTGTTCCAGGGCGTGGCTGAAGGAGATGCTGTCTCTGGTGAGAGGGGAGCCTCAGAGTGGTGAGGGAAGTGACCTGGAACAGCTCATTAAAAAGCATGATGAGTATCGCGTCCAGATTGACAGACAACTAATCAAATCACAGGCCGTCAAACAGAAAGGAAGTCGTCTGATTGAGGACGGAAACTTCATGTCTGAGAAGGTAGTTTGGCACATCAAACATCAACAACAATAGAAATGACTCCGAATGGCTGATATCCCTCTGTATATTCCTCCTCTCAGGTGGAGCAGCGTATCTGTGAACTAGAGGAGCTGGAGATGCGGGTGGAGAAGGTTTGGGAGGAAACCAGGCTGCTGTATCAGGAGGATCTGGAGATTGTCCTTCTGCAGAGAGAGCTGGAGCAGGCTGAGCGCTGGCTGAGCTCCTATGAAAGCACTCTGATGGCTGAGGAATACGGGGTATGCGAATGCTGAGAATTGGACAGAAAAGTGAAATGGACAGATGTCTCTATGGGTCAAGCACACTTTTCACTTTTCAACTCTTTTGTAGCGATTCATGGAAATTGTTGCCCTGTATCAGGGTATATTTTTGCCTGTAGTGTGTTAGTAATGCAGATAAATGCAGAGGTAGGAGGAAAAAAGATATCTAACATAAAATGATTTGCTCCTTGTTGTCCATCGTTCAATATGGATGCGTTTTTATTTTACCCCTGAAGGAAGGCCATGTTATACCTGTTATAATAATAGACTCAATACACCTGTTTGAAATAAACTGAAATTATTTTTGAAGGAAGATTTCAGAGGATGGAGTCCCCAAGACGTCACTCAGAACTCGTGGCATTAAAACGTCTCTTAACCAGAACATCTTCTGTGGTTCCTCCAGGATTCTGTGTCTGACGTTATGGAGCTCCTTAAGAGGCAGGAGGACTTGGAGGCCATGATCCAGGCCCAGAGTGACCGTTTCATTGCACTTCAGAAAAAGAAAACACAGGTAACATTAACAACAGGAAAGAATAGAGTTTCATAGACTAAATCAAAGGCTTTTTCCCCAAACACTGGTTTTCTCTTTCTTTATTAGGTACTGAGATCTTAAAAATGTCTTAAAACCATTTATTTAGATTTTTGTAGTGCATGAACCCTGTTAAAAACACTTTCTTTTTTATTGCAGAGGGAAAACAGACTGGGTCTTCATGGAAATGAGGAGAAGGACCTCCAGTACAGACAGCCTCCAGCTAGAGTTTCCTCCCTGAGAAGTAAACCATCAGAACTAAAGACCCCACGGATCTCCTCTAGAGACGTTCATGGGGCCAGCAGTGGCAGGCAGACAGACAGAACAATCAGACCATCCGTGCTGGAGAAGAAAGCAGAAGCTGTCTCTAGTTCTCCTAGCCCTCTTCTCAGCCCACCACTAGGACCTGGATCAGATTCAAAGATTATTAAAAAAGCAGAATCGGCTGACAGCTCTGATGAGTCCGATGAGTCCAGTCCCAGCCCGACAGTTAACGCCGGGAGAAGGCAAATCAAAAATTCACACCTAAATTCTAACACTCCCCTTGGAGAATCAGCGGATTCCTCTTCACAACCGCCTCCTCAGTCCCATTCACTAAAAGAGACTCGGCCTAGGTCCAAACCACCTGTGGCTCCAAAGCCCAGAATTTCCTTTTCAGAGCAGGCGTTTGGCTGCCGCTCTGATTCTCCGAACCTTCCAGAGAAACCCACCACTCCACCAAACTCACCTTCAGCAATCAGACGACTTGTTGCCCCCACTGAACCGCCACCACCTCCACCTGTGAAAGAAAGATGTATTCGCCCTAAATCACCAACATCAAGGCAGCCCGATGTGCCTGGCTCTCCTGCTCCACCTGCTGCTGATCACATTACACCACCCAACGCCCCGACGGCTGCACCAATCACAAAGGAGGATAAGACGTGAGCATGCCCCGTTTCCTGCTGCTTTGACATCGACTGGCTGATTCCTCAACTTAAAAAAAAAAAATGTTACTGCAGTGGTTTCAGCTCATAGCAAGAAAATATATATTAATCATCCATGGGATCAGTATGCTGCGCTAAAGAAATTGCACACACATAATTATACAAAAAACATTAAAAAGTAAGTTAACTCATGGTTGACCTTATTCCCCCCTCTCCTAGACCTCAACAAAAGTCTTTAGATCTAGCAGAGGGGCAACCCGAACCTGAGGTATAAACTGTCTTATTCATTAAATTAATAATAATTTAATTTAATAATGTTCTCACACCTGTCATACTTACTGCCAGGTCACACCTGGGGAGCCAATCAGAATGGAGGGCGTGTTGGAGATTAAGCTGAAACAAGGAGGAAACAAGGTGAGAGACATGTTACACATCTGTAACTGATGATATGATCTTTATAAAGATATCTAAAAACGAAATTTCATATTGGGCATGAACTCAACGTGCTTCTTTGTTTGATACATTTTTAATTTTATTTACACATCTCTATCAAACTGGATGGACAACCTGATGGAAAAGGAGCTATTCGGCTTCCCAGTTGGATTTTCCAATTTTTATGTCTTGGTGGTTGCTAACACAGTATGAAATCATGCTCTTTATAAGGTATCCAGTTGTGATTTTGTTGCTGTACTGAGTAGCTGCTTAACGGAGGAAGATGCTGTACTCAGGATTGTTTCTAAAGGCTAAAGAAAATAATGTAACATTATAGTGTTGCCCACTTAAAGTGAGAGGAGATAAGCAGAGTGAATTGCTCTGTTGTTTTCCTCGTACATCCACACCCTAAAGACGGCAGAAGCTGATACACAGTGGTGTATTTTTAATGCCATTAGCCAGTAAAATGAAGGTCTTTTATTACTTTTTGAAACCTACTTTGAGTACCTGGATGATTTATGCCAGTTTTCTTTTTGCCACTCTACCCTTCCATTAGCACCGGTGGTTTGAGAGACACCAGTGGTGCTCCTTTTATTTCCTTTTATTCCCGAGAACCTTTTTGGGTTATGGCAGCCTGTTTGTTGTGCCCACTGTTGAAGCATTGGCTGAGGCTCCTCTTTTGTTGCAGGGTCTGGAGCACTGGGAGGAGGTCTTTGCTGTTCTGCAGGGAGAGACTCTCAGCCTGTTTAAAGACACAGCAGCTGCTGCACAGGTAGAGAACATTAAAAAGCCACTGCATCACTGACAGCACTGCCTACATGACATGACAGCAGTTTGGGTAAAAACAATTAAGTCCTGTCCTGAGTGCGTTTAGCACCATAGCAGATGGACATGTTTGATGGTATCATGTGTCCTTGACACAGTGATCCCATTTACCTAGGCTCCCCTGAGGCTGGGTTTGTATCTTCTCCCAAAATCAAACTGAGGATCTTTCTTTCTTTTAAGATGAATGTGTGAGTGTATCCTGAGAAATGACGGGAAAAAGAAACTCAACAAAAAACAGCATTTATTTGTTTAAAGAAAACATTAAAAAAAATAAAAAAAATAATAAATTCACACATTTCTTTTTCTAACGTATTCAACAATGAAGCAAATAAGGGCTTCCATTAATAGAGATTAATCGAGATGGCAGTCATGATTCTCTTTTTTTCTAATTCAGTCCTCATTTAGAATTTGAAAATCTCTTCATGCTCTGAATAGACGCCACCATAATCAATGCAGAAGCTAACTTTAAAGGTTTTCAAAATATTTTGGTAACTTGAACAAGGGTTTTTGACTTTTATCCAAATCTGGAGATTTTTATTTTTTCTTTCAAAGTGTTTTTAGCATGATCATCTTTATTGGAAACATTTTCATATATTAAATTCAACTTCCTTAACTTCAAGTTGCTTTCAAACAATTATGTTTATGCAATGAAATGAAATGTCTGTTGGAGTCAAACTCAAAATATTCCAAAATTCAAAGGAACTTGCTGCCAAGGCTGCTGTTTTTGTGTTCTTCAGACACCGAATAATTACTCGCAGTTGAGCGTAGGTCGTGTCTAATGCATACTCAGTGTGTTACGAAAAGGAAAATATTGCAGCTTATTTTTCTACAGGAAGGATTATAACCACAGTGTTCTCCATCTGCCTCTGCACGTTCACTAATAATCTCAGTGAGGTTACACTGTTTAACTCTGTTGTGCTTTCACAGAGGACATCTAGGTGGCCTCCTATCAACGTAGTTGGAGCAGTTTGCAGGGAGAATCGCTACTACAGAAGCAAGGAGAACACTTTCAGACTAATGTAAGAGCTGCACGCTTCATGAACAGTGTAAACACAAGCACAACACAACATTGGAGCATTGGAAAGTTGACTTTAATGTTGTTGCTAAAGTTAGAAATCACAGCTTCTCTATGCTGTATGACTGTCTGATGTATAGGACATTCTGAAACTTCATATTTACACTTAAAATTGGCTACTATATTTTTTGGACTAAAGGCGCACTTAAAATCCTTTAATTTTCTCAAAAATCGACAGTGCAGCTTATAATCTGGTGCGCCATATGTATGAAGTTGATGGTTGATTGTTAAAGCATTGCGGCTACCGTAATCAGGAGCCTCGAGGATCCCTTCCAACATAAATGAATACAGAATACTAAACAGCAGTGACTTTTGTAGTGTTACTGAAGTTGGACTAGCTGGTATATAATGATGTGCTACATGATCGGTAGTGACACAGCTATGTTAGCATAACATAAACACAGTGAAGCTGGAGGATGAACGCTAACTTTTTTCCACTCGATAAAAGTTAAGGTGAGGGTTCCTGATGGTTAGAGACAAATGCAGTTGCATGGCAGGATGCTGTAAACGGAAACCTCAAACTTCAGTCAGGAGAACTGAGATAATCCATCCACACTATGAGGTTAGTCATTAATATACTGCAACAACATGGGAACAGAGCAGCTGTGAGAGAATTCAACGTTAATGAATCAATGGTACGGAAGTGGAGGAAGCAAGAAGAATGAAATGAGTAAAGTTTGACTTATCTGACTGCTTTGTTTCACTTATTGCGCCTTATGTATAAAAGCAGACCAGATCATTGACAGTGCGCCTTATGGTCTGAAAAATACGGTATTTGTTTCTTAGCACTGTGAAACTATATTATAATTTTGAAAATTTGTGGCTCACCACTGATCTTTCAAATAAATTCCGTGCCATACTTTGGTCTCAATTATGCATTTCTTTACATCATTATATGCCGTATTTTCTTATGCAAAACATTCTTAGGAAGACTTATTTTTCTGTACTTGTGTTGTGCTTTCTCTCTCTCAGACTGGAGGATGGCAGTCAGTATGTATTTACAGCATCAAGCAAGGAGCTCCAGCTCATCTGGATGAAAAAGCTCCAGAACTGTCCAGAATCTGCCAGCAGTGACTCTGACGACTCTGGGTGAGCGCTCACTCATGGTTGATCAATTTTAATAGACCTAAGACAAAGCTCTCTCTCTTTTGGATCATAAGTGATTACTCAGTTCAACTGGAGAATGTGAAATATTTGAGCTTAAGCAAAAAAAAATAAAATAAAAAAAATAAAATAAAAGTTGTGTATCTCAAGGTTGCAAATGAGAACTGAAAGAATTAAAAGGAAAGACATTTACAAAAAGTAGCTGAGTGGAAATTCTAAACTACCGATTTGTAAGTTTGGAAATTGTAGTTATGATAATGCACCTTTAAAAACTGAATAAGTGCAATACAAATTACAGTATAACAAGTGGGATTAAACATAAGTGTTAATGTCAAACATGTAACCTCATCATCTACTGAAACAAGACTAGTGATATAACCTAAAATCACTATCACTCAATATCAATAAAAGCTGGTGATAACAACATATTTTTGGTGTTATTACACAAACCTTTATACGAATTGTTCAGTGTATTCCTACTCAGATGGTCCTAGGACAAGCTAGGGTGCTTCACCTCCTCTTGGATCTGTTGTCATACTTTGGAAAGTCCAATCACTTTAATAACAATAACAGGTTGTTTAAAATCAGAGTAACATAGAAGGCCTGTCTGTTTCTATTTTCGTTTTGATAACACTTTAAAATTAAGCTTGTTGATAAGAGAGCAAAACAAAAACAAAAAACAGAGAACAAGCGTGAGCCGTGAAGAAAACATGACACAAACGAGGCTTTCAGGATCAGTCTTGTGATGTATGCCACTAAGTGGCTGGGGAACTCTATGTGGTTGCACATCGATGAGAGGGGTTGGCCCCCAGTGCAAGATGTACATCATGTATTTGGAGCTGCTACCTGCTTTTATACCTCTCGAGCCCTTTTGTCCTGTTCTGGTCCAGCATGTCCTGGTCAGCACCGGTGTTACAACAGTGGTTTCTTGCATAAACATGCAGGTCAGGACATGCTCCCATCCCCTGTTAAAGCTGCCTCGCTCTCTGTTGTTATGGTGCAACATTCATTCTCTCTTGCCTCTTGAGAGGGCAGCTCAGTTAAAGGTTTGCTTTCAACTATGGTGGCAATGATCAAAACTGTGAGGGCTTAATCTACAACGGGTGTGTGTGTGCCTATGAATGGCAAGTGTAGGTGTGTTTTCTCTTTCCAGTGCTCTTTTACAAATGGAATGCAGCAGCCCTGTGAAGTCTCTGTGTCCTGTGATGTGCCACATAGTTTCATTAAACAGATTCAGGATGTTTGTCTGCTTTGCTGACAGCCAGGTATAAAGCTTTACATAAACAGATACACTGCCACTGGATTTTGGAGGCCATTTCCCTAGCATAAAGTACCAAAGGTCTCTCCTTGCCTCAGTGTGTGAGACCACATACCACCAGGGAATGGCAGCCTTATCTGTTCCATTTAAAAGGGTTTATATGTGACAAACCCAGAGGGTTCATATGAGAGGTTGACCCAAAAGCAGACTCAAGAGCTGACTTTTTGATCAGGCACCAAAACAAGGACTATCAGTACACACGTGCACACATACACACAAACACACGCCTGTGGAGAGATCTCTGGCAAGCAGTTGTGAAACAGAGGAAAGACTGAAATGGTAGAGGAAGGGTTTTTGTTGTATGAGAGCTGCAGGGCTGTTGAGGCTCTGCAGAAAAGGGTGGAACGTCAAGCTAATTAAGCAGTGAGCTAAGACCTTCTTCAATAGAGTGTATGAAGGTAGCCGTGGTTTGGGGGGTGCAGGACTGATCTGATTCTGGTGAGGACCAGTCTGCTTGAGGAGAGGAGGGCTGTAGAGGCTGTGCAAAGGGCCCAGGTTGGAGGTCGTTAAGTAGCGACATCATATTTTTTACAGTTTGGCTGAAGAAGGGAGGCGTTGGTTGGCATTCAGTGGGTGCAACAGAGGAGTCCAGCAATTTAGATGGAGAGGAGTTCTCCAGAGAAGCAGGGCTGTTCGGACTATATTTAGGAGTATTAGAACAGGAGAGTGTATCAGGCTGTGGAGTGACAGGGAGGATTGACCACATGTCATCCTGTCAGTGAAACCAATAGGCTCTTTTTGGTTTTTAAAGAATGTGTCAGGGGAGGCACATAATGTGGATAGAGAAGTATATACAGGAGAAGCAGGGTTGGTCTGATTTAACTGAGGACCAGTGAGTGGAGAGGAGGGCTGCTGGGATGGAGTCAAGCTGTTCCACCACTGACAGCAGTGCTTCATCAGTGTCACTGACAAAAGTGGCCTCTTTCTGGAGCTGAACGGGTGCAGCAGAGGAGACCAGTGATGCAGATGAGGCACCCCAACCGGTCGCAGCAGATGGCCGCCCCTCCCTGAGCCTGGTTCTGCCGGAGGTTTCTTCCTGTTAAAAGGGAGTTTTTCCTTCCCACTGTCGCCAAAGTGCTTGCTCATAGGGGGTCATATGATTGTTGGGGTTTTCTCTGTATCTATGAAGCGCCTTTTGTTTCAATTGAATTGAAATCCATATGAGAAGCTGGGAGGACCGGATTTACTTGACACACAGGCGCATCAGCTGCTGTCTGTGTGTTCTGCAGCTGCACACACGCTGACTGCTGATCAGGAAGGTTGGTAACAGCTGGCTGCTCAAGAGGCTCCTTTGTAACTGAATAGGAAGAAGATGGCTGTGTCTGAGCTGGCGTCACACAAAGCCTCTTGGCCTGTTGATCTTCCTGTTTAGGTTCAGATGCTGCACAAACAAACACAAACAAAAACACAGTAAGTCTTCTTTCGTTAACAGATTTCCGTCTTCTTTTCATCACATTTCACATGAAAAAACGTCGTAATTCCCAGAAATCTCCTCTCACCTGTGCTCGAGGTGCGATTTCGTGTTCTCTTCCTCTTTTTGCCCTAAAAACAAAAATATGAGAATTTTCATCAGTTGATCCAAACTCTGTGCACTGGTTGTTTCATAATTCAGTGCAGTGATGGGCACATGTATGAACTGCATGTTAGCACTTTGGACATACGTAGTTTTCTTTGGTGGACCAGTCTGGATGCTCTGTGGCGTGACGGCATCTCTCGCTTTCAGCCTGATCAAAATATTTCGCTTGTTCTTTTGAGAGAGACCTCCACTGAAGACAGACAATCATGAGAACCCACTGTCAGCATAGATAAATACTCAGCTACACTGTTACTACAGGGCAGCTGGCACACATGCACAAACATGAGCATAAAGCATTAACAGATGCATAAATATATGCAGAGTTACACACTTACCCTCTTTGCCACAGCTGCATTTACGGCTGCACTGGCAGTTATATTCAGTTCCACCATCACCTTTGGCCTCTGCTCCTTCAGGTAAAGCATGAAGGCGTTTGGTGGCTTCTTTATGTACAGCCGGTCCTCATCCTGTTGGGCTTCACATTTCCTTTTTCTACAGGAATAAAACACAGAGTCAGTGCACATGTTAGCATTGTGTACAGCTGTGAGCAAAGTAGTTTAAAAACATGAGTAAAGCTGTGAAACTGAATGTAAGGAGGCACCATTAAAGGAAGCTGATTACAGTAATGCAAGCAAACATCTGCAGAAAAAAGACTGATATCTGGAGATAACTGACACAAAGCACCACAGAAACTTACTTTGGAGTGGAGGTGTTGGATGGGGGAGCAGGAGGGACAAAATCCCAGACTGGAACACCGTGCCTACACAGATGCAGAGACGGATACGAGATAGCAGAGTTTATGAAGATACAGATGTTCAGCAGCTGTGTACACTGGTGTGTTTGTGTGTTTTACGTACAGTTCTCCAGCAGGATGCAGGTACTGGATCATGTTTTCTGGAATCCCGAGCACATTACGCTTGAAACACACAAAACACACAACAGATGATGAGAAAAGCTTCCACTCGGTAGAAGAAGTGATCAGTGGGAGGAGAAGATGTGCATAAAACTACATTCATACATAGCTGGACTTTGATCTCCTGCGTTATTCTTTGGAATTATGTTTCACTGGCAGCGACTAAGTTTACTGTTCAGCAAAGCTTCACACCACATTTATACAAAGGTGAAATACAAGGAAGCTGAGAGCAGAGTGATGAGTCCAACACTTTTAAACATCTTTATCAATAAAACTTCAATGAGACCTGTCACTACCTCTGGGTGTCTCAGCTGTCCCTGGCTGACTGTAGAGGTGAGCTGGTGCTGAGACCATGAGTGGAACCAGCTGCTGAGTCACAGGAGGAGCTGGTTCTGGGAGGATGTTGCTAAAGAATCCTCCAGTCTGAGGATCTAATGCTGGCTGAGGGGGAGCAGGTGTCCCAGAGGGTAGGATGTTTGCCCCAGAATGCCAACTTCAGGAGTGGAAGGCGCTTCTTCTGACTGCATTGTCTCTGAAATATGATTGTTTTCGTCCCTGAGGTCCATTTTAGAGACAGACGGGTTGAGGGGGTCGCTCAGAAGAATGACAACTTCTTCTCTCCGGGATCCTGTGGCACACATTCATAAAAGTGTTATATTTAAGTGTTATATTTGTAAAATAATTCAAACCAAACTGAGAAATACAAAAAAACTAACAAACTAATTAATACTTCAAACGATGCTAACCTCAAACTTTGTTAACTCTCATTACTTCGCTGCATTTATATAACAGCAATTGTTCTTACTTTGTAACAAACAGTTTAAAAAGATAATGCACTGTTTCACAATTACAGTTATATATAATATAATGAACAGGTTTCAGTTGTTTACCAAAAAAATGTAAATATCATATATATGTATATACAAGAATCTGCAATTCAACAACACTAACAAGGTACATGAGGACTTGGAATTTGATTTTTAAAAAATACATTTGCTGACTGACGGGTTTTAATTTTGCATCAGCTTAGCCAGTTACAACATTAAAATAATGACTTTTCTGATTTAAAACCTGATTAAGCTGACCTGTACTGCAGAAGGAAATAAAAAAAACTGTAGAAACAAGTTGCTCTGCAGATTCAAGTTTTACAGGCATTCGTGTTATGAATTAATACAATATGATGCATTGTTGAGATGAATTCACCCCAAAGTTTGATTAAAATGTAACAAGAATGTGCTGTATGAAGGCAGTTACTGCCTACAGGTTTATTTAAATACTGCAGATATATTTTAAAGTACATTTTTCTGATAATACCATTGCAGTTTTCATTTAAATTTTAATTCGATACTTGTTTTTTTTTTTTTTTTTACACGATGTGAATTACTTAGGCTACGTTCACACTGCAGGTCTTAATGCTCAATTCCGATTTTTTGATCAAATTGGACTTTTTTGTCTGCTTGTTCACACTACAAATAAAATGCGACCAGCAAACGCGCTCTAGTGTGAACGCTCAAAGCGGCCCACATGCGCAAAAGAAGATGTCACACACAACGCGCTCTGTTTAGACCCAGAGCAAACAATATTGTTTGACTGATGGCCCTTAATATAAAGACTTCGGACTTTACGTTTCCCAATTTTTGCTTTAAGTTATTTTGTTATTTACATAATAATGTAGATAACCTAATAATGATCCTTATTGCTGTTTTAGAGGAGCGCTGCTTCAAAGGATAGCTGCAGATTTCTGTCAGAATCTGCAGATTATACAGTACAAATAAAATGTTCACGTTTCTCCAACGTTGTCTTCCCAACAGTTTCACTGACATCTACACAGGATGGCCAGGAAGCGTTTGCGATGTCTTCTCTGGCGCTGATAATTGGCGTCTGTCTTGTGTCAGTGACGTAAAAGACAGATTTAATGCGACATGACCGTTCAAACAGCAGTCGCTTTCTAAAACATCGGATATGTATCGGATTCATTACCACATACGAAAGTGACCCAGATCGGATTTGAAAACATCGGATTTGTGCCGTTCACACTGTCGGATACTGATCGGATATGGGTCACATAGGGTCAAAAAAGTCGGATTTGAAGCGCTTTCGCCTGCAGTGTGAGCGTAGCCTTAGTTCACTGCTGAATCACACAGTAGCTCGATAATTCAAACTTTAGTTTGTAGACTTTGTTTACACGTTGAGGGACACAGTAAAACAGGAAAAAGGCTTTTCTCAGGGACTCTGGGGCAGATAGTTTATGTTGGGCCCCGACTGAGCCCACAGTACATGTCAGGGTACTTATTCCCTTAGTAACCAAATTGTAAGCAGAGAGACAAAACCATGCTCAGAAAGGTTAACGCTTGTTTTCAGTTTTGAGTGTATTGAATATTTCTATTACAATATGCAAAAAGTCCATCAGTTATTGAAGGAAACAGCTGTCGGATGTTGCTTTACACTGTAAAAAAGAATTCTGTACAAAAACAGTAATGTGTTTTTTTTTTTTAACGGAAGTTGAAAGACTTTCCTGTAAATGGTACAACGGAAAAATCGTCTTATTCTTAGTCACAATATATTTTCTGTGTCATTAATGGATTTTTTCTGTGAATAGAAAAACTGAAAATTCTGTTTCTATTACTATTTACAGTCACTTCTTTAACTTTAACCCATTAAATGTACGTTTTTATATCCTTAACCATACATTTCTATACAATTACACCATTATACACCATTTGCTTGTAAATTAAAACTTCTTAAAATGATCTGTGCACAAGTAGTACACAACAACATTGGTACATTTAATGCTAAATATTCTTTTATTTTATTTTATATTGCTTGTTCTGATGAAGACTTTTAAACTGTCAACAGCAGCTAAGTGAATAAGGATTTGTGTCCATGAACCCTCAGCATTGACAACACTTAAATGCCATAGTTCAAAATCCTCAATCCACACCTTTTGTCCCCTGTGTTCAAAATGCTCTTAGCTGTTAAAGTAGAGGAGAAAAGTTTGACATATTTCACAGCCATTACATGTTCTCTCAAAAAGAGGGCACAGTTACTTCCCAAGCAAAAACCTCTGCTTGTGCTCACAAACCCTAAATCGCAACAAATTAGACAATAATAAGACAAGTGACTACAAAATGACACCGGAGGTTGGTGAAGAGCAAGCATGAAGTGAGAAATTGTGTGCACACTTTCTAGTGATACCTTCATTTACCTGTGTGATAAAGTCCTGAATGTAGCGTGGTAGTCCATTAAATTCCATCTGAGCTTTAAAGATCAATTTATTCTGAGGAAAAAAAGAAAAGAAAAGAAGTTTTAAGATGTTAATTTTTTGTTGCTATTGTTTACATTTAAGATTAAAAAAAGGAATAAAAATACAAAGTTTAGTATTAGGTGGAAAATGACTTGAAATAAACTGAACTTGTACACCTACCATTGAAAGCCAGCAAGAAAGAACAGAGTTTTGGTTTTGTTTAGATCTGCTGTGGATTATCATTATTAATTTTCCTAAAATAAATGTAGAGTTGCAAACACATAACAGCATTCCGTTGCAATATAAGCAGTTTATAATTAAAGTAACACGCAAACCTTCACAAACTAAATCAATCACAACATTAAACTCACCTTGTTTTTGTAGACAAGGTGATCAGGCTTTTTGATCCTCTCCTGAGACCAGCTGCACTGCACCATCAGCATCTTATATCTTCCTTTTTCACTCAGTAAAGTGTTTCCTTTTGTTGGCTCTGCACGTGCAAGTGTGTGATCACAGGTGAAATAAGGGATATTTTTCCATTGCAGGTTTAGAGTGTTTCATTTAGTGATAGCTGTTGATCCACTTTTCAAATAATCTCTAAGGATCTGAATTTTTAAGAAAGACACAAATGTCCCTGCTTATTATTAGCTTGATATAGACATAACAATTTACAATATGTCAGCAGCATCCCCACATGGCATATAACACCCCTGCAGACCAGCACTGCGCCTATATTATACTTTAGTCAACATATAGTTATAATTTAACTACAATTAGCTCAATGGGGTCACAAAAATTTCCCACATACTTGAAATGATCTACTCAGCATTACAAAAATTACATTTTCAAGAGAAGTTGGAGTAAAAATGTGTTTACAGGAAAAATGTGTCTGTCTACAAATATTAACTAAACATTTTATGTGCTACAAAATGGACATAATGATAAATGTGCTGAGGTGAAACTAAACTTTCAATAATATCACCACTATAGTTTGTTAACCAGGGGCGATTCTAGGATCAGAGCTTTGGGGGTGCTGAGCACCCAGAGAGCTGCCCAGCCAGCCAAGATACACTTTACTCGTCACAATGAGACTTCTTCCCTGTCTCTTTCGGTCCCTGCATCCTCCCTGTCCTCATCGTCTGTTGTCTTCGTCTCCTTTATCAGTCATCACAGTTTTACCCTCTCTGTGCAAGTCTGCAAATTTCTTTATTAAATCATAAGATTCTTAAATTCATCAAGTCTCTCTGTGCCTGGGTCCTCGTCACAAAACATGACATCACTGTTTTGTACATTTTAACACAATTGAATCCCACATTTGTGAAAGAAAAGCAAAACACTTTTTTGAAAAGTCTACAACAAAACCATCAAATCTGATAAAGGTTATTTAAATGCTGCAAAAGAAGAATGGATTGGAATAAAAAAAAAAATACATATCCTAACCTTAATTACTGCGGGAGAATAATGAATGATGCTCATAGTGAGTAAGAAGTAAACTGAGTGCATTTTTTGGACAGAGATTAACTTTTAATGTGTTTGTATAATATAATACAGATACATAAAAAACACTCCCGAAACAGAATAAATTCTTACAAATACATTATTACAAAATATTAATAAAAACCTATAAAAATGGAGGCAACTTTGCCTGTGGTAGAATGTATACAATGTATGAAAAAATCTTTACTGCAGATACTAATTTTGTGTTGTAAGATTTCATGCTTTGGTACTTGAGAGAGCTTGACTTTTTTATCAGGTGGTACACACTGTAAAACGTTTGAGAAACACTGTATGTGTGATTAAGATTAAGGAACTGACCTCCCAGCCCATTATTCCGTCAGTGGGCTGGTTTCAGTCATTATGCTAATGTACTGTTTATAAGGTTGGGGAAACCTGCAGTCAGCTGAGACTGAAGAAGTCACTTGGATGGGTGACGAAACGTTTCTCCCACAAAACGCTACGTCCAGATGAACAGAATCGACTTTTGGAGAAGTGTATGTGTGCTTTTGGAAAACATTTAAAGCTGCTGTACAGAATCTTTGAAACAAGCTTAAAACATTTTTAGAATATAAACAGAGCATCTGCTTCTCTTTGCAGCTCCTCACTCCACCAGGGCTGTTTGGCTCTTTCTGATAGTGTGCAAATGTGATGTACGTATTGCGGCAGTCATACAGACAACTGGACGGTCCAAAAGTTGGCCTACCTATTACTGGCTGAGGTTTTAGTAGAGTTTTGGCTGAACCACATAAAAATATATCATTAATTTTAATCTCCCCAATCCATTACAATGTTATGTCGGAATGTTGTTAAAGAGGGTCAAAAATGTTTCAACCCAGTTTGTTTTGCAGATTCTGTACAGCAGCTTTAATATAGAACCAAAATACATCAGTGACCTCCTGACCCAGTATGAACCTTCCAGATCCCTCAGGTCATCTGGATCCGGTCTTTTATCAGTTCCCAGAGTCAGAACCAGACACGGAGAAGCTGCATTCAGCTTTTATGCTCCTTATATCTGGAACAAACTCCCAGAAAGCCTCAGATCAGCTGAAACATTCAGTTTATTTAAATCCAGGTTGAAGACTCACCTGTTCTCAGCTGCATTTGAATAAAGCACCAAATCCACACTTTTAAGCTTAAATTTCAAAACTAACATTTTAACTACTGATTTTTATCTACTGTTCTGATTTTATCTGTTTTGATTTTATATACTGTTTTGTTTGTTTGTTTGTTAATTAGTTAGTTAGTTAGTTTGCTTGTTTTAATCAATTTTAAATCATGCTTTTTATTTGTTTTTGTTTCTAATGTCTCTGTAAAGCGCTTTGAATCACCTTGTTGTTGATATGTGCTATACAAATAAACTTGCCTTGCCTTGCCTAGGGAGGACACAACTTCCAGATTGTGTGAGTAAAATCAGGTTTTTTCTCTTTGTCAGTTTAACAGTTTCTGTTGTGCCCGTCACTGTTCCCTGTCTGTTTTCTTACCTGGTTCTTCCTGGCCTTGTACTTTCTCTTCACGTTCCCCTCTTTCTTCTCTTTGGACTGACAATCATACACAAATAGATTGTATTCAATTAGATGCAAAAATTACATTATTATATAAAAAAAACTATTAAGATCACTAATAAAAAGTCCTCTCTCAGTGTACTTTCAACCGAAAGGCAAATAACCAAACCACATGAACATCTAATAAAAGATATAAACATTAAAACACTGATCCAACATTATTCTTGATTAACGGATCATTTGATTTTACACTTGTACCTGAATGTGGCTCCTTTTTTTGAAAAAACTTCCTTATATCCATTATGAACTTGGCTGTCTCTGTACACACACACACACACACACACACAACAGGAGTTATAAGGTTAATGGGCATTCAGTCAGTTAGCTAGTTAGTATCCATTTCAAACAGGACAGTGGTAACAACAGTAGGCTGCATTCAATTATAAGTTTTAGATTTTAAATAAGCTGTATAAATTTCAATGGGAGCAACAGGACGGTCAAATGTCGCTGATTTTACTACAGAGCAGGACGGATTATAGGGTAGCAAACATCATTGGAAAACACGTTTTCAACACTGCAGGTTACCTGGTGTAATGTTTTTCAGCTAAAAAGAAACATGGCCTGACTCCTACCTAACTATATAAAAAGTAACTTAGGGTTAAATGCAGCTAATATGTCCTGTTTTAAGCCAGGCACTTACCCCTCCGCTCCGCTGCGTCTCAGCCACCATCGCTCTGGCAGAAAGGGTGCTAGAGCCAGAGCAGGGGAAAAACGAGCTGTAACAACAAAGTTCTGTATGCTTTTTATATTTTTAGTAGTGTGTCACACAAACAGCAAATATTGTCAAAAAAGTAAGACATCTTTGGGGGTGCTTTGATTCAATCGCCCCTGCTGTTAACTATCAAATTAGTCTATGCTGGTCAGCTAGCTAAAAGTTTTTATGTTAGCAGCCTAAATCACAGGCTAACATTAGCATTTGTTAGCCAGTCAGGATGGTCTGAGGCTAAAACTAGAGTTAGTGTAACTTTGCCTGAAACCCTTTAAAGTCTTCAGTAGAGGCAACTGTAAAACATAGTTAGCTGTCATGTTAAATTTAAATAATAATCTAAATAATATGCAAATGTACTGTTTATAAGATTGGGGAAACCTGCAGTCAGCTGAGACTGAAAAAGTCACCTGGATGAGTGACGAAACGTTTCTCCCACTGAAAACGCTACGTCCAGATGAACAGAATCAACTTTTGGAGATTTACTTACCTGAATGATTGAGAATGCATCAAGACGATGACAGGGAAACTATTTCAATTCAGTTCAATTTTAATTATATAGCACCAAGTCACAACAACAGCTTTATATTCTAAGGTAAAGCCTCTACGATAATAGAGGGACAATGCCCTGTAAGCAAGCACTTGGCAACAGTTCTCCCTTTTAACAGGGAGAAACCTCCAGGAGCACCGGGCTCAAGGAGGGGTGGCAATTTCATGGGTTGGGAGTGAGCATTGGAAGACAGGACTAAAGACTAAATTGATCAGACTAAAACATACTCTTTGTGCTATCTGTCCACCTCCCTGGCTTGAGAACAGTAAAATATTACCTCTAATATACTTGATAATAGATATCTGAGATTCTATAGATTCTATATTCTGTAAATCACAGGTTTGTGCTAAATGTCTGTTTGTGTTGAGGACCAGGTATTGCTGAAAAAAATCAGTTCATGAGCTCCAAAGTGCTGGTGTACTTCTTCATTTTTCATAAAGTAAATTAAAAATATAACTTGTCCAGCTCCAGATGGACACCCTGTCAGAGACAATAGCACTTTCCTATGGCACTTAATTAAAAGCAGCTTTCAGCGACAATAGCCAACTGTGGCCACAAGATGGTAGTAATGTAAATGCTAGGTGCACATATTAATGAACATGCAAGGAACTTTATGACAGTGCTGTCTGAGCTGAAAGGAGAGAGATCGCTTTACTTTGGTACATTTTTATTGAAGTCTATTTTTAGATTTGACAGGGCAAAGATTCAGTTATTACAGACCTCCAAACCTCTTGTGATCTTCAGGTTGGCTCAAGTATGTAGCGAGCTTCACCTAATATGCTTCCATGGCCAAGCAGCTTTATCCAAACCTTACATGGTAAAATGGTCTGTATTTGTATAGCGCTTTACTTGGTCCTAAGGACCCCAAAGCGCTTTACACTATACGCAATCATCCACCCATTCACACACACATTCACACACTGGTGATGGCAAGCTACAATGTAGCCACAGCCACCCTGGGGCGCACTGACAGAGGCGAGCACCAAGCACAACACAAAGTGTCAGATGCACTGGTGTAAAGCACCTCTATCGGTCTCTGAAGCAGTGGAATACCTGATCTCTTCTCTGTCTGGTATGACAGTGTGAGCCGGAAGAACTGCACATGTCTGACAGCATTTTGCCGTGTGTGACCTTTCCTCAACCTCGTGGAAAGCCTTCACAGCAGAGTTCACAGCTGCAAAGTGTGACCTGACATCATATGAAACCCTATGGATCACACAAGTTCATATGTACTACTATGTACATATGATTTGGGGATATATAAATAAAACTGAATTCAATTGAAATGAAATTGAATATGCGTGTAAAGGCAGATGAGTGATTACTTTTGGCAATATAGTAAATGTCACCTGCCTTAATAGCGAGGTATTTTCAGCCAGGACATGCAGTGGCATGAGTAAGTAGTGATGTGACCAGCTAAGGATTCAAATAGTTGTAATAGTGAATAAACTGTCTTAATTAAAGTATATACATCAAGATAATGATAATATTAACAAACATATGAAACAACAAAGTCTTCATTCAGATGACATTAAATCATCCCGTAGTTATCCTGCTATGAGCTTATTACAGTGTTCTGTTGAATAAATAGGATTTTCTCTCTGATATTAAAAGGAAAGCTGTGCCTCATAATAGTTTGAGGTACATTTATTTAAAATTAACAAAGTATTATTTAAAAACTATTTATTTTAGCTGTGTAAGCAGCCATAACATTTCTGCTTTGGTCCTGTGAATTCTGTTATTAAATTAAGTTGCTGGAATGGACAGAGTCCCTAATACAAAGCATTACAGGCATGGTTTTTGGGGTCAGAGAGGACGGTTGTCAGTCACACGTGTTTGATGGAGTTTCAGGCTGGAATGGTTTCCTTCAAACTGTGTAAGATAATTTGACTTTGACTTTCACATCTACCTATTCACACTGTGCACTGTGGGGACACTGGGCACCTCTGAGGTGGGTGAGAGGCCAAAGAAATGAAACTCCCCACCAACAGGATTTTTCTTTAATGAGATACTTGGACAAGGTGAATTACATTCAGCGGGCACACAATAGTGGAAAAACACACGGTGGCACAGGACACAGCTATGGCTCTATTCAGCCGTCATGCATTGCATCGGCTTTCGTTTGCTGCATGGTGATGAAATATGGAGCACTGCAGTGACTGCATGACTACAGCAGTCACAAAATACACTGACGAAGGGATTTCTGTGGGACAGATTGAGTACGTTTATTTAACAGGTACAGAAATTGACATGTAAAAAGGAAATGCTGTGGTTTTCACAGCAGTTAGTGGTGGGGTTATTTGTTGAGGAACTGAATGCTAAAGTCATGAGCTCAGACTGGGATTGTTGTTTTGAACTGTGGACTAACCAAAGACTATTTTAAAAGATCTGGATGTAGTCTTTGGTCTAGATCGTAAATCCTATTGAATAACAATTCTTTACAATTCAATATCTGTAGATATTGTCCTCGTGTTCTGAGATCCATCTGCTTACTCCTTTCCAGCCTTATCCTCTTTTCTAATATGGCCACGTCTTTCCCCAAAAAACATGATAGTAACAGCCCAAATGCCAGACTTGAGGCTTCATAATGGTAGTCCACAAAGGAAGGATTGTGGCATGGAAACTGTGTGCTTGCTGGATAACAAGATATAGCTTTTAAATTAAATAAACTTGGGTTTTTGTTAATGCTGATTTGTTTTCCTAGTATTTGCCTGCTTCAAGGCTTTGTGTTAAGCTAGAGTGACCATGTAATATCCTAGTCCTGTCAGCCAAAAATTCACAGGATTTCTAGAGCATTCACAGGATTCCAGAACTAGATGTAATAAAAATGTAATGCATTATATAGTATATAATTGAGGCATAACATACTCAAAGTATAGGCAGTACAAGCACAAGCACTGGCTGGCGCCTCTCAGCAGGCTTTCAGAAGTTAGTCAGGTGGAAAGAGAAGAAGGAATTGAGTCTTCTAAGGGAGCGAAGCCTTAAAGAGACAGGTTGTTTCAGAGGATGAACCAGGGGCTGACTGTAGGGCTAGTCAATGATAAATAAGGAAGTAAGGATTTTTTTTTACCTGTCAGCCTGAAAGGCTTATGGGGATATTGTTCGTACCCTGCTGGGCGGCCAGGCAGCTATAGGCGAGAGGTGTGGATAATTCAAGAATGACGTGATATAGGATTTTCAACTTATCATAGGTGCATCTACTCAAAGTCTGACCTTCAATTTATTTGAGTTGGGTTTTTTTTAAAATCTAGCACCAAATCACAATAACAGTCACTTTTATATGTACCCTACCATAATACAGAGAAAAGCCCAACAATCAATGACCCCTGTGAGCAAGCGTGTGGTGATGGTGTTAAGAAAAATTTAACAGGAAGAAACCTCTGGCAGAACCCGGCTCAGGGAGAAGCAGCCATCTGCTGTGACCAGTTGGGGGGTGATGGGAAGGAGACAGGACAAGAGGCATGCTGTGGAAGAGAGCCAGAGATTATTAATAACTAATGATTAAATGCAGAGTGACTTCTAAACACATAGTGAGTGAAAAAAAATGTGAGTCAAGAAAAAACCTCCACCTGACCTCAAAAACTTGACCTGAAAGTCATATGTCAAGGTTTCGGAAAATCTTGTGAACAAGGTAACGCCACCTAGGATTGTCAAACTGCTACTGAAAAGCTTGCATGAGTTTAAATATCCTCTGGCAAGATTGTCTAAAAGTTTTTATGAATGCAATAACTCAAGACATCACCTAGGAATTGTACATTTTTACCATATATGAGGCTGAGGGGTAGCACTGGTGGCCACCAGTATTTTTTTTTTGAGTGGCCTCGCAAGTAGAGACAGAAATGACTGTAATAGTTAGCCCTTTAAGTAGAAAGCTTGTATCTCAGATCTCCCCCTGAATGTTGCCAAAGACTAGTTTGAGAATCATGTAAAACAGTTACTCAGAGTCGCATGGAAGGGGTATAATAGATACACTAAAATTAAAGATGACTTGTTGCTACTCAGGAGAGCGTCATCTGTCAACCTCAGTTTGGAGAAGCTGGCTGAGTCTCCAGATGATTCCTCATCAACCAAACCTCTCAGCAGGAGAGCTGAGAGCCTGGAGAGACAGTTATCCTCAGAGGGCCAACCTCCACCCAAACCTCCCCATACCTACTACAGCAGACATAACTATCCTGATGGAGGGGAGGTCAGGACGGCAGGTGAGACGTCACAGCAAATTTAACTGGTTTTCAAACTTGTCTCAGTCAAGTTTCAGCTTCTGTCCCATGAGGGCCAAGAAAAAGGATAGACTGCTGTAAAATGTGCATTTAGAACCATGTTATGTTAGGCAAGTGTTACACCAGTGCCAGCTTATGTGCACACTGACTTTCACAGGATTTATTTGCACATCACTGCAGAAAACATACCTTAACGTTTGTTCCACATGGTTACACACTGTTTCAAGGATGGAGTTCATTTCCAGATATTGTTAATGCACGCATATTACAGGTTTCAAATGGAAATGCAACCTTGGAGTCAGAGTTGCTGAAGATTTTATCAACGCAAACTCCTTTTTTTCATTTTGTCAATCATTTGGATTTGTAATCCATGCATTACTATAGTTTTTAACGAAGCACTGAACAGCGCTTAGATGACTTCTATGTCAATAATTGGCCTGATTGTGACTTGATGCACTGCAGATCCACAGAGTCTCCAAAGCCAGCCGTCAGTGCCTCCTCCTGCTTCTCCTGACCCCCAGGACCCGCCAGCTGTGAGCCCCCAAGTAATAGAGGACCCTGTGAACAAAGACAAGCCAAAAATGAACGTCTTCAGAAAGTTTTTTTCTAAGAAGTAACACTTTGGTTTCCATCCATAAATCTTGTGATGCTGTCCATCTCAGTCTCGTTTCAGATTTGGAATATTTTTGTTACCATCAACAATAAGGATACAAAGTCTTGACATGACTCTGCATGAAGTTTCATAGAAATCACATCATATACCAAATACAGATTTTCTTTTACAAGTACCTCCAGCAAATGAAAGGAGGTTATGCCCAGCACAGACGAAATGATAAAGTAACGGCTCATACCACTACTAGATTTGTGATTGGCTGCTTATTTTCCATATTTGCTGATTATCTGCTAGCAGCTGTGCAACCCACCTCCAGCCCAGCTCCTCTTTTTCATATTGTCTGACTTAATCTGTGCTTCTCTGTACTGTACTGGGTCTTACTGCTGCTCTCCCTGTCTCTGTCATTCTGTGTATACACATGGAAAGGTAACGTAAATAACTGCAAATGAAAATACCATAATCTTCTTTTACTATAGAAGTTCTAACTAAAGTAGCAATCAAGTACAAAAAAAACCCCAGCAAAAAAAAAAAAAAAAAACTCCTTAAGAGATTTTTGGAGAAGCACTTTATGCCATGGCCACAGTAAGGAAGGATTTGAAGCAGCCAGCAGGTCAGCAGTTCTACAGACAGATGTTAATGATGTGTTTACATCACCTCTAATGAGAATCTGCTCTCGGCCTGATCCCAAACAGTTTAAAGTGACTCCATGTGAAGACTTTGACTGCACGACATGATCACTACTTTATCAAAATTGACACTTGCTCTCATACAGAATGATTGACAGCAAATCAATTCAAGCAAATTTGTCACATTTAACTGGAGAAAAGATTCGCGAAGATATCGTTCAGCAGAGATGACGCTCTGCATTTTCACACAAAGAACTTTGGCTAATGATTCAACTCCATTTATTTATTAATGAGCAACAAATCCAAACATCTCCAGTCTCATTTTCTCCTCCATTCAATCAGATCAATAAGTGAATCAATAAAAATAATGAGTCAGATTGAAACTTGAAGAAATCATTTGGCAAAAGAAATTAAACTCAGTTGAAGTGTTAAAGTGAGAGTCATTCAATAAAACTGAATCAAAAACGTGATGTAACTTCATCATTTATCTGTATCTGTTTCTGCAGATCAGACTTCGACAATGTTACTTATCTTTTTCTGTATTTGTTTGATTGCTCTAAGATTGTTTATTGATGTGTTTGAATTGCTTTAATAAAATGTATCCATGTTTCATTATCAACCATTATTGAGCTCTTTCTCTCACTGGAACTATGGTAACGATTGGCCACATGTTAAAACTTCATCAGTGTGTTGACTCACAGCACCAGTATGTTCACATGTTCAAAGGTCATCTGCCTGGACTTCAAGGGTCACGCAGAGAACATTTGACCATCGTCATCTTAGATTTGAACTCTGTGGCACTGGATTTTGGTGTTAAAGGAGGCAATTTGACTTTACTGAACACCATTTTAAATATCCAAATACTTAAATATCTAAAAAGAAAATGATTATTGCTAAATGTCATGCACCAACCTTTGGAACTGAGAATTAAGCTATTGATGATGTGCCAAAATCTCCACTGGCTGTTTGAGGCTGTCTCCAAAAGCAGTGGGAATGACAACATCTCAGCCACAAAGTGGTTGCCAGAGTAAAACCACAGAGCATGAGCATGCTGAAGCAAATTAATTCTTCAAAATTGCCAATGTTCTGAAAATGTGATCACTACAGACCTCCAAACTTCATGTAGCCTTCAGATTAGCTCAAGAACAGTGTATAAAGAGCTTCGTGAAATGTATTTCCGCTGCAACCAAGCATTATGCAAAGAGTCAGATGAAGTAGTGTAAAGCAAACTGCCACTGGACTCTAGAGCAGTGGAGACGTGGTCTGTGGAGTGACGAATCACGCTTCTCTGTCTGGCAATCTGATGGACGAATCTAGGATGGCGGTTGCCAGAAGAACTGCACATGTCTGACTGCATAGTGCCCTGTGTGATGTTTGTGGAGGTGGTGGTATGGGTGTTTGAGCTGGGCTTAGCCCCTTGCATACCAAAACACTTTGGACAACTTCATGCTCCCAACTTTGTGGTGATGGTTTTGGGATGGCCCCTTCCTGTTCCAACATAACTGTGCACCAGTGCACAAAGCCAGGTCCATAAAGACACGGATGAGCGAGTTTGGTGTGGAAGAGTTGAAGTTGTTGTAGCTGCAAAGGTGGCTGACATCATATTAAACCCCAATAGATTAAGAGTGAAATGTCCCTCAAGTTCCTATGCATGTGAAGACAGACGAGCAAAAACTTGCTTACGTTTTTCTGAATTCTGTTATTTTAGATATGTTACTAAATAGCCAACATCTGTTATGAGTTATTCGGAGCACATTAGTTGATAATATCATTTAAATTTAGTTCCTATTGGCTTCAAAAAACTGACAGCAGGTAAAACATTAACTGAGAAGCTGAAGCCTTTATATGTCAAGTCACATATGAATGTAGTCCCAAAATGTACATTTTAGGTTAAACATTTTTCATCAAGTATTTCCACCACATTTTTGATAAAATATGACAAAATCAGTAGTAGCAGTACTTTATTTGCCAAAACTAAAAGTTTGTGCTTTTTTCCTAGAAGTAGGTGAAATGATCGTTTCAATTCAATTCAATTCAATTTTATTTATATAGCGCCAAATCACAACAAAAGTCGCCTCAAGGCGCTTCATAGATACAGAGAAAAACCCGGTTCACTCTGGCACAGCTGGCTGCCGGCAGAGCCGGCGGGCACGCCGGTGCAGCCCCCTCTAGCTTCTGCTCGGTGGCTACTGGGTGACGCCTCGTCTGGGGATCCTCAGCCCTTCCCATGAGGGTGGCACGGATGCCCCTCCGGTGGTCCTCCTTGGGCTCACGCACTCTGGATGTCTGGGGCCTGGATCTCCATGCCTGCTTCATGCCCTGGGGGACAGGGCTATGGCTCTCTACATCCTCTTGCAGACCATTACATGTGGAAACCATTTGAATACAAGCGCGCTGATCCACACAGGTGTGCACACGGGTGTTCACTATTCGTAGACTTAAATTACACCTTTCTTGGCTGCTACTTCAAAGCACATTGTGCGCTGTCTGTCCTGCGTGCTGCACAACAACACTGAATATTTAGTATTTACTGCTGTTTACACTTAGCTAGATTAATGCGATGGTGTTGTGTTTAGTATGTTGCTTTGGTTTTTTTTTTTGCTTGTTTTCTATTCTTTCTCTCTCAACAGGTGATCCAGGAGATTTTATTTTATTTTTTTTAATTTATTTATTTTTTCCCCTTTCTCACTGTCCCTCTCCCCTTCTGTTTTTCTTTTCCTTCCTCTTTCTTTCTCCCTTTCCTATCCCTCATTCATGTCTGTCCCGTCTGTAACAACTGAAAATAAAATAAAATAAATAATAAAAACAAAGGTCGATCAAATGGACCAATGCGGCAATGCCACGATGATCCATTTGGCAAAATAAATCCATTGGGTATCCTTGTTGGTCTTCAGACAACAATTCTGACGGCTAAAGAACCAAATGGGACAGGCAAAAAAAAAAAAAAAAAAAGATACAGAGAAAAACCCAACAATCATATGACCCCCTATGAGCAAGCACTTTGGCAACAGTGGGAAGGAAAACTTCCCTTCAGTGATTCTTCTAAATTTAGATCTACATGTTGTGAACTATCCCATGAGTGTCATCTGCTGTTCTGCTACTCTTCCTACAGTGGCAGTAATATGAAGTGGAATGGCTAAACTGATCATGCCAGTCCCTTGTAAAGTTTGCACTGACAAATTGTGGGGTGGTTGCTCAGAGCAGGTCACCTACTAATCACAAATCAGCCACAGTTCTGTCTTCTTCTTGCTTGGTCTTAATATCAGCACAAAAACAGAGCCCACTTACTTTCCTGCCTCCCCTTGCAGTCAGCTCTGTTCCAGATCTGAGAGTCAGAGTGTAACCAAAAACCTTTTCTTTTATACTTTTTTTTAAATTAATTCTAAATTATTTCAAAACCTTCTGTATACTCTGGGCAACTGAGCAGGTCAACAATGCAAAAAAGGCATGACATTTTGGGGGAGGAAAAAAACCCCTCCTTTCCTGGTAATGTTATAACAGTTTCTCTTTCATGTTGTTATTGTGTGATGGTAGCACAGCTGGACTCATAGCAGGATGCTTCCTGGTTTCTACCTCCTGGCTGGCTGAGGCTTTTTCTGTGTGAAGTTTGCGTGTTCTCCCTCAGCTCAGATGGGTTACCGTCAGGTGCTCTGGTCCTCTTGCAATTCAAAGAGATGAATGTTGGGTTAGTTGGTGATTCTAAATGAACCACAGGATGTGAGTGTGTGTTTTTGTCTGTGTCTCTGTGTTGACCCTGCTACCTGTCTGCTGTGCATCGCAACTCTCGCCCTGTGAGCTTGGTCAGACTCCAGTCCCAACATGACCTTATGGTTGGATAAGAGCAGATGGACAGACGGGTCATGTCTTCCTGTCTGCAGAAACTCTCACTTGTGTGAAGCTCCTCTAACCGAAACGTCCTCTTGGTGTCGCTGTCGGTGCAGGAATGAGCCTCACACCGTGTCTGTCGTCCTCGTGGCGTGAACATGCGGCCTCCAGTCATCTGGTTGTATTCTTTTGAAGTCTGTTTTCAGCGTTTGTCATCGATTGAACCATTATATCATTTTGAAGTCCTCCGCACCAACACGTGGTGTTCGTCCACAACGAAAACCTTCCTTGAATAAAGCGCGAAGCGCGTTTAAAATAGATATAAACAGTCACTGAGCAGACTCCAAAAATATGGAAACAAATCGTGAACTTGTGTGCATCATATATCTGTTGTATTTGAATTGATTTTAATTGCACAGATTTTTCATTTAAAGGTTGCCCAAAAATGAGGAATGCGCTCATGATCACTTAATGAAAAAACTTAAAACGCAATTTATATGTTAAACAGCCAAATTAACGTGATCGAGCTCATATTTATTCCTTAATAAACGAAAAAGAGGGCATTTTATCAGTTGAATGGCTTTAAAGGTGTGACGTTTTCTTTAAATCTGTACATTTTTTGAAAGCCTATATTCGGCTTTATTTGTGGGGCTTCGAAACATTCAGCCAGTCCACGATTAAATTGTTTTTAGATGGGCTTCGTGCTGTTGGATTGTACTGCTAGTATAGAAGTATGTGACCGACCATCGGGCTTTACTGTTACCGTCCATTTTTGGTGGTGTTGGACCTATTTGTGTCCCTCCAGGCCTCCGTCTGATTCCCCCTTCAGCATTCAGCTCACGGCGCGACAGAAAGACAAGAGAAACCAGCAGAGAGCAGAAACAGCAGGAGCCCAAGGACAGGAACAGTGTGCAGAAACAAGTTGAACTTATCCAGAAACCAGATACTGACGATGGCATTTTAGCTCTCTCATTTAAACTTCATTGTGTTTCTGTGTTCGGCTCTAATGTTGCTTTTGACTGCGCGTCATAGGTGCTCTACTTTTTATACGTTAAAGGTGCTTTGGGCTATAGTAAAGTTTACTGTCATTCAGCTATTAGAGGGTGTTCTAAAGAAGAAAGAAATGCATCAACCTGCTTTTTTAAATTTATTGTTTAAAAAGAGCGCAGGTCTTACCTCTGTGAGTGGACTATTGCTTTTCACACTGAAGCTGCTTGCTGGTTTTAAAGGTTTATTTCCTTTCACCTTTTCCAAAGTAATCAAGAATTCTAATTCAATTTCCCTCATAGATAACTGAATAAATATATTAATATACACGAGAAATGATATATGTATATATATATATATATATATATATATATATATATATATATATATATATATATATATATATATATATATATATATATATATATATATATAAAAAATACAGGAGGTTAAAGTTCCGTCCGTATTTGAACTGTGCATTATACCCGGCTAGGTTTGCACATTTAAATATTGAATCTGATATTATTCCAGGTCAAATGTTTAGACGGCAAAAAGCAAGGTTAGGGTGACCAAGTGCTTCACTTTATGTGGGACTGCACAGCATTTTCATCACCTTGACCAATCTCTCCTCCTCCCCCTTTTCCACATACGATGTCCCACATTTTGATTGGCTGTAGTTTACTAAAGTCAGCAGTCAATCTCACAAGAAACGTGTGGCTCAAAAAGAAATCCACAGATCAGCGGACGCATCCAAACAGCGGATATAACAGCGGTGCCGCTACTGTGAAAAACAAAATACACTGATGTACAAAGAGAATATCATCAAATTATTAAAAACAAACAAACACGCATAATGTTGCAGTGCATACTGTTTGTGAGCTATTTGGAAAAAAAATGTATGAAATGAAACAGTGAATGAAATAAATGTGTAGCCTGTATAGTTGCATGTGAGCAGTTCAACCACCTCTGCAGCATCGTAACCCCACAGTCTCTGCTGCTGGTCGCTCTATGTGGAGGTTGTTCTCTATATTCCAGGTGATGAAAAAAATCGTTTTTGTAAAAGTATATCTTGTTCACAATAGGCCTGATCCAAATAAACCTTTTATTCCTGTTAAAAACTCTTGAACTCGGCTTACTATAAAAAGAGACTTCCCAGCAGTTTAAACGGGATTACTGTAAGATCATTACAGCTGTAACATCAACATGACACCAGATCTCCGTGTTAATGTAACAAAAGTAGCAAGATTGGTGTGTGAAAAAAGAGGGCGGTATACTATTAAAACCCAGCGCGCGGTGATGTCAGGATTTTATTGACTCACTTTAAAAATAAAGCGATATTTAAGTTACTTTCTCTCCTTTGCCACACTTTCCGCAGGGACGTTTTAATCAGTTTCACTCTCGCTTGAGTATTTATGGGATACACTGACATGATTTAAATATTTTATTGCATATTATCGCCTGCTGTTAGAACTTATATGTGAGCAGACGCAAGCAAGTTTGTCGTTTCAAACAATTTGGAATTTTCAACATTTACCAGAGAAAGTTTCAGGTGTTTGCTTTTTGCCATCACAGTCTCATTTTTATGTTTTCCAGACACGAACTTTTAATCACACTACTGCTTGAAAAAATAACGATGTTATAAGACTGCGCACGATAAACTGAGGCTCAATATGAATGCCAACAGGAAGAGTGGCATTTGTCTCGGTGCAGTTCCACTTTCCACTGCAGGGTGGCATCATCTCTCCTTCTTTGAGCTCTAAAGCCAATCAATGGCAATACTGATGTTAAGAAATCACACAGCGTCATGTGTTCAAACATTCACACTCTAAGGCAGTAAATTCTGCAGATTAGCTCCATCGTCTTTGTGTAGGATTTAAGGGAACACCGATTATTTTGGTCGATCCCCCCCCCTCCCCCAACAAGGCATACTATAGGGGACAAAAATCAAATGCCCGTGTTTAAAAAAAACACTTTGGGAAAATTACTTTGTTCCCCAAAGGAAAAAGAAATACTTATTATCATTATCTAAATAGACTTGTGAACTAAAATGTCTCTCTGATATCCTCTGCTCCTTCTTATAGAGCTGCAACAAATCCCTGAAACCACAGTAAGACCCCCTAGAACTCACTTATGACTCCTTTTGATAACCAAAAGCCTTTACAAGAACCCAAGGAACCCTTTATTGACAGAATGCCCCATCCACCCCATAGACACCATTAACAAGCTCCCAGACTTTATTAAAACACCAGGTTTAACTTAAGAAAATCTGAAAGCCGTCAGCGCTTACTGAAAAAAAAATCGAACCACCTAAAAAACTCTTTATTGAATCACCCAGTGCCCAAATAAACAGTCTTTCCCCAAGAAGCAGCCCCAAAACCCCCTTTAACCATCTCTTTATATTCTGCTTAGCAACCCCACAAGAATTTCCAGATTCCTGATATGGAACCAGAAGTTCCTTAGTCACATTCCTGGACTGAACTATGGAACTTCAGGAACCCCCTTCATGCTTTTCTTGGTCTGAGCTTTTTCTTCTTTACTGTCCTCTTTCGGTTGGTATTTAGCAACTTTAAGAAGGTCTTGACCTTTATTAACCTCCCCTTAAACTCTTGAGCGCCAATGATCACCATTCCCCTCCTTAAGAAGCTCTTGGATCCCAAATAACAACTCTTGAGACCCTCATAATTGAACCCACTTCTACAGTAAGCAGCAAAAGAACCTTAAAACTTTCAGATCCCACTGAGTCCCCGAGGATGCCCTCAGAGACTACCAAAGCACCTTAATGCTTTGCAAGGTCAGAAGTATTTTATTATTTGTTGCCTCTCCCTTTCAATTCAACCAGAAACACTTAAAATGAATAAAACAAATGCTGAAAATATAATCTATAAGAATATAATCTTTTTCTTTTAGTGATGGCTGAAATCCTAATTATGATCAGACAGCTGGAGGTCGGAAGTCTCTTTTGCGTTTTTTTCGCCGTAAATATGCTTGTGTTTTTTTTTGTTTTTTTTAAACTGATATATCATGAAAAGTAGAGCGATGCGCAAAAAGGTCATAATAAAAATATTTCAGTCTTCTAACAAGGTTTATTTAATGTTTCATATTCGTAAACGATTTAAGGATGTAAATGGAAACTTGTTCCCAACAGAATTAAATAAAAACAAAGAAGATTCACTTTAATCTCTTGCATAAGAAAGTTTCTGACGCTCCTATTTTGCCGGAAAATTTCAAAAAAGTTTATTTTGAGTTTCTATATTCAGAACTTAGCACTGAGTGTACTTTGATGGTTCTTTTTTATTTGTTATACTTTAAAAAAAAAAATTTTTTTTCACGTTGTTTAAAGTGTTTCCCAAGTTGCTGAGGTCAAGTTTTACTGTATCTTATCCTTCATGAGGGCGTTTGCCCCCATAAAAGAACTCAATTTCGTTTTCAGTCCCCCTTGTTAATCAGCCGTTTTTCCACGACCTCTGGATTCTCCAAATAGTAACGCTCATATGGTTTTATTTGGAGTTTTACTTGTTGCCACTTTCTTCAATGCTTATTTTTGGCATTTTAAATTACAAGGACAATAACTGGATCCTGGTTTCATTTGAATGCCCCAGCTTTTTAATTTAAACACCAGCTGTTACCCGCCCAAGCAAATGTTAGAATTAGCATCTAAAAGTCGAGAAAAATTAGAAAGAAGCTGTTGTTACGTGAATTTATTTTTTATTAAAACAAACAGATTTACATCTGGAACCGCAGAAACTACCCCTCCTGGCCTCTCTCCGACGAATCCACCTGCTGCTTTTGTTTCAAGGGACAAAACGTGTCCTTAAATTTCTGAAACAGGCGCTTTGCTGAGATGCTTTTGGACAAACTAACACCAGAGAGCACCAATTTTTATTCATCCCTGTTTTTGTCCTTCTGAGACTGGATGGAGGGTTTTCTCTGCGGCTCCTCCTCCTCCACAACCTTCCCCTCCTCCTCCTCCTCAGGTCTGTTTGGATGCTGCAGAGTCTCACAGCCCGACAGACACAATCAGGAATTTACCTCAACACATACAGACACAACAAGGAAATACAGCGACAACACGGAAGCGCTGCAGAAAACATGCAAGCTGAGCCGAACAGTCCGCTCACATCCTGAGCTTCTCTGAGCAAACAGCCAGTATGTTCAGTTAACAGACAAGCTCATAAACAAACAGCACCGAGTTAGATTACGCTGTCAAAATAAAAGCATAATGGAGAAAAGAATGTCCCTCTAAATACATTTCCTTTATGCGCGCGTTTTTACGCACGAATAAAACTAGTGGGAAGAATGAGTATCAGTTTTTGGCACCTGCTTGCACTTGACCAACACCCTGAATCGTCTCATCATTGGTATTATTATTTGAAGGGGAAAAAAAGCATTACATGAAGCTGAATCTATCCTGTATTATAAAAACTATGGTAAGTGAATGAAAGATCCAAATGAAGAAAATAAAAAAATAAAAAAATTACAGAACCTTTCCATGAACGTTTTCATCCAGCAAATTGTTCTTTTTGGTTCTGTTGTAAAAGACCAGTCAATAATAATAATATGGCATTAAATCATACATATATGAAATGTTCATATAAAAAATTAAATTCGAATTTAAAAATGATTTATTTTTAGCAAAACAGATAAAACAAAAACAAAATATAAAGCTTCACAGACGGGAAATACCATAATAATAACATGACCGGTGATGAACCTTAATGGTTTATATAACAAAATAATTAAAAACAAAAAAAAGGAGATTCTGACAAACTGATGGAGTTTATTCAGACTTGTAGTTTCTGAGAATGTGTTCAGTGCTCAGTTTCTTCTTTGTGCGTTAAAAACCTTCCAGCCCGAAATAAACCCGCTCACTTTGCTACAAGTCTTCTCCTGCCTTGCTTCAGTGATGAGCGCCCGTCACTGACAGACTGCTTCACCTTTTCACAGAAAATAAATTCATATTTGTGGTTGTCTGAGAAGCGCAAACGCTTCCGTGACAATTCAGTGTTTCATGCGTAAAAACAGCGGAGCGTGTCCGAGCAGCTGGTTCATTTTTTATTAGAACTACACAAAGAATTACGTCAGGTGTATTTAATCCAGCGCGACTCTCTTAAAAGTCGCTCTTTGTTAATAAATGAGCTTTCTCCTCTTAAATTGTAGGTTTTCTGTGTGTCAGCAAGCTGAGTCACATTTCTGCCGAAAAGTCTCCACTTTGGATGAAAACTGTGAGTTGTTGGCAGATTTCCACATAATTCACGTAAAGTTAAGAAATTCAAAGTAAAATAAAAAATATGGAAAAATGTTCAATTAGCTTTATGTGGTTTCGTTTTGGACACCTCGATGCTCCAATGATGTCAAAAAAATGTGTGTGTGTGTGGGGAGGCTTACAATTTCGGTTGTCTTCCCCTCGCACACACTGACATCAAGATCCTCATACCACCTTAAACGTGTTAAATCAACTGTTGTGCACTTTACAGACTGACAGATTTGGCTGAGTGTGTCTCCCATTAAACTATTTAAGGTGGAATTACATTCTGAAAGGCTTTTATTTTGTAGACTTAACAGTTTTTTTTCCTTTTGTAATTATCTGTTCCAGACAACACGTGAGGGTGTTGTTGAGGGGGAACATAATATATTTATTTTTTGCGCTCATATGGAGAGAAAAACTTCATTGTAGTAGCAACAATACTTGTGATATCTGCATGGAAATATTACTATTACTGTGCTAATAACAGCGGTGTAGCTGTACTCATTTCGTCAATAATGACAGTGAATCAATAAAAAACCCCAGCAGTGCTACTAACAAGAGGTAGTTGTGTAGTTTCAGGGGCTGCAGCTGCATACGGCTGGAAGTACTACAGGCGTATTTGAGTGGATAGTCGTGTAGTTGTTGTGGGAACACTTAGCAGTAGTTGCAGTTTATGCATGAATTAAATGAACTCCAGTGAGACCAGAAACAATATCTGACTCAAACAACAGCAACAACAACAAAGTGCGTAAATATTACTGCACAGTCCAATTCGTGTAGTATCTGTAAAGCCATATGTGTTCTTAGCGGTTTACTATTAACATACGATAATAATGTAAACATTTAACAATGTAAGAACAACAGCGGTATCTATTCACTAATTTCCTCTCCACTGTGACACTTTGAACTTTTTTCATTTCCTTTTCGCAATCATTTCTTCGCGGGCTGGCAACCAAATTCTGTTATAAATGTAAACACATCAACCCATAAACAGCGTCCCCGTCTTTAATTTTATGAACGTTAAAGCGGAGGCAGATAAGGCAGATATTGTGGACTTCATTGCCTACATCCCTCAGTGCCGTTAGAGCAGCAGTAAATGAAGGAGCAGGGGTGCCGTACCAGTCACAGTATATGCGTATAATTGCAACGTATCTTATTTTATTTTGTTTTATTTCTTCGAAGGAAAAAAAATTACATAAATCCCTATTTGAAATGTTGTGTTAAATTATTTCACATTTTTCTGTCGATGGCGGTTTAAAATAAAAATAAAAAATAAATCTGTGAATGCGGCTTGGTTCTAGCTCTCGGCGGCCCTCGGCTCTCCACCCTTTCCCACACTCCGAGTCTCTTCCTGCCTCCGGTTCACTTCGTGCTGTTGTTAAATTCTCCTCCGCTGGGAGGAAAGTAAGTGACTACTGAAACCTTCCTTAAAGTGGCAGATTGAAATGACACCGTGTTTATGCCCGGCACATATTTTACGCACGGAGAAGCGGCTTTTGGAGAAGCAGCCCCGCAGCCTTTCTGCGCAGCGCAGTCTGCTGCGATCTGACACATAAATCACCTCAGCCTGTCCTGACCGTGTCCGCGTGCCCTCCGGATCCCCTCTCCTCTGTTTATTTTCCCGGGATGTAAACAGTTTTGGAGACGCCGAAGGGGCAAATATTTGAATCGGAGGAGTGTAAATATGAGGAGCGGCGGGGATTTGGGTTTACGCATGCACGGTGTGTGTTTTCCAGCTATGGTTTTTTGGTTTAGGTGGGGGAGAGAGTGTGAGAGGGGAGGGATGAGGGGAAGGCACACGAATGTTGATAAGGGTGAGTGTGTTTTCTACGCTGTAAAAAGTGTCCGATTTGGCGGCGTAAAAAGGCTCTAAAGTTTCATTTTCTCTATAAAAAAATGTCAGGTGAATAAACGAGTGGGTTTTTAAAAAATCTCAATTTTTTTATTCGAGTTTAATCCGTTTACAGTTCAAGGGTATGATTTCGCAGATGAGATTAATACGAGGACAGGGAGCACGAGTTTGAAGAAAAATAGTCTAACATCCAACGAAAATTTCGAAGCAAACGATTCGCTTTGGAAACCATAAAAACAGACTAGTTCCTGTCGCAGTTCGATGTTCATTTTGATCAAATTTCGATTCGTTAGGACAGAAACCATGAAATGTATCGGGAAGGTGGGCATTTTTTGCAGCGTGCAAGGCATTGGTGGATGTGTGTGTTTCCCTGTGCGTCATGATTGGCTGAAAGCGCAGAGGACGCCTTAATATTTAATACTAATGTTCCCCTGGTTGGCTGAGGACTGGAAAGGTCCAACCAATGTTTTTTTTACTTGCTTTAGTGGCTGTGGCTCCCTAATTAATTGCAGCTATCTGTCTCCTATCGATGTGTGTGTACATGTGTGTTGTGTGTGTGTTTCCTTTTTTCTCCCCAAACCGAACATGAAATAGTTTGTTGGGCTATACTTTCTTTCTTCCTATCTATCCCCCCTTCCTTCCTTCCCGTCCTGGTTCGCAGGCAGAGACAGGACAGATTGAAACCCAGCTGTGATCGTCGCTTTTGGTCGTTGCCATTTTCCCCCCTTATTGCCCGGTGATGTTGGATATGGGAGAGCGCAAAGAGGTGAAAATGATTCCTAAATCGTCGTTTAGTATAAACAGTTTGGTGCCCGAGGCCGTTCAAAGCGACAACAACAATCACCAGAACCAGCATCACCACCAAAACCACCTTCACCACCACCACCAGAACCACCACCACCGGCCCGGCGCCGCGGACGAAGCCGAGCAGAAAGCTCCTCTTCCCGTCGCGCAGCCGGACGTTAAGGCGGACTCTAAAAGTGACTCCTCGAGACAGGAGAGCTGCCCGGACGAGAAGGAGAAGCAGGAAGAGAAAAAGGACGCAAAGGACGGAGACGGCGGCGCTGGAGGGAAGGACGGAGAGAAGAAAAGCGGCAAGTATGAAAAACCTCCTTTTAGTTATAACGCTTTGATAATGATGGCCATCAGACAGAGTCCGGAGAAGCGGCTCACTCTGAACGGCATTTATGAATTCATCATGAAAAACTTCCCGTACTACCGGGAGAACAAACAGGGCTGGCAGAATTCCATCCGACACAATCTCAGCCTCAATAAATGCTTCGTCAAGGTGCCGCGGCACTACGACGACCCGGGCAAGGGGAACTACTGGATGCTGGACCCTAGCAGCGACGACGTTTTCATCGGCGGCACTACCGGGAAACTCCGACGGAGGTCCACCACGTCCCGAGCCAAGCTGGCCTTCAAGCGGGGTGCTCGGCTGACCTCTGGGCTGACCTTCATGGACCGAGCCGGCTCCTTGTACTGGCCCATGTCCCCCTTCCTCTCTCTACACCACCCGCGGGCAGGCGGCGCCCTCGGCTACAACGGGACCTCATCGGGATACCCGGGTCATCCCATGTCCTACAGCACCATGCTCACCCAGAACATGAGCAACAACCACTCGTCATTCCCATCCTCCAACGGGCTCAGCATGGACCGGCTGGTCGGGGGGGATCTCCCCTACGCGACGCACCACCTGACAGCGGCGGCCCTGGCGGCCTCGGCGGTACCCTGCGGCCTCTCCGTGCCTTGCTCCGGGGCCACTTACTCCCTGAACCCCTGCTCGGTGAATCTACTGGCCGGACAGACCAGTTACTTTTTCCCTCATGTCCCACACCCGTCCATGACCACGCAGTCCGGCGGCAGCGGCGGCACCTTGCAGGCCGCCCGGGCTTCGGCCTCCAATTCCCCGCAGGCTCCGTCCTCCTCCTCGCTGCCCTGTGACTCTCTTAGGCCCGCTCTGTCCGGCTCTCTGCCGGCCTTCTCCTCAGGACTTTCCGGGGGGTTGTCTGACTATTTTACGCATCAGAACCAGAGTTCAACCTCCAACCCGCTTATACACTAACACCCCAAACCCTCACCCCCAGCCTCACCCCTCCACTTTATCCCACCTCACCTCTCCATCCATGCATCCATCCCCTCATTCTGCCCTGAAGGAGTGAGAATCTTTAAGTGACTGGAACTGTAAGTTGAACATTTTACACTGAACATTTACATTGTACAAAAAATGACAAAATTATTATAAACTACCTACTATAGAAAAAAGAGAAGAGGCTTAAAACTGCAAAACAAAAAAGAGCAGCACTGAGAAACTAACAGAAAGCAGCCCTGAAGTTTCCAGGTATTTTTTATTATTATTATTATTATTATTATCTTAATTGTTATTATTATTATTATTATTGTTATTATTATTATTATTATTGCTTCTTCTTCTGCTCCATCTTCTCCAGCAGTTTTAATTTTTGTGTACATAATGTCTGTTCCTATAAGTGTCCGGGGTTTGTCTCTGTATAGTACTGTCAGTCAGCGACGTGCAATGTGATCTGAGATAAAAAAACAAAACAAAACAAACAAAAACACAAAAAACAGAGAGCGTGAGGAGAGCTGCAGGCTGATTTTTTCTGTTATTATTATTGGAGGAGGTATTACTTTTATAGAATATGTATTTAAAATAGTTTCGTCTAATTTTAAGATTTAAAAAGGTAAAATAATAATAATATCTCTGATAGCCTGTTTTGCCCGCATTTTTGCAGTATTATAAGTATCATGCGGGGTTGAAGAAAAGCGGCGGAGAGTGATTTTATTTTACAAAATTGAAACACATTTTTTATATATTTTTTTTATTTTTTTGTTTCTAGCGACTCTGCCTCCCGCAGTTTAAAGTCCCGAGACTGTTTCTCCACTCGTTTAATTTCCCAGTTGAAAACTGCTAATGTACTTTCTATAGACCAAAGAATCGGTTTTTTAGGATTTTTAGAGTCAGTATTCAGCTGCATAACACTACAGGCCTAATGTGGAAAGAATTAAGGACTGAATGAATGGATGGGAGAAGGTGTGGATGACGGAGTGAATGATGCCTCCCTCACTGCAGAAAATATCCATTTAAACGAGATTTATATTGCTTTTTTGCAGTCTTTTTAAATTAGCTGAAACGTAAATGGAGTTTGGTGGCGCCGATTTTTTTCAGCGTCATCAGCGAAGGATTGTTAGTGCTGCTGGAGAGATTTTTTTTGCCTCCTGTTGCCTGTTTTTTTTAAACCTTTTGAATTTAACTGCTCGTGCTATAGAAAATTCAGATTTCAAGGCTGAATATTGAGCACAAATTTCTCGTTTTGCTGATGGATATTTTCCGCAGTGCAACCTGTGATGTGCTTTCTTTGACTGTAAACGTGATCGCCGATAAAAACGGACGTTCACGCTTCTTTTCCTTTTATTTACTTTTTGTATTATTAGTAAAAAAAAAAGCGAGCGAGAGAGAAATGTCTATTTGTAAGTTGAATGTGGGCTTTTGCTTTTCTGTTTTTCTATAAAAGGAGGAACGATGTAAAAACCCGTTTGTTTGACAAGAAAAAAAATGCCTCATTATCTAATACTACTTGGAATGATTGTCCTTTAATTGTCGTCTCTAAAAAAATTTTCATGGTTGTGATACTATTGTGGTCTTATTCTTATTCCCGTGTTTGTCGCTTACAAAAGTTTAAAAAAAGAACAAAAAAAAGAAAAAAATAATCATAAAAAATAAAAATAAAAGAATAGGTTACATTCATAACTAATGAAAATCCTTTTGTCTTTTTTTATTCCTGCCGTCCGTGTTTTCACTGATTTCACTGAAAAGCACAAAAATCAATTTAGGATTATTATTGTTCTTTTTTTTTTTAACAGCAAAACCACCTTTTTTCCTTCTTCTAGATTTTAACTTAAATTTTGGATTTTCTTAATCAGATTCTGAATTATGGTTTTATGGAGAGCAAACATCATTTGATTCATTTGTGGGCTAAGGTCGATATCCCACCTCATCCACACGAGTGTTTCCGTTTATGTTTTCCTGGAGTTTTAGTTGTTCTTGTTTACGCACACATCTGGGATTAAAAAAAAATTCAACCTGTGCGTTACAGCTTTTACACGTGCAGATTTATGCGCGTCTCGGTGAAAAAACTGTCAAATGATGCAACCGGAGGTCGCGTTAAGGCTGCTGAAGCCTGACTGACTGTGTGAGGGTCTTTGGTGTTTCAGGTTGTGACATTTTCTCCTTCTGAGCAGTGAAATCTGAGGCGCTGGAGGCTGTGGCCTCTGGGTTTGTGTGCAGCCCCCTCCACCCCCCCTCCCTAATAATGTCATCTTTGCACTGTTTTATCATCATATGTCTGTTTGGTTTAAACTGCTCACAGCTCAAACCACCGTACACTAGTTGTAAGGAGCTCCAGTTTTTTCAGTCTTTTTTTCCAAAGAAAAGTCAGGATGTGAGAGCAGATTTGAGCGCTGTGTCACTGATGCGTTTTAGTGTTTTAAATGCGGCTTTTCTTGCTCACTTTGCTCAGTTCTGTTTGTTTTTTTAAGCCCCAGAGCAGAAACTTTCTGGATATTTTCCCCTTTACATTTTCAGATTTGACATCTTTCCTAAACAAGAGTCAGCTTTTGCAGGCTAATTGTGGTCACTGGTGTTCTTTCTTTGGCGCTGTGCAGTGTTTTCGTCTGTCTGTGGCTTTTTATGTGTTAACAGGTGATGACATTGATGGTGAGATGACTCTTCTTCTCTGTTTTTTAATCATTCTGCCTCATCTGATTTTTTTTCTTTTTAAGAATCAGAAAAAGATGATTTTTTCCCCCTTAAATTTAGAGTGTTGTGCATTTTTTTCTTGGTCAGGGGCCAAATGGTGATGGCGCGTTTTTTCCACTACAATTTCTGATATTTCCACCGTCAGGAGACTTTCTTTCTTCTTCCCCTTGGCGCTACTGTGGTTTAGATTTTGAGTATTTCAGATGCTGGTGGCCGGGTTTGCGCCTTCTTGAAGCTATTTTACAGCTGAAACTTAAACAAGGTTGAAAATTTACTTCTTAAGTTTGGAACTATTTAATGTTGTGTGAAGTTAATTATTTATTTTTGTGGTGTCATATTTGTACTATGCAACGATCGGTCTGAGATCCACATGTATGCTTCATGTATAGGTCGCAGATGCTTGGTTTGGTTTTTAAATCTCTCCAAATAAACACACACACACACACACACACACACACACACACACACACACACACACACACACACACACACACACACACACACACACACACACACACACACACACACCTTACATTTCAGATTGTGTTAATTCGGTTCTTCAGTAAACAGGTTCACATATCGGTTTTCAGTATTTTTGCGCTTCTGTGGAGAAGAAACATGAATTAAATCCAGCAGGGATGCACGTGCTGGTCGTGAAGTCTCACATTTGGAGATTTTCTCTCTTTGTTACCTGATGCTCTGCGTTTAATTCTGTGTGGCTGCAGCTTATGTGCCACTTTCTGTTTTGTTCTTTCGCTTTTTTGGGGGTGTTTGTGTGTTTCATTCAGGAAGTCTGATTCAAAGCTGAGCGTGTGCGTTTGTGTTGTGCTTTCTGCTGCTGCCGGGATCAGCTTCAGTGTCTTCTTTGAGGTGCTCTGATCGCTTTTTGTGCAGTTGTCGTGATTCCGAACTCAACCTGAAATCAGAATTCTACTTTCAGCCCTGAAAAAGAAAAGTGAGATCTGGATGTAGAGATGTGTTTGCGTCCTGCTCCTCAGCGCTTATGAGCAACGCCTAAAGACTCACAGTGTGTTCAGATGTCGCTGTGATCGCGTGGATGTTTGTTGTTGCAGCTGGTGTGATTTTGATCCGCGGCCTGCAGCTTTTCCTCCTCTCTCTCTCGCTCTGTCTCTATGCTGGTGCACAATCACCACCTCACATTTTTTTCTGCAGGTTTGTGGCGTAAAGCCGTAAACTGAGCCTCTCTGTCTGAGGCGCTGCAGGCCTTCCAGCTTATTCTTCGTGTTTTAACATTTCAGCACAGGCTGCACACCCATATACATTTTTTCTTTCTCCACTTTCAGGAGTTTAAATTCTCTAGAGTCCACTTTAGTTGGTGCCTCATGCTTTCTGAAGCCCGTTTTCTTGCAGTGTTGTTGCTAAATTCCAATAATGTTTGCTCAATTGAAGGAAAAAAACAAAACAAAAAACAAAACAAAAAAAGCTGTTTCGATGTGAGGATCGTCCTTCCTCACCTGACAACACGTTCTAACCTGAATGAGTCTCTGTTCGGTTTTGGATAAACGCTATCACGTGATTTGTCCTATAGTGGAGTATAGTAGGTCTATAGGTCCCCTCCATCCATCTTAAAGCTCCAATTTTCTGTCTCAGAAACAACAGGTCTTGGTGTTGTTGCAGAATGTTGTTTCCCGTCTTCCCTGTCGTTTGGTGGAAAGATAATTCATAATCCATGCAGATGTGAGCGTATTCTGCTCATACAATAAGCCTGCAAAGCAAACACTGAGTTTCTAATAGAGTCAGTGTGAGAAAAATGTGATATTTATCTTATTTAGTTAAAACAAACTCATAAAGAAACCTCACAACAACAACAACAACAACAACAACAGGTAGTGCAATTATTTCAAATAATGACAATGACAGAATAAGGATTATTGCCCTCATGCCTCTCTGCTGCCCACAGGTCAAAGGTTAAACCTCCATCCTTTTTTTGTACTTTTCTTAATATGTGTTAAAATAGCAACCATCTTAAAATCTCTTCATTTCTTTCAGTGGAAATTATTCCAAAAAACAAAAACAAAAATCCCAAAAGAAACAAAACAGAGTTCATTATTATTATTGAATGTTTTTGCTTTTTAAACAAAATTCGTGTCCTATTAAGAGATTTTGGATCATGAAATATTTCACTGCTGCACCTGCAGTAACTAAAGCAGGAGGTCAAAGGTCAAACCTTCAGACTGCCTGCAGCTTCCACAGGACGCAAGTGCGACCCATGTGTAGCAGGCGTGTAGTGCTTGTGTTGAACCTGCAATCAAAGTAGCAGAAAGTGGAACAAAAGAATGAAGATGCAATGACGCTAATAGTTGTGTCTTTCTGCTTTTATTTGATAATCATTTATTTTTTCTGTGCATCACCGCAGCGGCTGCTAGCTTCAGTCTGAGTGCAGATGGCTCAGGATCTCCTCCGCCTTTTTATCGCGCACAGATCTGTCGTTTGGAGTCGCTGAAAACCTTCGGCTGTTTGTGCTGTTTGCTGCTGCGGCTTTAGTGCTCAGTGGATCAAGTGTGATCTTTCATTCTACAGCTTCAGGGTTTATTTTGCGGATCGATAGCCGGTGTTTTGCTACTCTGTCAGAGGCCTTATGCATGCTTGTTTCGGCTGCCTGGTGAACACATTTCATCCAGAAGGGCTCCTGGGTTTTCTATTTATTTATCAACTTATTTTTTTATGTCTTGATAATGATTATGATTTAAGTTATAGGAGACATTCATTTACTTATTTCTTCAGATCAGAAAAGACTCACTTTAAAGTGTTCAGCATGGCATTTTAAAGGCACAATAATGACTTTTGAGGGATTTTTTGCCTTGAGAAGAAGAGGAAAAGAAAAGAGAATGAATTGAAATTTAAAAAAAAAAATGTGATTATTGGACAATCAGTCAGTCTGGCCTCTAAACCGCAAATCAGTCCTTTAATGGAGAAAGTTTGTTACACAGTAGCTCTTCTTCTAATCAGAAAAATCTCAATTATGTGAAGTTCTGAGCACATTTAGTCAACAGGTATAGAGCTTACATGTTTTTATGAGAAGAATAAAGCTTCTGAAAGAAAATTGCAGTAAAAAATAATTCCTGTCACACACACTACTCTGAATTTGGTTTAATTTGTGACAACGATTTACATTACATCTGGGCATCAAATCAGAGTTTTCCATCACCAACAAGAGGATAACATATGAAGAAAGCCCTAAATGTTTGAATTTGACTAAACAGATTGGACCATTTCACGAGAATCTCATTGTCAGTGATAAAACGCAACAAAATCAAACACTTTGAAATGTAGGTTTTTAAAACTCTAATTCCTTTGGCACTGAAATGGAACGCAGTTAAGGCGCTGAACAGTGTCGGCCTGTTGCCATCAAAACATCTGATTAAAAAACAGAAAGAGTCATTTCAGTGTGGACTCTGAGGGGCAGTAAAGTCCATGAGGACAACGAAATATTTTATTATTTTATATTAGAGATTTAAAGGATAAATGAACATTCCCAGTAGGTGTCTTCAAAATAGCAAAAATAACAACATTAATTTGTAAGGATTAAACATGTGATCTCATAATCCAGGATTTAATTGTAAGATTTAGCTTTATCATGAACGAAAATGGGAAATATTTTGAGAAACTAGATCTGGTGGTTAGGAGATTTTTACAGTCTGAAAAGTAGGAATAAAATTCAGAGTATCTTGGTAGTTTGGCATTAAATAGAAAAACACAAAGCTTGGCAATCACCATTGCAGCTGGTCAGTGAATCAATAGCCAAGAAGCTAGCTAATGCTTAAAAAGATCATTAGTAAACCAACATGAATGATCTAAATTTGGCTGCCAGCAAACCTAACTCGACACATTAATTTCCACACAAATAAGCTATGACATCACAACAGTATGATTGGTTAGTTGCAATGTCGATCCTGGACCAACATTTCATTACTATTTTATGGTGGTGCAGAACAACACAATGCAGAACAATGCTGTAAATCCACACTCACAGACATGGTCTGGAACCAAATTAGCAAATAGAAAACAGAATCACTGAAACACTATAATTCTGATCTCCAAGGATATTTATTTTTTAGAAAAAATAAAAAAGCACCCACATGATTGTTTTATTTGAGATTTTTATTTTCCCACTGTTCTCTCTAAAGGCTGATTTATAGAAATCTTAAGAGCTTAGATTGTAAAAAGTGAGTTTGCTACTTTGTGAAAGAAATAACTCGAGTTATCACAGATCAGGACTTTTAAAACCCACACCACAGGTCTGCTCAAACAACTAAATACTAAGGAGTTCTCTGTAAAATGTGGGTCATTAAATCTCAAATCAAGGTTTCAAATGTTCTGCTCCATGTTAATTATATAGAAACATAGCAGATATCTTACATTAGGAAATAGTTAAGGTCCAAACATCAGTATCTGAAACTCAAATCACTTCAAAACTGGATTCAGTTTTTTTTACCCCCTCAAAAGCTTGTATATTAGGCACCAAGTTTGATATACTAATAAAGTAACTGGGTGTTCTTGGTGACTACAGAATAAAAGTTTTTTGTGCTCTAAAATCCATTTCAGGAGCTCTTTTGTACCAAGTTATGACATTTCTGAAAAATACAATAAAATAAATAAATAAATCCAATGGGAGGGGGGTGATTTAGAGACTGAGTGTATATGTGACCAACACCCTGGATGTTTGGAAGCAGATTAGAACACACACCAAGTGCACCGTACTACCTTAAAGAAACCAGTGTGAACCTCTTTAACTCAAATCAAGGTTTGAGTTTTTTAGTCCCATAACACTCGAAAGCTTGATTCACAGCTTCTTCAAAGCCAGAAATCTTTGAACATTTAACTGCACGTTATCGGTGAGTGTTATTCAAAAATATGTTTGGGATGCAGTAGCAGGCTTTTTAGTGTAAAATAACACTCCAAATCTTATTTCGTGAGCATCTTCCTGGCACCGGAGTTTATGATTGAAAAACAAAATTGTCCAAATAAATATGTCAGCGGAGATTTTTAATGGCCCATAATCCTCCAAATCATTAAAAAAATCTTGTAAACTTGCTGGAAAATGTTAAAAAGAACAGCAGGTTATTGGTAAATACATGCCTCAGAATATCAGCATGGGCCTTCAAAACATCACAAATAGGAAAACCGAAAAGACACATGAAAGACACTGGCCTTGAAAAAACCCCATGTCTGATCAAACGATCTAAAAAAATAATAATTTTAAAAAAAGTGAACGTTTGTGGAGCAGCAGCAGCAGACGGTCGGTGTCTCGGTGTGTCGTGGTCTGATCCAAGCGCTGCTGTTCTCTGCAGGCTGTTTGGTGTTTGAGCCTCGGCTGCTCTCAGATCAGCCCACCATAACAACAAAGGCGGACTTTCAGCGGCAATTTGTTCGTTTCCTAAAAGAGGGCTGCGAGTTAAACGAGTCCCACTGTAACGCAAGAACTAACCCGTCCCCCCCTCACCCCTCCTCACCCCCCAACAATGGAGCTGCCAGGGAACCCAATATCTGTCAGGCTGATGCTATCTGTCCCATGTTAAATGGGGTGACCAGCAGTCAAAAGACAAAAGAAGCAACAGAAGGACACAGGGGAGGAGGGGGAGGAAGTGAAGATAAACTTTCCCTCTTTCTTCCATTCCATTCCGTTCTCTTCCTTCTTTTCCTTTCTATCTTCTCCTATTTTCCTTCTTTCCTTCCTTGATTTTATTCCTTATTTCCTTCTCACACCATTCGGCCTTCCTTTCTAGGTTACCCTCTTTCCCTTTTATCTCTCCTTCCACCCCCCTCTTGATTTTCTTCATTCCTCCCCTTGTTCTTTCCCCCGTCTTTCCTACCTATCCTCTTTCCTCTTTTTATCTCTTCCCTTACTTCCACCCTTTCACTCGACTTCCTTCCTTCCTTCACTTTCCTCCCTATTTTGCCATTTTCCTTCTTGTATTTTTTGTCTTCCTCTCCAGTCTTTCCTCCCTGCTTTAGATTAGGCTTAATCTTATTTTTTATCGGTGTCTCTAAAATAACTTAAAAGAAATACACAAACGAAACTAAACCCAAAACACTGACGTAACATTTGGCATCACAGACGAAAACAGTAAAGACACAGCGGGACACGTTTGACTGCAGTTTGTAAAGATACCACAGATAACTGGCAAATATTGGCGACAAACAGAAAATTCAAATAATAAGGTAAAACGGATACAATAAAATGAAATAAAACGGATTGTATGTCAGTAGACCATATGACAGCAGTTTTTACTCGTGTTCAGTAGACCGCTTTTGTGGAAATGCAGAGATGTTTTATCTATCTGTTTATTTATTTTGTATCCGCCCAAAAAGTTCCCATTAGTTCAAACCAGTTTCTGCGACTGCTATAAATTCACCGACACTCACCACCTGTTATAGATAAGCAAACAATGTTAGGTTTATTCTTCTCTAGTTATCCTGAAATAGATCCTAAAGACGAGGAGCTTAATTTTAGAAATAGCCTGACTTTACTGGTGTGTGTGATCCTCCTCTCCATGGATCTGAATGGTTCAGACTGCAGGGATTGGCTCTTGGAGGGCGCACAGGATTAAATTCTCAGGGCGAAAAGGTCAGCTGACTGTGCCCCAGGGTCGGCACCAGAGCATATGAAGTGCATGGCCAGCCACCTTTGACAGAAGGCATTTGGCTTACGTCACTTTGCCATTTACAATAAAATAAAATAAAATAAATGTGCTTTCGCTCACACACTCTGTGCCCAGAGGTTACAAACCAAAATGCAGCAATACCCGTTAATATACATTTTACAGAATACTACGGGAGTCATCGGGCCACCTTCACAGGGAAACCACAAATCATGAACAGGTATACATAATAACTCTTTACGCGTAGTAGGCTCACTGATAAAAGTGGTTACAGTCAGAGAAGTGCAGAATCACGTGTCTTAGATTGCGCAGGCAGGAAACGAACAGGAGAGACCTTTTCTCTGGGCGCATGCGGAAGGAGATCAATGAACTCAGCACACACCGGGACAGTTTCCTGTGAGTGCAGTCAACACATTTCCATTTGTTTTCCCATTTTCGATAGGATCATGCTTCAGAACTGCACTGGCTGATGAATGACCCCTTTTTTAGCTTCATAGTGACATGAGGGCTGCTTCCCAAAATCTGAGCGATTACTGCAGAAGCTCGACTGTGAACTGGAATCGGAGATCTGTGCGTTTTTGGGGGAATTTATTATTATTATTATTATTATTATTATTATTATTATTATTATTATTATTATTATTATTATTATTATTATTATTATTATTGTTATTGTTGTTGTTGTTGTTTAATGAACAAACTACATGAATTAATGTATGTTGTAGTTGAAATATACCAGTAGGATGGCCTGGACCCCCGAGGCCCGCCCATGACGCCCACGCTGCTGTGCCCATTCACCATCTCTGTATGTCAGGGGAGAAGCTCCTTCCTGGAGCAGCTTTGTCCTTACCATTAGCGTCAAGTGTCATGTCTCCTTTTGACTCCCCAACAAACCAAGAGCCGGATATGGTGCCTTTACCCCGATATAGAGCTGAGATAAATAGTGGACCCAACTGGAGAAGTGTTAGAACTGACTTTGTTTAGGCAAATCCACGAAGGAAATCAATGGCCAACACTTTTGACAATCTAATAATAAAGAAAAACAAGAAGCCTTTCTCATATCCTCTGTGGAATACGTGAAGACACCGAGGCATTTTGAAGTTGCATTAACTTAATAAAACAGATCGTAGTGCGTCCTGCACCCCCCCCCCCCCCCCCCCCTTTTTATTTTACAGTGTATAAAACACGCGGTCACACAGCAGCTGTGGTATGATATTCGTTGTGGTAGTTTGAATATAAAGAACTACATTTTAAACAGCTAAGAGGTACCACGCAGATGTTAATCAAGACGCTTAATGGAGATGATAAATTATATTTCTGTACTTTATAATTGTAGACAGAAACCAGTCACGAAAAAGGTCAATTCAAAGTAAATATAGAAAACAGAGGAATTCTCAATTTCTTTGGGGCCTATAGTTTAGCGAATATTCCAAACATGGCATCAGCAGCACACTGTGTATTAAAACCTGATATAAATGAAACAACAAAGCTTTTGTTGTTGTTGCTTGTTTTATTGACATTATGACTTTTATTAAAACACACCCAATATTCCAGGCTGATTTCTGCTGTTTCCACATTTTTTGGAAAAATATAAAAACCACAGCGCACATAATCATTAGAATTTTACTATTTTCAGTAACAGCTATTTAGTTTTTAAAACCAGTAACATTTGACAACATTTTACAGAACATATGCGTTTTTAATAATAGTTTGCTAATTGGCATTTTTTAATCAAATGTATGGCATATGAGCAGAAACAGAAACAATAATGAATACAAAAAGTGTTCCAAAACACTTAGGCAAATAAATAACAGGTTAATGAGTGTGTGTGCTTCAGAAGGTGACGCGATGGTCTCTCTCTCTCTCTCTCTCTCTCTCTCTCTCTCTCTCTCTCTCTCTCTCTCTCTCTCTCTCTCTCTCTCTCTCTCCCCGTGTGTGTGTGTTTAAAATGAAGCCTCTTCTTCTTTTTCTTAATTTGTGAAGCTGTTTACACGCTTTGCTTTCTTGTTTTCGTCTTTCTCTCATTTTCTACCCAAATATATATTCTGCTTTGGTGACTCGACCACCACGTGACCATATGTTCATCGGTTGCACCTGAACGCAGAGAGGAGGCGTGTGACGTGAGCGTCAGATAAATTCACAGCATTTTTTTTTTCAAATCCTCAGAGCGATTTTATACGCACCACCGAAACTCCGTGAATCAGTCCACTGTGTGTGTTTGCAGTCATGTTTACCGAGGAGGTGATGAAGCGATTACACAAATAAAAAATAAAATATTTTCTTTGCATGGAGCCAACTAGCTCATAATAAAACTTGCCATAGCGCTTTCTGTACTGTTCTCTCGTTCGCTGATGTATTTTTTTAAAACATATTTTAAGATTCTCTGTCTCACACTTACTCAACAGCCTTCTGTCTTCCAATAAAGGTTCCCGTAATCTTCATAACTCATAGCTAGAGGACGAGCTCATTTGTCATTTTCTTGTATAGTCTTTTCATAATTTATGAGTTATTAATCAGATGTACGACACTTACGACTTAGGGGGAGGAAACATTTTCGGTCAATGTTTACATTAACAAATAAAGACAAAAAAACCAACAAAAAAACCCCCATATGTATTAAACATAAAAGTCACGTGAATGCCGGGCGTAAAATATCTGATCCTGAAAAGTTCCCTGAGGAGGACCACCAGACGATGAGTACTTCCATTTACTTACGCCTCTGTCAGTGCGCCCCAGGGCAGCTGTGGCTACAATGTAGCTTGCTGTCACCAGTGTGTGAATGACTGAATGTAGTGTAAAGCGCGTTGGGGTCCTTAGGGACTAAGTAAAGCGCTATGCAAATACATATGAGTTAATTTTCTGCAGTTATTCAATTCTTTTTATTTTCACTAAAACTTTTAAGAAGAGGTGTTTTGTGTTGTAAAGTAACCGTCGTACAATATGAGACAAAAGCAAAGAAAAACAAATAAAAGGAAAAGAAAAAACCAAAACCAACAAACAAACAAAATAAATAAATAAATCAGGGGCTATATGAGCAGCACTTGGCGACAGCGGGAGGGAAGAGCTCCCTTTTAATGCAGCAGAACCCACGCGGGAGGGGACAGGAATCTGCTCTGGGAGTGATTGGAAAGAGAAGAGAAAAAAAGCGAGCGCAGAGAGGCAAGAACAAACACAAACTATGGGACAGAGATGACAAATATTTATGGCATGTAGCAGTAAAACGCACTGGGGAGTGAAAAGAGGGAAGAGAAGAAATGCTCTGTCCATCACAGGAAGTCTCCCAGCAGCCTAAACCTATGGCAGTACGGCAGTAAGTAAGCAAGGCTTTAGCTGTGCAGTGGACGGAGAAGCTACGCAACCAAACATTACAACCGTACAATCAACTTGACGTGGTTACTTTAAAGGCTGGAACCAGGTCTGAGACCACTGACGATCAGGTGCATCAAGGTGGTGATAAAACGCAGATAAAACTGCTATAAGACTGAAGCAGTCTGCTCTCAGTTTTCAATTAAACTGGGTCAAGCCAGCACTCACATGGAGTTGGTTTGTAATATCGCAATCAATTGTGCAATCTTGTTCTCAAATATATTGCACTGTGTTGTAAATCTGTTGCATGTAGTTTTATACATTTATGGTAATTTTTCGTCCAGACAAATGAGAGGCGACGAAGAAGAATCAATATCTTTATAATAGAGCTCTTCTCTTAAATCAGGGGTCTCAAACTTAAATGAGCTGTGGGCCACTGCTGACACTATCATCTCATTGGAGGGCCACTTTAGTGTTCAAGTAGTACACCCCCCCCCACCCCCAAAGAAACAAACAAACAAGAAAACACCCATAAATATGTCTGAAAATGTACTGTTTTTTTTTAAAAAATTCCAAATATTTTATAACAAGACAAAACAGAACTCTTAACTGAAGCCTTTCATTGAACTACTAAATAAACAAATTGATCCTCTCTTTCTGGCCAGACACGTGGCAGCACTTCTGCAATCATTTTGTTTGCATTTAACAAAATAAAAATGCAGACCTAAGTGTACACATTAGGCTTTGACTTTCTCACTGAACTAACACAGCCAATCCCTCCACATGTTTGTGCTCTCTGCTCAGATTGCCTTGATACTAAATCATTTTTTGCTTTTAAAATAACTTATTTTAACATTGCACTCAACAACATAGAAATCCTCCCTAACAAAAAAGTAACTTCAAAGGCCAAATTGCGCTATATCTCTTCATGTCAATATACGGCTGCAAAGTAGGGGTGACATGGGCTGCAAGTTTGAGACCTCTGTCTTAGATGTATTGATGTAGACTGCAGACTGAATTAGAACAGAGATTTAGTACAGGGTTTATAGCGTTTTGCTTTATTACAAAGATTCCTCCATATAAACCCCAAAATTGTATATACTAGCTAATATGTATGATGTGTAAGTGAACAGAAACCATTATTTACTGCCTTCCCTGTTTTAATGACGATGCTGTCTTGTGCCGCGTGCATAAATACACCAATCTCTGTGTTTTTTAGTGCTGTGTGAACCTGAATTGAAGTTATTTAACAGAGTTGCTGTCACACAGCCTGCAGTTAGAATTTGCTATGAGGGCGTCTCTGAAGAAATGTTATGGGCAGTTTGTTGGCTTTGCAACTGATGGTGCAGCGCAGTGCTGTGCTGATAAAGAGAAGCAGCCCCACTCCTGAGTGAAAAAATCAACACTAACCTGACCATTATTCACTGTGCCAATTTTAGTTAGAACTTGCTGTCCATGGTGCTATAAAACAAGAATGTTGGCATTCTTTTCATATTAAATATTAAACTTAACTTGAACAGCTGGTCAAATAGTTGGAAGTTGACAAGGGATTTAATTCTGGCAGATGTTTGTGCTGCTGCATTTGATTGCAAGTATCTGAAGAGAAAAGACTGAGACTGGGAATATTGCGAATATTAATTTAATTAATGCTAATCCTAATATATTGGAACACTCTGACATTAAGCTGAAACACTAACAGTCTCACTGATAGCTACACTTTGACTGACATTTGTAACAGTACCCTTTTAGAGAAGTAAAAGAAACAAAGAAACATGAAGGTTGCTCTGTGTGTGCGCTGCTGAGAATAGGCAGGAAGAGATGTTGAAATTGTTGTAGTGATCTCAGAGTAGAAAAGTGGCTTAAAGCACAACACACTGGAATACTGTTAAAAGGAAAACGCTTCCTTACTTCCAAGCTTTGTTAAGTTGAGTTCAGCTCTGTTTCAATAAATCCAAGGATTTTCCCTGAGCAGGAATGAGTGCAGCTCAGCTCTAAACACTATGAGCGAGACCTGAGTAAAGAGGGATATGACTGAGTGAAAGTTTTGGCACTTCACTTATAGGTTTGAGCCATATAACCCTGCCAATTATGCACTCATTTGGACAACATCTCCCCCTCTTCTTCTGAATAAATGAAGACTCCTAGAGACTGCTATGAAACACACATTAGGCACAAAACAACAACAGGCTTTTTGATGTTAAATTGTCTGCCCAAAACCTTAAAAACTCAAGTTTGTATGTTTCATTATATGATGAAGGATAGGAGTTGGCTCAGGGTCATGAGCTGCAACTACAGTAGGTCATAGAATGGTACTGTCATAGTAAGTAAGTAAGTAAGTAAGTAAGTAAGTAAGTAAGTAAGTAAGTAAGTAAGTAAGTAAGTCAGTTTGTGAAATTTCATTGGTCATATATTCCACATACACGCTACAATACTGTAGGAGGTATTATTGCAAAGTGGAAGTGTTTAGGAATCACAGCAAATGAGTCAAGTGGTAAGGTAGTGAAGTGGTAGGATGCTTAATGCTTAAACTCCAGTCAGCTAAAGCTGGATTTCCAAGCCTCATCTGGTGTTAACAGCAGCACAAGAACTATGAGCTTCATGGCATGGGTTCAAAGCAGGTCCTGTAGGTGTACGTTTGTCTATATGGTATATGATACTATGAGACACGATGAGGCCAGGATCAAGCTGGAGTTTGTATGTGAGATCTAAATTCAATTCTGGGTTTAAAAGGGAAACAATGACAAAAAACCTAAGGATGATTAAGGATGATTATTGGATGATTATAGAGAGTGTTGTTTAGCACACTGGTCCAAAACCTTCCATAAGTGATCAACTGGGCAGTGTACTCATGCCTCTTGGATGTGGCATCTGTATATGATCAACGCATGATAAAGGCGGTCACTCAGATCAGAATTTGGTTGAGCTGCAGTCACCCTTTCCTCTAAGGGGACAAGTGGACACAAAACATTGCAGAAAATGTATCTCACAGCACAACAGAGCCCCCACATCCCATAACTGTAGGAATCAAATGTTCAGCGTTTCCTTCTTTCCTCCAGCTGTTTTGATCTAATTTACAGATATTTGGGACAGCAGGCTAAATTCAGAAGTGTTTTCAGGCTCTGTACATACCTGCACATTTTTACTGTAAACTGAAGCTGTTTAAATAAATAAATAAATAAATAAATAAATGAAGTATACTTTATTGATCCCCATGGGGAAATTCCTCTCTGCATTTAACCCACTCACTCAGTGAAGCAGCAGTTTCATAGGATTGACAGCACTGCAGTAAAAAAGTTTAAACTACTACATCCCAGTTTGACTCTAAAAAAAGGTATAGGTTCACATGTGACATATGAACATACAAGCAATCTGGGTTCATCATGTCCAGATAAAACCAAAACTTAGCTAATGTCTTTCATTCATGGCTAATTCTTTTTATAATAATTACATAGAAATGGTCTGAGCTGTTGTCTGGATTTATGCTTTCTGTTTGTTTATTTGTTGGCTCGTTTCTTTCATTCCTTCTTTCCAAGCTGATTTTTTGATTTTTTGCCTTTGTTAAAAAGACAAAAGGGCCACAGTTTGGATCACTGGGACGAGCGGGCGACCATGGTGGGGAGCGGCCGGTTCCCCTCTTTCTCCTCCCAACTTTCCTGTCTGTCTTCACTGCACTGTCTAATAAAGGCAGTAAAAGGCCAAAAATAAAATATATAAAAAATTCTTGGCCACAGTTCAGTTTAAATAAAAAAATCTACCCATTTAATTCAATGTAATTTTGTTGCATAAACACAAATGTACCAGAATCTGGACAAATTAAATGTACTTGACTGTTGTACATTCACTTTGTATCAATCACATTTTCCTTAATGAGGATTTATTTGACTAAATAAACCCTTAATTTTATATATTTCAGTTTTATTTTACTCAAAATTATTGTTTCAGTGTAAAGAATCTTTTTTTGTGTGTGAGTGTAAATTGTCTTTACACCTGTTCTAGCTCCAAAAGGAGCTGCAGTGAAATGCTTAATGTTAAATATCCTTTTCATAGATTCAAATGAAATACTTAAAGCATGTTGTATTTTATTTAAAGATGTACGTAGACTTAGAAGCAGCACAGTGTAACTTTAGTTAAAAAGTTACTGGCACTTTAAGGAAACAGCAATGTTGCTTAGATACAAAATACTGTTCTATGAAATATTTATGTACCACAAGTAGTTTATTAATATTGCTGTGATTGTAAAAACTTTAAACCTGCAAATGTATACATTTTGATATGCAGTGTTTTGTTCCAGATGTTCTGCAGCTTTTTCTTGGAACGGACCGTGTGACTGATCGATCTCCCCAGAGAGCATTTATCTGTCAAACTGTGAGGGTACCCTCGAGTTCAGATGCAGTCTATGCTTCTGTATGTTTAGCAGGTTATGCTCAAATTCTTCTTCTTGTTTTGAATTTGAACAAACAGGAAACACTGCAAGGAAAATTTTCTGTGATAGACGGGCCCAATTGAGCCAAAACTGTCTTCTAGAGATTACACTTTGCACTTTGTTTACACCAGTGACTATAGAGACACCAAGGCGTCATGCACTAGAAAAAAAAAGAAGAAAAAAGTAATTGCATAAACATATCAAGCTTTAGTCATTGTACCTGAAAAATGAAGCCAAGGCAAATGTGCCAAAAAACTGCAGAGGCCCTTTGAGACTGGCTTCAAAAAGGAGTCCGTTCCCATAGACTCCTGTGATCAAATGTCCAATTCTACAACACTAAAAGCATGTTTAGAGCCTGGTACAAAACAGCTGTAGCCTCTATGGATAGTTTCCTGCTTTGTAACAACAAACTGAAGAAAAACCACCACTGAATGAAGGGAAATGAAAAAATAATAATCTTAAACTTAATAATCAAGGTAACAGATGCATAAACACGGAGAAAGGATCAATAAACAGACATAAGTGATGAATAAAAGACCTATAAACTGTGCACATGAAAGAATAAAAAACCAAAACATAATCGACGACACATTAATGATTGTTTGTTTTTCCCGATTCCTGTTTCCTTTTGCTATTGCTAGTTTTTCTTTTGCAAGGAGGTTACATGGCACCTTTTCTGTCTCTGTAACCATGGTCACAGTTAGCTCTTTCATGCTTACTGGTTTTTTATTGGTTTTAGTGATCAGGTTAGCCTGCAGGTGCCATGTGACCTCAGGGTAGAAAAAAAGATGATCTGAGGGCAAGAGAGATATAAATACCAAACGATAATTAGAATTATCATGTAGTGAGACCAAGTATGGTTTTGTGTGGATACAGTGGAAATATGTGTGTGTGTGTGTGTGTTTGCGTGTGTCTCAGAACCCACTCCATTATTTCTTTCAGCCACATATGGCCGGCTGCCAATCAACGACGATTAAGATTTGGGAATGTCAATGCGCTGTTTTTCTTTCTGCGTTAAATGGTTAATCTGGATTTGATTGGTACAGATGAGGCCTGGACACACAGACACACAGACACACACACACAGACACACACAGACACACACACAACAGGCGCTCAGAATGTTCAGTTAACATTCTTGTTGCTTAAATCACTGCAAATACTACACATTTTTTTGAGTCTCGTAAAACAAAAGTCCAGACTTATATGAATACAGCAACGCCACATAGTAGGCTGGAGTCAAGTGATTTGTTTGTTGTAAAGCACTCTAAAGAATGACCTATTTGCATGTTTAGGCAACCTATCTTACTAGCTGTTATTATCACAACCTAAGACAACACTCCAACTCTACTGTCTGAGAATCAGAGCCTCTAAAAGTAGCTTCAAAATTGTAAAAAAAAAAAAAAGCCTCACAATAAGAAGTTACTGGGTTTAAATCCAGCCCTGGGCTTTCTGTGTGGAATTTGCATGTTCTTCCCGCATCCAGTGTTGGCGTCGTTACTCAAAGTAATATATTTCAAATGACTTTTCTTAAAACTAATGCGGTGTATTGTTTCATTACTCACCAGAGCAAGTAATTTGTTACATTACTCACTACATTACTTTCATGTTACTCCATAAAATGACCTGAAACTCACTGTAACATATTTGAGTTTTTGTGTATGTACACAAAAGCCATAACATAAAACAAAGACGCCTATAGAGACTTTAAATTGATTAGCACAGTGATCCTACTGTTGAAACATGCGCAGGTGGAAATGGAGGCTGCACCAATGCTGTAAGTCGACTGCTAATCACTGCCTTTGTTATTTGTTGAAGTTCATGGTTTTGCTGCTGGGCTGGGGTCTGTATGCGGTCAGTCTTAACATTATTCTGCATTCTTGGCTAGCTTTGTGTTAGCAGATGCTTGCTTGTGTTAGCAGTATTAGCAGCGTTATGTTGTTGTTGAATTTCACCAACCCTTTTCTCTATTCCGCAAAGGCTGTAGATCACTCCACTGACTTTAGTACAGTTATGCGTTAAATTACAGCATAACTGAAAAATGCAATGTGATTATACAATAACCTGTTACAGCCAACGTTGCCTGTATAGATTCTCTCTCTTAGATTAGTTGGAGACTGTCAATTGACTTTAGCTGTGAATGTGGGTCTGTCTATATGTGTTAGTACTGGAACAAATTGGCAACCAGTCCAGGGCATACCCTGCCTCTCATACTATTACAGCTGGGGTAGTCTACAGCGCCCCCCATGACCTTGAACTGGGTAAGCCGAAGAAGAAGGATGGATGGATATAAGGGGTCTGTGTACTTTTTAAGGCTTGAGCTGAATGAGGGGCGGATACTGAGAGACACTTTCTGTTCAGGAGGTCAGGGCTTCTCAATCATAAACTAGTGATTGAGACCATATCCTCAGCAGGAAAGTGTTTACTGGGATTATAGGGAGCTCATTTTCCCATAGCCCTCTATATAATTCAAATTATTTTGTAACCAGTGATATCGCCCCCTGTAGACCATTAGGTTTAAAGGCACTTGTGAACTCGATTCCCTTTTCCCTTTTTTATATAAATGTAGTCAGTGAACACTGTGTTTAACCTTAGTGCTATGACCTATTCCTTTATGCAGTGCTTACAGAGATGTGGACTTTCAAACGTGTGTGTAAAGGGCTTAAATGTCTCATGCACTTGACAATTCGACCATATTTGTCTCTGGTTTGTGTTCCCCACACAAACCAATTATACTCTTCTAAAAGGAAGAACAAGAGCTATTTTGTTTGCATTTTATTAGACAACTCAAAAAGAGTAAACAGTGAGCAACCGTTCAACAGAAAGCATAGCAGAGACATCATGAAATATATACGGAGATCAAAACAAGTGCCTGGTGTTTTTTTTTCTGGCATAAGCTCAGCAGACAGTCAATAATCCAGGACAGACTTACATCACCTACAGTATGTCTCTGACTTCAGATACCATACATCTAGGATTGTTTATCAATATTCACTATTGAGTCAGGGTGACGCTATAAACAGATAACAACACAATTTCATTTTTTAAATGAGGACAATGTGTAGGTGTAAGTAGTTCATCTGAGCAAATCCACAAACAAATAACAAACCAAAATACTGTCTTTATTGTTTCAAGAAAAAAAAACATTTTTGTAAAAATATTTTGGTTTCTCCACACTGCTTATGACCTTATATGGTTAGCAAGCGAACATTTTCGCCTCAACGTTGATGTGCTAGAAGTGGGAAAAACATGTAAGTGTAAAGTTAAAAAAGGATTTGAGCAAGTTTGACAAAGGCCAAATAGTGATGATCAGAACAGCTCCATAAAGGCAGCTTTTGTAGAGTGTTTCTGATCTGCTGTGAATGATATTTGTCAAAAGTTCTCCAAGGTAGAAAGTGGTGAACCAGCGACAGAGTCATGGGCACTCAAAGCTCACTGATGTGTGATTGGGGTCTTTAATAATCAGACCCCATTCTATCTTAATGACCTTGTAGTACCATATCACCCCATTAGAGCACTTCGCTCTCGCTCTGCAGGCCTACTTGTTGTTCCTAGAGTATTTAAAAGTAGAATGGGAGGCAGAGCCTTCAGTTTTCAGGCCCCTCTTCTGTGGAACCAGCTTCCAGTTTGGATTCAGGAGACAAACACTATCTTTACTTTTAAGAGTAGATTTAAAACTCATTTTTGCTAAAGCATATAGTTAGGGCTGGATCTGGTGACCCTGAATCCTCGCTTAGTTATTCTGCAATAGGCATAGGCTGCTGGGGGATTCCCATGATGCATTGAGCATTTCTTCTTCAGTCCGCTTTCTCACTCACTATGTGTTAATAAACCTCTCTGCATTGAATCATACTTGTTATTAATCTCTGTCTCTCTTCCACAGCATGTTTTTTTTTATTCTGTCTTCCTTCTCTCACCCCAACCGGTTGTGGCAGATGGCCCCGCCCCTCCCTGAGCCTGGTTCTGCCGGAGGTTTCTTCCTGTTAAAGGGTTTTTTTCCTTCCCACTGTCGCCAAAGTGCTTGCTCATAGGGGGTCATATGATTGTTGGGTTTTTACCTTACAATATAAAGTGCCTTGAGGTGACTGTTGTTGTGATTTGGCGCTGTATAAATTGAAATTGTAAAAACTGAATTGAATTGAAATGTGTGTGATGAGCAAAGGCTGGCCTGTGTGGTCTGATCCAAAAGACGAGCTACTCAGATTTCTGAAAAAGTTAACGTTGGTTCTGATAGAAAGGTGTCAGAACACACTGTGCATCATATCCGGTCTGACGTCATTAGCTGTGTCTGGGCCCAAGCTCCGCTGCAGGTTGCTAAGTCAAACGATCACTAACAGAGTTAGAAGTTAGCAAGGAGTTAGCTCACTAATTTCCATCTAAATACAATATATCATGTTCTGACTGAGAGATTTCTGAAACAAATTAAGACGTACAGCTCTGCTATCACTTCCGACATAAATGAACACAGGGAAGTAAACAGCAGTGACGTTTTGTAGGGTTACTGCCAGACAAAGGCTGGTATAAAACCATGTGCTGCGTGATCGCTAGCGACACAGCTATGTTAGCATAACACAAATGGTGACGCTGGAGGAAGAACGCTAACTTTTTTCCACTCGATAAAAGTTTCCGATGGTCAGGGACAAACGTAACTGTATTCCGGAATGCTGTAAACAGACCAAACTTCAACGAGGAAAACAACAGGTAATCCATCCACAATATGAGGTTAGTCATTAATATACTTCTGTATGGGCTGGGCTGTAGTTGCATAGTAAGGTTTTAAAAACTGAGCTTTAAAACGAATAATGGTAATAAAAACCGAGAGAGGCCAACAGTGATCGCTGACTGTTTTTTAGATGCTTTTTGAGATTAATTAGAACAAGACATGAAGCATTAAAACATGTTAAAAACACAAAAGCCTTATTAAATGCAGGGTAGTTTGGGCCCTGAAGCAGGGTTCATCATGTCATCACTTAAAGACTGGATTTGTGTGCTGTTTAGCCAGCAAAAGGGGGGCCAACACTGTGTTAGGCAGGTGGTCATAATATTATAGTGGATTGGTGCATTATGCAACCATTTACTGAAAAATGGAGATTTCTCAGTAAATCTCCATTTATACCAAGTATACTTTACGTCAATATACTTTATTGACGTAAAGTATATACTTTACGTCAATAAAGTATAATATTAATAATATAATATTGTATAATAGTAATATAATAGTAATAATATCAGGATGTATTCAAACAGAACAGTTTGTACCCCATCTTTGATGACTATTGCTAGACTTTTATTTTACTGTTTCATTTTTATTTATTTATTTATTTTTGCTATTTAGTTTGGAAAAAGATTGAAGAAAGTACCATAAGCTGGGCTAAAATATAGTTTTTCCACAATGTTAATCAAACGTCTGAGGGAAAGCGTTTCCCAATTGCAACAACAGTCATATGGCATTGATGTTATATTTTTTCAAGTGTTATAAGACTTCTGATTACGTTTATGAGACTTTAATGGTTAAAACGTGGCTTCCAGGATTCCTGCTTAGGCATCATTGCTGTATGACACTCAAAAACAAACAGCTGACTTTCTTTGAAATGATAAAGAATAAGAATCATAAGGAATTACAGCAGAAACTTGATCATTTTGATGTCTGTGTTTTTGGCAAATAGCATGACAATTTTAGATACTATTGTAATCAAATCTTTTCTGTAAGAGTAAAACAGCATTAAACTAAAAAGTAAAGAACACAAGCACTGAAAAGTCCTTTAAAGGTAAAAATCAAATGTGACAAATGTTTTCTTTTTCCAGCTCTCCCACCTTGTTAAAGTCATCTCTTAATCAGTTCTGCTGTGTACCCATGCCCAAGTTGTGTTCAGTGATGTTGTCATTACTTGCTGTTAATGATAATATAGTTAATGATCATGATAAATTAACTGATTGGAAAACAGGTAAAAAAACAAAACAACACAAAAAAATCACCATTCAATCCAAACATCATCAAATATACTTTTTACGCTTTTGTCGCCCAATTGTTTCAGCTCACATTATTATAAATTGATGTTATAGGAGAAGTGAAGCATATGTGATACAGTATGCACACAATATACCTCAGTTTAAATAAAGATAACAGTAAAAGCTGTCCAGGTTTGAATTAACTAAGCTGAAATGTAATACTGTGTGCTTTGGTGTGTTTTGGGAGGGGTGGTGGTGGTCGGTGGTGGTAGTTCATGTGAGCGAGCAAGAAAACACTCGACGGGTCGTGAATAATCGTTTTAATGAGTGTGTAAAAGCAGGCGGCTCAGTGAGGGCCTGTCGGGTTAAACAAACTCTCTAAATCCGATTGTCAAAATGAAAAGTGGTGTCGTTTCACCCCCCCCGTTTCCTTCTGGCTTCCTTTGGCCGACCCACTCCCCCCACCTCCCCACCCTTGCCTGGTTCAGTCATGCCAATTACAAGACATAATAATATTTTCTTAAACCCGGTGTGATCTTTGGTTTTGTTGTTTTAAAAAGCCCGCTGATCTTGATGCGCTCCGCTGCTCTTTGTCAATGAAGCATCAACAGGGATGGCTCAGCAGCGAGCACTTCCTTTTTATCTGCTCACCGCACCGTTTCTTCTTTTCAGCAGCTCACAGCTATCTTTATCTCTGCACGTGTTATAGTTTTACAGTGTATAGCGAAATGTGGTTTGTGGAAGCAAAGTTTTTGGGTCAGGTCCATTTTTGTGACCTATAATGTGCTGAATGAGTTTCTAAATATTTTGAGGCTGTTATAATCTTAGAATAGATTTACCAATTTGGAATTAAGAGTACACTTTTAGTATAAAAAGTTAGAGGTCCACTATAGATTTCTACAGTACTTTCAACAGTCAGAACTGGTTAATGCACAGCTCCATTTGTGGGTGTGTGTGCAACCTGTATGCATAAACAAATCATACTGACTCCCAGATGGTAAGATTTGTCTGAAAGCTCCTGGAAAAAACAACTGTCTGGTGATGCTTTTACAAAAACTTAATGCAATGCTTTTATTTGTCTTTCAGTCAGGTTACACTGAAATTTGACTTTCTTCAATTAAATTTCATTTGGCTACTTTTATCTTAAGTGATCTAATTAACATCTTTTTAAATTCCCATAATGCCATAATATAATAAAGGTAGCAGAAAACCATGAAATACATTTTAGCCATAGTTTCTGCATGGCACACGGCACACTGTATAGAAGACAGCTGTAGAAAAAGGATTTGATTTGAATCCTCTGTTGCGACTTTTGCAACTCTCTTAGTCACTAGATGCCAATCTGATAGAGGAACGAGTCAAGACATAATTTAGGGGCACCTTCATTATACTCCATGCTATCTGTAAAGATATGAATAACACCGTGTGCTGCATACATAATTTGTACATATAATTATTGATAGACAAGACACAAGAGTTACACACTGATTTACTAGGCCACATAAAAAGAGAAGAATTGACTGCAGCTAATACAGAATGAATACTTTTGTATTCAATCATTCTGCCTGAAACAGCTAAACCTCCACCTTAACAGAGACAATATCACAATTATGGTAGGATTAGCAAATACAATATTAAAGGATCAAAGAAGACAGGCATATGGAGGTAAACAGGTGAAAAGCTGGTTTAGCTTTGTTGGTTAAATAATCAAAACCCCTCTGGTAAAAAAGGCTCATTAGATTAGCGTCAAAAGCTTGCTGAGAGTTTTCAAACAGAAAAGTCAGACTAAGGATCAGCAGCAAATGGGCAGTCAATGTGACACAGAAAGGAACCACAAATATAATGAGGTGCAATATAAATCTGTCAGCACACACCAGCAGCCTCTGCCTGCTTTATACTGGCTCACTGCATGTTTGGTCTGTATCCGTGTCTCTGTGTTGACGTTGTGTTTGCCGACTGTATGGCTAAACAAGGCCTGCTGTGTATTTTTAGCTAAACAGGCCTTAGTGTGTATCCTATGACCAATATGTTGGGAGTACACACTGCAGTACAGAAAATACATACACAAATACCAACACACTGCATTTATTTGAGGAGTTTCCAGAATGTTTGAGCTGTTATTTATGCATGGCCCTGTCTTAAAACCAAAATGTTCCTGCACATGTATTTTGCTCCCTTGTGAAAATTATCTTCAACTTTAGATATTATTGTTTTTTGGAAAGGTCAAGTTTTTCTTTACAGGCTAAGAAAGTCCTCAATCATGATGACCTTAAGCTAGCCTGAACCTGTGCTTTCACACTATGTACCTATTTTTTTTTGTAAATGCAGGTTTCCCTTTTTTTTTTTTTTTTTTTTGCCAATTATAACAACAAAAACCAGTTTGATCCTGTTAAAAGGGAGTTTTTCCTTCTCACTGTCACTAAAGTGGTTGCTCACAGGGGGCATCTGATTGTTGGGATTTTCTCTGTTTTCTCTGTATTATTGCAGGGTCTTTACCTTACAATATAAAGTGCCTTGAAGCAACTGTGATATAGCACTGTATACGACAACAAACAAACAAACAAACAAACAAACAAACAAACAAACAAACAAACAAACAAACAAACAAACAAACAAACAAACAAAAAAAACCACAATTTGTGGCATTATATTAATATAATATTAATAAAATATATTAGTTAGATTTGATGCATTTAAACAAACAGCAGGGATTTGTATATTTTTTCAAATTTAATATGCATAAAACAGCTTCCTGTGTAAAACATTTTGTGGGATGTGATGAATTAATGTGATATAAGCATGTATAATTTTCACATATTACAAAAGCATAAATTCCAGTTTCAGATGTACTTAACTAATATTATAACTGAACAATATTCACGTGGGAATCATCAGGATGCTGCACACATTATTTTTTTACCGACTTCATGTTTTGGTCAGCATCATCTGGGTTATTTGGTCATTTTCAGATCAACAGTTAGACCTATACTGTAGCTATTGGTGAGGGAAGAATTCAGATTAATTTTGGATCATACTACACATTTTTATTACAAGTTTTAAAGAAGACATTGTTCTGCTCCACAGATGTATCCCACTGGTCCTCAAAAATTCAAGTTCTTGCAGGGAGGTAAGGCAGCTAGTTACAGACTGAGCTGTAGTACCACTTCAGCCATTATTCCTGAGGTGTGCCTGATGCTATAAAATAGCGTGCAAGTGGAGTTTGTTTGTGCCCATTTCCAATACCCGAGCTAATATAGATTTTTGTTAGAGAATTTTGAACTTACATCTTTATTTGGGTTATGGGAAGCATTTGCTAATCAAAGTAGCTACAAAGGCCAGCAGAACTAAAAAGGTGTAATTCCTGTCATATCTTCTCCTTGAACCAAGGATTCATCATATCTTCCTCAAGCCCTTACAGTTACTGTGCTCACAGTGTATAGTCTGTACAGTCAGAGATTTTGAGGAAGGGCATTTCACATGAACATTTTACTGACTTGGGCAAACTGACTATTTATGTCATGACGCAGACCCACCAAGACAAAACGGGACTTAATACAGAAAAATGGATTGTATTAGGAAAACAAAAAACAACTGAAAACAACAAATAAAAAACTTTTTTTTTCATTCAGATTTCCAAAAATGAGTTTCCATTAATATATACCAGTCTATATGTTTCATACTAGGTATAGTGTTCTGTGGACATGATGCAAACAGTCAGCCTCTCTGTGTGGACTGCACAACTTTCTGGATCTGTTGTTGAAGAATTACTTTCTTCCTGGATGAGAAGATCTTCCAGCTGTGCAGTGGTCAGTGGTTGTGGCTGCCTCTTATGAACATGTTGTGCAGCATGTCTTCAGGCCCATTTAGTACGAGACATTTGGGACTAAATGGTGGCCAAGGAAGTGTCTGGACATGGTCCTGATAACCAAAGGCTGCTACTCTGGCAGTGTTGGGGAGGCCAGAGCGTTCCTGCAAGAACAGGTTGCAACACTTCATCTCAGCACCTCTGTCTAGTTTAGCTTTCCTGGAACAATCAGATCAAAAACTGCTCTCATGGACAAGGCTGCAGCAACAGTGTGGGCATATGTGGCAGCATGCAGCATGCTAATAGCCTGGCCTCAGTCATCTTCAGTCAGTTATGGCATGGTAGCATTGATAACAATGTTGCGGATACACCACCAAGAATGCAGAAAATCAAACCAATCCTGAGATTTGCAAGTGAGTTGATTTGTGTTTGGTAAACAAATTACTAAACCAACTATTAACTATAACCAGTCAACTGTAATGTAAAACATATATTTTGGTGTTTTCTAAGAGACTGTAGTAATGTACTGAGAGATGGATTTAAAACAAATAATGAAAATGTATTTATGTTTTTAATCTCTAAAACAATCTGTCAATGTTTTCCTCTATATCTGTATATATACTTTTAAAAATAATTCATACATCTGTAAAGCAGCGATTATTTTGAAGTTGTTAATGTTTAGCTAATGTAAAAACTAACTGTATAACTAAATGTAAAGTATAAAGAAAATACTGTAGTGCCCTAAATTATTAACAAATGTAGTTAGACTCCATCACTTGAAGTCTAAACCTTAATTTGTGGCTGATATTGGTATGAAGAGTGAAAATAAATCTGCTTTGTGGTTGAAAAATCTCAGAGTTTGAGGTCTGATTCCTGCAGAATCCTTTTGTTTAATATGCAACCCAAATCTGTAATGAAAAGTCAAGCAACAATTAATTAAAAGTCAATTTTTTCCTCTGTGGTGAAGCTGAAAAATCATCACACTGACCAGATAATAATATTGTGTCAGCAGTGATGGAGTGAGTATAAACTATGTGAGTCGCAGCTGCTGTGCATAATGACAAAAACAACCGCAGAGAAAGCCAAAAATGACACTTGTTTAAAAACAAAACAAAACAAAAAAAACCCCAAAACATTTTTTTCCAGACACAAACACAGAATGTCATGATTGAGGAAAGTCAGATGTTGGAGTGGTTAGCTGAACTATAATTGCATATGTATGTATGTGTGTGTGCGTGTGTGTATGTGTGTTTCTGTTTTTAGCTTTTCCTACTGATAAAAAAATACAGACATTTCTGTTATTTTCTATCAATGATAGAAACGTTTTCTTTAACCGAGAGTTCACTTTAAAAAACAAAACAAAAAGAGGATATTCTGTCAGTTAACAAAAACAATTTTTTTGTTAATGGATTTTCAGTTTTATAATTGCAGGATGGTCTGCACAATCACCTAATATTAACTTTTCTTTAATTTGACACATTTGTTTCTTACAATTTAGGCACCAAGCAGCATTACTTTCTCATGTAGAAAAACTGAGATGTATTGTTGAAATTGCATTTCACTGGTTCAGCCCACTGGAGATCAGAGTGGGGTGTAGGTAGCCTACAGTGTAATATTAGTTTGGAATCCCCTTTGAGTGTTTTCTGTGTAAACTATTGCCCTTTGCATATAATGAAGTTTTTGACATCAAGACAAAATGAAATCAGTTTCTGTCACATAAAAACACTTTAGATATACAAGTTAAATAAAGCAAAAGAGATGTATAATAACTCATCTCTGATCTTCTTAAAAATACCATACAAAATCTGACATATGGTGCACTTATAATACGTATATAAAACAAGCTTCTCTCAAGTGAAACAGAACATAAACATCACCTATATCTCAACATTATAGCCCTTATATATCTCCAAAATATTTTTGCATATATATATATTTTGTAAATCTTCCATATAGAATAGATTGGTGACATATGTGGACTGTTCTGCTTTATTGGGGCTAGAAGTTTGTATCACTTCATCCAATTACAGAAAAAAACATAATTTTAGAATGTATAAGTCTACCTTTTCCTATTTTTTATTTAATTTAATTCCCAGTTGTTTACCATTTAAGGTTTCAAGAATGAATGAAAAAACAATGTGACATTTTTTTTCATTTCACTGATAAAATATAAAGAACCTTAAAATGTCTAGATTTGACAAATGAAAAGTATAGGTGTTCAGTACCATGAGCATAAAACTAGTTTTGGATCTTCTTCTGTAATGTTATATTGAGCATTAGTTGTGTGAAACTTGAGTCATTTTCTTGATAAACTGCTTGTGGTTGGATTTTCCAGTTACAGTTAACTTCTCTGTGCACAACTGAAACCCGGTCTTTTCTGATGAGCAGCAATGTTTTTTCTGCCAGTCTTTGTCTGCAGTCTTTCTGCCTCTCTGTGGGAGAGGAGGAGGGGTGATGGGTGGTGGTTTGTTGCCCTCAATATGTTGTGATGGAAGACTTGGTTATCCAGAAGGAGTGTCCGCCTGGCCAGACAGGAACCATCATTGATCTGTTTGGCATCAGGCGTCTCCACAGCTTAGAGTGCTGATCAGGCTGCCGGTGGATCCACAGAGTCGGGCTCTGTTCGCACTGCAGCTGACAGCACACCCAAGTCTGCTCCTTTCTGTTCGTCGTGGGCAGATTTTTATCTTTCTCTGCTCAGTGTGAACCAGAAAAGCTGCAGAGTGTATGGAAGTGACAGAACATGATGAGCAGTCTCCATTTATGAAAACAACAGAAGTGATGGGAAGCAGAGTGGGTTTCAAAATGAACAGTAAAATACTCATGAACCTGTTGAAAGGTTGACTGTTTCCCCCCCCAAATGTTACACATAACATTTCAGCAACACAGCAAGGGTACAATTAAATGAAGCTGTCTTTGACCAATGCTTGCTTATTATTACCCTTACTATTGGTTTAAATGATTAGTTCTTTTGTTTTATTTGAGCTCATCGACTCCCTGACCAACTTAGTATAGACCTACTATATGTATTAAGTCTTGCAAAAACAAATTTTAAATTTTTATTTTATAATTTTTTTTAGCTAGTTAATACACAGACCAGAATGATTGCATGTGTGGAAGCAGAAGTGTTTCCAGGATATTTCCAGGAAAATAAGTATAATGGAAAGGTTGTTAGATAAGATTTAAACATGAATTGTTTGGGGCAGAATGTGTTTTGTATCTGCAAGAACCGTTTTACTCTGCTGGAGGGGGTAAAGCTAATCTCTTCCAACTTGTGTGCCCGATTTAGTTTAACAGGGTGGAAACAAAGGTGTGCACGAGAGAATCATGTTGCTGTAAACTGAGTGATGAGACGATGCTTTTTGGGATGATGAGAAAATCTGAGGCATGCAAAGAGCAAAATAACAAGAAAAAGTGGGATATCATTCTGGCTATTTAATAAGAATTATGAGAGCTCATAATTACAGTTTCGCGGGACCTTCACTTCCTAACTAGCATATTGTATTGGCATACTATGTTTTATGTGAGTTTTATTTTCCCTGAATGTATAGAAAAGCCTCCTCTCCATGTGAACTAGTTTCTCTTGATAAGGAGCAATGCACTGCACACATCTATTGGAATAATTACCTTTGCAAAGTGTTTTAAATGGTGCAAATCACTGTAATTTGACTCAAACCAAGATTATTTTGTTTGTTTTTGAAAGGAAAACTTGAAAAACAAAACTAGGAGTTTGTTTCTTCACTGTGGCACACACCAGTTTAATGCACAGATATGAATAAAAGGGAATCTTCTTAAAACAGGATTAGTAGTAGCTTGTCCAGACTTGTCATTCCCCCCAGAATACTTTATAAAGTTTCAAAGCCAAAGTTAAAATGCACCACTAACTCTACAAAGATACAGGTTAATTTCTAACTTCCCGACGTTACAGCAAGTTCTTAAATGCTAACACAAGTATAATAAAGTGAAAGCTAAATGTTAAGTGCTTGTATTAACTGCACAATCATAGCCAAATTCAAAATTCTAACTTTAACTTTCCACATTTACAGCTAAAGTTGAAATGGTAATTTTGACTTTATAGACAGAACTCATTTTTAAACCAACTTTAACGTCCCAAAGTTAAGCAAACATTTAAACTCCAGTATAAGCATAACAAAGCAAGTGCTGAAGCTTTGCACCCCTAACCTTAACTTGTTGAGATTAGAAATTTCAGCTGCTCCCCTATTTTCTAAGGGGTTACTACAGTGAATGAATATGTGATGAATAAGAAAAACTATTGTGTCAACTACTACACCACAGATCCATTTAAATTGGAACATTAGCTAAAAACTTTAAAATTAGACTGTACCTCATAACAGCCATGGCCGGCTGGTGTGTTTCTACTACTGTATAAAACAAAACATTTTTGTACACAGTACATATTAGGATATTTGAATAACATTAATCAGCATTAAATCAGGAAAACAAAAACTGATATGATCAATTAAAATTCAATTTAAACTTTTGCAATATTTTACATTTTTACTCCAGAGTCACCTCACAAACTCTGGCTACCGCTCATCTGTAGTGAGTGTAGTCAGACAGAAAAGTGACTCTAGACCAAATCCAGCTGTCAGTCTGCTTTTTATCTTAGCTGTCATTCCCAGGTGAGAAGCACCGCCTAAATTTACTCTAGGAGAGCCTGCAAACCTTTGCTAAAGGTTTACAGGCAGCTAGCAGAGGCTGTAAACTTCTGCTAGCTGCTGTTAGCCAGCGTTAGTGAAACAGTCTTTGCAGTGAATCTAAGGGTGGACTTTGACAGTTAGTGAATGAACTCTGATAAAATGAGAGAATGTAATCAAGCTGTTTATCAGAGGAAAAGTGTGCTTTTTAGGAAACTCCGATCTAACAATAGCTGGCATAATGTTAGCTTATAACCAGCTCTTGTGTTCTCTTCAGATGTACAGAGACGGGAGAGTTGCATGACGATCTGTGATAATAAGTAGCTGTGACAATATCGGGATAAATAAGCATGTTTGTGATGTTTTTCGTGTGTTAGAGCCCTGACCATTCAGGAGATGAGATCTGAGGTGAGGAGGAAGAGGATGACACTTTGTTAAGATGCCCGTGGCATTGTCTCTTTCCTTCATGTTTTCGCTTCTCTGGTGCAGGGGACCCCTTCGACAAAAAGGTGTATATCAACAGGAAAGCAGTGTCTTTAAGCATGTCATCTTAACAGAGCTTCCATTTTTCTCTAATTGAGATATAGGGACTACAATTCACTTTATTTGGGCCTGAAACCCCCATGAAATAGTCTCAAAAATATTGATGTCAAAACAAAGCAGTTTTTTCCTACATGATTAAGAATGACATTGAGGAAAGACACAGGCTCCAACCACAGGCTGGTGTAGTGTTGTTTTGCTCATGGTTTGTCTTTTATTATTACCCTTTAATTATAGATTTTACAAACCATTTTCTATCATCAAACTAACTGTCTGTGAAGCCTTTTGTGCATAGACTCTCTATGCATTTGCAGAGAGGTTCCAAACAAGTCTTTGGTGACTTTTGTATGATGTTTGCTCTCCATTGTAAAGATAAAATCCGAGGACAGACTCGCTGTTCTTTCTTGCGTAAACAGCTGATGCTGGTGCTTGCTGTCTGAGGCGTCATATTTTTTCAGTTTTCTGAGGCTGAATGCACTTGCCATCACTCTATTTTTGAACTCGAACAGCACACATTTCAGCCCTGCAGTGATGATGGTTGTTGTGTCACAGTTTAATGTTCCTTCCCAATTGCTGGAAAGCTTCTGGAGGCTTCAGGTGAGAATGTATTTTCAGGAATCAACAAGAATGTTACATGAAAAGAAGAAGAAAAAACACACAAGTGTAAAGGCTTTTTTTTTCCAGTGTATTTCTTTGTTGTCTTGAATTATTTCAAACACAGAAATGTCAAACCGAGATGAAAAGCCAAAAAATACAAAGAATGGAGCAGAGAGATTCTCCAAAGGTCGTTTGGAGATGTCTGGGGTTCATCTCTGAACACTAAGGACATGTAGTTATGATCCAAAATTGTTCTGGCAATCTGTGGTCTGACAAATGCCTTTCTGTAGGACTGTGCACAAAATGTTGGGGAAATGCTTTCTGGGCAGTATTAGCAAATAACTGATATGTTCGGAACTTTTAAAGGATGTTAGCGTACAAAAATATCAGTAGATGGACAAATATTGAGATGATGTAGTTCAATTTAACGGATTTTAGGACATGAACAACTTCATACACTGAATTGCAGATGCACTGTTCTAACTTAGATCAAGACACAAACGGAAAGTTTAACCTCTACAGGTATATACCCTGACAGTGGACAGAGAAAGCATTTTAAACTAAGTAAAGAATGCTGCTGTTGTGTTGCTATCTTGTGAGACGATCCCTTTCAGAATACAGCGGCACCAGGATTTCCACCAACTGGGTAAGTTTAAAAAGATTCTTTTATATCGATAAAGCTCTGAATCATTCGATTCCACAACTAAACTTATTTATAAAATTCATCACTATGAGGTGACCTGTTAATAGAGAGGCTTATGACCTATTTTTTGCAATTTTTGCCTACTTTCCAGAAATTAAAAGATATTATATGTCATATATGTCAGTCTCATATTTTTGCATTATAGTTTTCTGTAAAAGATTTTAATTGTTTCTATTCCAAACGGGGGAAAATGATATAAAAAAAGGGTAGCTATCCCTCCTCCAAGCCTCGTCCTTATTCCCTATACCTTACATGGGTTAGTAATCTTCAGGTAGATGTTAAGAGTTTAAAATATATACCTAAATTGTTCAAATATGAAGAGTTTTGATGAGAGGTGTGTGATCTACAGAATGTCAAGCCTACTAGCAAAAGGAACAATAGTCACAATAAATAAATCTATTTCTTTGCATTCTTTATGTATACATACCCTGTTATAGCTTTTATCAATGCAGCTGTTTGTGTTAGTGATTTTTGAACATGCATAGGAATATTTTTTTTCCATAACAGAATTTTAAGACATTAGTTCTGTGCCTAAGCCTTCTCTGTGTGAAGCCATTTGGTTTGGTTTGCTCAGGTATGGCTTACATCTCCAGTCCTGACTTCTCCTTGAGGTCTGTTTATGACCGCAAATGACCGTGTTTTGCCTCCTTGAACCGCCCACCCAGCTCAATCCTGCAGGAGGCCTGGATTTACCAACCATTAAGCGATCAAAAACCTTTGTTTGAAAAATATTTCTGTGGGCCTTTTACCTAATTGCCTGTCAAAATTGACTTAACCATCGTCCGTGTGCAGAAAAGAAAGCCATGTACGCCGTTCATTAATTCATACAGGTGCTATTGAAGGTGGATTTGGGTTTCACAACCTGCGGATAAAATACACCAACATGTTCGCACGAATGCTGAGTGATTTAAAAGGGAAAAAAAGAATCTGCTATTTTAAAATCACACTTGCCTTGACGTGATTTAATTTATAATTTTCATTCTAAAATCAATCAGCTCTAACTTGGTTGCTGGTTATGAAAACAGCTCCTAACAGCAACTATGGTTTTAACAAAGTCAAACAGAAAATAAGCAAATGGTTATAGTATGAACTGAAAATCTTAACTTTATATTTAAAGCAGCACTCTTTGAGATTGTTCTTTGTTTTCTCACTTGATGCAGTTACAGTATTGTCACAGTGTTGTCACAGTGACAACAATAATAACACACTAATTTAAAAATGCTTGTTGTGCTGACTTCAAAAGGCTCTTTTACACACTGGTAAGTCTGAGGGCAGCCAGGGCCTCCCTCTCTCTGTAAGATGATCAGCTGGAAATGAACCTTGCTTGACCTCCACTTAACACAGAAGATGGGATCATGGGATCCCTCTCTCTCTCTCACTCTCTGTTTCTCTGTCCATTAAATATAACCATTAGAAGACAAAGATCCTGTCCGAAACACTGTGGATGGGTCAGTGCATCTGTAAGTTAATCTCACAACAAAAGTCAATAAACAAAGATCTAATGTGTTTTTTTGTTTGTCTGTTTGTTTGTTTTGCTTTGGATAAACTCTTTAAACATGTACCCAAATACGTCGAGTTTTGCTGCATATTTTGGAAATTTAAGGGGGGATATTTATGAAAAACACAGATTGAGGGAAAATTAGTGTATTTCTGTTTCTTTTTCTTGTCCTTGAACCTCTGGAATTTATATTGTGGATAAAGTTCATGATCAAAAGCTTAGCTACAAGGGATCAAAGAGGTCGAGCATATCTAGAGTATTTAAAATAGCAGAAACTAATAAAACTGGACTACTGAACTTAAGTAGCTGATGGTAAATGGACTGATGTCTGGACCCTGTGCTTTGACATACTGGGATGGGTGCCAGCCAGCGCCGGAGGATAGGCTTTATTTTAATAGGTGGAAGATTTCAGCATGCACACCTGCCTTTGCCAAAACTGACAAGGTTACTTCCTAACAGTTGGTGAGACTTTAGTTGAGGGAACAAACAGAGTTTATAGACCTCACTTCAGAATTATTTAAAATAAGGTTAATGTGACTAACTTTCATGACAGTGCTAATCTATTTTAGTACAATATTGAATAATGATGGTTCTATGTGGTTGTAAATGAAAAGACCGACAAACTCAGCTCAGATAGTCTCTTTCCACAGCAGTGCTATTGTACAGTAACAGAGAAGGAATGATTCATGGTTGTCTTTTCTATTGACACTTCAGATGTTGGCAGTGGAAGGTAAGAGATCACTTCAGCTCAATCAGTCATTTTAAAGATAATCAGTGCAGTTGTAGTCTGCCAACGTGTCCTCAAACAGCAGAAAAGCTGATTATGAAACAAACATGAGGAATGGTTTGCTGGCCATTTGCTGATTAACAGTCTGCCTATAATTTCCTCAGCTTTAAGATGACGATTAAGATCAAATCTCTAATTTGCTGCATCAGTAGCTGCAATTTTAGAATATATCATGTAGGAACAATTGTTTTTTTGTCTTTTTTTTTTACATTTTCATTGATTGTGACAAAACGTTTCACATGCAGTACAGAACAAAACAGTCCTAACTAGCATTGATAAGGCCAGCAATTGAGTTTTAAGTGACTGCTGACATTTACTGTTGGAAAATCAAATGACAACAGGTGCAATGTAACCACCGATTGACAAAATAATGGCAAACTGGAACAGATCACAAAAACTGCCATAAAAAGAACAAAATTTCCTTAAAACGCTGTTGAAAAAACAACAACAGGAACATGCAAAACAATCATGAACAAGACAGTATTTCTAGTTATTTTCCACATTTACTGGTGTCTTTTTTTTAGTGATTGGTTGTGACTGGTCTCTTTGTCATTGATGTGATTTAGGACATGCAAGACTTGTCACCTTGTCCATAAATGAAGAAGTTTGATAAATTGGAGCAAACCGATAATAATTTCATTTGGAATGTAGGTCAATGTTTGTCCAGTATTACCAAAGAAAGTGTCCAAACTGACCTTTCAAGGAGCAGGAGTTGTGCAGCACTTCAGAAGGAGGCAACCTTGAAGGAGTTAGCAGCCAAAGTTATATGAGGTATGGGTTGGCTGTTGATACTTGTTCAACTGAATATTAAAGCAAATTTGCTCAGAGTACTTAAAGTATTGTGTAGAGAGCTCTCTTGTTGTGTGTCTGTTATATAGCTGCATGTGTTGTACCTTTTAGGTTAAACAAAACATTTTAAATAGAAAATATCAAATGAAAATGCAAAACATTGTGCAAATCATTTTTTTAGTGATGCTCCATTAAAAAAAACTAATCTAATACAATTTGCATCATATTTTAGTAACGTGACAATCTGTAGGTCTAGAGTTACAGGAAAAATAACAAATATTATGACATTTTTATCAAGAGTCTTTCCTAAGAGTTTTTTAGGGTTGTATGTACAGATATACGGGAGGACTCAATTAGAATTTTTTAACTCTTAGCAAGATGAACAAGAGTAAATGTCATTTTCGAAATGTCAAAGCCTTAAGCTTTTACTGTTATGTGATTTTTAAGTGTGGTGTCGTAAAATGATGTGATTGATTCTCATGAAGAAGCTGGGTTCCCCATCAGTGGGGAGGAGGCTGAGACATGTCTGAACAGAAATGTCATTTGCTGAACAATTGAGAAAACGTGCCACATAAAACACACACCTGCAGCCCAGGTTACAGAGCTGTGTGGTTCTGTGTTAATTAATTGGAAATGAGGTGACTAATTATCCAAACCTGTTTTACCTCTCACTTGCTGTTCGGTTTTTCTCTCCTCTCTTTGTATGGTGCAGTGGCATGCTTTCACTGTCAGGGCAGAAATCAGGTAACATGTTGGGGTTCAACTGCACATCAAATACCAGCTTTTTTCTGTGTGTCCTGTGTTTTTATTCAATGTTCTGCAGATGTTCTTCAAAGAAAATGCAAATTAAAGCCTGGTTAAGTCAATATTAACTTCATTGCCCGTTCTCCAGTCTGTAGACAAGAGAACACAATGATGTGATTAAAATAGTTTAAAAAAATGTCCATCCATTCACCCATTTTCTACTGCTTATCCAGGTACAGGGCAGCAGAAAAGACACTACCTCTATTGGGGAGGACGCTGGCCTTCCCAAGCCAGCAGAGATACAATCTCGCCAGCGTGTCCTGGATGCGTTCTGGGGTCTCCTCCCAGTTGGACATGCCTGAAACACCTCACCTAGGAGTCAGTGTTTTGAACATACACAGACAGTTTAGACTGTGTCAACTTAGTGCTTTTACCAGACACCTAAAACCCATTTACAGTCTCACCCTGTGGGAAAAATCCATAGTGCTGAACCCTTGAATGTTAAAAAGTAAGAATGACCAAGCGTGCTCCCAATCTTGTTACCTGACACACTGCCTTTGGGAATGGAAACCATGGATTCTTTGACTGAAAATTGCACAGTCCTAGCTTTAGACCCAGCTCTTATCACTTGCATGATTCTTTAAATGAATTTTGGGTCATGTTCAAAGTCATCATAACATTGCTGAGATGGAGATGAGCTGGAACGAGAGATGGTCACATTTAAAGTTCTTTGATTTGTATAGGACTGGTTGCTCTCTTCTAAAGAAATGAGCAGTCTCTAATTTTTATGGTAGTAATTTTAATAGAGAGAGACAAAAAAACTCACATTACATAAAAGTTTTGATGATGATTTGAATATCACTGAGGAAAACATGTCTTAGTACTGTGGTGAAACAGAACACAGCGGTAAATAATACTTAAATAATTTTACTAACAATTGTCACCTTCTTACCAAGCTTCCTGCTGATGGTCTTGTAGCTCACTCCAATCGTGTGCAGCTCTAAAATCTTGGTCCTGATGCCCTTTGACAGCTCTTTGATCTTGACTGTGGTGGAAGATCTGATTCTGTGGACAGGTGTGCTTTATACACATGAGTTGTAATCAGGAGTATCTGTAATTGAATGATTCTGTTTATTTATATATATTTATATAGCGCCAAATCACCACAACAGTTGCCTCAAAGCGCTTTATATTGTCAGGTAGACCCTACAATAATACATAGAGAGAAACACCCAACAATCACACGACCCCCATGAGAAAGCACTTTGACGACAGTGGGAAGGAAAAACTCTCTTTTAACAGGAAGAAACCTCCGGCAGAACCAGGCTCAGGAAGTGGCGGCCGTCTGCTGCAACCGGTTGGGGTGAGAGAATGATCAATTGACTGATTACAGTGTGGCTCACAGTCAAACTGTGAGACCTAGAATTCTGACTGGTAGGGCAGAAAACAATGAAATATTTTAAAAAGCTCCCCGTTGGTCACATTTTTGCTTTTGTTCATCTTTGATCTCATGTGTGCTTAAAAACTCAGATTAGTGTGTTTGGTTTCTTATGTCCTCATTTATTTGAAATAAAGGGAAAAAAGAAATGCTTTTAAATATTCCCAGTGTGAGTAAACTCATGCAAACTTTTCATGGAAATCTTGCAGGACCTTATGGGAACTTTAAACTGTTGTCAGATTACAGAAAGCAGAACAGAAACCTTGATGACATTCATTAATCTTCCTCTGTCATGAAGCAGCTTTATTTATAATCTCTGGGCCACATTATCTCCGGTTTCATGTTTGTATTCTTACGCAGGTCTTTTGTTGCTCGTGCTCTATTTTCATAATGTTTATTATTGTTTGTGCACACTGTATTATCTTCACCACTGTCTGTTTGCTCTTTTCTTAGGTCTTATCAGTATCCAGTTCTCTGGTGCTGCTGTTGGGTGATCCCAGTTTTCCCCGAGGGATCATAAAACTTTGATCTAATCTCATCTGAATTCTTCTTCTTTTTGGGAGTTGTTTCATGACTGAGAATCTTCTTCTCCTTATTTTCCTCTTCTCTTTTATGCCTTCCTCCTTTCCGTCCTGCTTGTCTGTCAACCGACAGAGAGGCGACAGCAAGTCTCCACACCGTAAACTGATCCACCTCAGAGAGAGTGCAAGGCAAGGTGGGAGAGGATTCCTGATATGGATCTACCTCAGAATCTCAGCCAAACAAAGCCTCACCTGTTTTCACCACCCTACCTTGTTCCTCCTCCACCACCACCACCTCCACCGCCGCGGCTGCATGACCAGAGTCTGAAAACCTCCACTTTGTCAGTTTGTGCGTTTTCCTCTCTGGTTTTGTTTCCGTTGGGGATTGTGGAGGCTTTGATACACAGAAATACCTGTTAGTAGTTGGCGATCCTTTTCCCAAATACCTCCTCTTACTTCCTCGCCCTACCCCCTGGTCTCACCGGAACAGAAAATTACCCCATTTACCCTTCTCCCACCTCCTCCTCCCCCACCATTTGGGTGTCCCAAATCAGGGCCCCTGGGGCAGATCCCAGACATAAAAGTTAGCATTGAGGAGCCGAGTGTCCGATATCAGTTAATGTGAGATACAACTAATTAGTCCATTATCGGGCCCCCGCTCTCACCGGCTCATAAATTGGAGCCACTCAACGGTCGTTTATTATTTATCAGAGTAGGTGAGGGAGGGGTGAGGAGGAAGGAGAGGGAGGTGGAGAGAGGATTGCTGCTGCTGTTGCAGCTTTGCTTGTTCAACATATCAAGATTAGTTTCAACTAGCCCTGCTGGATGACTGTAGCCTGCAAACACCACACACATATTATCTCTCTCTCACACACACACACACACACACACACACACACACACACACACACACACACACACACACACACACACACACACACACACACACACGCATAAATATTAGCAAGTACCTTTAACCTTTTACTAGTATTGTTATTTCTGTGGTACCTGTAGGTTACTTTAATCGAGTTTTCTCCTTTAAAAAAAGATTGCTTTATTTTTCTTACATCTTATAAACATTTTGAGGTTGAGTATATGCGTTTTTGTTTGGTTGTCATGGTTACAGGTTTTATGTGTGGTGAAGTTAACAGAAAAGAATGAAATAATCCATTTCTTACTTTTCTCATTTCTGTTCTCCGAAAGACTTTTTTAAAAATCCGTCCTACTCACCCGGCATTAGCATTAGCAGCTAGCTGCTCTTTCTGCTAAAGAGATCACGATTAAGAAGATGTCTCTTTGACTAGTTCAAGTCCTGTTCCCTATCTGACAGATCGCCGAGAACGCAAATACACCGATGTTTTTAATGTGAACATCTCCAGTGCATGCTTTGGCATGTGGACACTGCCACAGAGACTCAAGAGATTGTGTTTAATATTTGGAGTTTTGCAATCCAAAACTAAATGCTGTGATTCTTCCTATGGGATGCTCTGCCAGGCCTTTACTGCGGCTGTCTTCAGTTAATGCTTTTTGTGAGCCTTTGTCTTCTCTCTTAGTTTTGTTTCTGTTAAAAGCATGCTTTGCTAGCTTCACCTACTTTGTCTTTAGCTTGACAAACTTGTTGATTTTGCACAATCCTTTCAGTCATGGCACAGTATAGTCCCGTACACTTCAGATTTCATCCCGCCAATTCTAGCAGCAGTCACATCATCCATGGGACTAGTCCTCCAGTTCCATTGGCAACCACACATGCCATACCATTGTCTCCACCATATTTAACAGATAATGTGGTATGCTTTGAATTTCTTAACCAATGAAAGGATTCATCCGCTTTAGTTGTCCTCTGTGGCATTACTGACCTTGTCAGTACATTCTTATTCTGTGAGATTAACATGAGTAGTTACTAAGCATTAAACAGAGAATCAAGAATGCAAAATTGGGCAACAGGTCAGTTTAAGGGTCTTATTAACCAGTTATGAATGTATTATAAATATTTTATGACAACTTGTTCTGCTATTCTGTCGCATTCTTCAAAGCATACAACCCAATAGATTAGAAAGACGCTGTTGGATGTGATTTAAATAGTTTTTTTTATAAGTAAACAACCGCTGAGAATCACAGTCAGTAAAGGGGACAAATACTGCAAAATTACTGGCGCGATAAAATAACTAAAAAGACGTATAAACTAAAAAAAAAGGAAAAATAGAGAACTGAACCTGATACAAAGACACACAAAATGACCAATAAAGTGATACAAAAAACTACAAAGGCACAAAGAATGAAAGACAAACTAACAAAATCAGTACAAGGAGAATTGTAAGACTATAAGGAGATGCAAAACATGTACAAAGGGACACAAATTCAATACAAAGAGACAAACCCACAACACAACAAACAGCAAAACAGCCTCACAAAGATCTTGAAAGAGATAGAAATTGGTTACAAAAAATTGAAATGACCAGAGAGGCAGAAATTGGGAAAAGAAAGAGAAGCAAAAGATTACAATGAGATGCAAAACATCCACAAAGAAATCCAAAACAGCTACAATGATTTCAAAAGTATCTCAAAGAAAGGCAAGACTATATAAATAAAACAATACAGCAACAAAAATGACTACAAAGAGGAACAAAACCGCCATAAATACACAATGCATCCAAATACAGATCTGCTTCCTGTCTGTGTCTTGTTCTTGTCTACCTGATATAGTGAACACTGACTTCATTATCTGAATCTGCAACTATCCTCTGATTCATGTGAAATGTGTGGCGGATAATTTGTCTTACTTTTCTCCCTCGTTTAAAGCAACGCTTTGTCAGGCCAACAATTTCACACAAACACCGACAGCAGTTTGCCGTCTTATGACCCTTCGCTGTCCGGACCAATTATTCCTGTTTTCGTCTTCATCTCAACAACAGGTATTTTAGTCAGAGCAGGTATCACGCTGCAGGAATTGTGTTACACAGCTGAGAGATTTATTGCTCAGCAAGGGAACGTGTCGTACTGCCATCGCTGTTGTTGTCTCCAGCTTTTCATCTGGGTGAGAAGCACAGAAAGGAGGCGGGGAGGGGGGCATGTGGGAGGAAGAGATACAGGACAGAGAAGCACTCGGAAAACACAAAAACATCTTTCTTTTGAATGCAAATTCCTTGAAAAAATTTGTATTTTTACTTGTAAAACATTTTCTCTGATGAAATATTTAGGAAAGATTTTCAAGGTAGGTCCTGTAAGATGCCCTCAAACATTTTAAATTGCAGTAGTATACTGTAAGTTGTACAGAGGACCTTCTATTTCGTTCGATTCCATAGATACAGCTTTAATGTGTGCCCCCAAATAACTGCCGAAATAAATGCTCAAAAGCAGCTGGCAAGGCTTGCTACTAGAAAGACATAGGAAGTCATATAATTTAATATGTAAATATGTAATTTTGCATAAGTGATGTAATTTATTAAATGCACGCTAATTATAATATTTCTGGTAAAATCAGGTTTTAATTTTATTGTTGTTTTTCATGATTTTTTCCCCCTTTAAATAACAAGAATATTTGATAAATATTTAAACTATCTCTTTATTGGGTTATTTTAACAAAAGAGTACATGATTGTTGATGAGAGGCAAATGTTTAGTAAATTATTAAAATCACATTTTTGCTATTCACCTTGTACTGTTTTATATCTTCTATTTTCATTTTATTTATTTTTGTTAAATAAAAATATTCCTGCTATCAGTAAAGCATTTCTTATGTTTTCATATTTTTATTTATCTTTATTTACTTCTGTGAAAAGGAATAGCTTTCATTATTTTGAAATTATCAATTTAATATCCTTAAAAACAAACAGATGTATGAAATATAGATGAATATGTCCCGTCAGATTCTTCACATCTGTGATCAAATGGAGAGAGAAGTCCTTGAACGGTGTGAGAAGATGTCGGGAAGAATACATGCTGCAGCTTCTGCTGCTGGTTTTAGTTACATGTATCACATCTCAGCAGAGGACCATATTAACATAAAGTCATTATTATGATGTGATGGCATTTTCACATCTGTGCTCCTATAAAACCATAAATACACAAAAGAAAAAAAAAATCAGAGAAACATTATCTCTTACAACTGCATTCATTAACACCTCGACACGACCCCGCCGACAGAGAGCAGATATACCCACAACACTTAGAGCTAAACAAAACCATAATAAGTGACGTTTTTTTCTATCGACAATGTTAAATTTAAATACAATCTCAGTTTTTCTGTTAAAGTTTCTCACATAGGGCTCTGCATGGTGAAGCACCCACCTACACCAGTGAACCTTTGCAGCCATATGTCACCAGTAATCTTCTGTTACTATTTTACAGATTTAAAACATAACTTCCACTACTTTATCATTATCATTATCGTATTAGAGCCACTCCCCCAACCACACCCCCGCCTCTTCCCTGGTTTGTTCTTCAAGAACAAGAACTTCTTGAACTTCTTTAGCTCACCTTTAAACCCCACCTCCACTCCCAAACCCCAGTTTAAAAACTCCCTGAAATGTCTCTGTACTATATTACAGTATGTCTAAATTGTTTTAGCATCTGTTGTATAGATCCAACAGTTTGTGTACCTCCAAATTGCTACAACCTTACTTTGTGTTCCTGAATGGAAATGACAGACGGAATTCGCAAAAAAAAAAAGAAAAAGGAAATGACAGAAGCTGCCCTGAGAAGACACTAAAAAGACAATACAATGAAATTGTTTGCTGGAAAAGGAACGGAAAGGAAAATGCACAATCTTTTCAAGGCAAGTGAATGCAGCACGGTTGTAATATGAAATTGCTGTTGGCAGGGTAAAAAAACCACAGACTATGCTGAAGACTGCTACTGAAGACTGCAGCAGTGGCTCTGATGGTGAGTTTAACAATATGTTTAACTTCCAACAGCAGCAGTGTGTTTACCCACAAAGCCCTGATCCACTCAAACAATCCCTCTGATAGACCCTTAGCTAGATTTGTCTTTGTTCATTCCTTCAGTTAAAGCACACACACACACACACACACACACACACACACACACACACACACACACACACACACACACACACACACACACACACACACTGCGGTGAATTGCCTCACCCATGCTGTGTATTTACTACAGTAATCAAAGTCTGTGCAAGTGTTGTGTCTTTATGTTGTGGAGGTGCTATGTCATCTACATTCACAAACACACACACGCCCTCAGCGGGAGTCTCTGAAAAGTGATGACTAGAAGAAAACACTTGTTCACTGTCTAGAACATTAAGCATTTTTAACTGTCTTTATATACTCAATTTTTTTAAAGACCAGAAACCTTCATCAGCTTAATCTAAAGCCCCTGCTGTACTTCATGCAATTTAACATGTTGGTCTGAACAAAGAGTTTTACAAAAAGATATGACATAAAGTTCCAGATTTGAACTTGAGTAGCTCGTTTATACCACAGCATGTCCTTTAGTGCACTTAGAGATCACTTGCAATAACCCAGTGCATCAAGGCATCAGCTTACTGACAAACTTTTTTTGCCGCTACCACCCCACCAACCTCCTAATGTTGACTCTCTGTTATCTAGGTAAGAGGCATCTGACAACAACATCATTAAATGTCACTTCCTGGGTGAGTAAATCCCGATTCATTGGATAAGCCAGACTGAAGAGTTGGTTCTAGAAATCCAAAACACACCAAAACTAAACAAAAGAAGTCCTGCATCAACACTCTCTCACTATGGAAATGTTCAGATCATTAAGAAACATCCTCTGGAGCAAATGAATTCAGGTATTAACTTTCATGTGAGCCAGGTTCTTGAGATATCTTTCACTGAACCAAAAACCTGTTATTGGCCCCATATATCAGTGGAATCCTGTGTGTGTGTATGTGTAGCTGTCTGTCATTGTCACAGTGTGAGAAAGCGTCCTCCTGTTTGCATCTAGGTGTCATTACAACAAGACAACAGTGCGTTAATAAAGAGAATGACTGGAGCGTGTGTGCTTTTGTTTTCCATGCTAATCAGCCAGCTGATGCTGCTGCTCTCTGCTTTGTTCCGCTGAAACAAACAGAGCAGCATCACTGTCAGCATCACGCTCAGAGCTGACATCTTTCCTCAAATCAATATTATTGTTTTCATTCATCCGCCTTTGTTTATCCAATAAAGGTTGGGCTTAGTTTGGAGACTGCCCGTAGAACCAGCCTTATGCTAAGGAGCTTCCAATGGATCATAAAGTCAATTGAGAAAGTTTTCACTGTGACTGAGAAATTCTTATGGGTTTTGGTTTGGGAGAAAAATGCTTCATGGGTTAAGAAAAGCATGACATTATGTTAAATTCATGCTACTTTGATAACATTTTGCGGCTTGATTAAGTGACATAATACTGTTCATCATTAAAAACATTGCAACTAGTGGTGTGACACAGTGCGAAGCAAATGGTCGCAGGAACTTTAAATATAATACGCTGTGATATGAAGCAATGACAATAAAACTCTATGGGAAAACAGTAATCCAGTTTGGAGTTATTCTACCCCTCTCTCTTTTTAAAGAGCCAATCACCTGCTTTAAAAGCAGTAGTAAAAACTGTTGGCAAATGTTGGGAGAAAAATGTTCTGAAACTTGCAACTTTCTAAACCTTATGTTAGTACAAACTCACTCAACTTTTAATGTGCATTTCTGGGAAGAATATGTAGGCACAGTGTTTAGAATGCTGCCGCATAGAAAGAAGGTTCTAGGTTGGAACATCCTGGTTAGCAGGAAACTTTCACCCTGGGTTTCTTCCAGGTATTGGCCCTGATGACCTGTCCAGAGCAATCCTTTCCTTTTCCGCTGTGTCAGTTGGGAACTGCTCCAGTTCCCCTGTGACCACAGGATCAATAAAGTGTTCGGAAAATGCATGGATGATCAGATTTGATTGATGACAAATGATATTTTTATTACCACCAAAATTAAGGTTGTGGCTTTGTTGTCATTCATTTAAAGGAGCTTAGTCTCATCAGCCCCAAATAACTGCCCAGAAGTATTATCAAAAGGAATGTCAAGTGGCCTGATTTCTTGATGGACTGTGTGTCATTATATTTCCATCATGTGATGCAACTTGCTTTTAGTAAGACGTAACACAAACAAAAACAATGTGACCAAACAAAATATACAAAATGTACAGTAACTTGAGACACCGTACCATGTGATCTAATTGTATGCAGTATGAATACAGTATGCTGTATCATTCCATTGCAATATAACGCAATGTAGCACTAGGCTAATGGCTAATTTGGCTAATAGGCTAATTAGGCTAATAATGGCAAAAAATAGCACAAACAGCAAAAAGGTTCTGGAAGGCATGGTTTATGATTCTCGTCATATGTATTTCTATTTTGTCTTTCCAAGTCTTTTTTTTTACACTCTTTCTCACTCTGTGTATGTGTTTGCCAGCCTGAGCTCTGGGCTTTCTGTTTTCCCAACAGCCTCACTGAGTTTACAGACACAAAGACTTTTGCAACAAATCCCCTCAGCTTCTCTTGTCTCAGGGGTTTATCTCTCTCTCTGTGTGTGTATGTGTGTGTGTGTGTGTGTGTTACTCACATTAGACAGCATATCACTGTTTCTTTGTGTGTCAACTTTGTGTTTGTGTGACGGTAATCAGGGGAATTCAGCAACTCTCCAACAGTCTGTCACTGTTTATGTCTATGTCTCTTTGTTGACTTCCTCCATTCGTTTTTATCATTTTCTTTGACACCTATCTTTCCCTTTAAAATATCCAATAATAATGTTCCCCTCAGCTTAAAGAATACGTCTGCTAAATGTACTTATTCCTACTTACGGTTCCTACTTTAGCTGTTTCTGCTACAGAGAAAAAACTTCATATATCTGCATGTACAGGTAACATATTTAGCAAAATTAATAAAACAAGGATGCTGCTGTTTTTTTTTTCTTATTAAGCATCTTATTAATAAGCCATTTATGCTCTGGTGTATAACAATTTATCAAGCTCAAACCCAACATGTTTTCCTGTATCTAATGCTCCAGACTCTGCATTTTCCCAGGAAATAGCATTGACTTGGCATTTTTGTGTATGTGTATATTTACTTTTCCCAACACAAACTTTCATTAGCTTTAGTACAGAGACCTGGAGTGCGTCTTAGTAAAATGTACTCAATGTGCTCAAACTAATGGAGTGGTTTTTGAGGTTACATGCTTAAGATGAACCTGGTTGAAAATCTTTTGTTACACTGTTAAACAATATGAATGTCTAAGTGTCAAAACAATCCCCCATCTAAAACTACCGGAACAGTGTGAAAAGCTGTTTAACAAGAGCTTTTGAATGGCCCAAAGACAGACATGACTTCCTCACTAACCAGTTACTCTAGTGAACAAAGACATCAGTATGCAGACTGTAGCTGTAATATTACGTTACTCTGTGTTTGAGTTCCAGTTTTGCTGTTGAGTAAAAGGCGATGAGTGATTCCGTATAAATGCAACAAAACCAAGCAAGGTTTCACTCATGTGGGAACTTAACGTTTACATTTACTTAACTGACATGGATCAGTTCTGTAAGCTCTGTTGGCTCTTACGTTTCTAGCAAAAACACTTCAATCAAATACTCCACTGCCCCTACCTTCAAATGGTGAACACTGGACCAAACTGGAGCTGAATCAGCAGAGCATATTAAACCATGTGACAGTATTCAAAGAAACAGTGAGCGTCATGAATAAAAGAAATGGACAAAACCAGGTTAAAAACATGTGAAAATACTAAACTGAGCTGCTAAACACTACCCAACACCCCCTGAAACGGTGTCTGTTTTGTATTGTTGGTGAAATAAAGAGAATAATGTGATGAGCTCAGTTTGGGCTCTGGGCAACATTTATGTATCAGAGATGTTACAGAAAATGTAAAAACTTTTTACAGCATTTGAGGATAGCGCCGCTATTTATAGGTAAACCAAATTGGACATGAAAATTTTTATTTCATGCATACAAATCATGTTTAAAAGTACTGCTGAATATTAGGAGACAACTTATATTTTCATAAAGCCTGATGTTGGTGTGTTGGCCTGCAATAATTGGATATATATATTCCTATATACTTCTACTTGTGTATGCACGCTTGTTGCTTCTTTAAATTCATGCTATTTTATGTCCTATGCTTTCACAGTGACAGTGAACAAGAGGCTCTGACACAATTTTGAACTGATCCTAGTGTCCGTCACATTTATGACTCACAAATGGACATAAAAACATGTCAAAAAAAAGAATAAAACACCATCTGTGCCATCACAGGAGAAAAATAACATGTTGTATGTTTTACGTGTGATATCTGCATTCAGTGTATCATCTAGTGCATGTGAAGTAGCAGTGTATAAATGCATCTGTGTCTTTGTGTGATGAGCGTGTGTGTTAATCACTGTCAGACTACCATCAGGCCAGGTGGTGTTGTCTTTAAATCCAAGCCCCAGCTGTACCTGCTCCACCTAATAAGTGTCGTGTGCGCCTGTGTGTGTGTGTGCGCCTGTGTGTGTGTGAGCATCCTGGGATGTGGTTGATGATCCAATTCACCAGAGGAGGCAGGCGCGGCGTTTCCCACTCCTCCCAAATCACACCTCCAAACCCTCAATACCCTCAACTCCGTATTAAATCTTGCCACTGTTGTTTGTGTTTGTGTATTTGTGAGTGTGTTTGTGTCATTCGTATGTGTGCGAATTTTCACAGACTGCCATTTCCCCCCATGAGCTCATTTTTTTTCTTGCTCTCTCATCGTCCATCACTCATCCTCCGTTCCTCCTTTTTGTCTGTGTTGTTTTCTCATGATGCCTTGGGAAATATCGTCGACAACAACAACAGATACAAACACACACCATGGCTGTGTGTATGTTTAGACAACAAGCTATTGTTATACAGAGAGATTTTCACACAAAGACTCGGACAAGACAGTTTTAATGCAGTGGGAGAGATCATATATGTGTATGTTTGTGGGCATTTTGTGTGCGTTTGGCCACTGATTGACAACCCATCAGGAGCAACTAGAACAATGGGAAAAGAGACAGAAAGACAAAGAAATGCATGAAAAGCCTGTCCAATTTATGGCTTTGTAACATGCAGGTTTTTTAATTCTTTACAGCTCAGTTACACTACACCAATGTACTAAACCAGGGTTTAAAGTACTGGAAACACTCTGTATGATCCAGACTAAAGTACTAGATAGCCATTGACCAAATCAGGACTTAGGAAATGTGAATGATGGTTTAACTTAAAGCTGGAGCAACAAAAAAAATATTTACCAACAGAGAATGAACCAGAATTAAAGAGATACCAGAGAATAACAGGCCAAGCCTGTGGTAAAACCACAATGAATAATGGTCCAAAGGAGGGCTTAAACACATGAAAGCACCAGAGAACACTAAACCAAATTAGGCTGAAGAAATTAGACAACACTGGACAGAGAGTTGAAACAGCATTATACAATACAATGCATTAAATTTGAATTCATTAGAAACTTCATTTCTGAGACATTTAAGGTCTTTAACATCTGCTGGATGATACTCCGGATGCTTAATGAGTCTGTAGTGGCTAGTTTTTGTCTTCTGTGTCCTCACTATACTCACTGTACTGGGGCAGCACAGTGGGTAACAGTTTCAATAAGCTGATCCACAAGTAAAATTGTGGGTGTGGAGCTTGACTCTCTGACAGTGGGTTTAGAAAGAAAGATGCTGTTCAAGTTAGGGGCAGTACTGGACAATCATTCACGCCCTCTCCATATTGTGCCAGATGGCCACAGGAGCCAGTCTTCAGCAAGACTCATTCAACCACGATGCACCATGGAACGCCACGGGAAATCATTCCTACCTCAGGTGATCAGACTTTATAAATCCTCCTTTTGACACCCGGACTATTTTCAATATCTTGCGTATACTCTACATGGTGTTTTAACTTTGAAATATTGAATTTTAATTTAATATTGTATATTTTCTATAAAGTACGTATATATTTATATCAACAAAACAATTGTTTTGTTATCATATATTATTAAATCTATATATTTATATATCTATATATCTATTTATCTAAATCTATCCATCTATCTATGTGTGTGTATAGATAGATAGATAGATAGATAGATAGATAGATAGATAGATAGATAGATAGATAGATAGATAGATAGATAGATAGATAGATAGATAGATAGATAGATAGATGCTCCAGGGAAGGTAAGGGAGACGGAACTTCTCTGTTTTTATCTGCCAGATCAATCCGTCTCAGCAGTAAATGGAGATTATTAAACAGCAGGGGAGGGGGGGAATGCCAATCAACTCATGTCTCTTCCCCCTCCATCTTTACTGCCCTTGGTTTCCAAGGTAACCATCTCCAGGCCTACGACAGCTAAGGGATGCAGGTTTTTCTCTCTCTCTCTCTGTCTCTCATACACGAGTACAAATGGATGAACATGTTATTTAAAACTAAAGATATAAAAACAAACACACAGTAAAACAGCAAACAGTATGATGACCAATGACATACCGGCATAAATGGAAAGAGATGTATATGTTAGCATGCAACTCATCCTTTAAATTACCTAAATTTATGTACATTTACAGTACTTTAAACCAGCACTTGCAATTAGACACTATGACACACACATGAAAAAATAAACAAATATGTGAACTGGGTCTTGAAAATAAACTCTCTCTTTCTCACACACACACCTCCCCTACAATATACACAAACACACTCTGACACACACTGTCTCTCCACACTCACTGCCTGGTTATTAGTGTGTATATCTTTCTGTGTATTTGTGTTTGTGTGTCTGTGTTTGATGTCTTACTCTAGTAGACAGGGAAAAGCTGTTTCTGTCACTTCAACTAAACAAAGAAAAGGCTGTCAGCTCTGACACACACACACACACACACACACACACACACACACACACACACACACACACACACACACACACACACACACACACACACACACACACACACACACACATGTGTGTGCTCACACACTGTTAAGACTTGGTGGAGAGGAAACCAGCTGATGGATGTGCTGTGAGCAGTGTGTATGCATTTGCTCGTGTGTTTTGTTCAGGTAGATATGTAGGTAAAGACGCAGGATGCCTGATGGAGGCTGGTTACCATGGTTACTGCTATGCTGCGGTAATGCTAATGCAGTACAGATGCAGGACAGGCAGGGAACTTCAATTAATAACTGCCGCACACTTTCAAACTAGTGCTACTCCAGTAATAACACCGTTTTTTTCGTCTCTTTCCAAGTAAAAACAATAATCCTGCCAAAAGATGATGGTGGCAGATCTGTAAAACTAATATAATAATATAATTACTTAGTAACTAATATAACTAATAAATGAAATCAACAGGTGTTTTTCCTCCAAGTTAGATGTTTGGCTAATCTCTGTCTCTTCCACAGCATGTCTTCTATCCTGTCTTCCTTCTCTCACCCCACCCCTCCCTGAGCCTGGTTCTGCGGAGGTTTCTTCCTGTTAAAAGAGTTTTTCCTTCCCACTGTCGTCAAAGTGCTTGCTTATAGGGGGTCATATGATTGTTGTTGTTTTTTCTCTGAATGTATAGGGTCTACCTTGCAATATAAAGCGCCTTGAGGCGACTGTTGCTGTGACTTGGCGGTGTATAAATAAAACTGAATTGAATTGAATTGAATTGAAATTGTATCTGTATTTGGACATGGGTAATTTGCTGATGGATATTTATGACCCCAAGTGGGTGTAATGACTATGAAATAAATCTAAAAAGAATATTGCAGGAATTAAGGGGAAATTAAACCAAGTTAAAAAGCCAGTGAATGTGCTGAGAGTCTGACACAAGACTGGTTCTAATGAGGGCTAAATTCAGGGCTGCATTTCTGTGTGTACAGTTTGAGGACCACGCTCTTGTGGGCAGATTTTAAACCTTTGTGGGTACTTTTTCTACTACATATCGTCACTGCGTCTGTCATTATAGCGATTCTATGTGCCTTTGAGGTCATTCTGTGTCTCAAGATTGACACAATTAGAAATGGTCACTGGTACTGCTGGTAAATCCTTGTATTCTTACAAACATGTTATTGTGTCTATTTCTTCATATAGTGTTGTGAAGTCAAGGTGAAATGAACTTTCTCAAACAGATAAAAATCTTACTTTATCGTGACAGCGTAACCATCTCTGGGGCATTTTGACCTTCCAGATTAGCACTCTGAGGCTGTCAGCTGAACATTCTGGAGAAACTGCGCGCGATCATACCCTTCTGCCAGTAAAACTGACATTAAACAGCAAAAATAAGCTCCAGGCCTTTCCTACTCTGACACAATCCCGCCATTATGAAGCTCCCTTTTTGTTTTCCCAGCTTTGCTCTCAAACAGTGAAAGCAGCGACACAAACTGTTTGTGTGGAGGCAAAATCGGCGTCCCATCAAGTCCAAATAGCTGCACTATCATCATCAGCATCATCATCATCGCCATCATCATCATCATGCTGCTATCACTATCACTCAGCTCTCTGCAACATGATGCCTACTTAGGATGCACTTGTGGGGATTTGGATGTTTCTCTGTCTGGCACCCATTTCCCCTCCTGTGTGAAGGCACTGACACCTGGGAAGATTGAACATCCCGTCACACAGAAGCCCCTTTTGTCAGGCTGAATATGCTTCGCTATTTGCCGGCACCATTAGAGAGCAGCTTCTTCTTTTTTTCTTTTTTAGCATTGTTATTCTCAAAGTATTCATATCACTCTCCCTTTTTCTCTCTCTGTCAGCTGTAGTGAGGTGGGGAGGTGGCGGTGCTTGGGGGAGGCGCAGCGGCAGAGGGGCGATGCATTAGCTGCATTTTAGATGCGTCCGGGCTGACAGCAGATATTAGCAGCAGGGGAATTTCTCCTGTGTGGCTTTTGTCGGAGAACTGTCAGTCTATCAGCTTGGCTAAGTTCTGCAGGCTGTTAACTGGGTTTGCTGAAATTGGCTTGTGAGTATTAGGACAATAGCAACAGCATCGGGGATGGGAGGGGCCGACTGTCAGGGTGAGTTAAGTGGCTATGTTTTGAAGGAGATATATGTATGAGTGCTTACAGTGACAGAAAAAAAGGTTCTGTCTGATCTGAAGTGAAAGTCACGATTGTTCAGTTGAGTGCTAATGAGTCCAAAGATCTGCTGAAGACAGAATCAGAAGAAGCAGGATAGGATCATTGTAAAACAACATTTTTTTTCTCCTTACTGTTTGTTCCTTTGTCCAGACTAAAACCATATTTTTCCTTTCTCGCAGATTGTGTACCAGCTTGGTGTAACGTGTTAAAGTTTAATAATACGCTGTCATATCACTGACAAAACAGTGTTTCTTAGAAAAATAGGAGAAAATACACGAATAAGTGCTAGAAAAACAACAACATGAAGGACATGAAAAACAAAAGACACAAAGAGCATGAAAAAGAACTGGAAAAAAATGAACAACAAAAATATTACCAACAACAAAGCTTTGTGTTCCAGTTCAACATTTACATGACTGAATATATATTTTTTTGTCTTCAAAGGAAATCCCAACAATATGACAGTGTACAGTGTCGAAAATAGAGATTTCCAAGGTGCATGGAGGAGAGCAGAAAGTGAGAGAAGGTTAGAAAGCAGCTATAGCAGTTGTGTCTAATAGCAATGTAACATCCATCCATCCACCCATCTTCTTCTGCTTATCTTCGGCCGTGTCATCAGGGTAGCAGCCTAAGGAGAGAAGCCCAGACCTCCTTCCCCTTTGCCACGCAGAGATGTTCCCCAGCCAGCCAAGAGATATAATCTCTCCAGAGTGTCCTGGATCTAGCCGGGGGCCTACTCCCAAGTAAGACATGTCCAGAACCCCTGATGCAGGAGGCATTATTGTCAGATTCCAGTGCACCTGAACTGGCTCCTACTCTGAGCCTGTCTTGACTGATTGAACTCCTCACTCTATCTCTAAAAGAGAGGCCAGCCTGGGAGAGATTTGTTGAAGGTGGTAACGTGGGATGAGGCTATTCACGCAACTACTGTAAGAAGGAAGGTCCGTTAAAGACATGTTCTTTATTTCTTTTTCTTTTTCTTTTTTTTAAAGGTAGTTTACCCCTCCATATATGATCAGGGATGGACTGTAAAGTGCTGACTGGACAGTAGTAAAAACCTAACGGCATGGGACCTGTAAAGAGGTGGAGGGGAGCTCCCCCAGGCCGAGTAGATCTGTGTGGTTCACTATGCCATTATGTTACTGTTAGAGCGTAGTATCTTTGTTAGTTTTGGATTGTTTTTTTTTTTCGGGGGGGGGGGGGGGGGGGGGGGGGGATTGAGTTTTTTGTTTTTTTTTGTTTGTTTGTGAAAAAAAAATAAATAAAACTCTTTATTTTTTAGTAATGATGGGAACAAACGGTAACATATAAACCTAGCTTTTTGTGTTTGCATCCCTATGCGACATTATCACGGTGTGGTTTATAAATATGTTTTCTGTGATTTTCATTAAAAATGAAATAAAGGGTTAAAAAAAAAAAAAAAAAATTAAAAAAATAAATAAAAGAGAGGCCAGCCACCCTTCAGAGAAACCTGATTTCTGCTGCTTGTATCTGAAATTTCATTCTTTTAGCTGATGACTCGCAAATTGACAGCTTTGTTTTTACACTCAGCTCTCTCTTCACCACTACGTACTAATGCAGACACGCCCACAATCCAAATGTCAATCTCCCCTTGTAGAAAGACTTGAGCTACTTAAAACCCTCCACTCGGGGCAGCAACTTGTCCCGCCACCCAGAATGGGCACTTGTTCCTTGCAACTTCTTACTCGGCTCAGAACAGTGTAACGTGTGTAACGTAATTTTTTTTTTTTTTACGTTTTCCATGTGGGCCAAAGCTGTTGAGCAGTTGACCTACTCAGTGACTTGCAGAGTTACAACGAACTGTCACTGTGTGGCTAGAAATGCCTGCGCTCAGATTTCTTCCCTGTTTCATAGGAAATCCAAATAGTAAGAAGATCATGTGTAGAAATTCTCAAATAAACAGAGGTCTCACAGCTTTGAGCTACTATGAAGGCAAAAATCAAAACAAATTCACAATCATGACATAACTTCAACACTTGACATAGTTTTTCAAGTTCCCTTGGGAATATTCACATTGCATTCATTTGTAGAAACACTAATTTACATTTCACACAAAACTGTCTCGGGTCAAATTTGCACAATATTTGCAAAAGGAGCTGTGTCACAGTGTACAAACTCAACAATTAGGAGGATGATGAACTGTTACAGCTAACAACAAAGGTGTGTTCAGATACTTTGCCTCTCAGTCTCAGGCCATGAGCCTCTTAGTTAATTGAGTCACAAAGAAAGGAATACAATTTACCACAAATGTCCTGAATATAAACTAGAAAATATTAACACAATGCCTCCCTTGGAAAATAAGGCCACTGCATGTCAGAGAGTTTGTGTGTGTGTGTGTGCGTGCGCCCTTGTGCTCTTTATGTATGATGTGATTAAACATATTTGTTGGAAAGCTGAGTTAAATTTCTCAAGCCACACCCAGACCTGATTACCGCCAGACCTATTGAATCAAGAAATCACTTAATTAGAACGTGTCTGACAGAGTGAAGTGGGCTTTATTAGCAACTTAAAGGCACACAAATTTGAAATTAGACAATTATTAGAGCTGTTGCTTTATAATCAGTTAAAAAATACATTAACTTAACTTCAACTGAGTGCACCTTGTACACTTAGATGTCTGTTGAAGGGACACAGAAACAGTGACAGCTGTGGTGGGATGAAGAGGAAAAAGCTGAGTGAAATAAATAAATAATGATATACATAGAAGTCTCGAGCTTTTGCTATTTTACTTCAAATTCTGTTAAAAAATTGGAACCTTAACTGACTCTTCTATTTATGGAGAGGAAAACTAGGAACCAGATGCTACTAAACAAATGGGCCCAAGTGTGAGAAATTTTATAAAAACATACATGTTGATGTTTTGCTGGTCTGAAGCATTCAAGTGTGTGTTAAAACAATGCCAAAGAGGAGAGACATCAACAGTGACTTTAGAGAAGCAATTGCTACTGTCCATCAGTCTGGAAAGGTTGGATCCCATTTCCGAACATTTATGAAGTCCATCATTATATAGTAAGACTGATAATTATTAGAATTAGAAAAGTTGCCAATCTTCTCTGGAAAAGACTGCCCAGCAAAATCCACCTGCAAGGTCAGACAGGGTCAGAGCAGCTGCAAAAAAAACATGTCACCCTCTGTAAACATAGTTTACATAGTTAAAGTTCATGACAGTACAACTGAAAAAAGACCGACTTGAGAAATCTTCTAGTCTCTGAAAAAAAGAGCGTGATCTCACGGTAGGTTTAGAAAGTAGCATCTGAACAAACTATATGTAAGAATACTGAAACAATGTTCTTTAGAAAAATGAGACCAAATGAAGATACTTTGCCATGATGGTCACATTTGGAAAAAAACATGGTGGTGAAGGGGCGATTTGAGCCTGGTCGCCTTCTTTGTTAACCCCCCCCCCCCCCCCCCCCCCTCCCCAAACTATTTATTTATTACTTTAAAAAAAAAATCTGTTTCTTAATTATTTTGTTTCTTTTCACTCTGGGACCGTGTGTGCATAATTTCGTTCCACCTCATCTTAACATGTGATGTGAATGACAATAAAGCTCCTTGAATCCTTGTTTTGTAGCTCTGCTGTAGATTTGCTGGTCTGCTTAAGATTGCTGTCCTGTTGTGTGACCTAGTTTCTGACAGATGTGCCCACATTTGACTCCAGAATATTTTGCTATACTGCAGAGTTCATAAAAAGGAAAGAATAAAGATGTTGCAATGGCCCAGTGAAAGTCCAGACCTCAACCTGCAAGAAATACTGTGGTGGTACTCTCTGAGAGCTGTGCATAGACAAATGCCAGAAAACCTCAATGAACTGAAGCACTGTTGTAAAAAAGTTTGCACCAAGATTTCGTGACAATGAAGTGAGAGACTGATAAAGTTATGCAAAAAATAATTATGTCTGCTACTCTTTGTTTTCTTGTGTGCATTTTGCACAGAAAAGGAAACCTGAACACAAACACCAGTAACACCAGTACTGTTCATTTCAGTTTTGACTAGACCTTTTAATGATGTCTTTTGTGTGCTTTTCTTCTGCAGTAATAGGACTTGAGATTCGGTTTTACCTACTGTTCAGATCTATAAACAATATCCATGAACAGCATTTTTTTTGTAACTAATATCTGCAAAAAGTTGTTAAAGTTAGGTTTAAAACTGCGTTGCATCTGTATAGAAACATTTGTGTTTGCATATTTGTCTCAAGTCAGTCCAAGTCATTTAAAATTTGTACAAAATCCTAATTTCTTGGCACTGTTATGAAAGACCTTTGAAAGATGACAGAGTTTGTTGTTGTGGTGGTGACATATACGGTCTAGAAATGTGGACTTGGTGGATCCAAACTGAAATGAGTCACAGTTCCAGAGACAGAAAAAAACTGAAGAGGGAGGTCAAGCCAACACTGATGTATGATCCACTAATGAGCTGACCAATTGGCTGCTGACGGAGATGAGGAATATGGTTAACACACACACACACACACACACACACACACACACACACACACACACACACACACACACACACACACACACACACACACACTCTGTGTCCCTGGTGTGTGCTGAGTACGAGTCGGTGAAGGTTTGCTCCTAAACACTGTGACCAATAGATCAGATGGAACTGAAGTTTGACTCTAAACACTTGGAGCTTGCAGGGATCAGCTGGAGGTCGATCACTCTGTGCTCCAAACTTTACACTACCAACGATTAGAACCACAGAAGAAGAAGAGTGATTACCAACAGACAGACAACTATGTCTCATTTAGTTCTGGTGATTAAAGTTCTTCAGTAAATATTAAGACCAATCTATCAGACAGGGGGTTCACATTCTGTCTTACAACTACAACACATGTGTCCTGGGAAATGTGAGAGTGCAGAAAATGAACTGCTCTGTTCTAAGACTTTCTTGAAGTTCCACAGGTCTATCGCATCCACACAGACTGCTTTGGTTTGTGGAGGTCTATGTCTGAAGGTGTCCTAGCAGCATACCTTTTAATTCATGGAAGCTGCAACTTGTTCCAGCATATGCACATACACCCTGTGTCAAGGGCGGAGATTTGGTTTTGGCATTGGTGGGGACAGTTTCTTTTTTTTCCCCCTTTTTGTCTTTGCTTCTTGATAAATAAAGGAGAAATATACTTGCCTACATATGCTATTCTACATGCTTTTAAACCATTTAAAATTACAATTCATAGATTTATATATGATTTATATAATGTTAAATTACTATTAAACAAATGACGGACTAAGTATTTTAGACTTTAGTTTACTTCAGCCATATTCCATATAAATCAGATAAATCAATAAATCAATAAAAGAATATGACTTTAAGGACTTAACAAAATTACTTCAGTTATATTACACCAACATCTCTTATACATTAGCACTAAAGGAATACTGAATGACCTGGCGGGTTTTGTCCATAAAACTACTCATCTAAGATTACCACAAAGTAAAAGATCCCTCAGCAAAATTTTGCAACATTTTTAGCCACACTATTGCCCCGATCAAATCAGTGAGCTGGGATGTTTTATTCTAAACACAAACTACTGTTACAGCAACAGACATGGACTACTGGTGCCCCACACAACAACTCAATGTCCACTATGTGAAGGAGTCAAACACATGCCTTCTCCTCTCATTAACTGAGATAAACTGCTGGAATATTTGTTTTACATCTTTACTGTCCAGTCTCTCCTGGTGGACATGGCAACATGTTATTCATGGTTACATACAATATTAGACTGATGTGGGCCAAAGCCTAGCACATACTTGCCAACATTGAGAATTAGGGAGACATTCAAAAGGGCTAAAGTTAAACGTCACCGTTATTATTGTCCAGCCAGAAACAGGCTGGGGGTGTCCAAATTCAGAGCCTGCGACCACCTGAGGACCAGGTGTTGTTCCAAAAAGTAATTGTCTGCCAAAACGGATTTCCGGTATGTCCCAAAAACTGATTGCTTGTATTTAAACTGCTATAAATAACTTGTTTAGTCTATAATATGTGAAACATATGTCAAATATATCCCTCATGAATTATATCAAGTCATCTTGAGCAACAAACAACAGTCCTGTAACAAGGTAGAAGCCGTTTTTAGCAGTGACTTTTATGTATCTTTTATTTATGCAGTTAAAAAAAATTCTTGTTTAATTTTAAAAAGTCATCTCATCTAAAAGAATAATCTGGTCAAGAGGACAGCTGAAATTGCAACAAATGCAAAAAATAGTTCTGTAAACATATTTTAAGTGGACAAAAGGAAGCTGATTGATTATAATGTAAGTACAGTAACACAGATATTTGAAGTTTACACAGCTACATTCTCGCCTGAAAATATGTTAAAAGTTTATTTTGCGACCCAGAAAGAGTAAAAAGAGTAATATTAAAACTAAGTAGCTGCAGTAATAGTCGCCATTGTTGGAAACTGGAATTGGCTGGGCGAATCTGGGATATGGTTTTTCAATTTTGTTGTCCGGGTGGAAAAACGGGAGAAATTTGGGAGATTTTCGGGAGGGGCACTCCCGGAAAAATGTGTTGGCATGTATGGCCCTAGCATAGCCTGTAACGTTATTACAACGGACACATTTTATGAGTGAACTTGGCTTTAAGTGACTTACAGGTTTCTTTGAAAAATACTTTCTTATATCCAAGTTCTTCCTTTTTGCTGCCATCCTCCTCTCTCCTTCTTGGAGGCAGTGTTGCCAACTCCTCAGTAAGGAAAATCGCTATTGGTTGTCCTAAGAGTCGCTAGAAGTCGCTAAATGACGTCATCGCCAAATTTGCATACTTGGTCATGCTAATCTAATTGTAACCTATGTTGTTGGAGAGAGAAATAACATCGTGGAAGAGACATAAAGTGAGTAAAAAACGTCCTAGATGCATTTAGAGTTTATTTAGAACTACAAATTAAATTTCTTTTAGCAATTATTGTTTTTTTTTTAATGTAACAATTCCAACCCTGCTCCTTTATCCGGGCTTGGACCGGCAAAAGTGACCCGAAATAGGCACTCTGGTGGAGTTACTTTGTGTGTGTGTGTTTATAAGTAGTTTTAAACCTTGTGATCCAAAAAACAGCATAAGAGTAAAAGAAGAACTGACTGCGTTACAGCACCCACTGCTTGTTGAGAGTAAAAGCGATACGCTTTCACGTCTTTTTTAGCGTGAAAGCGTATCGCTCTCACGCTATACGTATCGCTTAGCGACTTTTTTTTCTAAAAGAAAGTCGCTAAGGGGTCTGAAAACTCGCTAAATATAGCGACAAAGTCGCTAAGTTGGCAACACTGCTTGGAGATCCTGGCAGCGCAGGCTTGCCGCTGCTAAAACTAAACAGAGCTCCCTGAAAGGCACAGCCAATCACATTGGCCATATTTGTCACATGACATAGGACTCCAGTAGAGAACGTAATTTAACTCTTTCTGTACCACTGGGTGAATGGAACGTTGACAGATCTTCTTCTTCTTTCTATCCGGTTTGTTTTTCTTTACTCGAAGAGATCAAATTATTGGTGGGGACATGTCCCTTCCGTCCATGCCAAATCTACGCCCTTGCCCTGTGTCCTTCTTATGGTTTGTCCCTCCTTCTCAGACCATTCTTGATAGACAAACTCCTTAAAGTTTCACACACGCTTCTCATGGACCCACATTTGGTCCCCGTCAAAGTGGCCCAGTTTTTCACACCTTTGCATTTCTCCCCATCCAGGAACTACAAGAACTGACTGTACTTTTACTGTAATATAGCTCTGCTGAACCTTCCTTACATTTTGAAATGTAGACCTTTTAGCGGTGGTACAGGGAGTGGCCTGTATTATTTAACTCCCCCAGATTTCCAGCCCAGTTGAAGGAGACCTATCGTGCACCTTTGTAGCAACATATTTTTTATTTTTAGGAATAGCTTTGGATGATTCACAGTTCATTCATTCAAACAAGTACCAGTTTTATGTTCTCTTCAAGCAAACCTTTTCTTTGGCTGCTATTACAAACAAAAGATAAAAAAACCCCCAGCTGAGCAGGGCTTCTGTGCTCATGGCCAGTGTGCAGCCGAGATGATCCTTTTATGCACTGCACCTCTTACTGACATCACTCTGTGTTAGTAACAGTTGCTTTGTAAAAAAAAAAGAGCACTGACAGCAGAATGAAGCTTAAACCTCTGAAACATAGGGGTTACTTATACATCCTTGTACAAAACCTCATTATTTGATACTTTGTCCACTTTAATAGCATACATTAATACAAGATAATACAGTGTATATGTCAGAAAGTAAGGAAAACCCTAATATGTGCACTTTAAATAAGAATTTGGCAACAATCATGACCATCTGTTGTGTTTATGATAAAATATTGATGTTGTGTATAAGATCTGGTTAGCTTCATGGAAGCAAGTAAGGCTAGGAGGTGCTTCCATCAGCCAATATGATTGCAGTAATAAAATAAATTCTCCTTTGTTCCAGATTGTCATCATTTATACTGCTAATAAGCAGTCGAAATTACAAAAAGTAATTTATGCTTCACTTTTAGTGTATGAGAAACTTGGTATTGAGAAAGGCCCCATGTCTCCAACCAAGCAATAAATTAAAGGGAAATTAAATCAAGAAGTGTCATCGTGGTCCCGAGACAACTGTTAATCACATTTTTCCTCTTCTCACAATTAAATTATAAAGATAAAGATCTCATAATCACGGGTAACCGTGTTAACAGTGTTAACAGTGCTGTGACATGATTAGCACTTGTTATAGTGAAAGCTAAGAGTGTTAGCCCAAAGTCACCCCACATCAAGAACCAGAACCAGAACGATTCCTACAAAGAACACACAAAACACTAAAACAGGATGTTTGCTGCTAAATTAAAATCTTTGTGTTTTCTCGTATATTCAGCAAAATCTAGTGTCACATCAGAGTGAAGTGTGCCAGCAGGGACTGACAGAGTGCAAATCTGAACTTACACAGAGACAGAAGTCACATGAATACATTTGCACTGCCAAAACACACTGTGTCATCTAACCTCAGAGGACATGTGTGATGGGATTTGAAGGTTTCCCTACGATATTTACCCACATATTCATACTAAAACACATACACACAGCAAGTCTATGCTGTTGTTTGCCAATGTATATTAATGTGTGAATGTGTAAAACCATGCATACATACATGTATATATAATATGCAGATATCTTTGCTTAAATTAGCATAAGATGTTAAGATGTCGTGTGCATGTGTAAAAATTTGTTTTACATATACACATACACACTGCAGTGGTCTATGCTGAAGGAAGCATTCAGGTTCTTTACTTACAAGATAATTCTATATTGTTAGCCTAGTGTATTTCCTCTTAATGTGTCTGTTGTGACACTTTGGCTACGTTCACACTGCAGGTCTTAATGCTCAATTCCAATTCTTTGATCAAATCTGATTTTTTGTCTGCTTGTTCACACTACAAATAAAATGTGACAGCAAATGCGCTCTAGTGTGAACCCTCAAAGCGGCCCGCATGCGCAAAAGAAGACGTCACACACAATGCATATGGCCTAATAATGCTCCTTATTGCTGTTTTAGAGAGGAGCGGTGCTTCAAAGGATAGTTGCAGATTTCTGTCAGAATCTGCAGATTATACAGTACAAATACGTTTCTCCAACGCTGTCTTCCCAACAGTTTCACTAACATCTACACAGGAGGGCCAGGAAACATTCATGATGTCTTCTTGGGCGCTTCTCTGGTGCTGATAATTGGCTTGTGTCAGTGACGTAAAAGATTTCATGCGACATGACCGTTCAAACAGCAGTCGCTTTCTAAAACATCAGATATTTATATCGGATTCAGTACCACATACGAAAGTGACCCAGGTCGGATTTGAAAATATCGGATTTGTGCCGTTCACACTGTCATACCATGATCGGATATGGGTCGCATAGGGTCAAAAAAGTCGGATTTGATGCGTTTTCACCTGCAGTGTGAACGTAGCCTACGTCCATGTAGTATCGTAATATTTTAAATGCCTGCATGCCTCTTTTCATGAAGAATCCTGTCAAGAGTCAGAAAATATGTAGTATGTAGTATGTGTGGTGGTGATCATACTTTCCTGTTCTGTTTTGTTTTTTTTATCTACAGGCCGACTAAAAGGGTAAAGGCAGATGCAGAGGTTATCATAACAACAGCAATTTTTTTATACTTATTCATTGCTCAATTTCAATTCCAGGCACTTTATATTGTAAGGTAGAGACCCTACAATAATACAGAGAAAACCCCAAAGATTAGACGAACCCCTATGAGCAAACACTTATTGACAGCGGGAAGGAAAAACTCCCTTTTAACAGGAAGAAAAATCAGGCAGGGGCAGCCATCACCTGTGAGCGTTTAGGGCTGATAGCAGGAAGAAACAGCAGATTGTTAACAGATGAGTAGTTGCTGCAGCATCAGGTGGATACAATTAATGTAAGGTACACGTGTTCTGTCATTTGTGTCAATATCTCAGTTTTAACACAGTCATACAGATCAGATTTGAAATTGGTGTGATTGACTTTCTGAGAGTTACACCATAATCCATGATACCCATTTATAAATTAATTCCCATAAGACTGCTTAGAAGTATCAAAAAAATAGATAGACATGACGGTAGAAGTTGAGTAAGAAGCATGTGGATGTGCATCCTGGGCCACTCCACATCACTGGTAATTCCTTAACAGATGATTGACGGGGAACAACTGTGACTGGAATTAGTTTAGGTGATAGATAGCAGATAGCCACTGGCTATCAATATGGCTGTCAATAAGAGAGGTCATGTACCTAAGTTGCAGCCTTGCCAGTATCCAAATGGTGAATGCATTCATCAACAGTGCACATTGCATCTTGGCATGTTACAGTCTTATTCCAAAATGGATTTTCTTTTCACCTGAAAATCCTACACACAATACACCATAATGACAAAATGAAAAACGTTTGCTTGAGATCCTTGCAAATGTATTAAATATATAAAAAAAAATAACAAAAACACCGAAACAAAATATAACACACACATATATTTACAGCCTTTGCTTAAAATGTTGTTGAAGCAGCTTTGGCATCACTTACCCACATAGTAAGCAGGTCTGGCCCGGATCTGGTATCACTGCTGGCTGACTTCTGGCATGATAAGATGCAAGTCATCCAGATATGGGCCAGGCCTGGCAATGATGACACTGTTTATGTGATGGCATGCCATATCTGGCTCGATTGTGGTTTGGTTCATCTGGCCCAGGCTCATAGAAAACAGGTCTGGCCGAGATCTGGCATCAAGCTGGCACTTCTGACTGACTGGTGTCATGGCAGCGTGTATGTCAACCAGATGTGGTCTGACAACTATTTATTTTCCTATTTTAATTAGAAGACCCAAATGCCATGTTGCAATACTATACTGCTATGGTAGTCAATGTTTCAAATGCAGGTTTGACAGGTTTGTGAATGTACACTTTATCCAAAACCTAGTGAGGGTTTACTCATCTTTGCCAGTGGGTGGCTGTATCTCAGGAGGTAGAGCAGGTCACCTGCTGATCGGAAGAATAATGGTTTGATCCCTGGCTCCTCCAGTCTGCATGTCAAGAGTGTGAATATGTATGAATGTAGTTAGGAGGCACTCAGTTTACATAAAGTGTGCGATTGGGAGAATGTTGTATGGAGTGCTTTAACTTCAATTCAATTCAATTTTATTTATATAGCGCCAAATCACAACAAAAGTCGCCTCAAGGCGCTTCATAGATACAGAGAAAAACCCAACAATCATATGACCCCCTATGAGCAAGCACTTTGGCGACAGTGGGAAAGAAAAAGTCCCTTTTAACAGGAAGAAACCTCTGGCAGAACCAGGCTCAGGGAGGGGCGGCCATCTGCTACAACCGGTTGGGGTGAGAGAAGGAAGACAGGATAAAAGACATGCTGTGGAAGAGAGACAGAGGTTAATAACAGATATGATTCAATGCAGTGAGGTCTATTAATACATAGTGAGTGAGAAAGGTGACTGGAAAGGAAAAACTCAATGCATCATGGGAATCCCCCGGCAGGCTACGTCTATTGCAGCATAACTAAGGGAGGATTCAGGGTCACCTGGTCCAGCCCTAACTATATGCTTTAGCAAAAAGGAAAGTTTTAAGCCTAATCTTGAAAGTAGAGATAGTGTCTGTCTCCCGAATCCAAACTGGAAGCTGGTTCCACAGAAGAGGGGCCTGAAAACTGAAGGCTCTCCCTCCCATTCTACTTTTAAATACTCTAGGAACAACAAGTAGGCCTGCAGAGCGAGAGCGAAGTGCTCTAATAGGGTGATATGGTACTACAAGGTCATTAAGATAAGATGGGGCCTGATTATTTAAGACCTTGTATGTGAGGAGCACGATTTTGAATTCAATTCTGGATTGAACAGGAAGCCAATGAAGGGAAGCCAAAACAGGAGAAATCTGCTCTCTTTCTAGTCCCTGTCAGGACTCTTGCTGCAGCATTTTGGATTAGCTGAAGGCTTTTCAGTGAGTTTTTTGGACATCCTGATAATAATGAATTACAGTAGTCCAGCCTGGAAGTAATAAAAGCATGAACTAGTTTTTCAGCGTCACTCTGAGACAGGATATTTCTAATTTTAGAGATGTTGCGCAAATGGAAGAACGCAGTCTTACATATTTGTTTAATATGTGTGTTGAAGGACATGTCCTGGTCAAAAATGACTCCAAGGTTCCTCACAGTGTTACTGGAGGCCAAGGTAATGCCATCCAGAGTAAGAATCTGGTTAGATACCATATTTCTAAGCTTTTCAGGGCAGAGTACAATAACCTCAGTTTTATCTGAATTAAGAAGCAGAAAGTTAGCGGCCATCCAGGTCTTTATGTCTTTAAGACATTCCTGCAGTTTAACTAATTGGTGTGTGTTATCTGGCTTCATGGACAGATAGAGCTGGGTGTCATCTGCATAGCAGTGAAAATGTATGCTATGTCTTCTAATGATGCTGCCTAAGGGAAGCATGTATAATGTAAACAGAATTGGTCCTAGCACTGAACCCTGTGGAACTCCATAATTAACCTCAGTGTGTGAAGAGGACTGTCCATTTACATGCACAAATTGGAGTCTATTAGATAGATATGATACAAACCACTGCAGTGCAGTACCTGTAATACCTACAGCATGTTCTAATCGCTCTAATAGGATATTATGGTCGACAGTATCGAACGCTGCACTGAGGTCTAGCAGGACAAGCACAGAGATGAGTCCACTGTCAGAGGCCATAAGAAGATCATTTGTAACCTTCACTAAAGCTGTTTCTGTGCTGTGATGAGCTCTGAAACCTGAGTGAAACTCTTCAAATAAACCATTCCTCTGCAGATGATCTGTTAGCTGTTTGACAACTACTCTTTCAAGGATGTTTGATATGAAAGGAAGGTTGGAGATTGGCCTATAATTAGCTAAGACTGCTGGGTCTAGAGATGGCTTTTTGAGTAAAGGTTTAACTACAGCCAGCTTGAAGGCCTATGGTACATAGCCGATTATTAGAGATAGGTTGATCATATTTAAGATCGAAGAATTTATTAATGGCAGGACTTCTTTGAGCAGTTTTGTAGGAATGGGGTCTAAAAGACACGTTGATGGTTTGGAGGAAGTAATTATTGAAGTTAACTCAGAAAGATCAATTGGAGAAAAAGAGTCTAACTTAACATCAATGGTACTAAGAGTAGCTGTAGATAATATTACATCTGTGGGATGATTACTGGTAATTTTTTCTCTAATGATAAAAATTTTATTTGTGAAGAAGTTCATGAAGTCATTACTAGTTAACGTTAAAGGGATGGTTGGCTCAAAAGAGCTCTGACTTGGGAGTGTAGAAAAGTGCTACATAAGAATCAGTCCATTCACTGTCTGAACAGAGTTTTGTCATGCTTCTTTTGCACTATTGTGTTCTGGCACATGTTGTTATTACATGGCTTGACTAAGGTACACATTAGGCTGACATCTGGGGCCAGAGCTGAAACTGTTCTGGGCCAGCACAGGACTAGCAGTATGTCTGCAACTGGCCTTGTGCTGGCTCATGTGTGGGCCACCAAAGGGCCGTCATTCTTTGCGGCATGTGGGCCATGTGTAAGCACATTGTGTGGGCTAGATTTGGGCCATACCAATTTTGCTATGTGGGTATCATCATAATCTTTTTGATTGTGATGTTACAAGATCGGGACACCTAATTTTTTTTCTTCTTTCCACCCTGATTTGTGAGTTTGACTGGGCCAGCTCTAGGAAAAGTCCTGGTTTTTCCAAATGTCCTTCAATTATGTACCACTGTGCTCATTGTCCTTCAAAGCTGCAGACAAATACTGTATGTATATATGTTTGTAGATAGGTGCCTTCCAGTCTATGGAATTTACCCCAGGTGGGCGACAATCAAGTTGTAGAAACATCTGGCAGATGGTCAGTAGAAACAGGATGCACCTGAACTTGTGGGAAAGGTTTTGAAAACAGTGTTTGATACCAGACTGTAAACATACTTAACACTGAACACTGAAACCTATGGAGACCGACTTGCTTTGTGGTCAGTCTCAAGTGGTCATTAGAGGAACTGCTGTTGGTAGCTTGGATAAAATGGGCGATTGGGAGTATGAATGTTTAGGACAGTTGTTTTTATGATAGACTGCCAAGCAACTGGAAGTGTAATAACTGCAAGAAATAACTAATTATAATGAAAAACAGTGGAGTTTAGAATAAAATAAACATAAATCTGTTACAGAAATAAAAATAAAAATTTTAAATGAGCACTTATGCAGCTGTTCAGCCCACTGAAGCATAAACATTGATCATAGTAGATAATTTATCTGCTGCAAATTTCATGCCTCTGCAAGCTGATTTATACAGAAGTGACAAGAACTGCCTGGAATAAAGGAAATTAGTCTAAAAAGTAATGGCAGATTTGGAAAACTGGCACCAGTAACATGCAATCATGAAAAAAAGGACTAGAATAAAAAAGATTCTATGAATAATTCTGTAAATATGTTGTTGTCAGAATCTGACATTCCACGAAAACCTACAATAAACAGCATCCTGAGCAGTAGCTTCCTGTCACATTAAAAAAACACACCAAAAACCAAAATAACGTATAGCAGCCAATTATTGACGGCCAACATAGTAAAGGTGAGATGATCGTGTCATGTGGCATGGATGTGTGGCATTGTGTGGTTGATCTATCGCGTCAAGATGGCCTCATTATCCAACTGAAAAGACGTCAATAGAGGGAAAAATGCAAAAGAGAGAGTTAATTTGCACTCTTAATTTGTCCTCTTCTTCTTTTTCTCTCCTTTTGGCTGAGAAAGTGAGCGAGGGGTCCGGGACCACTCAATAAGTGACTGTGATTGTGTCCATGGCCTCTCTCTTTCAGCCATTTCCACAAGCATTAATTGGTGCTGCTGCTGAATCAAGCTTATTCTCCCTCTAAGAGTGTGTCTGAGACGTAATTGCTGAGAGCTTTAGCGGACCAAAGTGTTGGTTTAAGGGCCCCTGACCTTTTACCTCTTGGCTAAAAATCCCCACCCCTCCCCCCAACACTTTTCCCCATGAATGTCTTTCTTCCAGTCCGCTCAGCCTTCTCAGTGTGTGCATTTTTTTGTCACCTTTGTGAAAAAAATGACAAGGAAGCCTGATAAAGGAGCAAAGAAGTTTTTTCATTTTTTTCAAAGAATGACTCCACAGATACCTGTATGCCAAAAATAACAGGAAAAATCAAGGTTCAGCTCCTTTTCTTTCCTTTGCATAACTACAGACAGCAAGCTACACAACATGACCACAACATGTGGACTTGGAAAAAAAAGAAGCAGGAGAAACAAAGTACATCGTTTAAGACTGAGATTGAAAATGACATTTAAAATTTGCATAAACAAAGTAAATCTGTCCAAAATATAAAACCATACATACTTTGAGCCAAAATAGAGGCGTACAGGTCAATGACTACACACAGAAAAAGAAGAGATGGATTTTGTCCTGCCTGAGTTTCTACTTTAAACAGAAGCACATGAATGCATGTAATTTGCACCAACTTATCGCTCTTATTGTGTTTGTCTTGACTTCCTTGACAAAGCATGTTTAAGATTAAGGACTAGTTAAAGACCAGCTAAAGTTAGCATCCTTCAGTTGTCAATTTTGCACAGGTGTCGCTGGAGGCTTTCAACATAGGTATCAGCTGAAAGTGATGATTCAGAGGTTTTTGTCTGTAAATCCAACTTAAGTCTCAAGTTCTTGAGTGATCAGCTCAGGACTTAAACTATAGTCAGTCTGTCATTGTGACATATCCAAGACACAAGTCATTTAAAGCAAGTCCAACTTACAACCAAAGTCTTTAGGAAAAGTTCCCAAGGATGAAGCTTAGTTTGTTTTATGCCACCATAAAAATAGTCTTAATTTCCAGATTTCATTTTTAACATCTACACTTGGAAATTGTGCAAAGAAATCAGACAAAACAGACAAACACTCTGTGTTTTTGTCAAGTCTGAACAGAGACTAAAACCTAACAACCTAGGTTTAAGTTAATATTAATGGATTGGATTTATATAGCGCTTTTCAAGGCACCCAAAGCGCTTTACAATGCCACTATTCATTCACTCTCACATTCACACACTGGTGGAGGTAAGCTACAGTTGTAGCCACAGCTGCCCTGGGACAGACTGACAGAAGCGAGGCTGCTATATTGCGCCATCGGCCCCTCTGGCCAGCACCAGTAGGTGAAGTGTCTTGCCCAAGAACACAACGACCAGGACAGAGAGCCCGGGGATCGAACCGGTGACCTTCCGGTTACAGGTGCACTTCCCAACCCCCTGAGCCACGGTCGCCCCATATTCATGATAACAGTTGACTTTCTCTGTCCTCTCCAGGGTTAAATGCTAACATTCAGAGTCCTGTCCGAAGCTTTAATCGTCTGTTTTTGTTCATCTTCTTGTTTAGGTGATAAGCACCAGCTGCTTTTTTTTTTTTTTTTTTTTTTTTTGCCTGTCCCGTTTGGATCTTTAGCCATCAGAATTGTTTTCTGAAGGCCAAGAAAGATGCCAAGTGGATTTACTTTACCAAGTGGATCATCATGGCCTTGCCATATTGGTCCATGTGATTGACCTTTATTATAATTATGTATTTATTTTATTTTTGCTTTTTTAAAGACGGGACAGACATGACTGGGGGATAGGACAGGGAGAAAGAATGAAAGAAAGAGAGGGAGAGAAAGAAAAATAGAGGGGAGAAGAGACGGTGAGAAAGGGGGGAAGAAAAAAAAAGAAAACCAAACAAAACACCTGGATCACCTGTATGGAGATAAAAAACCAGAAGAGAAAACAAACAACAAAGAGCAACATAATAAAAACAACACCATCACAATAAACTAGCTAACAACAGATAACAGTAGATACTTTTTTAATTTAACCTGTTGAGAATGAAAAAAGAAAACAAGCAGAAGAAAACGAGAGCAATAGAATAAACAACATCACGATGATATATGTGAATATAACTGTAAATACTAAATATTAAACATTATTGTGCAGCACGTAAGATCGACAACGCACAGTGTGCTTTGAGGTAGGAGCCAAAAAGGGTGTAGTTTGTGTGTGTGAGTCCCCGCGTGTACACCTGTGAGCATGAGTGCACTTGTTTTTAAAAGGTTCCTTCATGTAATGATCTGCTAGAGGGTGTGGAGAGCCACAGCCCCGTCCTCCAGGGCATGAAGCAGGTGTGGAGGAGATCCAGGCTCCAGACATCCAGAGGCCCCCAGAACACAAGAGACCAAGGAAGACCAACAGAGGGGCAGCCGCGCCACTGTCCCAGATGACGGGTCACTCAGCAGCCGCGGAGCAGAAGCCGGGGGGGGGGGGGGGGGGGTTGCAGTGACGTGCCTGTGAGCTCCGCCGGCAGCCAGTTGTGCCAGAGTGACCGAGCCCCAGGCCGAGAGGCCGGGGGCACCCCACCCCCGAAGCGGCCCGAGCGAGCCCCAGGCTCCAGGCCCCGATAAGCTGCCACCAAGGAGTGAGCCGGTGTGTACCTGAACGCCCATCCCCGGACACAAAGAACCACCAACTCACCGATGTCTGAGGGCTACTGCCACTGGTAGGGGAAGTGGTGGGGGAGATAGGCCTCCATACCTTGGAGGACCTGGGATGTCCCCAGAGAGGTGGCGTCTGATACCCGACCTGACATATGGACACAGACAAACAGGCACACACAGATACAAACATCCATTCCCACCCTCATGCTCTCATATGCAATTACTCAACACTCACCCAACGTGGAGACAGACACTGTACACACAATCACACTCCCCAAGCGTACTCTAAGCCCCGGGTCTAGGTACCCTTGCCCCTTAAAGGGGAAACTGCACCCAGACCCAGGTGGTGTTACCCTTTTCCCTGGGGTGGGGAGAAGCAGACAGCAGCAGGGAGGCCCCACACTCCAGACCGCAGTCGGACGGCCAACTCCTCCTAGCCCCCCCGCTCCAGCAGGCCGCAGAGAACGGGGGTGTGAGAAGACTCCAAACCTCCCTCCGCCCGCTCATATGTAGTGTTGATGCATGTGTGTTCTAAGGTGCCTTTAAAACCCAGGAGGGCATGGAGCTACCTGCCAGAGAGCAGCAGGTAAGCGCATAGCCCCTCCTGATAGCCCTCAGTGTCTACGTGTATTTAAAATTGAGAGGTGGGCAACGACGCCAGGGGTGAGGTTGTACACCCTGATGGTCTTTTGGATTCCGTGTAGCGTGCCCACCCCCAAGATCCTATATGTATGTGTTATGAGAGTGTGAGTAATGTGAATGTCTAAGTTGTGAGATAAAATTGAGGCACAGGCAGCCAGAAGGGGACAGAGGGGGGGGATGCCTCCTCTGCACCCTGGTGACACATCTTTACCCCAAGGCCCTGCATGTGTGGGTGATTGTGGTGGAGTGGGAAGAGGGAGGCAGCTGGAGATGGGGAGGGAAGGAAGGGAGGGGCAAGTGACCACTCCCTAGGGCCAGCTCCCCCGCTGACCCCAGTAGGCACCCCCATACTCTGCAACCCGCCAGGGAAAGGGGGCCCAGGCCCATCCGGACCGGGGCCCAATACAGCAGCGCCGCCCGGCCCCACAGAGCCCGGGACAGCCCACCCAACCCCACCTCAGAGAAAACTGCACCCACCCTGTCATCCACTCATCTTCCAGACTACACAAGACAATAGACGCCCAGGCTGAGATCTTCCTTCACCTCTCCTGTATTTCCCCCTCCTGCAGAGTGAGTTCCTGAAGAGAGGAGCGCTCCTGTAAGATGTAACAACCTCCACCACCAGTTGAAGAGCCCCCCAGGTGGTTCGATGCACCGGCGGCACCCTGCGCCAGGACTGGGCCCCCATACACCCACCCGCCCACAACCCCGGCAACACACCAACCAGGACCCAAGCCCCCGAGGCCCAGCCAGGGGCAGCCAGGCTACCAGGTCAGTAACCCACGTCCGTCAGCACAGACCCTTCCCTAGGCCCGCTGAACGCAGCCACGAGGAAACCGTCACCTAAGAGCCAACAGAGCCCTTAATAGGCCATGACTTCTACCCCCGGGTTGAAGCCTGTCCCTACCCCCACACCAATCACAACAGCGAAGGTGGGACTAAACTATGACCCCCCACCCCCACTTGGTGATGGAGCTGATCAAAGGAGCCCAGAGCAATTGATCTGATGTGGTGGCAGAGGCTGTATTAAGACTAATGTAATCTAATAGATAATTTCTATATTGGTTAGAATTAAGATTATTTTTATTTTTCCAGTTCATGAGGACTGTTTTTTCTTGGCTATGCATAGGGCAGTGAAAACCATATGGGCTATATTCTTTTCTGTAGTGGCATTATCTAAGCTGCCCAACAAACACACTAAGGGGGAAGTTGGAATGTTACATTTCAGACACTTTGATAAGTCTTCACATATCTCGCGCCAAAACTTCTGAACTGGTGGACAGAACCAAAGAGCGTGGATATAATTTTCCAGTGTATTGGTTTGGCAGTGTGAGCAGTTGTTGGTAGACGTAAAGCCCATCTTGAACATCCGATGACCTGTATAGTGCACTCTATGTAGTATTTTGTATTGAATTAATTGAAGACTGGGATTTCTAATTACATGAAAGGTTTTTAAGAAAATCTGAGACCAGAAGTTTTGGTCTAAGTTAACTGATAAATCCGCTTCCCATTTTGCAATAGGAAGTGATATTGATTAATCTGTTTTAGAAAGCATTCTGTATATTTTGGAAAGTAATTTGGGGGATTTTAAGAGTAAGAAATTGAACCACACTTGGTGGTGTTTGTAGTTCAACTTGACCCGGTTTAAATTTCTTTTTTACTATGGATTTAATTTGTTGATATTCTAAAAATCTTTTCTTGTTGATCCCATATTGTGTAACTAGTCTGTCAAATGGAATAAATTCAGTTCCTTCTAATATATGTTCTAAGTATTGGATTCCTTTACCACTCCTGAACTTTTCACTCCTGATCTGAAAAGTTTATCATATTATTGTTTTGTAATATGTCAGGGTTGTTCCAGATAGGTGTACGTTTGCATGGATTAATGAAGACTCCGTCAATTTTAGAAACTCCCACCATGCTGTCAGAGAAGAGCTGATGTTGATGCTTTTAAAGCATTCATGTCGTTGGATGTTTGAGCTGATAAATGGTAGATCTGAAATCTCTAGATTATTGCAAAGTGCTTGTTCTACATCTAGCCAAGGTTCATCTAAGAGGGTATGTTTTAGCCATCCTGAGATAAACTGAAGCCTGTTGGCTAAGAAGTAGTGCTGAAAGTTAGGCAGTTCTAGTCCTCCTTTATCCTTGGTCTTTTGTAGTGTTTTTAAGCTTATACGTGGGGGTTTATCTTTCCAAAGGAATTTGGACATGTATGAATCTAGAGATCTGAACCAATCTTGTGGCGGTTTAGAATAAATAATTTATTATTTACCCTTCCCATGAGTGATATGGGTAAACATTTCCATCTAGCCAGATTGCCTTCTACCTTCTTTAAAAATGGGATATGGTTTAATTTAGTTAGATCTGCAAGCTTGGGAAAAGCATTAATACCTAAATATTTTATATTTCCTGATTGCAGTGGTGTAGAAGAAAAATTATGGAAGGAGCAATTAATCGGAAGGGCTGTAGATTTTGACCAGTTAATTGAGTAATCTGATATTCTTGCAAAAGAGTTTATCAATTCAATCACCCCAGAGATGTTGGTTTGTGAGTTTTGGAGAAAAAGTAACACATCATCCGCATAAAGGCTGATTTTATGTTCCACGTTCTTGCATTTTATGCCCTTTAATTACTGAATTCTGTCTAATTGCTGCTGCTAGTGGTTCAATAAAAATTGCAAACAGTGAAGGGGAGAGTGGGCATCCCTGCCTGGTGCCCCTCAGGAGACAGAAGCTGGAGGATGTCTGGTCATTTGTTCTAACACAAGCTGTTGGGGAATTATATAATATTTTTAACCAGTTAATGAAAGAGGATCCAAAACCAAATTTGTGTAAAGTTGCAAATAGAAATTTCCAGTTAACTCTGTCAAATGCTTTTTCTGCATCTAAAGAAAATATTGTAGTTTCAAGGTTTTTACTGTATGAGTAGTCTATCAAATTAAGTAATCTGCGCGTATTTGTTGATGAGTGCCTACCTTTTATGAAACCAGTTTGGTCAGGATGAATTAAGAGGGGGGTTATTTTCTCCAGTCTCTTTGAGAGAGCTTTGCAGATTATTTTAAGGTCGACATTTATAAGGGATATTGGACGATAGCTTGAGGGATATACAGGGTCTTTGCCTGGTTTTAGCAGGAGATTAATGTTTTCAGAATTCATATTTGGTGGAAGTCTGCCCTTTTCTTTGATTTCCAACAATGTTCTGTAAAAAACTGGTGCTAGAATCGTCCAGAATTCTTTGTAGAATTCTGCAGGAAAGCCGTCTGGACCTGGAGCCTTATTATTGGGCATACTTATCAGGGCTTCCTGGAGTTCACCTGATGTCAAGACCGAGTCCATCAACTGCTGGAAGGTTTGGGCGGCACCTTTCACGCCAAAAGGCATGGGCAGAAACTCGAAAAGGCCACGGGAAGCCGACGGGTAAAGAGATCAGTTGTTATCGGATTACGTCGTTGAAGAGAAATTGTTCGAGCCATGTTTCCAAAGTAACAAAGAGCCGATGGATGGCCTGGATTGCAGCCATTCAAAGACCAAATATGACGTCCCAGAACACTCCAGCTCACATGTTAGTCTGCTCCAAGCATTTCCACAAAGGTCAGTGTTTTGTAGTAGTTAATACGTCATTTTTCATAACATAATTGGTGATATAGGTTACAAGCAAGTCTGGCGCTGAACAGAAATTGTCGCGCTATGCTTCTTTGTTTATTGTGCATAAATAGTGAATTGTCCTGACACAATATTGCGTTTCGCTTCTGTTATTACCATGGTACATTGACAAAAACATATACTTTTATTCACAGGATAAAACAGTTTTTTTTGTATCACTAATTGCCCAGTACGATTACAGCATACAATATTATTGTCACTGCTACATTTCTGTAATGCTATCAGAAATTATTTCCACTACTAATTAATTACTGTTAAGCTCAAAGGTCCTATTAATAAACGGTTAACGAATGTGTATTTATGAAGACGATTTTTGTGAGACTGGTAAACTTACCTTTGTTCGTACGATGGTCTTTTGTTCTACACGGTGCATTTCAAGGTCCTGTACCCATCCGTCGGTAAACTATACCTGGGCTTGTTGCAGTGACCTGAAGTTGCTAAACTTCATGAGTGTATGCACTCACTCCAAGAAGCGTATAATTATAAATATGAGCGTGGTGAAAGTTGGGCAGCACGCTGACGTCTTTTGTCCACTCTGTGTGCTCGTAAGGGTCTGACCATTTCACTCGTTTGATCTTTTCTCTGACTTTTCATCAAGTCTGTCTTTGTACGGACCGGCATTGTTCTCCTTCGTTTCGTACATAACTTTTTTGGGGGACAAAGAAAAAGCAAGAAAGTATTGGAACCGGAGAATGAACGTTTTGCGGTGCTGGAAATGCTTGCATTTGATGCGGTACTTGGATTGTTTTGCCACAAGTTCCCGGCATGCAATACGTGAAAGTCACGTGGTCTGTCAATCTCTATAGGCACAGAGCTAGCAGCAACAACAAAGTTCCACTGAAAGTCACGGTCATGTAAGCAAACAGTCACCAACCTTTCACCGAAGGTTTTGATGGGGGAGCCATTAGCCGCAGTTAGCAATGGCCCGCAGCCCTCAGCTAGCCTGTCCGAGCCAGCCGGGGGAAGAAGGCTCTTCTGTGAGCCGGAGTCCACCAGGAAACGCCTCCCCGAGCGTGAGTCCTCTATGAAAAGCAGCCTTTCCTTGTTGCCAGCGGTCGCGGCTGCTACAGACCGCTGGCGTGCCTGTTTCCCTGGGTCTGGAAACTGCAAGGCGGGAGACAGCGCCGTGCCTTCGCTCCAAAACGCTGGTGATAAAAACAAAGCCCTTTTCTGCTGTGCCGCCGTGCAGCGATTCCAGCCACCGTGGACGAGTCGGAGGGCCCCTGGAGCATCGGTAAGGGGGCGGGGGAAACTGCTGGTGAGTCCGGGACAATCGACTTGACGCCGAAACTCCTGCGATCCGCCTCTTCCACAAGGGAGCGGTAATCCTTCGTGGCCAATAGCGGAGAGTTGGCAAGGCCAGCGCGCACTTGAGCCAGCAGCTGTCGGAGAAAGAGGTGGGTGAAGAGGAATCCTCCGTCATCCGTGCCCAGTAAGGATAGCATGCTCTCCATGAGCTCGAGAGCGGTGCCGTCGCCCAGGCCCGCGAGGGAAAGGAGTTTCTCGGCCCGCTCAGCATCAGAGAGGGAGTAATGCCGCAGCAGCGGTGCCTTGAGGGCGGTGTACTTGCCTTGGGCTGGGGGGTCCCGGAGGAGAGTCATCACGTGGCGGGTTGACAGCGGGTCAAGTGAGGCCACCACATGGTGGTATTTAGTATTGTCGGCTGAAACTCCACGAAGAGCAAACTGAGTTTCTACGTGCACGAACCATGAAGGAGGGTCGTGAAGCCAAAAATCCGGCAATTTAAGCACAGCACAGCAAACGCAGCCATCGGCGGAGGTGGAAGTCCAGCGGCAGCCGATGCTTCCAGGCCGGAGCTGGCTTTGTCTTCGAGCCATAGCATGTTCGCCACAGGGGTCACCAATGTGGAGGTATGTAATAACGACCGGAGAGGTTTCAGTGTCTCACTCCAACTTTATTAACTGACTCTGAACAACTTCACATACAGTAAGCGCCAAAATCTCCACCCCAGCACTTCCCTTCAACTTGGGTGTGAGTAGAGCCACCTGGTGGTCCGCCACAGTTTGTTTTATGCCACCATTAAAATATTCTTAATTTCCAGATTTCATTTTTAACATCTACACTTGGAAATTGTGCAAAAAAAACAGACAAAAACAAACCCACTCTGTGTTTTTGTCAAGTCTGAACAGAGATTAAAACCTAACAGACTAGGTTTACATGATAACAGTTGACTTTCTCTGTCCTCTCCAGGGTTAAATGCTTACATTCAGAATCCTGTCCGAAGCTTTAATCGTCTGTTTTTGTTCATCTCCTTGTTTAGGTGATAAGCACCAGCTGCTTTTCAAGGTACAGAGAATTTAGCGACACTAATCCTGAGCACCTGGCTGATCTGACACCAACATGACCCGAGACACACAAACACCTAAAGGTTCATACTGGGGAAGCACGGTGAACTGGGAGAAAGGCCATGAAGATTTGGAAGAAGACTTTGGCAATAAAATCATTATCTCACATTACAAAAGCATACATTTTCTATCTTTACCAAAACACAGCAGAGAAAAAGAAAAAAGAACAGTGGGTTGGTGAGCAGTAGGAGAAGTCTAACAGTGGTTTGCAGTTAAAACCGATCGATCAGCCTCATCTCATCTTACCTGACAGGAAGAGAGATGGATGGGCCAAACTTTCCCACCAAACTGCTGTTTACAGAGTGTGGAGGTGCCAGGGGGAGGGCTTGTGGGAAAGGCCGAAGGAGAAGAAGTAAGGTTAGAAAGACCTGTCAGCTGCAGGTTGCTGCTCTTTATCTTTGTCATTAATAATGGTATGAACCACCTGAAGACATCTGCATGTCTGCTTTTTGAGCTAATGAAAGTTTTCAGCTTCGCAGCAAAACATTTTTTAAAGACAGTGTCTTGGCTCATATGGAAACATAGTTTTCTTTACAAACATCCTTTACGTACTAGGACAGCTAATCTATTGAAATATTTTTCATTTTTGAAAATATAGAAAAAGCTTTCTGTATTATTTGAATCTAAGGAACTCCTGCCAAATGAAAACTACACAATTTCACTTTGAAATATGGGAAATACAAAGGTGTTGTTATGAATACATTAGTTACCTAAAAGTAAAATAAGACTGAAATAACAGTAAATGAATTGGAGGGATTAGTTTCAGTTTCACCTCATATTTGAAGCAAGGATATTACAACAGCAAATAACAGTTAGATTTAGTGGGACAAGCTTCAAGTATAAATCATGTATCAAGAATTCCTAAAATTCCAGAATGTAGGAAGGACTTCTAAATAAGTCTTGATGATTCGTTGCAGCTGGAAGTCAAACACAGGATTCAAAAATTAGGAAATGAGCCAGCGACTGTGAAAAATGAATAAAATCATGTTCATGCTTTGCTGCACTTTTGGATCGCCACCATGGTCCCAAAACTCTGGTTAGTGGCCAGAGTTTGTGACCACATGCTGACATGCAAGCCAGGAAGGTCAATTGGAGAGTTTCCTGGTTAGGAGGCCTTTGCTGATTTGGATCATTGAGGAGGATGTGAGGAAAAAAACTAAAAAAAAAACCCTGTGGTAATATGCCATTATAAAACCAGGTATCAGGTTCTCTGCTATTAAGAAAAAACATCCAGGTTTCTAAAACCAAGGAGAAGTGCAAAACATGACAAAAAATATATAACAGATATATAAAAAACTCCCCCCCCCCCCCCCCCCCCCCCCCACCCCTAGTACTACAAAAATATACTTTTAATAGTGAACAGTGTTTTGGAGGTATTGTGTAGAAAGCTTGTATGTCAGTGTCAGTATCTGACAAATCAAATGCTGCTGTCCAGTCTACTGCATGTCATGACTAATACATAAACGTTTAGTTTATCCTTTTTTAAAAATTTCCCGTTATATGCTGCTACCTCTGAGTGGGGACTGTGGATTTGGGACTGGGCACATTTTAGCTGATGAGAAAATAGTGAGGTTTTACTAAGCAGTACATTTTTGTTTTGAGAGCAGTATATAGTCAATACATTTTCACACTGTTTGACACAACTTAGATACTGAGAAGTAAATAACTGTCCGTCGAGCATCTTTACTTGCTTATATGAAGCTGAGCATTGTGATCTCAGAGCCTTTGTTTACTTGTTGTAAACAGTGTTAACAGATTATGAACAGTGAGTTTTCAGGAAATTCAAACTCCTACTGTCTGTGCTGAGCTATACTAAACAAGCCCTGGTCTTATTTGTGTAGATGAAACTGACACAAACAGCTGAAACATCCCAAAGGTTTGACTTCTGCAAATGTTGTCATTTCAAAACATCGTCTGTAAGTCGCACCTCAGTGTTGTGCTTGTTTACTGTCTGCTTGTGTATGTGTTTTCCTAGGCAGAACCATCATCCTTATGTGCAGCACCATAAGGAGCCAACAGCACATGGCTCGACATGGATGGCGCAATGTGTGGATTGAACACTGACTGGTTGAGAAAAGGTCCGGAACAGGGCAGGGGGGGAGTTCAGGAGATCTCACCATAAATGTGATAAAACATAAAAGATAAAAAAATGAGAAGCAAAGATTTCACTCGATTTCACTTCAGCTCTTTGTGTGTTATAACTTTGCTCTGTAGAGGACTCCCAGCAGCACAAACAAGAGTGGCCCACAGAGTGGCTGTTTGTGTCACTACCCCCTGGTGACTGTAAACAGTTACAACATGTAGACCACTGTCTGCAAAGTGAGTGGGACTATAGCAGAACCATGCTTGAGCCACTAGTAACACACATACCTATGGACACACACTCAGGACAGTGATGAGTGTGTTTAGCTAGGAGGTAGGTTGGGGGAGGATCTGCAGGTTGTGGTGGTGGTGGGGAGGGGAGTAACTTTAGCTGTTAATGATGGAGAAGTCTATGGGGGAGGAGTGTGCATGTTTGTGTGTGTGTCTGTATGTGTGTGGTGTTGGGGGACGGGGGTGTACAAATGACTTGGAGAGAGAGAGCGAGGGAAGGTAAGATGATCCAGGTTGGACTCACCCTTAAAAGCAACAGCACCTATTGTCCCTACAGGCTGAGTGCACATTTGTGTGTGTGTGTGTGTGTGTGTGTGTGTGTGCGCGCGTGTGTTGACAGGATGGCAGGTCGTTATGAATCATCTCCTTCTCCCTCCCTCCCTCCTCTGCCCCCGAGGGCGACATTAGCTTTAGAGAGAGCTGTCATGTTCAAGAGAGGAGCGCTTGTTTTGTTGTACCTAAAGAAAGGAAACACTGCGAAAACATACACATGTACTTAGAGCTGCAAAGTATGTAAACAATCCAGCCGGGGCTGACAGGTAAGGGAGGGTGCGCTTGGTTTGTGTTATTGAAGGAGAAAAGGGGAAACCACTTTACACACACACACACACACACTCGAGTAATTTGGAATGTGGAAATATGTCAATAGACTCTGAGAAGTGAAGGGAGCCATTATTTTATTGTGACCACGGAAAGAACAACACACACAAGTACTTAGCAAGGTGAAATATGTAAATACACTAAGTGTAACCCGAGTTTGTGTAACTATAGAGCAAACAGGTTGTCGTCTGGCTTCTCTGGAAATTCCTCACTGCTTTCACGGAAATGGAGAAACATATCACACTTTGAATAAAACATGAAAACCGCTGACAAAGCTGCTGTCTGTTGCAGAAGAGTCGGTCACTTTGTATGACTACCTTTCAAGTCCCAGACACGTCTTCATGGTTTATAGATAGTGGGGTGAAGATAGTGTGGATACGTACACCTCCAGAGGGTGACACCCAAAAAGTTTGTTCATCCAGCTTTAGCATAAACACGTTGAAGATCATGAACTGAACTGTTATTATAAAAAATAACACTGTATGAAAGTAAGATTCAGTTTTATTTTAGAGAGATAGCTAGCCAAAGCCAAAGTCATTAATCAAATACTAGACAAATGAATCAATGAAAATCATAATGCTTTTAAGAAGCCTAAAAAGACTTCCATCACAAAATGTCCACAGATCGATCTTTGTCTCTCATTGCAACTCAAAGGATAATGTTTTAGCAGATGTGGTAGATGACTATGTATTTAGATTATATACTCTAATATCAAATTATTCTCTCCTTTTCTGCAGTGCGCCCTGGTGTGTGAATACTGGTGTCTACTGTGTTTTTACATCTGAATCGAGCTGTTAATTAGCCAAAATCAAAATCTGTATCTAACAAATGCAGCTCTGTAGATTAATAAAATTCAAATATGTGGAATTAAAAACCTGTAAGTGCTGTTTTTTACAATTACTAAAAAAATCTTCCAGCTTCAATATTATTACATTATGAATGAAAAATACTGTGCAGCTCTATTTAGTATCCTACATTTTTATGCATTCAAGGACTAATTCGTGATTCAATTAAACCCTTTAAACACAACATTAGTCATTAAGCATTGAATCAGGTGCTGCAGAAAAAGGGTTAAAGCACCAGTGGCACTCATACACAATGTTTAATTTTAAAACAATATATGCATTATATGTGGTAATAATTATGCATTCATGTTGCAGCAACTAATTTACGTGCTGCTGGGTAGATTATAATTAATGAGTTCTCTTAAATCTGAATATGGACAGTATAGTTGTGGTACTGCTGAAATGTTTTGGACTAGATAATGGAAGTATGCTACTGTGTAAGTTGTATCTATCCTCTGTTTTCTCCAGAACCTGAGGTTTGCTTGTTTTATTGCACTCAAAGGCAACAGAACTCATCTGAAAACACTGACTCCTGAGGGGAGGGCTTGTTTTGCTTTTGTTTACTGCAGAGAAAATACTTGTGCTGTACTTAGGCCAGCAAAGTATGAAAATACACACAATACCCAAACAAACGGGGACAAAGAGTGCTTGTGTTTGTTGTCCTGAGAAATAGGAAAAACACAGTATAAACAAAACCAAACAGAGAGAAAGCTGACAGTGTGTAATCACACACACAGACAAACACAGTGCGGTATGTTACGTTCCGAAGTCGAAGAACAATGGCAGTGATTAATTTCTCAGATTTCATGAGTGCGTGTTGCAGTGTTGGAGGAGTGACAAAAAATAGAAACCGACACAGCAGTGTCAGCCAGGGAAAGAAACACACCCTTACTGTGAGGCGGCAGGGGTCAGAGGTCAACTGTCGCAGGAGTCTGGAGAAAAAGAAAGAATGGCGAAGGAACAGGAAAAAAAATGCAAAGATGTAAAGAGGAAATGAAAAAGATCAAAGTCATAATCACCACGATATTAGACCTTTAACTTGCTCGTATTATAAATGTCACAAAGAGATAAAAAAAAGAAAACAGTCTATTTTAAAAAATGTAAACGACTTTGATAGACTGATAAAAAGGAGCTGGTAGGCTAAAGCTTGATTTAGACTTCTGTCCGAAATTTATATGCTAACTTACCAGAAACTCATTTTATCCCTTCACATCCCTTGTCTCCCCAATGTGATGTTTGTGTATTGTATGTACGGTCGGCAAGGTCTGTCATCTCGGTTGTGGGCAAAAGACCTGCAACTGACAAATAAAGACTATCTCATCTCATCATCTCTCATCAGCCTTCCACGCCACTGAAGTTATTGTGGTATGCGTTGACCCAATGTGTACATTTCTCAGGACATCAACGTCAGGTTTAGGTAGACGGTTGTGGTGTAGGGTTAAAATAGGGTTCTGGTTATGGTGCGTCTGATACAGAAGAATAACTGACGTGTAAGAGCTCCATCGCATTGCAGATCATCTTTTGAATTGATGGGTCTCAGCTGGGAGTCTAACTAGATGCCGTCCTTTCCTTCTCTTCTCACCACATCTGAAATATGACTACGATCAGAGGATTTGTCTGTCTTATTCAAATTATTGTTGTAACAGTTTATTATTTTAGTTATTTTGAAAATCAGCTGTTGTTCCAAGATACATTATTGAACTACTGGGGGTCATTTCTATATTGCACATTAGGGCTGGGCCATATTATACCGTTCACGGTAATACGGGTATAATGTTAGGCAACGATAGGAAAATGAAATATCGCGATAGAATATGAGTAAAACGTGCATGCGCAGTGCCTTTGTTTTCATACGCACATGGCCGATTGTTGAGTGAAACAAATGAACCAGAATTGGTTTGTAAAAATGGTGCAACTTCAGTGATGTGGAACTGGTTTGGTGTTTGTCCGTCAGATACACGACAAAGCACATTTTTTTGCAGAACATGCAAGCGGCCGTCGTTATTGTCGTATTTGTCGGACTAAGATGCTCTTAAATCTGGGAGTAATCTGGGTCCTAAACTCTGTATGTTTCAGGTCAAACGAACACTGCAGCATCACTGAGAGTTAAAAACTGTCTAAATTCTTTAATCTTTAATAAAACGATCAGCATTGCTGCTTTACCAGGTGTAACTATGAAGTTTAACTTCCAGGCATCCATGAAAACAAAATTTATTACATTTAACGGAGTTAGAAGTTAGCAGGAAGCTAGCGGAAGTTAGCTCGCTAGTTTCGCTAGTTACCTAAGCATGATATTGCATGTTCTGACTGAGAGATTTCTGAAAAAATTCAAACGTACAGCTCTGCTATCACTTCCAACATAAATGAAGACAGGAAACTAAACAGCAGTGACGTTTGTAGGGTTACTGAAGTTGGGCTAGCTGGTATATAATGATGTGCTACGTGATCGCTAGCGACACAGCTATGTTAGCATAACATAAACTGTGAAGCTGGAGGACGAACACTAACACTTTTCCACTTATAAAAGTTAACGTGCCTGATAGTTAGAGACAAATGCAATCGCATGGCAGGATGCTGTAAACAGACCAAACTTCAGTCAGGAGAACAACTGAGATAATCCATCCACAATACAATAGAACAGCTGCCAGAGAATTCAACATTAATGAATCAATGGTACAGAAGTGGAGGAAGCAAGAAAAATGAGTTTAATAAAGTTTGATTTATCTGACTGCTTTGTTTCGCTTAATGTGCCTTATAATCCCGTGCACCTTATGGTCCGAAAAATACGTACTGCACACTGCAGTTTAATGTTGCAATCAGTGTTGGTCAAGTTACTTGAAAAAAGTAATCAGTAACTAATTACTGATTACTTCCCCCCAAAAGTAATCCCGTTACTTTACTGATTACTTATTTTCAAAAGTAATTAATTACTTAGTTACTTAGTTACTTTTTAAAAACACAATTTACAACCTGAATAGGTGATAAAGCGATAGATCTTTCAGCCCAATTCTACTTTTTCTGCATAATCCATCATACAAAATGTAATCAAATGGAAAAGTCTCTTTTTAAAACTTTTATAGTTTTATTAATTTTAATCTTTTTAACTTTATGCATCAAGCAAAAATTTAATTATATGCAACATTCTCTGACTGGAAGAAATTTGTTTAATATTTAAACCTATTTTCTGCACATTCCAGCACATAAAATAAAATATTTTTGTGTTTACACTCAGTCTTTCAAATAGATGCAAGTAAAACACAGCAGAAAATAAATAAAATCAAAGACTAGCGGTCCTGTTGCTCTATTTTCACCTGTACAGCAGGAGTTGGGTAGGCGGAGGTTTACCCTGGTGCAGGCGTTACAAGTAACGCGTTACTGCCCATCTCTGGTTGCAATGCACCTCTTTTTAACTTCAGTGGATATTATACATGGTTATGCTCAGGATATGTCAGCCCATTTCTACTGGAAATGCCTTTTGGTTAAACTTTCAGCAAGGAATTTGCATTTGCACTGTTACATTTTTACAAAGCTTTAATGTACATAAAAACCAGCTTCTTGTTTAAGTGAAAATAAAAGGAAGGTTGTCTTTTTGCGCTAGTAATGTTGTGGAGTTGTATTTTGTCTCGCATCAATTATATCGTCAGTTATATCGTTATCGCAAATTTTCAAATATATATCGTGATAAATATTTTTGGCCATATCGCCCTGCTCTATTGCACATAGTAAGTAAGTAAAGTTTATTTTTAGGACACTTTTCACAAGCAATGAGCCACAAAGTGCTCTGCAACAAAGAAAATAAACATGTAGGAATACTCACATTGAAATGGAAATTAAAAACAGAGATGAGAACTAATAACAAAAGAATCTCAACAGAAGGTTTTATTAAAGTTTTCAGCTTCTTTGTGAAGAACTCTACACAGATGGCTAAGTGACAGACTGTTCCAGAGTCTTGGAACTACATACTGAGCATCTGCTCTCCCGAGTCGTTTCAGTATCATACATGAAAGAGGTTATAAATTCTGATCTTGAAAATAAAAACTGCAAGGATCAGTGCGTTTAACCAGAGGTTAAATAAAACGTCTGACCTTGATCCATAAGGCCTCTGCAAATAAGTATGCAATTTTAAAGCGACAAAGCAACACAATAACAAAACATACAAAATAACTGCAACAAACAACTGCAAAACAGCCATGAAAAGTCACAAAACCAATATAAAGATACACAAAACGCAGTCTTTGAGAAACTGTTTGGCCAAAGATTTTTGGCAGTTTGCTTACAAATGACCAAACCGATTACTCAGTTTAAAGCTGCAACCTCATTGTTATGGTTTCATTCACCACTTTGTGTAAATGTTTACAACACATCTAGGAAATATCTGGATCTCTGAGGACCCTTACTTGCAGAAGCATGACTGACAATCCCACAAAAAATTAAACCGTCACTGCTCACTGTCCTCACATGGTTCTCACAAGGACACACACACGCAGACACACACACACACACACACACACACACACACACACACACACACACACACACACACACACACACACATGGTTGTGTTGCGGTCTGTCTTTCTGCCAACTATGTGTGTAGTCTTTGTATGAGGGCATACCTGTCTAAAACTGATGAAGACTTTGCTACACACTGTGTTTCTCTCTCTCTCTCTCTCTCTCTCTCTCCCTGTGTGTGTGTGCGTGTGTGTTGATGTGTGACAGGTCCTTGTTCCAGGTGAGTTGCTTTCCCAATGAATCGAAATAGAGGAAGTTTTCTCCTCAAGAATGAGAGCTTTGTTTGTTCATGTGTGCAAGGGAGTGTGTTTCCGTGAACAGATACGTGTTGACTGTCTGCTGCCCTCACCTCTGAAACATTATCATCCTGCTGCATTCAGGCGTCTTCACACTGTTGGATTTTATGGCTTCTGCTGGATCTTATCAGAACTTGAATCACGCTTGGATCTCCTGTTTTACCAAATGGAACTTGAAACAGTTTTCACATCATACCACTGTCAGCAAAATTAAAAAAACTCTTTTAAATGTACAGTTTTTGCTTTATGTAAAGATTTTGTTTTTATTGTTTAAACAACTACTCCAGTAGGAGGGCAAAATAAAGATACTTTCACTTTGTGCAAATGTGCATTTGCAAAAAATGTTTCTGAGAATATTCTGACTTTTAAAAATGTCACAGTAATAAGAATATCTTTAGTAATAAGAATACTTAATACTTAATAAATGTAGCCTGATTATGGCTCTGGGCCCTGTAGTTGGTGCATTCAAAGGTAGCTTAGCGACCGTTAGCTTAGACTGCCCCAAGCATCCAGCAAAATTCTTCTCAGTTGGGTGATTGAGAAGAAGAAGCTCAGTCTTAAACAGAAGCCCCAGGTAGACCTGCTAACCACCAACCTATTGTTTTAGGGTCTTTACTATATGAAGTGCCTTGAGGTGATTGTTGTTGTTTTTTTGGTGCTATATAAATAAAACTCAATTTGATTGAATATTAGATTTAAAATAGAACAATTCTGACATCATGAGAATATCTTGAGAGAACTTTTTCTAGTACTAGTTTAGAGTCATGACCGCTTTGTACTTAATCAGGCTACAAAGTTGGACAGAGAAGATATAAATGATGATGTCATGTGATTTTGCTGATGATTTTGTGCAGCAGGTCTCAGTTTAGGTTATGGCTACCTCTTTGCAATGAGGCACAGCACATCTTCATACTGCAGCTGTTTGACATTGACCTCTGCTGAAGTGATGTTTCTCTGTTGGTGATGACAGTGAGCTGCTGTCCATCAACAAAACAAACGGTCTTCCTGAAAGCAAACCAAATAGATTCCTTCCCTCCTCCTCCTCTGTTTTGCTCTGATTACAGACCAGACATGCCCTCCCTCTGCTGCCGATGAAAACAACTCTTTGACACAAACTGACGGCGCAAATTCAGCAAGCAAATCAAACAAACCTTCAACACAAAGGAAGCCTTTTATCTCGCTGCCAGCCAAGAGCAGCAGAGGAAAAAGATGAGAAGGGCAGCAGGAAAATTATCCCTAAGGTTTCTGGGATGCAATTGCCGGTTTGAAGGAATAAAGTCTTAATTCTGCACTAAAGATAGGTCATCTTAAAGTGATACTGTATCCTAAATTTTAAACCTTTGTAGTGAAGCTACTTAAGGTCTCACAACTGTAAAAACTTTTTCAATATGTAATATGTAGGATGAGAGGAGAGCCTAAATGTTCGTAACTGGTGGAGAACATCATTAGGATGTTTTCGCTGCATTCAAATTGAGTATATTGGGGGGGGGGGAGGGGGGGTGTGTTTGTGAGGGGAATTAAAAAGCTATTCCCCTCACATTCAAATACAATTGCATTCAAGGTTATAACGATCGAAGTGAGGAAAAAAATAACGACTTTGTCATGTCATTTTTAAAATTTAGTCTTAAGTTAGGACCAATAAGTCCTTAACTTATGTTGAAAAGTCAACAGTTTGCCAGTGAAATTCAAAAATGGCTCAAGTCTAGGAATATAGTGTTTCATATTAGGAACAAAGTCACAAATCAGCACCAAGCTGAGCTGGATTACACTCTCCCAAAGGCTATTGCTGGATTGAGAAAAGCAAACCTTTGCATAGTACTGTACATACACACAATACTGATTCCTACATTTGTTTTTCATCTGAGGCCTTTAAGCTCAAAGAAGAAGTTCAGCTGACCAAGAATTGACAAAGGAAGGTGCTCAAAGCATCACCAGCATCGACCCCATTAATTTACCTGCCTCACCCCCCTTCAGAGCACACTCACAAACCTTCAGTGAATGCTGGCTGGCTCCCAGAGAGGTGAGAGAAACGCTATTAGCACCCTGGGCGTAATTACAGCGACTCGGGTGACATATTACACTGACTGGAAAAAAAGAGTGTGTGTGTGTATGTGTGATGTGTGTGTATGTTGGCTGTCATGTTTGTGTGGGCTGAAGTCTTTTCACAGGGGAGAAAAGTTAGACAACAAAGGAGATGGAGGGTAAATTTGAGGGAGGAGAAGAAATGAGCCGACATGTGGACTTTCTGAAGACCTAAACCTGATCCATCCTGGCAGGTGTGTCTGTGTGTGTGCGTAGGTGTGTGTGTGAATGTGGAAGAATGGAATTTGCAAAGATGAGCATGGGCTTGTAGGTGTGCACAAGTGTCAGCTGCAGGTGAGTTTCTATGGTAATCCTTCTTGGCAGACAGCTATTATATGTAGTATAATGGTGGTAAAATAGTATGTGGCCACAAACAAATTAATTAATGCCCTCATTTACAAAAAAGAAAAGGATTGTTAGCAGCGAGCGCCACTAAACTTGAATAAAAAATTGGAAGTTAAATCAGAACTTTATGCTCATTCCTAACTCCATATTTCTATTCTTAAATTCCAGTAGAGAAGCTTTGCATAACACACAATTGAAATTCATTCAAGTCATATTCACTTATCTTACATTGGACCTTAGTGTAGCCTGTCAGTTCAACCCTCTCTGAAACAATTCAATTCATGTCAATTTTATTTATACAGCGCCAAATCACAACAAAAATTGCCTCAAGGAGCTTTATATTGTGAGGTAGACCCTACAATAATACATACAGAGAAAAACCCAACAATCATATGACCCCCTATGAGCAAGCACTTTGGCGAAGGTGGAAATGAAAAACTCCCTTTTAACAGGAAGAAACCTCCGGCAGAACCAGACTCAGGAAGCAGCTGTTTAAGTTCCCTTCTGCTTTAAGCTAACTTTCTTCTGACTGGCTAACCATGTGAACCAAACAATTGAACAGCAGGTAGATGGCAGTCAGGACATCCACTTTACTGAGCACGAAAACTTGACTCTTACAGTTTGTGGCCTACACTAGCCATGTTTAATATAACAATTTCCACTGTAATAGGATATATATGACAGAAAATAAGGCAAAACATAAAAAGGTCCAGCTAAGCTTAAGATATATATTTTTTCATTCAAAACTGAAAAGAATAAAAACAAGTTTTGTATAGAAAACAAAACTACAGGGGGCTCTCATGTTAGCTTAAATGCCAGTAACCCAGTTACATCAGCATCTAAGTCTTACTTATAAAATGGAAAGTCTTAAATATGTGAGGAAACAAAAGTGCCAACAAAAGAACACTTGGGATGCTGTAAAATGTAAATGTTGTCAACTGGTGAAAGGTCTGACTGCAGACAGGCCAAATCAGCACTTGGGCTCTTCTACTATGAAGCCATGCTCTTGTAATAGAGGTCTTAAGCAGTTTGGACTGTCTTACTAAAATATGAAAGGCCTTCCATGAAAAAAATACCATCTATTTTGCTCCAAAAACTGTATATACTTTTGGCACTGATGCAAGCCAAATGACACATGTGCAAGCTGTCAGTTCTATAGGCACTATTGCACATATGGCTTTTACATTTGTGGATGACAAACTGTTCACATCTAGTAACTTTTGAAAGTGTTCTTGAGCCCATGCACTGATTTCCAGGAGAGAATTACGCCCATTTTTAATGTAATGCCGGGTAAAATATGGATTTGCCAGGTTTAAAATGAGTGAATTTTGGTTTTATTTGTTTAATTAATTTATTTTTTTATTTTTTTATTATTTACACAGTGTCTAGAATGACTGTGATTCAGTAAGATTCGCAAACTGAACAATCAAATAGAACATGAAACACAGAGCTGTAATATATCATAATTCACGAGTTTGAGTGTACATGATAGATTTCTTTGAAACATGACTAACTACACCATCTTGGATTACAGTTGGTCGTGATAATCCATAATCTGCATTGAAGGTCCTAGTGAACTATTCTGAACCTGCAGCTGACTGAGAAGTGGTTTATGGGCTGCTGTGCTGTTAGCTCATTCATGCTGCAGAACAGAACAAGGTGATACCTAGATATTCCCATCACCCCCAACTGGTCATGACACATGAGTGCCCCTTTCTGACTCTGGTTCTGCCAGAGGCTTGCTCAAAGCCTCACTCCCCTAAAACTGCTCAGAGTCAGTATGGAAATAAATCCAGGAGTGGAGTGGATATCAGCCACCTGCTGTACATGGATGGCATCAAATTGTACAGCAGGAGTGAGTAAGACAACGACTCAATGCAAGGGCATAGATTTGGTTTTGGTATTGGTGGGGACGAATGATTCAACCACCGAACCCTGCCCTGTTTCTTTTTTTTCCCTTTTTGTCTTTGCTTCTTGATAAATAAAGGAGAAATATACTTGCCTACATATGCTATTCTACATGCTTTTAAACCATTTAAAATTACAATTCATAGTTTTATATGTGAATTATATAATGTTAAATTAATGTTAAACAAATGACTGATTAAGTATTTTAGACTTTAGTTTACTTCAACCATATTCCATATAAATCAGGTATAAAAATAGCTTCAAATACAGTCATGACAATAAAAGAATATGACTTTAAGGACTTAACAACATTACTTCAGTTATATTACACCAACATCTCTTACAGATTAGCACTGAATGACCTGGTGGTTTTTGTCCATAAAACTACTCATCTAAGATTACCACAAAGTAAAAGATCTCTCAGCAAAATTATGCAACATTTATGCACACTATTGCCCCAATCAACTCAGTGAGCTGGGATTTTTTTATTCTAAACATGAACTACTTTTACAGGAACAGACATGCCCCACACAACAACTCAATGTCCACTATGTGAAGGAGCCAAACACATGCCTGCTCCTCTCGTTAACTGAGATCAACTGCTGGCATATTGGTTTTACATCTATAGCACCAAATCATCAGTCACCTGTGACCTTGCCTCTTCACCTCTGTCCGAGCTACAACATGGCAGAGCTGCCTCTGTCACCTGATAAATAACAGTGAGACATTCCACATACATGCAGTCACACATGTGCTTCAAATACAGTAATGAACCACCAAGTCATCATCCAATTCCACCTGTGATGTTGTATCACCATTGCTCTCTGAGCTTTGTGTTGGTTCTTCTGTCACCTGACAAATAGGACATACATGACAATAAGAATAAAATGTGTAGCTGCTTCAGTGTTTCTGTCAATTTGTGCAGATCTTGACTCATCAGTAATGTTTGTAGGGTGTAGGGATGGGTATCAAAAACCGGTTTTTGTTGAGAACCGGTTCCCACTGTTTCAATTCCTTGGAATTGTTTGCCATTTTTGCAAACGATTCCCTTATCGATTCCAGTCGCCCCGAATGACGTCACCACGTTGCGGAGCGTCATTTACCTGGCAGGAAACATGGCGGCTCAAACGCTCAAAAGTTTGGTTGTACTTTACGAGAATGGATGACAACAGGGCAACTTGCAATACTTGCAAAGTAGATATTTCATTTAAGGGAGGAAACACTACGAATATGCAAAAGCATTTGCTCACAAAACACGCGATGACCTTAAATGAATGTCGTGTTTTTAATTCCGCTCCGGACTTGTGAATGTCAACCCAGCAGCAGCGGTAACGTTTGCACGTCCTCTCCCGTTAATGCGGCAGGTAAATAATCAACTAACAGTGCATATTATGTTAGCGTGATCTGCTTTATTACAAAACCTGCCATTACTGTGCATTTAGGTGACCATGATGAGAGACACAGACAGAGTCTGGCTCAGATGCTGGCAGTTCTCGCTGCAGTCTGTCGGTAGCGTCTCCTTTCAGGCCAGGATAGACGAATGTCACCGAGCAGTGACTAAGTTTGTGGTAAAAAGCTTGAACCCATTTCCCACAGCAGATGATTTTCAGTAAGTGAATGTGTTTAATTGTAGGCAGGGACATTACTGGATATTCTTGTGTAATTGCTATAGAATAATTTATGTTATACTTTGTTATTGCTACAGAAGAATATTTATTTTATTGTTTTACAGTTACAATTTTTTTTTCCTGGGGATCCTGTGACACCCCATTGAAGAGCCGCAGGCTGTGGATCTCTTAAGATCTCACTGTTGGGTTTGTAAGGCCATGTTACTCCTTAATTTCTATCTTGTTCAAAGAGAAGATATAAAACAAAGTTCTAAGCTAATCGACCTTAGTGTTAAAAAAAAGAATCAATAAGAGAATCGATAAAGAATCGAATCATTAAACAGAATCGAAAATGGAATCGGAATTGTGAAAATCTTATCAATACCTATCCCTAGTAGTGTGAGTGCATTTTTAAAACAATTTGTGCAAACTGCACTACAAGGTGGAATATTTGCAAAATCATGACTACCTCATGATATTTTGTCTCAAAAATTAACCCTATGAATATGTCAGTACCATTAGGATGAAATTATTGTGTCACCATCATTTTAACGTTAGACATATAATTTTAACAGCCTCTGTAAACTAATATCCTGGCTTGCTCGAGGCTGCCGTTTTCTCTGACAGTTTCAATCAAAATTAGAAATGCTACTCTGGGAGACTGAGATAACTAATAGTGCCGCCTGCTGTGCAGTTAGTTTCCAAAACACGTTATTCATGGTTACATACAATTTTAGACTGATGTGGGCCAAAGCCTAGCATAGCCTGTAACGTTATTATGTTGGACACATTATATGAGTGAACTTGACTTTAAGTGACTTACAGGTTTCTTTGAAAAATACTTTCTTATATCCAGGTTCTTCCGTTTTGCTGCCATCCTCCTCTCCTCCTTGCAGGTCCTGGCAGCGCAGGCTTGCCGCTGCTAAAACTAAACAGAGCTCCCTGAAAGGCACAGCCAATCACATTGGCCATATTTGTCACATGAGGTTGGACTCCAGTAGAGAACGTAATTTAACTCTTTCTGCACCGCTAGGTGAATGGGATGTTGACAGATCTTCTTTTTTCTTTCTATCGGTTATGTTTTTCTTCACTCGAAGAGATCAAATAATTTGGTGGGGACAATTCAATAATCATTGGATATTGGTGGGGACATGTCCCTTCCGTCCATGCCAAATCTACGCCCTTGACTCAATGATCTAGCTCATCATGGTCGAGGACATCAGAATGTCACTTGTGACATTTGTGCTGTTTGGCACACGTATCCAGTCCGAATCACCAAAAGAGAAGGAAGGTGATCGAAACTGCAGGGGTGGGATTGCTAGAAGGCAGAATAGCAGACATTAAACACCTGGTTATCCCACAAGACAGCAGGAATCATGATGAAGATGCAATAAAGTTATCCACAACCTAATGCTGTCTCTACAGATGCCGAGAAGCCACCTCACCTGGAATAAGGTCCACCGGGAATACAGTCACATTACAGACCATCAGGTGCCAGCTGGAACAATACTGATGTTAAGACATGAAAACTCTGCATAAAACATGGAGGCTTCTGAAATCCAGCACTCTGAGCCTCTATGAGCATTAGAAAGAGGAAAGATATGGATTAATGAGTGTCAGAGCCACAGCCGAAGAGGAAAAATACATCCGGAACATGGGCCCCAAGATGAGATGCCCAAAGAGTGCTTTAGTCACTCTTTGATGGGGATAAGAAACATGTATCATGGGCTGATGCAGGAAGTGTCTGACATCAAGAAATCCTACCAGTTGCATAGAGGTAGGAGTCTCCCATGGGTGACAGGACCCAAGTCGCAAAGGTGCTCCCAACACGGTCCAGTACATAATAGCAGGATATAAGATGCACGCTGGGACCTGAGTACACTGGGAGGAACAACCAAGTGGCTAGAGTGGTGTACAGGATCATCTGTGCTGCATATGGATTAGAAGTGGAATTCATATATATTGATGCAATTTGTCCTCCACTGCACTGGCAGAATTTGGAAAAATGTGTTCACATGCAATGCCATACTTTGCAATTCTCTGTCAACAAACTCATGGGCTATTTACCCTGAAATATAGCTAAACATCCATCCATCCATCCATTTTCTTCCGCTTATCCGAGGCCAGGTCGCGGGGGAAGCAGCCCAAGCAGACAAGCCCAGACCTCCCTCTCCCCAGCCACCTCCTCCAGCTTATCCAGGGGAACACCAAGGTGTTCCCAGGCCAGCCGAGAGATATAATCTCTCCAGCGTGTCCTGGGTCTGCCCTGGGGACTCCTCCCGGTGGGACATGAATGGAAAACCTTGCCCACGAGGCGCCCAGGGGGCATCCTTGTCAGATGCCCGAACCACCTCTACTGGCTCCTTTCGATGTGGAGGAGCAGCGGGTCTACTCTGAGCCCCTCCTGAATGGCCGAACTTCTCACCCTATCTCTAAGGGAGAGGCCAGCCACCCTTCGGAGGAAGCCCATTTCCGCCGCTTATATTCGCGATCTCGTTCTTTTGGTCACTACCCACAGCTCGTGACCATAGGTGAGGGTTAGGGCGTAGATCGACCGGTAAACTGAGAGCTTTGCTTTTACACTCAGCTCTGTCTTCACCACAACAGACCGGTACAGCGTCCACATCACTGCAGCCGCTGCAGTCAACCTCCCGCTCCCTTCTCTCCCTTCGCCCCTCCACAAATCGCTACCTTATCGTGGGTTTGTGTGTCCCAGGGATCCCAGGGGCTATGTTGTCTGGGGGCTTTTGCCTGGCGGGCTAATTCCTGGCTACCAAGACTGGCTATAGCTAAACAAACTTGCTAAAATATCTATACTGTGTTATTTTAAAAAAGTATTTCACAATCTAGACAGTTATTGGGTGTCTTAGGCTAACCAAATTTTCTCTGTTCCATCCATATCGCAGCTTATGGCCACTCAGTTATAAAGCATAACATTAGCTCTTGAAACTAACCCCCAGATACTTCAATCCAATCATGTAGCATGTATGAAAAAGTTAGCAAAAGCTGATTGTCACTGTAGTTAGAAAATGCAAGTGTTAGCAGTGTAATGGAGATATCTGGGTGTTTTACATTCAGAGATTGGAAGCGAATAGTGTGCTTATATGTCTCACTGTGTACACCTGTATTATACAATGATGTCAGGAACAAAGAATACAAATGTGTGCATGTATCTACAGGTATCATGTGTTGTGTGAATGCATGTTAGTGATATCCATGCCAGCCCTTCCTCACAACTGTTCACCTGTACACACACACACACACACACACACACACACACACACACACACACACACACACACACACACACACACACACACACATGCATCCAGTTATTCCGTTTAAACAGTGACTGATGGCTCTGTGTAATGAATGTAAAGGCTGTATTGTTCATTTCAATAGCGTTCACATATTAGTGTCGGGCCCTGGGGCGAGCAAGACGGCTAATGCCAGGCTCAGCTTTCCATCTTCACTTCAAAGACAGCAAGAGAGTGAGAGAAAAAGAAAGAGGGCAAAGATGATGTGGTTACCCAGTACATATTCACACAGGATCAACACGCAATTACAATACCAAGACACAACTGTCTTTAACGCTATTAATGTCATATCTTTGTAAGCATCTTCACTTTACTTGCACTTCCTAAAACATTTGCCTGTAAGTATAGAACAAAGAACAAACTTATGACACATACATGTATCATTTCCTCCTCTTTTTTTGATCTTGTGGGAGCACTTTTACTGACCCAAGTAACTCTTTCAGGAAATTTGTGCTACAGATAAAAAGATATGTTGTAAGACAGCAACTTGGGACTTTCTGGTTTTGGCTTCAAACTTTGTTTAGGCTTTTAGACCCATTGGTCATGACTTGGGATTTTCTTGATTAAATCCAGACTTGGGACTCATTTAGCTGTTCAGAACTTGATGTTGATTTGGTAGAGTCTTCTTGATTTTTGACACAGACCTTTGTTATAAAAGGGTTCAATGTAAAACTGTTGATCTGACACAAAGTCACATTTTACCATTTGGTAACAGATTGGCATTTATATAGTACTTTTTTAGTCCTGCTGATCACTCAAAGTGCTTTGGACTATAAGCCGCATTTAACATCATTTATTTCATCTGAACCAAGGCCCAAGACACGCAGCATGAAAAGATTTATTTACCAAGAACTCAGTTCAATTCAGTTTTATTTATACACCACCAAATCATAACAACCGTCGCCTCAAGGCACTTTATATTGTGAGGTAGACCCTACAATAATACATACAGAGAAAAACCCAACAATCATAAGGACCCCTTTGAGCAAGCACTTTGGCGACAGTGGGAAGGAAAAACTCCCTTTTAACAGGAAGACACCTCCGGCAGAACCATACTCAGGGAGGGGTGGGGCCAGAGAAAGAAGAAAGGATAAAAGACATGCTGTGGAAGAGAGCCAGAGATTAATAACAAGTGTGATTCAATTCGGAGAGGTCTGTTAACACAGACCTTCCCACACTTTGGGAAGGTCTGTGTTAACAGACCCGCCCCCTAGGGGGGTGCAGAGCCATGGCAGAGGGGCGTGGTATGAAAAGGAAAAAAACAAAACGCTTGGACACTGCTATCACGGGGCGCCCACAGAAACACAAAGCAGGAGATGAAGCATAGCTGAATATGTTTCCAAACCAACTTCATTCTAAGCCAAAGACTAGAAAATCTGGTGAAGCATATCTTCCCTTTGGCTTCACCTGCACAAGTGCCGAGGTAGGCTCCCCTGCAGGATTGGTTTTCCCCAGCAGCGCTGGGCTCTCCAGATCACGGACAAACAGTATCCCACATTCTTGATTTTTAGTTCACAAACACTTGTTGTAATGACTAACTACTCCTGACATTTTGGAGATGTTAGCTCTTTATACAGTAAAGTTACAGCGGGATAAAAATAATATCCTGCTGATCCTGCCACGATTTGTTCCCCCGGTTCAAATCACAGACAAACAGTATCCCACAGTTCCTTATGTTTTTAAACCCATTTTACACAGAGAGAGATTTTTTGAAAAATGTATTGATAGCAATGTTAAAATATTATTACACAGGAAATAAAAACCCAACTACAGTAAAAATAATTACACCGTGACCTCTGCCTTTGTAAATGGAGGGACAGTAACTGCATGTAAAACCTGAGGATAGTAGGATTAACAGTAACAGTATTTTGTCTCTATCTGCCATTCTGCAATTCATCTCATAAAAGGCACATACCTTAGACGTTGCGTGAAGAACTCTGCATTCCTCGCAAAAAAAGGGTTTTTAAAAAATCTCAGTTTTCGGTGATTCGAAACGCCGTTTACGTGTGGACGAAACAGCTGCGTTTTCAAAAATACCCGTGTAGGTGCGGACGTAGCATAAAAGAGTTAGTAGTTTATTTTCTTACTACCTGTCATTTATTGCAGATTACTTGTATTTGCTTAATTGTTTACTAAATGTTTGAGGTGTGAAATAAACCGCAACGGAGCAAAATATGGGTGTGTGTGGTTGGAGGATGTGTTAGTGCGTGCGCACGTGCACGCGCGCGGGGGTGGGGTGGGGGTGGGGGGGGGGGGAGCGCTAACATTTTTCATGTAAAGCAAAGGGGGGCCCACAAAAAAAGTTTGGGAACCACTGTGAGAGACAGAGGTTAATAACAGATATGATTCAATGCAGAGAGGTCTATTAATACATAGTGAGTGAGAAAGGTGACTGGAAAGGAAAAACTCAATGCATCATGGGAATCCCCCGGCAGGCTACGTCTATTGCAACATAACTAAGGGAGGATTCAGGGTCACCTGCTCCAGCCCTAACTATATGCTTTAGCAAAAAAGAAAGTTTTAAGCCTAATCTTAAAGTAGAGATAGTGTCTGTCTCCCGAATCCAAACTGGAAGCTGGTTCCACAGAAGAGGGGCCTGAAAACTGAAGGCTGTCCCTCCCATTCTACTTTTAAATACTCTAGGAACAACAAGTAGGCCTGCAGAGCGAGAGCGAAGTGCTCTAATAGGGTGATATGGTACTACAAGGTCATTAAGATAAGATGGGCCTGATTATTTAAGAAATTGTATGTGAGGAGCAGGATTTTGAATTCAATTCTGGATTGAACAGGGAGCCAATGAAAGGAAGTCAATATAAGAGAAAAATGCTCTCCCTTATTGATATTGCACAAATGGAAGAAAGCAGTTCTCCATATTTGTTTAATATGTGCAACCTCAGAAATAACAAGGATTTGTAACTGGGGGGCAACTGGGAAACTTTGGTTCTCAGCACAGCAGTAAACCTCTGTCAGAAAGAAGAAAGTTTATATGTGCTAGTGATATGATTCTCTAGTCTTGGGAATTTTGCACTGGATTGGATTATTCCGTGAATGTCCTTGAATTACAGACAGGTGAGTTTTGGAGGGGAACAAAACCACAATCCTTTTTTACAGGATCGGACCAATTCATAAAATTAGGTGAGTAATTTACACTTTTCAGTTGGTAGAGTAGGTGGTCCATTAAAATTAGAGATAGTAGTTCAGTCCCTGGCCCCTCCACATGGTGAAGTAACCTTGGACCAAAATCTGAACCTCAGGTTCCTCCTGATAGCAGGCCAATGCCTTGGATGGTCTTTAGTGGCATTCGTGTGTCTGTGTTCACAGTCAAAGTCAAAGTCAAAGTAAACTTTATTGTCATCTCTGCTGTATGCAGTACAGTGTATAGAGAGACGAGACGACGAGGCTCCAGTTCCATTCAGTGCAAAAGAAGGAAGAGTAAGAATAAATATACACTTTAAGACTGATGTAAGGGGAGTAAATATACACTTTGAAGTAAAAAGGGTTGATAACAGTCTAAAATTTACAATTTTACAATTTACAGTTGACCAACAGTAAGCAGTGTAGCAACATTTATGAACACAGACACGCTATGAAGCACATTGTAAAACACTTGGAACTTTGCTAAGGTTAAAAGACACCTTATTATTGTTATTCTATACACATGTTAATATACTGCAGTTGTTATAGATTAAAGTACCTAGCAATTTAATGGCTGACTACACTTCTTTTCATTTACAACTGTAACTACGTTCTTCTGTGTGTGTGCTTTAACATCATTAAAATATTCATTATAAATATAAAATAATGTTTGGTTCTGTTATTGCATGTCAGATTTCCATACATTTAGGTGTATGTATGTTTAATCAGTGGCATTATAAAATATTTGAAAGGCCCCTAGTGGAAACAATTAGAGCTCCAACATGAAGGAGATTCCATGAAGCCACTAGCATGCACAGCAAGAACACACACTTCACTTTATCACATAAATAGCAGTTATAATCAAAAGGTTATGTGATATGTAGATTAGATACTTAGCTTGGAATACAATGGTTCCACAGAGCTGAATTCTTTCTCTGAGTGGTGTATTTTGCTTTTTTTTTTTTTTTTTTAGTATTTTAGTACTGTGTTATTATCATGATTGCTTCACTGAGAGCATGCCATTATGTTCCCTATCTTTGTTTGATAAATGTGAAAAAATAAAAATAATAATAACGAGCAAAAACATGTCAAGTGATTGTTCTATAACTCCAGTGTGAAGGGTTTTCATAATTTAAGTGACTGACAGGTCTGTTAATACAATACTGAACCTGCAACAAAAGTAAACCTATTCACATTTTGTGGCAGTATAAAATGGTTTATTTACGCCTATAATTATTATTAACACTGTACTTTCAAAATAAAAGTTTCTTTTATTAGATAGAAAATTCCTTGAAAATGTTAGTTTTTCTGTTTTCTTTTCTCTTTCTCAAGTTATAACTTGAGTCTTCACTCTCCTCTTACTTGGTTTTATAAGAAAGATAGAGGCATTTTTTTAACCTCTTAAAATGAATAAGGTCATCTGTGACCAGTGTAGGGTTACTGATAGGTGTAGGTTAATGTCCACACCTTTTAAAAATCATATTTATACATGATTGGAACACCAAACCTTTCCTTGAAAAACCGTAATGTTAATTTGGATGTGACAAATCAGTGACAAACTAAATTCATATAGCACCAATTCACAACAACAGCCGCCTCAAGGTGCTTTGCATTGTAAGGTAAAGACCCTACAATATTACAAGAATCAAAGGGATAGTTCTACACTACATCATTAAAACAATGGCTGCCAGTATACCTGCATCAAAAAATGTCTTGGTGGTGTGCTCTGCAGTGAATAAAACTCTAGACTCCAGCAGGCACATGCTGCAGAACGTCTGCTGCAGTGCTTTCATTATCACCCTGCGGACCTTTTTGGTTCATGTCTGGGCAGAAGTCTTCAGGGACAGCAAGTCTCCCCAGTCGTCTGCTTGACAAGCCATTTGATGTGAGCATCCCACTCTTCCTGGCTGAGGTTTAGGATGGCATGACATTTAGTCATGACTAGCGACAAAACAATCAGAGCTGTTATTTGCTTTCTGTCTCAATAATAGTCTCACAAGCTGGAGAAGCAGAAGGATCAGTGGACTGTGACTGCTTCTTGTTGGTCCATGGTGAACTCCTGTTCTACGATCTTTGATTTGGCTGTATTTTCTGCTATCTTCTGATGTCTCTTTCTCTCACTCTTACTTACACACACACACACACACACACACACACACACACACACACACACACACACACACACACACACACACACACACACACACACTTAGTTTTGCCTTAAGTGCTAGATACACGATCCAACGCACACATCAACACACATAAATGGTAAATGGCCTGTATTTATATAGCGCTTTACTAGTCCCTAAGGACCCCAAAGCGCTTTACATATCCAGTCATCCACCCATTCACACACACATTCACACACATGCACAAACACTCAAAAATATGCAAGCACACTTGACACACACAATTTCACTTTCTATCCCTCTCCTCGCACATGCCTCTACATACAGTGCACACTAATTTACTTTTTAAGAACCTCTTGCTTTCTCTGTCTTCACACACACACACACACACACACACACACACACACACACACACACACACACACACACACACACACACACACACACACACACACACACACACACACACGCACACACACACACTCACAAAGTGACAAAGACAGAAGAGAGAGGTCTGTCAGAGTCAAATGTCAAACTGCTCTTAGCTGCTGTTTGCTAAACACTCATCTGTTAATGACTTCAAATAGCAAAGCAAAACATGTCCAGAGTGTGTGACTGTGTCTCTATGTGTGTGCATGTGTGTGTGTGTGTGTGTGTGTGTGTGTGTGTGTGTGTGTGTGTGTGTGTGTGTGTGTGGGGAAAGACAGAGCAATTGGGCAGAAAAGAGAGAAAGAGAGACAGAAAGATGAAGTTGAAGCTCTTCAGAAATAAGCACTTCTAATTGGTTTTGAATTGGAAGACCATCAACAGAGGGTGGTGGTGTGATGAAGATGTAAGAGGAAAGTAGGAGGAAGAAAACGTTTCAAAGAAATAACTGTAAAAGAGTGAAAGTGGAGAAGAAAGAACCAGACAGGAGGAGGAGATAAATGTTGAGACACCCGGGGAGCAAATGTCCTCCACTGTACATCTATAAACTACAGCAAGGAGACAAATCAACGATCTCTTTAATATTACAGTTTTTATTGACTGCTGCTGAGTGTTAACACATTGCTTATATGCTACTTTATTATTGACCTGAAAATGATTAAATTTCCCTTTGCTTAATTACAGGTTCCTTGTTTTCGCTCTTTTGTTTTTCTTTTTTTGTACAGATTTCTGCTGATCTGTTTTACTGATTCTAGTTGTTCTGTCACCAGTAGTTGTGACAACTGCTGGTTGCTGGATTGTTGATATTCTGTTGCCAGTGTTTCTTACTGGTTGCAGAGTGTAGGTACTGGCTTGTGTTCTTCTTGGTTTTGCAGTTTTGCAGGTTCTTGTTGTATTGTAGGTTGTTACTGATTGAAGTCCCCTCATCGACTTTGGTGTTGCACTGCTCATTACTGTATTCCTGATCATTGCATTGTTTTTTATTGCTGTTTTTATGGCATCGTCCAGTTGTTATACGTGTGTTGTCTTACTCATTATTGTTCTGTTGCATGATTGGCTGTAAGTTATTGTCCTGTTGGCTGCTGGGTGGTCATTATTGGTGGAAGTTGCTGCTGGTTATTGGTTGCCATTTCTTCTCTAAAATGCAAAAATTGTCTCCAGTATCACCTGCTTGAAAGCTTCATCAGGAAGCATCACAGAATACATCAGACGAGTTGCCATTGTCTGCAGTGTTGCCACACCCTCATCACTCGATAGCATTCAGAGAGAGGGAGAAAGGCCCTGGCATTTTCCTCTACATTTTCTCTCCTCTATTTATACCTGTCTCTATTTATTTCATCCACACTCTGCTGCCGATGTAAAAACACGCCGCAGTACGTATGCAAATTTGCTTAGCTTCACAATGTGGCATGACATTTCAGAAATGTGAAATAAATTGATATGGCCCAATTAGATTGAAGCCGCCGTTGGCTTGCCACCATCCTCCCCCTCTACTCCCTCCTCCGTCTCTCTCAGCCTCTCGACTCGTCCGAAATTGCTTTGCATTTGCCTGCTCACATCCACAGCTCTTAATTATATGGTGTTGTGTGGCGGCATTTGGCTGGAACAGCGAGAAGCCGCAGAGAGCTGCTGCGTGGCCGTTAGCCTGCACGGCTAGGATGCGGCTAAAAGCTTATCCCGGCGGGGGAGAGGCGGGAGGACGGAGGAGAGGTAGCCAGCCGAGCCACAGCAGAACAAAGAGAAAGCCTGCAGGCCTCAGCTGGCCAGCCAGAGGAGGACGAGGAGACGCTCAGCGGGAGGAGGGGACAATCACAAAGTTACACTGAGGAAGAGTTGGGCACTATGTATGTGTGTTTGTCACCAGTAATGTATCCATGTGAGAACCAGATAAACTCACTGAGACAGTACAGTGAGGAATGAAAAGCAGAAATGTTTTGACGAGGACAGATGCCTCAAAAAAGGAAGTAGTTACAGGTTGCGGTCTAATTTTGCTGTGTTCACTAGTGTGTTGTGATCCTTGCTTTGTTGTGCTACAAGCTAACAGTTGTTGTCTGTACACTGCAAAACGTCCTCATGTAACTGATACTTCAAGTACGATGAGGTGTGATCAAACTTTCAGGAACCGGGACATAAAAAGCAAATAAGACAGCTGAATTAAATGTCTCTTTTTTCCCCCATCAAGCGACAACAGTTGCTGTTTTTATGACCACTTGCATTGTGGCCTTTCACTATAGGCATTTGTGATGTCAGCTGTAATCCTGTATGAGCTGTGTCTTTTTTTTATTTTATTTTATACACTGTCTTGAAAATAAAACATTAACAGCAGCAGATATAATCTTTGGATTATTTTAATGATGTACAAAATTCATTTTAGCAGCGTTCTCTCTTGTGATCCTGATGCATTCGAACCAGTCATCTTAATGACTACTCGATGCACTTTAGACCACAAGTCACATTTACCTTTGCAGTTAAACAGACTTTTATTATGTAAACATCATTTATCTCACATCCATAGACAATTTAAAATCATTATTTTATCTAAAAGGAAACACTAAATAGCCTGGAAATGGAAAAAAGCAACCTGGCATTTTTTAGCCTCATGAAAAGCAGTGAAAATTCTGCTGGCAGTCTGCAAAAGTTAAAGCTGCTAACATTATGATCTGAAACTTGGAAATATCACCAGATCTACTGCCTAAAACTTTATATCACCAAGAATAATATTCAATTTATTTTTCTTATTTGTTTTTTTTTTAGTTGATGGCAGCTGCTTCTTTGACTACACCCTGCCAATTTACAGTTTTCAGAATAAACAATTTCCAAACATAATAGTGCTGTGCCAGGTCAGAAGAAGCATGGGAAGTTCACTTATTCTTTCCCAAGGGTGACTAGTGAAGAGCAAGCCATCAAGTTCAATTGCATCATCAAGTTTGCATGCAAGATTAGGTGGAGTCACTCCATATAACTAAATAAAACATAGAACATCCTCACAAAGATGAAGGTCAACAAAATACAATGAAGAATCAGATGCAGGTAGTGGGTATAAGAGTTACCTGGAACCTCTAACTGATGTACTTTATGCTTGCCACTTCCTTCCTGTCCTAAGAAATCCTATCTAATCTACATTACATTAGTGCACTGGCTGGACTTGTTTATCTTATGTGTAAATCAGTTATTTACTTTGTTTACACTCATCTACAGTTATAATTTGCCTGACACCAGTATTTTGGACTTTCAAGTTTTGCTAATTATTATTCAGTTCAATTAAATTCCGTTCAATTTTATTTATATTATTATAGTATAACAACAGTCCCCTTAGGGCTCTTTAGATTGTAAGTTAAAGACCCTACAACAATAGAGAGAAACCCCATCAATCAAACTATCAAGGTGGTAGGGAAGCAGACTACGCAGACATTTCAGGTTTCCAGAGGTGAGCAATTTATTTACAGTGAACTTAATTTAATGTGTAACTTAACAAAACTTCCCCCCAAATCAACTCAATTAACAAAACTCAACAGAACACGGCTCTGGTAACACAGCTCCGCTCTCCTCTCTAGTCTGACTGACCTTCAAGCCAGTCCATAGCCTGTATAATTATATCAACAACAACAAAAAACCATGATATTGACCCATCAGCCCACAAGTGCGTCAGCACACTGGTCAAAAGCTGGGTATGCTGATTACAAGTCCAGCCCCGGGCAGAATGTGACATCAGTGTTAATATTTGTCCACTGATAAACAACAGCAATCAATTACAGAGAAAAACAACACCAGTATTTCCAAAAACCAGCATGGAAACTAATTCTATTTGTTTCTTAACAGTTTAGCCAGAATATGTGTAATTAGATTAAGACTTACAGGAAGAAACAATTACAGTTTATCAGTAATGGATACAGAAATACAGGTGATTTTAAAGGTTTCACAAAGTTTTTCATACAACTAATTAACTTATTTCCTCTTAAAAGTGGTATCTCTTCCTTTCCTCGAACAAGAAAAGGAGGTGGAGGACCTGTTTAATCTAATAACACTAAAAGAAGGATCAATTTAGTCCAGGGGTGGGCAATATTTCTTTAGAGGTCCAGGTTGATGTAAATATAATATGTGGCCACACATTAAACAACCAAGTTCATTTGTTGTGTCAACTGGGTGCATATTTGACCATAATGCCTGGGGAAAAAAAGGGTATATGTAACCTGTATTGTTACAGCACCACAAACTGTGTGTCACACTGAAATTTGCATGTTTTCAGATGGTGATGCAGAAAACCTATATGGTTATTCAAACTTATTATATTTAAGCCTATTTTAATGTCTTGTGTGCTTATGATCATAAGATTAATAACATTCTGTTCTATAATGGTTTTTTACTTTATTTCACCCATTCCTCTGATAATGTATTTGATTAAAGTTAAGGGTGCCTTTCTGATCATTTTGTGTGGAAGAACAGTCAACAAATGTCCCCTTTTATGTAAACTCATAAAAAAAAGCCTGACTCGATAGAATAAGTTGATAACCACCATTCTGATACCTGTTAATGCCTGAGTGGGGATTAAGGTTTTGTCAAGCCAGCTAACAAATGAAGTCTGGCTATGCTGAACTTACATATTAGTATACACACTCAGGGAAGGGCGGCAATCTGCCGCGACTGGTTAGGGTGTGAAATTGATGGCAGTCACTGGGAAAGTGATTGTTAAAGCTCCACTCAGGCAGAACTACAGACGGGTCAATGACCCACTGGAAACCACTATCGCTAGGGGAAAACTTGTATTTCCTAGAGATTGGCAAAAACCTTGTGATTGTTTTGGTCACTAATGAGTTTGAATTGAAGTAACAGACTTGTCTATAAATGTTGGCCAGCTACTCTCTGTAGATAAATGATGAAAAAGGGTAACACAAACCAGAAATAGAGATCATTGGCCTTCAAAGTAAAATTTAGGCTATTTGAAGAATGTTGGCTGCAGCACCAGGTCATGGTCTCCTTTTTCTTTTTACATCCCACTTTCAAGTACGTCTACCACTGAGCCAAGGTTTTTTTTTTGTTTTTTTGGGCAGAATCTTCTTTGCAGCTGATTTCACCCAGTGACAGTCAGCAGTCTCCAGAAATCACCAGCTAACAAGTCAGGGAATACACATTTTTCCTTAGATGCCAGTGGCTGCATCACATCAGATATGGTGGTCAACCTCTGAGCAATGTACCTGTAACCCATGGTTCGTTCATTGCAAATGAAATTCTATTTTTATTCTAATTTTAAGTGTTACTGTTTTGTTAAGTGGTGAGTTTTCCCATGTACCGTGAATGCACCATAATGCTGTGCGTGGTGACTTTTTTTTTTTTAAAGAACTTTATTTAACAAACAATGAGTATACAACATACGAACAGATGAAGAATACAAAAGAACAGAACATGAACACACAAAACCAGGGGTAAAAAGAAAAAAGTAATAATTATATGAATACACGCAAAAATTCACATATATATGTTGTTTTGAGAGCCGTTTTGTTAGTGCAGTCTGATATTGATTGTATGTACAATTCCACATCCTTAAAAAAATGACAGAAATATGGTGTTTTATTAGTAAACTTACATTTATGGATAAAAAAATTTAGCTAAAAGTATTATAGCAGCAACCTTCGGTCCTTCTTTGCCGCTTCTGCAAGTTTCTGACTTGTGCTCTTCGTTGAATCGCTTGTACGCCTTCCGTTAGCAAAAACGAGGCAAAGAAAAAAAGGGGCAAAACATTTATTCTCCATACAAACCGAAAGGTACAAAACAAATGCCTCTGGTGAGAGCTCTGTTTACATTCCCTTTATGTTACAACAAAAAACAACATTAAAGCGGCGACGGTCAGAAAACTGTTGCTCCACGTCCTGCTTGCTTACCTAACCTTTTACCCACACCCCTCCGCATGCGGGCAAAATACACACCCCCTTTACGACATCTATCAACAATTTACAACAACAACAACAGACTACCAAAGCAGGATTAATTTATGGAGCACAGCATATTACATTATGAGATGAGGAGATGAGATAGCCTTTATTTGTCAGTTGCAGGTCTTTTGCCCACAACCGAGATGACAGACCTTGCCGACCGTACATACAATACACAAACATCACATTGGGGAGACAGGTCTGGCTAGGTTGCGAGGAAAAAACATCGAAATGTGTAACACAAAAGGATAATACAGGAATGCACAGATATCAACACACCATAGCACAAAAAACACAGACAAGCAACGTGGGAAAGTGTTCCAGTGTGTACATCTGATCTGGGACCACTGCAATCTTCGACTGCACCTCTAGCTGACCCGATGTCCACATCAGAGGGGAGGTAAGTGTTGGAGGTGACGTTGGATGCGGGGTAGGGAGGGTGATGCGTCAGTGAGTGCTTATCAGTATCAGTATATGTGTTTGTGTGTCCATAGTTCAGCTGGGACAGTGTCCTTCGCCCTGCCAGGCTAAGTAAACAGTCTTCCAGCCAACCCAGGTGGCCTTGCACGGAATGGGAAGGAACAGACTCAACACAGTCGTTATCAGGGAGTTTTTGTTCGGCTCCAGCCTTGAACCCACAGCTGGCGCTGAAGGGGCACGACCCTCCATTCCTGCCACCCGTCCATCGTGTATCCGGCAGGGAAAGTCCCTCCAGGGCACTCGGGCTCTCCCGAACCCAGACTTCGCGTTGAGAAAAGGGTGTCAATAGCATTCAGAGACCAGTTGATCAAATCCATAATTTTCTTTAGGTTTTAGAAACAGACTGTGAGAGAGTGTTCCAGGGAAAGTAATACAAAAAAAACCACGAGACTAGACAAGGACATAAGAACTAAGCAGGGAAGATAAGGGAGAGGAGAGGAGAAAAAGTGCGTCCGCCTCCTCCGAGAGCCAAAAGGACATAAAATGATCAAGATTATAATTGAAACTTAAAGATCATGACAAATACTTAAATATGGCATGATGTAACTGAGTAAAATATTGGCCTGGACTATCTAAGCTCCAACATCCTGGCCCCTAATTGTTTTTGTGAGCCACAAAACAATTACTCTTATACATACGTACATTTATATATTGTTCAGAACAATAAATCAAACTTTCCAGATAATGAAAAGACAAATATACACAGCACTTGAACTGCCCATATGGCACACTAATGTCCTTATTCCAACAGAAACTTCATTTTGCCTTGTTACAGCAGGAACTCTTCTTAACCTTCAAACTGGAACATATCTTCGTGGATGCGTGTATGTTGGGGAGATTAGGGAATGGAGTCAGAGGTTCAAGCACATGACTCACCGTAGGAGACCAGCCTTTACCACTGTCTCTTGAGTGATATGTAGAAGGGGCGCTACATATCACACTCTAGCAGCACACAAAGCTTCGCCACAAGTCGTAGGAGAATGTTTTTGCTGGTTTTCACCTTGGCTTGACGAACCCGACCTTTGGCATCCTCAAATGTCTGAATCACTCGACCCATTAGCCATGAATTTCTTGGAGCGGAATCATCCACGATGAGGACAATATCACCTTGACTGATATTTCTTTTGGGAAGGGCCCACTTTTGTCTCTTTTGCAAGTCCGGCAGATACTCCTTAATCCACCATCTCCAAAACAAATCTGCCAAGTACTGGACTTGACGCCATCTACGCCTTGAGTACATGTCGCTCCTGCTGAATAATCCAGGAGGTAGCGGAGTTTTGGCTTTCATCAAAAGCAAATGGTTTGGTGTCAAGGCCTCCAGGTCATTCGGATCGGTAGAGACTCTTGAGATAGGGCGGCTATTGATAATCGCCTCTACCTCACACAGCAGTGTGTGCAGACCCTCCTCATCAAGGATCTGCTGCTCCACAATGGAGCTGAGCACTTTGCGTATTGACCATATCTGCCGCTCCCAAACTCCTCCAAAATGCGAGGCAGCTGGGGGGTTGAATAGCCATGTGATGCATTTAACCAACAAGGCTTCTTGAATCTTTGCATTCCCGCAGCTCCCTCTCTGCACTTACAAAGTTTGTTCCATTGTCAGAACCCATCAACTGAACCTGTCCCCTCCTAGCAATGAACCTCTGCAATGCATGAATACAAGAGTCCGTGTCCAACGAATTTGCCAGCTCAATATGCACTGTCAAGCAGTTAAAAACTACACCATACCTTTTGATCATGGACCTACCCCTTTTGACTTCGAAGGGACCGAAATAGTCCACACGACACTCGTGAACGGTGGCTCATCGGGCGTGAGCCTTTCAGTAGGAAGATCTGACTTTCCGCTTTCCCATGATGCCGTCTGCAGGCGACGCACCGGGACAAAATCTTCCGGACAGCAGCATGGGATCTTAGTATCCAGTACTTCTGCCGTACCTTTAATAGGACATGATTCCTGCCACAATGTCCAAAATCCTTGTGTGTAGATCTGAGAATGAGAGTGGCTATATGCTGATCCTTAGCCAAGATTGCAGGGTGTTTTAACTCCTCCTGCATGCTAGATCTGCTCAATCTGCCGCCCACTCTCAGAATGCCATCTTGAACAACTGGCGACAACTGACAAAGAGGGCTATCCTTTGACACTCACTGTCTTTCCTTTTTGCAGCTTGGCAATCTCTTCGCCAAACTGCTGCCCTTGACTGAAGCGCACGATCTCCACTTCCGCCTCAGCCATGTCACTCACAGAAAGTGGGAAGATGGGAAGGTTAGCTTTGAAGTGTGTCATTTGCTTCTCCTGCTCCAACCTTCGACTTCCTACCTCCAACCTTCCATCATAGAGATTCGCTTTTAAATCTTTCCTCTTTTGAGCGAGAAGCTTCAGCACACATTTTAATCTCAGGACCCATGCAACGGCTCTTTTAACCTGATGCCAGCTTGAGTAATGATGAATGAGCTGAGAGGTGGCGTCTGCAGCTTCTTCAACCATAAGAGCACATACTGATGCTTCTTTGACTTCTGGGTCATTACAGATTGGCTGGCATACACTGTCTGGCATTTCTGGCCACTCCATTTCTGGTTTCGTAATGAAATCTGGACCTGTGATCCATGTCTTTGCCTTGAGAAAGGCACCAACACTGAGTCCTCTGGAAGCAAAGTCTGCAGGATTGGCCGAGGTGTTCACATATCTCCACTGAGAGACAGCTTATCTATCCTTAATGGCAGCAACTCAATTGGCCACAAACGTACGGAACCTCGATGTCTCATTCTTGAGGTACTTAATCACAGACGTGCTGTCTGTCCAAAAGACAGACTCCTCCAACTCCAACTCCAGTTCGGCCAGTTCCATCTTTGCTGCCACCACTGCAGCAGTAAGCTTGAGTCGTGGTATGGTAACTGGCTTCAATGGTGTAACCATGGCTTTACCAATAATGAAAGCACTATGTGGCTGGTTCAGATTGTTTTTTGAAACCAGGAATGTGGCTATGCCATACCCCCTTTCACTTGCGTCGGCAAAGTGATGAAGTCGAGCTGAAGAGATCTTGCCAAGGTTGACTGGTGTCACACATCTGTCTACCTCAAACCTAGCTAAGTGGTGCAAACTGCCGACCCATTGTTGCCACTGCAGAGACAGAGCTTCCGGCATGATATCATCCCATGCATGCTTTGTTCTGCTTAGCTCTTGCAGGATGTGCTTCACTGGCAAGATCAGAGGGGATAAAATCCCAAGTGGGTCATATATAGTGCTTACCATCAAAAGCAGTCCTCTCCTTGTGAGTGGTTTGCTATCAACCAGAACTCTGAATTTCAGCGTGTCAGACTCCACGCACCACTGAACCCCTAAAGCTCTTTCAATAGGAAGGCAGTCCCTTTCAAGATCGAGCTCCTTGACTTCTTTGGCCCTGTCATCCTCAGGTATAGATGCAAGCACCGCTCTGCTGTTGGAAATCCACTTAGTGAACTTGAAACCTCCTGCAGCCCACAAAGCCCTGAGGTCCCGAATCATTGAGATTGCCTGCTCTTCAGTGCCAACAGATTTCAGGCAATCATCCACATAAAAGTTCCTTAGAACAGTGTTCGTGTCCTCAGCATACCTTTGCAGCGCATAGCATGCACAGCTTGGTGAAGAAGTTGCACCGAACAAGTGAACTACCATTCTGTATTTCTTGAGGCCTTTACCAAGATCTCCCTGTGGACACCACAAGAATCTCAACAGATCAGCACCTTCAGCAGGAACCCTAACTTGATGACATATGCCTTCAATATCAGACATGAAGGCAACTGGCTCCTGCCTGAACCTCATCAAAACACCTATGAGGGAATTGGTTAAGTCTGGCCCCTGCAACAGCTGTGAGTTCAGTGACATGCCTTGATACGTGGATGCACAGTCAAATACTACTCTCAACTTGTGCTTGGTTGGGTGGTAGACCCCATGATGTGGGAGATACCATATTCTGCTACCACTTTTACAAGTTTCTGCCACGGGAACTTCTTCAGCATAGCCCCTTTCCAGTGTCTCTGTCATAAACTTTGTGTACTCTTGATGAAACTCACTGTCTCTTAACAGCCTCCGTTTCAGGCCTTCTGCATTTCCAAACAACACGGTTGTTTGGAAATGCAGCCCCCTTACTCTTTAAAGGAAGGCCAATGAAGTAGTGACCGTGAATCTGCTTCACTGACAGTGACACAGACACCATAAATTGTCTGTTTCTGGCTGACATTTCCATTTTCTCGGACAACTCATGCTCAGGGAAGTCATACTTCATTTGCTGCTGCGAGAGCTCCTCTAGCTTCGTCACTGATATCCTGTTCACCATCACCGGTGGCTACTCAACAGCTCCTTGAGCAATACCCTCTTCTCTTAGCAGAGGTCCAATAATCGTCCAGCCTAGTGCAGTTTTTACAGCATATGGGCCGTTGCCCTCACTGTTGATAACCTTCCAGGGATCAAGCGCCTTTGGTACATTCGTCCCTATTAACATACCAATTTTTCCATCAATCCGCTTGAGCTGAACCTCCAAATAAGGCCATCTGTCCACATCACTCTGTTGTGGAATGTTCTTCTTTGTTACTGGAATCTAGCCTATGTGAAAACCTGGGGAATCTTCAAAAAGTTGTCCTCATCCAAACCACTGACCTCGAGACCCGTAACACCATGAGTACTGATTGTTGCTTCTTTTCCCATGGTGGCAGAATGTTGGACCTTTTTCCTGTGACGTGTAAATCCCTCATCAACTCGTCTGTACAAAAGGTTCCAGTGCTTCCTGGGTCTAAGAACGCGTATGATTCAACTGTTGTGTTGCTCCTCGAACATCTGACCTTCACAGGCACAATTGAAAGCGCACAGACTGCTTCGCCAGCCCCGGTACAACCGCATGTTTCACTGCCTGCTGCTGGAGAAAAACTTGCTGCTGGTTCCATGATACTTTTACCGTCACTATCAGGAGAAGAGTACTGCTCCTTATGCAGAATGGTGGGATGTTTCTGAGTTTCTGAGTCTCACACGTGTGTCTTTGCTGGCAGCCTTTGCTCAGATGCCCCTGTGACAGGCAACCAAAACACAAGCTCTTTGATTTGAGGAAATCAAGCCTTTCTCTGTGCGGCTTTTGCTTGAGGAGTCTGCTGGTACTGAGGTTATGTCCTCCCTTATGACAGAAAAGACACTGTCTTCCACCTGTAGAGCCAACACTTTCCCTTTCCCTCTTTGTCTGCTCCACATTGTTTGACACAGGTGCCGTATTAGTAGCAAAGATGCTTTCCCTCTCCTTGAATTTCAGAGCATTCTCTTTGCATACCTTTGCTTTGCCCTTGTCTCTTGACAAAGTGGTGTCCTGAATGTTACCAAACAATGGGTGAGAAGCGATCTTTGCCTGCTTCTCTACAAAACTAACCAGATCAGCGAATCTAGCTCTCATTGAAGTGCGTTCTTGAATGTCATAGGCACCTTTCCCTTAATTTAAAAGGAAGCTTGGAGGTGACTGGAGATGACTCATCTCCAAGGAAGCTTGGAGATGACTGTTCTCATATTAGTAGGGCTATCCATCTCCTCAATGTACTCCATGCTGTCTACTGTGTTACAGCAACTAGTGAGGAACATAGCAAACTCCGTCAGTGCATCACCATCCCCTGGCTTGATTACAGGCCATTTTAGAGGTCTTTCATTGTAGGCTGAGGCAATAGTATATTCATCCCCAAAATGCTTGCGCAGAAGCCTTTTGACTTCAGCGTAGCCCCTGTCAGGATGCATGTGCGAACAGCTACGAACAAGAACCTTGGGTCTCCCTTTGGTGAACTGCTCCAGGAAGCGCAACCTATCTCTATTGCTGTCTGTCCTTTCCTCAATCCCATGCTCGAATGCTTTCATAAAAAACCCAAACTCCAGTGGATCCCCACTGAATACTGGAACATCCAAAGGAGGGAGAGTGGATGCTTTCTTTTGTTTTACTAGGAGCTCTGTAATCTCGTTTTGTCGCTTCATGACATTCAACAAGTCTTTAACATCAGCCATCCTGCCGTGACTAGTAATAGACTGGCTATTATCCTTCTTATTCAATGGATGAGGAAGCCTGCTACTCCTTTCTAAGCACTACATTACTTCCGACTCACATTTTCGACAAACATCTTCATGTTCTGGCTGAACGAAACCAAAACTGGCCCAAATATTTTGGCCCGGAGCTCTTTGGCAGGCAGCCATTTTGTTGACCAAGTCAGCAGAAGTGTTATGGGCTGGCTCCTTCACAGTCAGCACCTCAAGCTTTGCGCTAGCTGCAGCAATAGCTGTTTGCAACTCCCATTCCTCCCTTTTCACCTTAAGAACAGCTTCTTGTCTGTCAATCTCCATCTTTTGCTTTAAGGCTTCCGCACGCGCTACCAGAGCAGCCCTTTCTGCCTCAATCTTTAGCCTGGCCGAACATGTGGTCGAAGACACAGCAGAAGAGGTTCGGCTGCTTCGATGTGCTTTACTGTGTCTGGACGATATCGCTGAAACACTGTCTGCTGGCTCAAGTTCAGCATCAATCATTCTTGCTTCATCTACTTGCATTTCCACTCTTTTTAACCATCTCTCAACTTTCGCCACAAAACTTCTCAAATAGCTAGCCTTTGGCTCATACCACTGTGTCTGATCATGAAGAAGTTCTGACCCAGTCAAGTGATTTTTAACTGCATCGTTGTTTTCACAAAACTCAATATACATTTTTGAGAAGTCAGTGGCAAATTTAACAGACACTTCCTCAAAATTGCCATCATCTTCCATAAGCTCCTCAATCTCTTTTATCTTTCTAGTAAGATAACCCAACTTGGTTTTCCTTGTCACTTTAAGATGCTGAAGCTTTTCTTCTTGTGCTTTGAAGGTTGGCTTAGAAACTCTTTTTTTCCCTGCTGCTCCATATTAATTGCGCTGCCATAAACCTTTCAATGCAATTAATCCTTTACACAGGCCATGTACCACTTAACCATACAGGAATTTTCACAAACCTTAAAGCAGGCACAGCCTCTTACTTTTCAGATGCGGGGTTTTCTTACTGCCGAAAGGATCCGGAAAACACGGGAAGACTGAAGCGGCATCCTCTTTCACGTCCACCAAGGCAATGCACTTTTCCCCGTTTTCCCTTGCCGCACCGCGGGCCAATTAACTCCGTGCGCTGGTGACGTGTACGTAATCCTCTCACTTTCGGAGCAGTTTTCTGACTAATATAGCGGCAACCTTCGGTCCTTCTTTGCCACTTCTGCAGGACGTAAAGTTTCTGACTTGTGCTCTTCGTTGAATTGCTTGTACGCCTTCCGTTAGCAAAAACGAGGCAAAGAAAAAAAGGGGCAAAACATTTATTCTCCATACAAACCGAAAGGTACAAAACAAATGCCTCTGGTGAGAGCTCCGTTTACATTCCCTTTAATGTTATTACATTAAAGCGGCGACGGTCAGAAAACTGTTGCTCCACGTCCTGCTTGCTTACCTAACCTTTTACCCACACCCCTCCGCATGCGGGCAAAATACACACCCCCTTTACGACATCTATCAACACTTTGCAACAACAACAACAGACTACCAAAGCAGGATTAATTTATGGAGCACAGCATATTACATTATAACATAAAATGATCAAGATTATAATAGAAACTTAAAGATCATGACAAATAGTTAAATATGGCATGATGTAACTGAGTAAAACATTGGCCTGGACAATCTAAGCTCCAACAAGTATTAACAAATTTATTATAAAAAAACATTTGTCATTCTTCTTGGGGAACTTAAAGAAACAGTAAAACATTTTCCCATCGTAAAGAAAACTCTCTTAAAATATGGACAATAACAAAACTGCTAAATTCTTTCCAGAATCTCTATGTAGATAAACAGTACCAAAAAAGATGTGTCACAGTTTCTGGATGATCCCCACAGAAAGTACAATTAGGATTTATGTCTCTTTTAAATTTTACCATGTAGTGACTGGCTGGATAACATTTATGTAGAATTTTAAATGAGACTTCCTTCACCTTATTTACAATCAAATATTTATGGGGGATCATCCAGACTGTCTTCCACTTGATATCTGGAACATATCGGTTCCTGTAAGATATTATATACGATATCTTCTTGGAATAAACTACGTATTCTCTTATTGCTGTTAGCAAGTTCCTGTGAAAAGCAGATTTTTCCTACTGCTGACTCAGCTGGATCAGGGAGAGTGACTAAGGTAGATATTAAGCTGTCAGTTTTTTTTATAAGTCCCCGAGGGTATGGCACCAAGCACCATTGAGAATTCCTGAACACTGATTGGAAAATTATATAGTGCAATAAAGTCGTCGTAAGTAAGTAGTTGTCCCTCTTTGCGTGGTGACTTTCTTTCACTGCATCCGCCTGCACGGAGCTATGTCACTACCCGATCCGTACCGGAAACCCGATCGGTACCATGCATGTGCAAAAGGCCACTACTTCCGCTCGAAGCATTTTACGATGGTTACGGGTCAGAGTATCTGTTAAGATGTTAAGAATAATGAGTATCTCTTAAAATGTTTGCAATAATGAAACATTTCAATATAATATAGACAAAAACAAAGAATAAAAATATATATTTAAGGCTCAGGATTCCCCGATCCATACCGCGCATGTGCAGATGCTTTCTTATTCTTCTGTTTTATTTAGTGGGCAGTTTACTCCCCTATTTACGAGGATACCGCCACCTGCTGACCGAGCGCATGAACCCTATTGTAAACCGAACTAGCGTCATTACAAACGGGTGTTAAATTTGATTTAGTGATAGTCGAGTGTGTTTATGCTTGTCTGTGTGGAGAGTATTGTTGGAATAGTGATGATGATGTCCGCTATCACTGTCAGTAAACACTTAATCTGGCTGATGAATCTTCATGTGACATATTACTAAGTCAGTATTATTAAGTCTGTAATTAGGCGCCATTCTTCTTATTTTACGTCACTGTTGTTCAATCGAGGGAAAGCTCTCTGTCGAGGAGAAAAGCGTGAATTTGTTTGTATATGGTTTATCCATTGTTTAAATGTCCCGGGCAGTCGAAAAGGTGACAGAGCTGTTGAGAAATGCTAGGAGCTAACTCGGTGGTACCGATCGGGTTTCCGTTACGGATCGGGTAGTGACAAGCTAGATGCGCAAAGCTGATCTGGAGATTCAGTCCTGTAAGGTGTTACACTACGGAATTAATGTTTTCTTTGAAGAATATCCTGGTGAGTCTCACAGTTGCAGATTAAGTTGTGATTCACACAACTTTTCTGAGTATAAAACCAGTCAGGATACAATGTTTGTCGTAGAAGCTGCTAACGATAGACTCTGTGCACGAGAACCTGCGTGCGCTAGTACTGCTTGCCACGTGTTCCCAGAATCCTTTGCGGTTTTACCCCAGAATGAAGTCACATTTTCAATCTCAAAGCCAGATGTTTCCCCGTTATGTCGATATCAGTGCACACATACACAGCATGTCAACAAACTGTGAAAAAAAGCCATAGGATATAAAAAAATACATGAATGATTGCTGGTAAGGGTCTCTATATGTTAATATTTACAAAGGGTATGTTGTGACTTATCTTCACAATTACAGTGGTCACTCGCTATAACGCGGTTCACCGTTGCAGCCTCGCTGTTTCGCGGATCCTTTTAGTGCAATTTTGCATGCTTTTTTTTTGTTTTAAGCGCATCGTGTTCTGCATCCCGATCGGCTGTAGATCATTGTCGATCTCCTCCGTGCCGTGCCGTGCTCTCCTGTACAGTACAGAATCGCTACATCGATCACTAGCAGTGTGACTCTGAAGTGCTATACTGTATGTTTGTAAGTTTTCTCCCCAACAAACAACAATGTCAACGAAACATTTTGCACCGTCAAAGGCACCTGCACCCAAAGGGCAGAGGAAGATACTAACCATCGCACAAAAAGTTGGACTTCTGGACATGCTAAAGGAAGGTAGAAGTTACTGTATTTTTTTTTTTTTACCATACCGCGCACTGGATTATAAGGTGCATTAAGCTTAAATTAAGCAATTAAGCTTTAAGTTAAATTCATTAGTTCTAAAATCTGTCATTATTATTTATGGAAAAACAAATATACTGTATGTTTATTTCTCAAATAAATGTTTGGGATTGAAAACAGGTTTTCATCTTTGGTTTCATTCTATAATGGACTTTGAGAGTGTTTAAACAAGAGAGAAAAGTGTGAAACTGTTCATGCCTGTCTGAGAAAAGTGTGTAAAGTATGCAGTGAGGGGTTTTATAGCCTTAAAACATCTAAAATAATTGTAAAAAATAAAGCTGGCTACTTCGCAGATTTCATCTATTGCTGGTTATTTTTAGAACATAACACCCGCGATAAACGAGGGAACTCTATATACAAATACTGAGAAATTTCAATCCTTTCTTCCTTTGTTCTTAGGCGCGAGGGAAAAATATATCGACAAGTTGATGAAAATCATCTACAGATATATTCGGTAAATGCCCAAGACATCTTGAGAAATGTAAATCGCCGCTTGATTCGTCCATTTGGTTGGCTTTTTTTGGAAAACCCGACCGTAAACAAGACGCGAATATCACACTGGAAACAAAGCACCCTTCAGGAGTTTCCCCACTCGAAGTAGCATATGCTAAAGTGCACATAGTCTATTCCTTAGTTTCCTTAGCTATGTTAGCCTGTGGAAAGTATGCTAGCGTACCCACATGTGCTCTCTGGGCTAATGCGCTTACATGTGAGGTTTTTAGCTAACACACCACATGAGACACTTTTCATGCTTCATGATTTGCAGTGAAATGTATGTTTGTCGTTGATAGATTGTTATTGGCCAATAAGAACTGTATCGATGTGTGATGACGAAAAGGGATAACAGTAGAGAAACACGTGTTTTATTTTACAAGTGAAGTGATTGCTCTGCACGTTGTGTGCAGGCTGTTTTTTTTTTTTATGTGGTAGAAGTCTGCTGCAAGGCCCAAGCGGTGCCATCTAAGGACTGGATGCCACTGGAGATGCCTACAAAGGAAGCTCTCAATCTGAAAGCCACCTGCTTCCTTGGAGGGTGGTAGGATACAACGATTTGCAATGTTTTTTCAATAGGATCTCAGGACACTTTATGGTGCTACTTTTTTTCTTTTTGGGTCAGACCTGATTCCACTTAACACAAAAACTGATGCATCTAAAAGCAAAACTGTGACTAAAGACAATCCAAATAACTTTGAACACTTACCAAACACTGAATACTAAGTGCACTGAACTGAAATGGACAGCATACCTGATACATTTATGGACACTTGAAGTGATATATTGGACATTGTTGAAGATTACATGTTTGAAATGATTTAAATGTTTTGTTCATGTCTATGTTTTTGGACCATTTAAATGTTTAATACACTCAAATCACATTTTTCCTTTAAATTGTTGTCAGTGTCTCATTCCGAGTTTTCTTCTTTAAGTTGAGTTACCACTGCCAGTTTCCTTACGATCCTAACTGAACCCAACAAGAGTAGATTCTCAGATATTTGTTTTGTCTTTCCTTGACTTTGGATGACAGATTACTGTGGATTTGACTGATTTTGACTACTCAGTTAAAAAGGGTGACATACCCATGACAAGAAACCCCAAAACATAAAATTTCTTAGTAAGAATCACTGGTAAAATGTCACAGATGGGAAAATGTTTCATTTAAGGCTGCACACCAAGACTGATGGTTGACATCATGGTGGCTACCTGTGACTGGTCATTAATATTCTTAATATTATTATTAATATAAGTTTCTAACAATTACCAAAGCATCATTTCCATGATAAAGGTGTCCTTTTGGTTCATGAGCAACTAGGGCTGCACGATTTTGCATAAAATGAGAATCACGATTTTTTGGCTTAGAATTGAGATCACGATTCTCTCACGATTTTCTTTTCCAGTATAAATATTTATTGCTTTTATTAACTGCACATCAACTTCGTAACAGTTGAGACTCAACATAAAAACAATAAATAAACATAAAAACAATAAATGTCTCACATTTTGTCGTTGCCGCAAAATGTTGTACTGCTTGAAATTCCGTCTCCACCGTTGCTCGACACTGCGTGTATAGAGCAGGTAGTGCAACAATAGAAAAATAGTTGCGGGACGGCACTGTGTAGCGTTTGTCTAGGGTGTTGATCATTTTCCTAAATCTCTCGTTTTGCACAGTGTTGATGGGAGCCATATCTTTGGTCAGGTGATAAGTAATAGCCTCCGTAATTTCTTTGTGCCTGCGGGAGTTCGACGGGTATAGGGAAGCGCTGTAAAAGGTTCCCGTTATTGATGTTTGGGTGGTTGACCGGGATGGATTTTCTCCTGTCACTTTCTCGTCATCCCTGACTTGCTCTCCGTTGTTTTTTCCCTGCTAATGTTAGCAGCCAGCTTCTGTATCACGTGGTATAAGGCTCCGCCCTTGTCATTTGTTGAGCAGGAAGAGTGAGCGCTTGTTTTCATGCAGATTACATCCTGGATCAAAATGCGGTACAATCGTCGTAGTCTTTTTTTTTTTTTTTTAATCGTTGTCATTTGGAAATGAGATCGCACATAAGTATGAATTGAGATCGCAATTTTTTAACGATTAATCGTGCAGCCCTATGAGCAACTATCCATTCGTCCATTTATTCTCTTCTGACAAATAGTTTGAGAGAAATGAATTCCCAGGCATGTGTAAATGGTGTGGTTAGTTGGACCAGCAAAGTATTTAAAAATTGACAAAACCAGTAACAGCACCTTGAGTTCTGATTTTGTTTTCACTTCAAGCGTTCCCGTGGTTGAAGATGAACCAAATATAAGGCAAGCAAGAAACACATCAGACAAACATGAGAAAAGAAAATCAAGCCACAACAACAGAAACATCGACATCAGATGGAAAACAGCAGAGCCCGCTCGCTCTGAGCTGCTTTGTTGTCTGTGTCGGTCATGTTGAGGGAAAGCCGCATCATTGATTTTTCTGATTCCCTGCCGTCGACAGCCAATTTAAATTACACACAAGCAGGCTTCTATAGGCAACAAACATCCATATCTACACATGTATGCATTGTATACACAATGTACACACAGACACCGACACACATACACAGACAAACACGTCTCTGTATTCCGACCTGCTGCTGACAGCTGATTGGTGGATTAAACTAGGTGACTAAAAGCGGCGAGGTAATCTTCTCTCATTATTTCAATTACCAGGCTAAACGCGGCAATCAGCTGCATAATGATGGCTGCTGGGCGAGAGAGGGTGAGAGACAGAGGGAAGGAGAGAGAGAGAGAGGGAAGGACGGGGTGAGAGAGGTGGGAGAGGAAGGTAGCAAGAAACAGAAAAAGGATAGAAAATGGAAAAGATATTTGCATTGATCTCAGAGAAAAATACACAGTTTAAGGAAAGCGATAAAAGAAAACAAGAGAGGGCGGGCAAGTGAAGTAGCAGGAGAAGGGAGAAAAGCAAAAGAGAAGACAAAGAGCAAAATATTTGTATTGATTTTGGAAGGGGAAAAGGACATTTGCTCGATGAAGAAAAAAAGAGAGCAGAGAGCAGAAATCAATGGCGGCATTTGCATTGATTTCTTAGTGGGAATTCACGTTTATTTGGAGAAACACGAGGAAAACTAGAAAATAAAGAGAGAGAAGCAGAAATGGAAAGAGAGATGCACAGAGAAAGAGAGAAGATGAAAATATTTGCATTGATTTCTGCAGAAGTGATATTTTTCTGAATGTAATGTTACTTTCTGAAAACAAAGAACAACAGACATGAAGAGAGGAAGGACTGTGGATGAGGAGGAACACAGGGAGGTGGGCAACAATGGTCAGCAGGAAATAAGAAAGAGGAAAAGAAGAAAAGCAGGTGGGAGAGGTGGAATACTAAGAAGGAAGCAGAGTTGGAAGACAATGAAAAGACATAAGAGGGAAAAAGATGGTGGAAGAAGGCGGGGAAGAGGTGGTTCAATGGAAGGAAAGAATAGGATTGGAATGAAGAAGAGGAGGAGGTGGATTGGAAGATGGAAAAGAAATGTGGAAGAAGAGAACAGAAATGTGAGAAAGACAGGTGAAGAAAAGAATAGATGTCATGGAAGAGTTGTAGCAGGAGGCCAGTAAAAGAACAAAGAGGATGAGGCTGTGGAGTAAAAGAAGAATTAAAAGGATTAAAAGGGGGAAGACTGGAACAAGAGGCAAAAAAAAGAAATGGGAAGGAGAAGAAATAAGGTGGATGAAAAAAGAAAAGGAAGGAAGAAATACCACACATAGGATATGATAGGAAGCAAGACAAGGAGGAAAGGGGTAACAAAAAAGATGAGCACAAAGGGGAAAGGGAGAGGAAAGGAAGGTAGAGGGATAAGAAAGATTACTCTACCTACTTTACATATAGGATGAGGAAACTTCAAATGCATCTTTTGACCTTCTTGTCTGACTCATTCAATTGTATCTTACTCATCTCTCTCTTTCTTTGCCTCCCCCACTCCTCCCCTCCCCTTTCTTTTTCTCTCCCTCTTTCTGTTTGATTGACAGGGTGGACAGATGCTGCCCTATAAACAGGTAACCTGATCTACAGAGCCCATCTGGTCACAGCTCTGTTCAATTCACACTTCACACAGACACACACATACACACGCACACATACACACGCAGACATAAAAACATACACTCCCACTCCAATGACTCACATTCACACACAAATGTTGGGGGACATAAAACCACACACACACACACACACACACACGCCTGGATACAGACAAATATGGAGTCGCATCAAATAAATATGGAGGAGGACACACACACAGTGACTCACACACAAACACACATATGTGAGTGTGTGTGTGTTTTTTTTTATATGGCCTGACGTTAATAGTGTAGCAGATATCACCTGGGCAGGTCTGAGCGGCAGATGGAGGATTTGTGTCAAGATATTGTGTGTTGTGATGCTGGGCAATGTCCGACCCAGTCAGTAACACAACACATAACCGAAAGAATCAGACGAGTGTGACCTTGGCGTGACCAATGACGGGCTGCTGAAGAGATCAACTGGGCAGAAACAGCTGCCCAGTTGATCTTTGGGCACAGCTTCCTACAGCACGCTATAGGAAGTCTAGGTCTAATGCCTCTTTTCCACTAGCAACTACTTGGCTCAACTCGACTTTCTTCATTACATTTGAGTACCATCTGAATATAGCAAGGTGGCCAAAAGTCCTGCGACATCATTATATGTGACACAAACAAAGCACAACAATGGAGGACATACTTCCTGGATTGTATACTTCCTGCTCCACCAAACACAAAAATGTCTAGGCCTCGTCACTGGATCATGGTGTTGGTTTGTTTGTAGCCATTTCCCTCATTGCCAGGTTTCACAAGTGGCAGGTTTAATTGTTGTGAATGAGTCGCTCTCATGACTCATCCATGATGTCATTTCTTGGCCAATCGGTGGCATGCATTCTACTGATGCCACATTTTCTAAAAAGGTACCTGGTGGCAGGTACCACCAGCTAATGGAAAACCCTAAAAACTGAGAGGAGTTGAGCTGAATAGCTGCTAGTGGAAAAGAGACATTTGTCTAAACCTGATATTCCAGCTTTATCTGAGCAATGGCACAGAAAGAGCCACAAAAAATTAAAAACAAAGTGAACAAGCAAGATTAAAACAACTATTCCTTTGGTGAAGAAACAATATGCTGGAGAGGAAATGAATTCATAAATCAGTGGACAAAGGGGGTAAAAGTGGCTTGTGTCAACCTGTCAACTTCCCAAATAAAGGCAAATAAAGGTCTGTTTATGGCATCTAGAACCTCAAAGGTTTCACCTCATTCTGCCTCAAAGGTAAAAAAGATTTATTTATGGAATCATCCTTGATCTCGGGACAGCTGGGAAGAAAATGCGAATGTTGTCCAGGAAGTCTAACATGGATGTGGTGGCGTTGATTTCCAGCTCGTCATCTCCGCAGAAGGTGTTTAGAAGAAGTAGCACCTGGTCTATTTCTGATGGGGTGGCTTGTGTTTCTGTAGCGTGAAACTGACTCATGTGGCTATATTTAGGTTTTGTGACTGACATACTGCAACGTTTCCATAGGAGTCGAGGAAAGAGGAGTTTTTTTTATTTTTTGACTTCTCTGTAATCTATTTACAGAGAAACAGATTTTGTATATATTTATATGTGTTCATGGATTTGTCCGTACTGTTGCTGATCAGACTGAGTCCTTCTCACTCCTGTCTGATGGGAGGCAGCCTGTGACACTAATGTCTACCCAGAATGCACGGTGGTGCTTGTAGGCACTGGCAAGTTGCTGCTCATCCTCCCTGTCTGTTGTTGCCACGGAGACCACAGTTTGAGGAAGACACACACACCTGTACAACTGATACTCATGGATTTCTGTGGATTTGATATGACAGTGTGTATGAGTCTATGTTGTTTGTACATGTGTTTCATGTTTTAAGAAAATTTAGTATAATATTAAATTACAGTGTTCGATTTTCCAGATCTTAGTTCTGACTCAAATCAAATGGTTTACTCCAGTGCTTAAATAACTTGATAGACTCAGTGATATACAAAGTCAGTCAAAATCAGAGGCAGGAGGTAGAGTAGGTTGCCTACCAATCAGACGGCAGGTAGATTGATACCGTGGTTACTCCCGTTTGCTTGTCAATATTACTGATCAACACATTCACTCTATAATGTTTCCATGTGTTGGACAAAGCTCTTAGGTACAGGAAAAAAGAGTTTGCATAAATGTGTGTGAATAAGGCTTGTAGTAAATACTGCTCAGAGTGGAAAGGCACTATATCAATACTAGACCATTAAGCAAATCTGCTTCACCTGAAGGTGTCCAGGTTTTGTACAAGTATAAGAAAAGGAATCACACTGATATAAATTTAAAAAACACATTCTTAGTAGTTCAGTTCAGTTCAGTTCAGTGTCTATACTAAAGGTAGGACCACAAAGCATTTGTATCGCTTTTCTGTATTTAGTAACAATAGTTGACCACAGACAGAAACACTACAAAGACGCACAACATAACAACAAATAAACAAAATGACCACAGGAATGTGTGTAAAGCTTTTTGAAAAATGGAAAGCAAGCACAGAGAAAAAAAATATGTGTTCAGGGCCCATTGTCTCATACTTCGCGCAAGCTTCCTTTGTGCTAAAATTTCACAAAGCAACTGCCCTTTACACATAAAATACAAATGGCTAGTAGCTAATTAAGGACTCCAAAAGGCCTTTCCACATGACCCTTTGGAAGTTAATGGCTAAATGTAACCACCTCTCCAGTCATACAATAAGCCAACGCCAGAAGCTAACAGTTAACAGCTAACCAGTAATTACGAACTGGACCCTGAGCTTCACCCCAAAGGACTTATCATGTTGTTTAGCCATTAGCATAAGCTAGCACGCTGCCCTAGTATGGCGCCCAGCTCGCCCTGTGGCGTGCTGGCATTTCAAAGCGGTAATTATTACAAACTGGTTGGCAAATGCTACTTAGCCTCAGCTGGGGGTCAGAGGAATTATGGGAGAATGAGTCCTGAGAGCCAGAAAGGGGCGTGGCCGGCTGGCCACAGAGCATTTTGTTTTGGATAATGATAGATTTTAGCTGCAGGTCACTTTGCTGCACGCTCACCTTTTAACCATTCTCCCCATTTCCTTGCACCTTCATCACCTCCTAAGTTCTCTCCATCGCTACTTCACTCTCTTTTCTTCCCCTCCCTCTTCTCCTCCTTGTTTACCACAAACATTTCCAGTAAACATAATAACAGAGGGCACCAACCTGTTGCTAGGCGACAATTACAGGAACAACAGTGATGCAGGGCAGAGATGACTGAGTGTTTGTGTGTGTGATGATCAACTCACCGCAAAAGCAAGCAAGCAGGCAAACAAACAAATAGAATGAGAAAAAGACCTCATGTTCACTTTGAAGGCAGATAAATGTTCGTAAAGTTTTCTTAAGCAGCTCTGAGTCCCACGGACATGTTTCTCATTATTTCATACATCCTGATTTGATGTTTGGTTTAGTATAGGAGACGTAAAAGATCATAATGAAACTGTAATCAGACATAAACAAATACTCAACAAAAACCAAAGACAAAACAAGCAAATAAATATATAAAATGACAACAAAGACATACAAAAACATCCACAATGAGACTCGAAATGCCACTAAAGAGACACTGAAGAACAATAAAAAACAACTATGAACAGGACCCAAAAGACAAAACAAGAGTAAAAAGTTACAAAGCAAAAGGTAACAACAAGTGAGCAACAAACAAAAGCAAGGAGCAAGCAACAAAATGTGTCCTGCTGAGAGCAGATGAGTCTTTGTAACGGTTTTTTTCAGCATTACTCCAGTCCCTGAAACCCTTGTACAGCCACAGTAAAAAGACAGGACAGCCACTTTTAATTCTAAGTTCTTGGCTATTAGGACTTTTTTTTGTACAAAAAATAAGCCAAAATGGAGAAGTCTAATGTAAAAAGACAAACAAACAAACAAAAAACCAAAAAAACCTCCACACCATGCTTCAATAACTGCTAGAGCCATCTTTAGCAGCAATAATGTAAAATCATCTTTTCAACGATTCCATTCCACTTTTCATTACAACGCCGCTTCAGTTCATTGACTTAATCATCGCTGATGTTTGTTGTACCACAAGTCTAGTGGTTGGTTCAGATGCAACTTTGCAACCCCAAGATATGTTTTAGAGAGAAGACGCTTTCCCCTGGCAACCATTTCAAACAAGCCACACTTGTTCAGTGTTTTTCTAATCCTGCTGTCATCAAATTTAACATTTAACGTGATAACTGAGGCCGGAAAGCCTGAGATGTGGCTTCTTGTTTTTGCAAAATTGCACTGAGGTCTGACCAAGGGGTGAATTTACTGGCAGGTCCACTCCTGGGAAAATGAAGTTTGGCAGCTGTCTATAAATGTTTTCCAGTTTTGAATAATCTTACAAAAGTATGAAGGACAAAACATTTGGAAAATGGGTTATTAACCTTTTCAGATTGTTCCCACACTGATGGGCAGTAACAACTGCTTCCCTAAGATCATTGCTGTCTTTCCTCCTTGGCATTATGTTAACACAAACCTGAATGTCCAACAACATGCCAAAATGTGCATTATTATAAACGTGGTCACACTTAATCAAGTGCAATTAATCAAGGCTGATTATCAACACCTTACTGCTACTTGCCCCCTTAATGAGACTTTGTTTTTTTTCCACACACTCCTTACATTTTGTCTTATTTTTTGCTAAAGAAATAATTACACAATGCTGCCAATGTTTTATATTTCACCTTAGGTACTGGATTTACAAAATTAAAAATTTTTCCCCTAATTTTCTAAGCTTTTTTAGTTTTTTCTCCGTTTTTTTAGAGAACACAGGAATTTGTGCAGCAATTAATAGACTTCCTGTCATGGATCCTATTTGGGCTGCAATTACTTTCTTTTTCATTACCATTAACTAAAGTTAAAAAGGAAAATAAAGACTTTCACACGGGCCCCAGACATAGAAAACTAAAATTCTGGTTTAAATATTTGAGTCAATGATGAACTACAACAACATGACGCAGCCCAAATATTAACCAGAGTCAATTACAGAGGGTCTTTGGTGTAGAAACAATATCTCTGAGAGGAAATCAATTCATAAATCAGTGGACAAATGAGGTGAAACTGGAGTGTGCCAACCTGTCAACCTCCCACAGACAAATAAAGGTTGGTGAAAAAATAAAAAGATTATGTTAAGTTGAACTGTGCCATCTGGGAGATCAAAGGTTTCAACTCAATCTAGCAGCAGCAGAAGGAATGTGTGTGTATGTGTGTGTGATTGCACTTTCAGAGGGCATGTTGACAGCTTCAGTCTTCATTGTGTGTTCGTGTGTGTGCTGGTGATTAAATGTGTGTGTGTGTGAAGTGTAAGTGTGAGAGTAAGTCGTTCAGTGATCCTTAAAAATCTTCCTCATGTAAATTGATAGTACACTTTCTATATCGTGTGTGTACTCTGTGTGTGTGTGTGTGTGAGGCCTGTGTAAGTTAAGAAGCACCCTCTGTAATCTTTGACCTCTGCCATCAGCTTCAGCCAGATGCTGCCACCCCCCCAGCCTCCTTTCTTTTTGCGAACCCCCCTTTTTGGGCTAATATTGAGTGCTCCACTAATACAAATAAATACATTGATATTAATATCTTTCTTTCTCTCTCTCTCCTGCACCCCCCCCCCCCCCCCCCCCCCTCCACACACACACACACTGTCATCATTGTATATGTTGTATATTTCATCATTGTATATGTATAACAATGATGATGGTGTGGTGGTGGTGTATCAGAAGTGGGGTACGCAACTTTCATAGAAGTGGCCAACAAACAAAAGCGACTCATTGTCATGAGGGGTGTATTTTAAAGTGAGATAAATGTGTTAACAACCTATGTTGAGGTTAAAGTCAGAGTTAAGAGTTTTCAGTGTCATGAAAGTTGCTCTAGGTTCTTTCCTAAATAAATCACCATGGTAACCTACGCTGAACACATAAATTATTTGGGGTCAGGTTATGTTCAGAGGTTTGATATAAAATTAGCTGGAAGTATAATTCTGTTTTTTACAGAATGATTCAGGTGCAATGTAAATTCTCTACTGGGGCAATACATTTTATATGTGCCACTTGTAAAGCTGTACCTTACCTTACTAGGATCACAAATAAAGCCGTGCTGTATTACAACACTGCAAACATGTTGCTGTATTGGAATTTGCATGCATTCAGCTGGTGATCCAGACGTATGCACATCTTTATACTTCTGCTTTTAAGTCTTTTTTACACTGCTGGAATTGTAGCTACTGAAACAGAGAGCACACAAAGAATTCCTATTCATTCAGTAAAATTACATTTACTTTGATCTGCCCACTAACTACTATTTCCACATCTCCTTTATTGGGCTCTGTGACAATAGTATTTAATGTTTAAGTGTGTCCAGTTTCAAGTTTCAGAGCTGTAATATGCAGCTGTCATGTAAGTAATAAACTGCAATATTCAATAATTGCTCAGATTAAAATGTTTATTTTACTGCTCTGTGCACTAAATCGCTGAAGTAATGATTTTCTGCAGCATTAAACCCATGTCTTATTTCCAACAGAGCTGCATTTTACTCTTAGATTTTTATGTGTCCTCAATCACATTTTTAGAAAAGGCCATGAGTCATCAGGCCTGCAAAAATACTTGCCAAATTAACATCCACATGGATGACAGGACCAAGTTTTCCCAGTGGAACATTCCTAAAGCCTTACACTGCCCCTCCGGTTTGCCTTCTTCCAATTGTGTATCCTGGTGCCAGATGTTAAAGTGATAAGCGACGTGTGCGCACCCGGCCTGCTACGTTATTTAAAGGGAAACGCAATTCAGACCAGGATACCTTGTTCTATTGCTCTGTAGTCCTCTTTAGATGCTCACATGCTTATTATTGGTGCTTTTGACAGCAGACAGGGGACAGTATGGGGAACCCTGACTAGTCAGCGCTGCCTCACAACAAACTGCGATGCTCTGTGTATTCTCAAAGCCAGCATTAACTTCTGAGCTCCAGAAGAGCATCTTAGGTCGTCATCTGGATCAGACCGCACAGGTCAGTCTTCACTCCCCGTGTGAATCAGTGAGACTTTGTCACCATGATCCTGTCGCTGGTTCACCACTGTTTCTTTCTTGGACCACTTTGGATAGATACTACAGTTTTGGAGATTCTCTGACCTGATCATCTAGCCATCACAGTCTGGCTCATGTAAAAATCACTCAAATCCTTATGCATGCCCATTTTTCCTGCTTCTATCACCAGCTTAGAGGACTTAAGTGTCCACTTGCACCCGAATATATCCCACCCACCAAGAGGAGCTGGAGAGATAATTGGTGTTATTCACTTCACCAGTGGTCATAATGTTATACCTGAATTTCTTTATTATCCTCCTCTTTTGACTCTTGTTCAGCCAACTTCAGTTTTGTTTTGATGGTTATATCCTGTGTGGTTAAAATCATACTGTGTCCCGTATGTATCTAATTCCTATTAATGATGGTGTCAGTAATTGAGACTACTCAAGAAATTTACTTTTCTTTATGAATTTGTCCCATGAACATGTTGAACATTTCCAACAGTGCAGTGCAGCAAGCAGAGTAAATTTCTTGGAGAAATTTAATACTGCAAATTCAAATCAGTAAACTTTTAAAAAGACAGTCAGGGACGTCCCAAATAAAGGATTCTTATTAATAGCTTAGCTTTGCTCTGTGTAGCACTCGTAAATCCTGCACTAAATGGAGTCTCATCAGGGAGGCAATGAGGTTTGGATGAAGACCAACATCCGACAGGCAACAAACAAATATTAAACCACTGAAGCAGCATTGATGACGGATGCTTTCTCTCCAATATGTGATCCACTTGCTGTAATAGACTCTCAACCCTCAGTCTGGACTAAATAGTGAACATTGTGTGTGATGAACTGCGTGGGATCGATGCAGCTGATGCGTTCTCTTCCTTTAATGACTTGGGAAGACATTTATTAAAGGCAGCAGACAGGAAATCGATCCTAACCAGGCTGCAACCACATTACTGCTTCACCCACGTGTGTGCATGTGTTTGTGTGTGTGTATAGCAATATATATGTATATATTTATTTATAAGGAAGAAGAGAAAGTGCTATGTTATGATTTGCTGCATTCAATGGCTAGTAAAAGCTGATTTTTTTTGTCTGTTAAAAAAACTGAAAATACTAATAAAATAAATAAAAATAATCCAAAATATTTGAAAGAGGTTTTGTGACTTTGCACCATCACAAGTTTGTATCACTTTGTCATCCTCTCTTTACTATTTTGTAGTCATTCTCTAGTGCTCATCACACTTTGCATAGCAAATACAAAAAACACTGACGTGACTTTAGCCTGTAATTGCTTGTTTATCTCCAAGAGTCAGTGCTTGAGAATACCGTATCTCCTGATGACAGCGCACAACTCCAATACTTATTTAAAAACGTGCCTGCTAGCAAACACAGCAGCAGTTAGATGAGACATCTGTGTGTCTGTGTGTTTTCATGGAAGACACTTGGGCTCTGCAGTAAACGCAAATCTCCTATTAACACACCACATCTCTAAAACACGAAATTCAGCCGGCGGTGAAAGATCTGTCGTCAGCCCGCATCAGGCTGCAGGGGAAATATTTCACACACACACACTATGACCTGCGCAGGCACACACTCTCACCCTGTGTGTGTATGTGTGTGTGGTCAGATGAGGGTAATATCTGCTGACTGATGATAGTGACGACAGGAAGGTCCTGAAGCAGCCATCACTAACTGGACTGTAAACACAAGGAGAGAGAGTGGGAGGGGGGGGGGGGGGGGGGGGGGGGGGTGAAAGAGAGTGTGGGCTCTTGGGTAAATATGTGCATTGATTAATTGATTGATTATCATCACACTACTGATGTCAGGTTGTCGTGGTGACAAGCTGCAGCTGTTGAGTTTGTCCAGAGCAGGTTAAATGTGAGAGTTGTTGCAGAACAGTGTGGTTTGTGTGTAGGATCCAGTTTGGATTTGATTCTTATTGATCCTCTTCTCTCCTCTATTGCACATCGCCAAAACATGCTTCAACGATCATTTCCTTCGTTTTGTTTGATTTCTGAATGATTGTTTTTTCTGTCGTCTTTCTCGTTATCATGCTATTTATTTTTAATGTAACTTTGCAGTAACTTTTATTTTTTGCAGTCACTTTGTAGTGATGCAGTGACTGTGTGTAGTTATTTCATGCCCTTTGTGGTTTCATGTTTTCATTTTATTGTTTATGTGAGGTAACTTTGCAAATGTTGTGATTTTGATAGATTTTTTTGATTATGTTAGTAATTTGTGACCTTAAATATTTTTTTCTGCAGTTCAGGGGCAATTTACTATTTATTTCACTTCTATATTCACTTTGTGTTTCTTCCCAGTATTATTATTATCTTCATGTTTATATTTTGTATGTGTCAAGTTCATTTTCAGACCAAGCAGTTTTCTTGGCTATAGTTTATGTTTGTGTTGTCCTTGTTTTCTTGTTGTTTTAATTTTGTGTCTTATTCATTATCTTTTAGAATTCCTGGTAATTAATTGACTATATGAAGCTACGTAGACGTAAATCAAGATCAGAGGAAATCTTGAAAAAGCAAAGCTCTGACTGGCTGGTTTTGTGGTTCAATCTCCACAGTGACCACTTTGAAGGTAAAAATGTATGTGTTGTTATATGTAGTCATTCCAAGAGTTACCCCCCCCCCCCCCCCCCCCATAAATAAATAAAGGAATTAACTGAATGCAGTAAATGAAGTGAATGCTGTTGTCATCTGTCAGAAAATCCTGACTTTAATTCTAAAACGTTTAAATGATACTAAACAAAAGCAAAATTCTGCATTTATTGATTTGAAATGACAAAACTTTATAAAATATCCCACTTAAAATTCCATTTACACACAATTCAGAGTAATCCTCGATGTTTTTAATGGAGAAATTTAAAAAAAAGTTTATGGCTGGCTAATACACGCACCCGTATACACATGTGTAGAGTCATATTGCACTGACACAGAGTGCAGGGCAGCGCGGTGTGTTAAAGTGTGTTAACCACATTAAAGGAGCTGTATAATGCGCAGCAGCAGCCTTCAGGAAACCCAAGCTGCTCTAAAAGTCACATTATAAATTTTTGATCAAATTGAGGATATTTTCCAAACGGCTGAAACCCGACGCCATATTTTCAGCCTCTGGTTTCCTTGTTCTTTTCTTGAAGGAGCCGCGGCCGGCATTAATGCGGCCTCTCTCCGGTTTCTGTTTGTCGCTTCCCAGCGTTCGTGTCTAAAAACTGGTGATGAGATTTGCATCGAGCGGAGAGGCACTAAAACCATCAAACCCACCGCCGTTTGGTCGGCAGGATGGCAGGATGAGAGAGGGGAATGTAACCAAAGCTTCCAGATCTGTAATCGCCTTACACACACTCACTGTGATGGATAAATAGACTGCACACACACTCAAGAGATGGACACATTAACTCACACCTCAGTCTCTCACGTTACATCTCGCTTTACATCCTAGCTTTTCCTTTCTATCTCCACCTCTTCCTCCTCTTCCTCCTCCTCCTTTCTGTCTTTATCAGAAAGTTACTTTCATGCCTTTCAAATCATTAAAATGTTTGTTTTGCTTCCACATTTGGCTTCATTGTCTGGCTGTCTCTCTGTGACTCACAGTGAGGTCAGTGGTAAAACAAACTTCAATTACAGCTCGGCTCAGCCTTACAAGAAACAAACTGTAAAGAGGTGAAAGGTCAAAGGTTGAGGCACAAGCTGTTTCCTACTCCTTCAATCCAGACGGACATCAGAAAGAGGTTGCAAAGGCCCGATCCTGGTTCAGAGACCAAAAACGGGGAAAAGAAATGCAGACTTTTTGCTGATGGAACACATCTGACAAATCCCCTGGTACTCAGTAGTAATTATTTTTACTAATATTGAAGGTTTTTTGCTTTACAGTATAAAGCACAATGAGATGACTGCTGTTTTGAATGGAGCAATATGTTCAACATATCAGATAATAATCCATCTATTCATTTATCAAGTTATACGGTATACCCTGCTTTCTGCTACATCCCAAAGCAGGGTATACCCTGGACAGGTCACGATTCTTTGGACTAACACAGAGAGACAGATAACTATTCATGTTAATTATGTTTAATGTACAGTTTGATAACTTGGGCCCGCTCCAACACATAAAAACTATAGATGCAAACTATGGAACAGTATTTATAATAAAGTTATAATAATAATAATAAAACGAAAACTCTCATAAGATATTCTTTCCAGCAAAACATGCCACGTGATTGACAAACTGATTAACTACTAAAAAGTGTTCTTAATGATGTATAGATGAAGTTGTCCCTCTTCTCGTATTCTCTGTATTCTGCATAAAGTTAGTGTGATTTAAACACTAGGTGTACAATCCTCTTGCCATAATTTTGCACTTTTGCAATTTTGTCACCTTTCTCTGTGGCATTTCCTATTTTCATAGAGATCTAGCTCTCCCCTTATTCTTCCTCCCTCCTTTACCCCATCCATCAGAACACTTTCTTCTGCGCTGTTTTCATCTTTCTTTCTCCCCCTTTTCCTCCCTCCCTTCAGTACCACTGTGTTTATGTTTCACTTCATATCGAGTTGTTCCTCTGCTGGTATCAATATTGTTCACTGCCTGCAAATCAATAACCAGGAATAAAAACTTTACCGACCCAATCAATTACGCCCACTTCATTTTCATAACTCGAATCCATCGTCCTCATCATTGCGACAACAGCCTGATGATCAAGCCAGTCCCCTGGGACACATGTACACCCACCCCACCCTTCCCTCCATCCTCAGGCTCCATCCCCACCCAGTATCCCACTGCATTAAAACCAGAATTGTTAACGGGATATCAGATTCTGCAATGATGGACGTTACAACGAGACACTTTGAGAAAATTCGAAGGCCAGATCGGTTTACCTCTAAAACAATGGGATGGGATCAATAACAATATTTTCCCTGGAAAACAGCAGCCTCTTCCCCATCTTCCCGCCTACCCCTCATCCATCCACTTTAAAAGCCCCTCCACATTCATTTTTAATGATGGGAGTGGTGGTGGGGGTGAGGGGTTGGGGTAAGGAGGTGGGATGTCTGTGTGTGTGTGTGTGTGTGTGTGTGTGTGTGTGTGTGTGTGTGTGTGTGTGTGTGTGTGTGTGTGTGTGTGTGTGTTAGCAGGTTGCGCAGTGAGCGGCGATGTTGGATGGCAAATACACTGACAGCTGTGCTGTATGCTGGGGCAAAGATGCCGTTTGGGTCTGATGGGAAGGAGGAGGGGAAGGTCAGTGTCAGTGGCTAATTGGTTCCTTGGCTGTGACACTCGATCCGGCTGATCCAATCAGAGGCGTCTGAGAGAGGATGGAGACACGGAGTTGTACATTGAGGGTTAGATGAAGTAACAGAAACACTCTGTAATACGATGAAATCCAAACGGTAACCTCAGAAATGACCACAGAGTTCAGTGAACTCTTCTGACTGACTCATCAACTCAATATTGCATGTTCGTAACAGTAATATGACATCATCTGGACTACTTCATCACATGCCAATGGAACAAGATGCTGCTAGGTTTATAGCAAATGCAACCGAACTGAACAACGCAATCAAATGTTTAACTCAAACCAAAGTCAAGTCAGAGTGAACCAAACTTAATCCCTGAGTTCAACACTGAAAACCAGCCAGTCAGATGCAGCTTTAAAAAAAAGTTTATACCCATCCAACCAGACTCCATCAACAATCTTGAGCTGCTGCCAGGTTTTAGTTTTAATTTATTTATGTTTTGAGAGACCGTTCTCATTCCCAACACATAACATACCAATGATTTGTCACATCCCGAGGCGTCCCATAGGAACACGTAAAGGTAACCTTCCACGTTCCTATGCTAAGCGCCAGATTGTGGATGGAATCCAATAGAAAGATGCTGCCGGTAACACACGTTCCAGCCGTGTGTTCCAGCCGTGTATTCCCTAACCTTAATCTTAACCCTAACCACAACCTTAACTGTATCAGATAGTGTTTTCCAAAGCAATTCATGACAACAAAGTAAAATAAATGTACATGTGTAGATTCATTCCAAATGGTTCTCATGTTTCAGAAAGCATAACATACCGACCATTTGTCACATAGCATCGGTATGTTACTTTTTGGGATGAGAACATGTTGGTTTTGAGTACTTCAGAAAATCAGTGTGTGTGTGGAACTGCAGCCTCAGGTTTATATTGCTAACTGTGTGACAATGTGCTTCAGGTCATTTATGGGGTTACACAAAACAAGAAGTGTAATAAAGCTACAGTACTTTAAAGAAAAGTAATGAGTAATCTGTGATACAATGCTTTTTTGAGTCAACACTCACAACTGTGACTCACAGTAACAGTTTGGGGTGAGGCTGGCTGATTTGTATCAGACTTAAAGCCAATTCATTTTTTTTCATAAGGAAACAATTAGAAAAGAAAACACATTTCAACCACTGTTTAAAAATGTTCAGTGCATCAACCTACAGTATGTACTGCTCCAAATTTCTGTCAACAGTTCTTGGAAGACATCTTTTGAAAGTCTGTTCTGACAGGTGCATTTAAACAGCGATGAGGCATGAACACATTATGAAGCTGAGACACTCTGACGGACTCTTGAGTCTGTCAGCTACTCGACCTCGAGCTCAAGTACTACTGAAGAGGGGTCAGACACTGGAGAGTTGTACTTTGGTGCTCTTTGGCCTACACGAAATAAACTGCCGTTTTTGATCTGAGAGGTCAACGGGAGGATTAACCCACAAATGTAGTGATGACATCATTACTTCCTGTTGGTCAGCTGCCCCACACTTAACATCAAAAGAGGAAATGAGCTGGATGGATCCCCTAAAGTCATAAGGCCAACAAAGCTCTGACCTCTAGGCGACCTGTGAACTGAAGCTCCTGTTCCTAAATAAGATGCTTTAACCTCAGTGAGAGGAAAAACAAGAGGACTTGCAAGCACTGCTGAACACACTGTCAGTCAACTCAAATCTTTGCTTGTTGATTCCACCTTCAACCTTCAACAGACTTTGATCAAATAAACTCAAAAAAAGTTCTTTGGTCCATCTCAACCACACCAAAGTAAATATCTTAGCTTAAAGGCTGCTATAAACTAACCTCTGTTTATCTTAACTCAACTAATGATTAGATAACATAAATTGATGTAAACTTCAACTCAGCTCTCAGAAACTAACTTAAGTGAATTCCTCATATTAACTGAGATTTAATATAAACTAAAATCTGAGGTGAAAGCAAAACAAACCAAAGTTGTTGTTTTTTTATTTGAATGAATGAAATTCATCAAAGAATAAACTGAATGAATGAATGAATACAATAAATTAGTCAGTGACATCAGATCAGACTACACAAACACCCAAACACACAAAGACAGGAAGTGATGAAGGGCAGCTTCTTGCCGATGTTCTAGTGATTCTTACTCTGAGTGGCAAAATGGCTTCCTGCTGCAATGATCCTGTCAGCAATTAAAGCGAGTTTAACACGTCTTTGTCTCACTGCAAATTACTGTGCACTGTGCTATTAATTTACTCTGTGTGTCTGCATGTGTGTGTGTGTGTGCATGTGACCACCCTGCACGAATCCTGCTGAGGTGTTCAATGAAATCCAGCTGATCTAACCCAGAATCTTTTTCTGTTTTTGTCAAATATATTCCTTGTCTAATATTACTTAGTGCTTGAGATTTGTCTGCTTGAATGTTCCTTTAAACTTGCTGAACATGACAATGATAACCAGTGTTTGTTGGCATACAAGTCAAACTATTTACCTGTCATTGTACTGTTATTATTGGGAAAACAACCCAGACATTCACATCTTAACTTACATCTTCATCCAACATAGAATCACAGGTTAACCTGACGTACGTCTTCAGACTGTGGGAGGAAACAGAGAAATATTACAGGAGCAGTGAAAACCTGGAAATTTCACACAGACCGGCTGTGACGCTCTGTGCTGGCCTGCTTAAAGGACAAAACTGTGAAGTTAATAAAATAAAAAATTCAGAGTAAACAAGTACACTCAAAACAAATAAACAAAAAAAAGAAGAAATAACTTTTCATAACTTTTAAATATTATGAAAATGATGCTCTGAATTGGCCGCGGAGACCTATTGAGCACTGCTGAGTGATTTCAAGTAATGATTAACAGTTTTGATTATTAAGTGTGTGAAATAAATTCTTGTTCTCACATTCCATACTTTGCCTCGCCTTTCTCGGTTCCACCTTGTTTTCCTTTCATTTCTCCTCTGTTACTTTTTCATTCTTTCTTTCCATCTGTGCCCTCTCCTTCTTTTCCTCCACTGCTCTTTCTCCGTATCTCCACCACTACGCTCTCCTCTCTTTCTGTAATTGCATCAGTTTTTTTCTCCCCACTCTAAGATTTGATATGTTTCTCCTCCATAAAGTGTCTCATTAAAATTAATCACAGACTGTATTATATCGCTACCTGTGGTGAAAAATGACAGATTTGCCGATTGCTGCCGTTCAGTGAAGGAGGCTGCGTGTGTGTGTGTGTGTGAGGGTGGGAGGGAAGGGTGAAGTCAAGATGGCGCTGTGCTTCATGTCAGAATCAGTATGTTCATATCTTTTTCCTGCATTTTACACTTCAGAAATCAAATCCTCAACATCATCAGTCTTCTTCAGACGCAGCTACACTGCACTTTAATTTTATTTGATTATTTTTTTAAAAGAAAGAAAACGCTGATGTCTTTTGAGTTGTTTCACCGTCAACAAAAGTGTACTGTCTGACATTGCCTTTTTAGATTTGTGGTCACTAACGGCATCAGTGAACTACTTAAGTTAAACACAAAACGACACTAATACTCTGTGTTTTTACCGCAAATAAAATAGTTATTTTTTGAGTCTGTCTGTCCAGCATGGAGTGGCACTGGTCCCTTAAAGACATGCTTGCTCTAAAGCCACTGATACAAGCTGCCACTTAAAAGCGATGTAGACATCAATGACTGAATAATTTTGACTGAACCACCGTAATTATATTTGATGCTAAAAATTTTATCCTATTACTTAAACCTTCTGTCAGTGATTCTAAATGGTATTACAATAGAAAATTAGACACAATGAAGGCCACATGCTCACTAACCTCTAACTTATAATTGGCTAACTTGAGCATGACAATGAGCATGCATTTCATACCTCCATTTTGAAATACATTATGATCAAGTTTTTTTCTTTATGACGCAAAACAGGAGGTAGCATGGTGGCACAGTGGATCCCACTGTTACGTCACAGCAAGAAGGTACACTGGCTTCCTTCTACAATAGGATTAGGTTAATTCTATATCGCCCATAGCTGGGAGCGTGGACTAGCACCTGCTCAGCAGAAGAAAATGGATGGATGGCAACGATAAAAAACTGCTTACGTACGAGTGAGCCCAAAATGACTCTTTTCAAACACTTAACAATATAAAAAGTAATGAAACAAATACAACTGATATTGAGTCCAGGTAAGTGAATACAAACATAAGTATCATCATATATAACATATGACGATACGTATTACAAGAACAACAGTGAAAGCAGTCATGCTGACTGATTCTTTGACTGCGTTTTGACTCTGGGGACAAACATTTATATAAAATTATAACTACACTGGTTGTGGTTTTTACACATATAGACACATAGATAAGAAGGAACAAGCCCAAGCAGAGGCTTATTGCTAAAAACTCACTAATGGGGAAGTCTGCAGCTAAACAGTGAGAGCCATTTAGCAGCAGCAAAACCAGTAAAAGTGGTTAGCAACATGGCTAACACTAGCAATGCAACATCAAGTCCTAAGAACATTCTTTCAAACTTAAATGACACATGTCAGTAGTATGCCAGCTGTCTGGCTGTTCTAAAGTCCTTTAAAATCCCCACATCAAGTTAGGACAGATATTGCAACTGGACTGGTAGTGGTAAGACTGCATACCTTTGGAGCGGGAGTCGCAAGTCAAGAAATCTGTGGGATAATGGCCTTCTGTCTTGAACTCTGTAAATACTTTTCTTGCTGAGTCAATTTGTTTTGGGTCACACTGAAAAAAAAATATATGAAAAAACGTATTTCGTAAAACTTGGTCGTACCATGTTACATGACATGTTTCCCACTTTTTTGCAGTCATGTTGGCTAAAACAGCATAAATACAGAATTGAAAGAAAGATTTATTGGCAACTAATCTAAATATTGATGGTGCACTTTTCCCATGGCTATAACGAAGAACAAACACAGTATATCCCATAATCAAAAGTTAATTAAAAAATTCTGCCTACTAGTATGTTTTATAACTGAAGGGTTTCCATGTGCCCCCCATTTTATTCTTTTCTCTCAAAGAGTTTTATCTACCTCACATCAATGGCTATTTAGAATCACCAGCCAATCTGACATGCATGCCTTTGGACCTTTGAGGGGAGACGGAGCACCTGGAAGAAATCCCTGCAGGTTTCTCTAACCCAGCAGGGGTTTGAACCAGGAACCTTCTTGCTGTGAGGTGACAGTGCCATTCACTGTCCTGTCCCAAATAAAACCATAAAGAAACATGCACAAATAAATCTGACTTCACTGAAAGTTTGTGTTTAGCACAACAAACACACAGTCCACATGTGATTTAAGCTAGTTTTGCAGTGTACTGAATTAAAACATTTGGATGATTATGGATTTAGTGGATCCAAATTTACTGCTGTAGGTTTTCCTCTGATTCCACTCCAGACTGCATGCTGAGGCCGAATGATTTACAGGATGTTAGCAATACAAAAACAATTTCAACCCCATCTTGTGAAGCTGAGGCACATTCAGAGATTAAATCTTAAAAAGTAAGAGAAAGAAAAGATGCTGAAGCAGCTTAAAGTAGTCTGGAAAAACACTGTTTAACCTCTGCTGACCTGCTGACTCCGATTAAAGGAAGATTCCAGCTATTCTTCTGTCAACCTGTTAGTTGCCTTGCTAGTCTCTTAACCCCTGATCGCCTCAACACACATGCACAGGAAATGCAGCCCAAAGACTCAGCAGGTAGATGTGTTTGTGTGTTTATGTGTCCTGCCAAGCAACTGACCTGCTGACTGCAAGCTCCGCTAATTAATAGCTTTGTCTGTCTCGGCTGGCAGTCCAGCTACGCCTCTGATTGGCTGATAGGAGGAAGTAAACGTGCAAACAGTGGAGTTAGGGGCAAAAACAGCAGCTTTGTTTTGGGAGAAATACATTTGAGTCTTTTAACTAAAAATAGCTGTTTGTGTTTGCAGGTGAGCTATTGTTTCCTCCCTGTCCACCCTCTTTCCTTCCATCATTCAGTACCTATTGCCTTGCTTCTGCCCTGCATCTTTTGTGTCAGGGATGAAGTAGCAAGGTCTATCTGTCATCCCTCTGTCAGCTTACACTCCCAGAACTCCAACTCCCGACAGGGATCGAAACGACAAGGAGTATATTATATCATGTTATGTTTGTTAGCAAATGTGAAAAGAAATACATCGTCATGGTACAATAACCTCTTAACCTTTTTTTGTAGTGACTTTATGCATTTTTGATCACTTTTGGTCTCTTTTTAAGTCACTTTACCTCTTTCTCTGGAGTATTTTATCACTTAATGTCTCTTTTTGTTTACAACCAGCCATCATCACTAACCAGACCACTGGGTAGCGTTACTATCTGTTCCTGAAGAACCTGAATTTGATAGCTTAAAATCTCAATTCATTTCATTTGACTTTACACCTTGTTAATTTTTTATACGTTAGGTCATTACCTTTTCCCTTTAATTTATGTTTGCTTTTATAACTTTTTGTGTCATCATTTGTTATGTTTTACACTGTTTTGTCACATTTTATTTCTCTTTAAAACTGTTTTTGGTCACATTACATGTCTTTATAGTTCAATTCATGTCCCTTGTTACCTCTTTTTTTGGTTTGTCTTTTTTATTCTCACTTATCACTTATCATTATCATTATTATTATTATAAATGTCATTGACACATATCTCTTTAGTATAATTTTATGTTACTTTTTGGTAACATCATCTCGAGTTATCGCCACTACATGTCACTTTATGTGAGACAAAAGGTAAAATACATTTCTCTTTATTATAAACAAAAAAAAGTGTTATTCTGTGCAAATGTTAAAGATGAAACTGCCATATTAAGTTTCACTCTGTGGTGGTGTTTTTATGGCACTTGTGGTCATACGGTTTCCTAGACTGTACACAACACGTGCCCCTACCTTTCCTTTCTATTTTTGCCTTCCCAGGGACAGTCTAAGTTTTATCTTCTCTCCTTCCCATCTGTTGTCCCTCCCTTTCGGTCTTTTTTCCCTCTTTCCCACAGCTGACTGATCAGCTGAGAGTCCTGACTGTGGCTGTAAAACCTCCTGCAGGCTCATTATTTGTTTCTCTTTAGTGTAGCTCCACCTGTAGCCCCTCAGTGTGTCTGTGTGCGAGGGTCTTCGGGGGTTAAGTCCACAGCCCTCCGGGTGTCTTGTCGTCTTTTGTGGCTGCAGACAAAGCTTCGTCCTGCCAGTCCTCTCTGGTCCTTCAGAGGTACAGCGGAGCGAGGACGCAACCCTGGGGCTGAGCTGTCAGTGTTTGACAAGCTCCCCTTTCACACTGAGAGAAAAACACTCGTTTGACATGAGTCCAAATAGCAGAGCCCTCATCATCATCATTATCTTCATCTGGGAATCATGAAGTACAAGGAGGTCCTTAAGGACCTGAAGGTTTGTTGGAAGCAAAAATAAATTCTACTAGACTCAAATCACTGCAGAATCTAAAAACTGTTTTTGCCATTTTTTTTATGTTTGTGGAAACATATATAACAAAGATATACCAAGATAATCCAATGCCATCAGTTTTCTGTCCTCTATTTGCATATTTAATGTTTGTTTATTGTGTTTATATGATTCCGATAGAGCAGAAAGTACACTTTTTTTTTGTTAAATACTGAAAACTGAAGAAATCTAGTTTCTGTTGTTTGTCTGCTGTTAAACAGCGTTGTTACAGAGCAGCTGAAACACAATGAAAATACATTTCATTAATTACATTTTTACATTACATTTCATAAATATTTTTTAAAAATTAGTTCTTGTTTTAGACACTGTAGTTTTTCAACTTTAGGTTTCATGCATTTGAACTCTTCCCTCTTCTCTGCCAAACTGCAGACTATTTAACCATAAATAGAAATGTGAAAGTCCGAAAAGTGAAACCAGACGGGGTTGCTGTGGAGGAATGTCCCACAGTGTTAAACCTTAGCGAGGCCGATAATCCTCTTAATGTCTGTTTTCTCTTCTGACATGTTAACCAGTCAGAACAACACTAATCCTCCTCTGGAGCACCACTGCTGCTGCTGAAAAACGTCAAGAAGAAAGAAGAAATGTGGAAAATGGCAAAGAAAAGAGAACGGACATGATAGTGGATGAGTAAGAAGAAGTGAAAAGGAGAGGAGTAGAAGAAAGGTAGAGAAAGAAACAGTGATTGCAAAGGAGACAAAGAAGGAAGGAAGAGCAAAAAGCAAAATAAATGCTGACTTGCTTTATATTGCACACATGTATCTAGAGTCTTATAGAAAAAAGAATGAAACAAGTGAAACAAGTCAATGTAAACGGAAAAAGAAACAGAGGAAACAGAAAGAAATGGACCGACTGAAGACGGTAAAGAAGAAACCATAGCCGAAATTTTTCTCATGTACTTTCTCTCTTTCTTCTTACACATATATTGTTAATTTTCTCCCTTTCCTTCCATACTAGACTGATCTTGCTATTTTTCTACTTTTCCTCTCTTCGTCTCCATGTTATATCTTTACTCCTTTCATTATTTCTTCTCCTCCCCTCCCTTTTGTGCTGATAATCTATACAAAATCACCACAGTGTCAGTGAGGGACACAGCATGGGGCCTCAGCCATCTACAGGTGGCTGCAGGGCTTTTTATCATTTTTATTCTTCAGAGGTAAAGCCTGGTGGGTGTTTAACTGATTACCTCTGCCAGCTTCTCAGACTCCGATCCATCTCATTGAAACCTACTGTACCTCTGAAGAAGAAACGAGTGCAGTTGCTAAAGATACCTCACCATCCGAGAGAGGGAAGGTGAAGAACAGACTTGGCCATAAGCCTCAGAAGAACTTTTTTTTGTTGTTGTCTTTTTGCGTCTGAACAGACATGTTGATGTTTCCGTGGCACATGCAGAGCGAAGTAAAATTTACTCTGAGAAGCGGTGGTGTAAATATAGAGGAGGTTTGGCCCTCATCCATTAGAGATTCACTGAACCTATTATCATCATTCTGAGAGAGCAGTGTTTCTTTTAAATACTTTCTAGCTCAAACTAAAACACTTAAACATGCTCATTTTGTTAGGAATGCTCTTCATTTGGCTAATTCCAGAAAAGCAGAATTGTTGAACTTTTTCAAATGGTACAAATTTTTGGAAATAAGTGAACTAATATATTCTAGTTAAACTGTTCATACAGTGTCGGAGAACCAGCCTGGAATATTTTCAACAGTCATAAGATAAGAAAAGAAGAATTACGGTTTTCCCACCAAGAGATTACTGTGTTATAGCTACAGATAGAAAATAGATAAAGCTGAAAAGAAAATACTAGAAAGAACGACACTAATAAAGAAAAAATCTAACACAATACAAAGATCTTTAATATAAAATGAATGGAAATAATATGGTTTAAGGTGGTAATGCTAAATTCACTGTTTATTACAACAGTCTGGGGAATGAATACTCATATATATAAAATTATGTATCATTAGTGCAGCTATGAGGTCTTTCATTGTTTGATACACACTTTAAGGAGTTGGCTTTTCAATTTCTCCAGTAAGTATATTTTGTTAAAAGCCTGCTTGTAATGAGCCAGAATTAACATCCTATTTAAAATCTCTGTGAATTACCTTGCTAGCCAGCTACCCAGCCAAGGCCATGTGATCACTGGACTGTTAAGCATGAGACTGCAATCTCATGTGTCCCTTTGTGGGTGTTTGTTATACTCACTTTTCTTAATTTCTTTGTGTCTTAATTTGTTTACTTTTTCACTTGCTGTTTGGTTTGGTTATTGCACCAAAATGACCAGGTTTACACCTACGTGGTTAAAATAGACCCTTTCACAGTGTTAACCCTGCACCTTTAAACAGGGCAGCAAAGTATACACAAAAGATGCTCCTTGCCCAACTGCTTGTATCTGACAAGCTGAAAGTGAGACTTGTTAAATTGTCTCTGTACCCACATGTCATACAAAGTTTGAATAGTAGGCTTTATTTTTGATGTTGACAACACGATTCAGGTGAGATACGTTTGAAGGCAGAGACTATGACAGGTCTTATGAGACTAACTGACAAAGAACAGAATTTGGGTTTTAAAAACTGGAGCTCAAATTTTCAAGTTTGTTGCTCCCAGCTTTTTGTGGGAGGCTTTTTTCATTTTCTTATTATTATAAATATGTAGCTTCAAATAAGTGTCTATAAAGTGAGAGTGTTATAAATTTTCCTCCATAAAGATATCTGCTGAGGGTTCACCTTGTGAAACTAGCTTATGAAGACAGCATCAACAACAGCATCATGAAGATATACAAGAAATAAAATGCATAAATGGGATCTTTTTGGGGGGACAGTTTATGTATTTAACATTTTGTACATTATCATAATCAAGATACTGCTAAAATCAATGTGTTATTTATAAGCCAAATCGTGAAACCAATCTAAAAATACTTGATTTTTTCCCCGGTATCAAGCTAGCTGGTAGTAGCTACATTTTTATCACTGTTTTGATGTTTTTAGTCACAGTAATGACTTGCTGTACGTAAACAGCACTGATGATAATTTGGAGTTTTATACGTGTGTGATTGATAGATAATGTTCTGGTACCCTTGAAAGTATCCATGCCATTTTACGATCTTATCAGCTTGTCTAACTTAGGGTTGTGGGAAGTTGGTAGCCGATCCCGGCTGACACAGCATGAAAGGCCTTGTGGTATAAGCATACAGGCGTCTAAACAAAGCATTTGGATCCCCTTGTTGCTGCAGAATCTCTTTCTAATCTAGCCCTTTTTCAGAGCAGCAACCATCTTAATTCCAGAATTCTACTCATCTCGTCTGTTTCTTGAGGACGTTTGGCCCGTTCAGCACGATGTAAAAACATGGGCCCTATTTGATCTCAGTAAATCGCCAATCTGTTTTTTCTTTTGTTCTATTTCTAGTTTAGTCCAAACAAATCTACTCTTCCCAATTCAAATAATTACCTCCAGAGTATAATCACAGCCAGCGTTGTAGACTAAACTCTGATGTCTTATTCTAGGTAAACTTGGAAGGTTCAGTGGCATTCTAAAAGAAACATTCCCTCTTGCAGGATTTATGATGAATTCATGAGAGGACACAGAGTTCCAACACACGCACTCACTGCTAAAGTTCCAGGGTCAGCAAACACACATCTAGTCTGAAAGCGAATACTGCAGATTGCTCTCATCTTTCCTCCAGTCCCAACACGTCAATCAACACAGTGCAATTAGCTGAACCCCCTAGCACACATGAACACACACACACACACACACACACGGTTTAAAAAAAAGATTTTATTGGATGACTTGACCCTCCTGTTCACACTGTGGCTTTACCAACAACCATTCAAGGAGACATGAAAACAAAAAAACACTTAACCATCAGGCACAGTTAAGTTAAAGTCTTCTGTTCTTTCTGGCAATCTTGCCAGCTCTTCATTGACCTACTACTTTATTTAATCTAAAAGAAAGTAGCAGAATGTTTATTCCTTGGTCACCATATTTCAGTTGAATGATGGAATAATTAAACAAATAATGCCGTTAGCGGTGTTGCCAGACTGGTAACAGTTTCCTTTATTTCTGCAGCAACAGGTCAAATGTAAATGAAAACAGGCTTAAAGTCATGTGATTTTTTTACTAAAGAAAATCTTCTGATTTCTGGAACTGTTACTGAGCCCATGCAGAGATTTCCATGCAGTGACAGATTCATGCCTGTTTTTGCTGCATGAGGGCCCGGAGATCATAGTGTGCATTAGAGTACAGTCAATTACTGGAAAGTAAAAAAATAAATAAATAAAAGTAAATGAAAAATAATAGCAGTTTTCAGAACCAGCTGCATCTTAGATTGATTATATATTTACTGGTAAAAAAAAATATGGTCATGGTTAATCGCTTTGGTATCAAAGTCCTACTCAGAACTAAAGCAAAGAAAACAAAGCCATTGATTTTGACTTGGGGTGTTGCCTAAAACAGAACGTAGTTAGGAGGCACTTGTCTGGGCATGAAAGCTAAGACAAACTAACTGAAAGCCTCTACACATGCTCACAGCAAATCATAGCTCAGGGTTTGTGCTGTTTGGACTGTTGAGGTGTTGAGCTGTTGTTGAGTCTTTGGTTTGATACCATCCAGAGGGTTTCCCATAATCCATCACCACTACACACACACACACACACACACACTTGCCATCCGTCCATCATTGTTGCTTGTCTCAGGAGACATATCTGAGGTAATGGAGAACCATGAGGAATTAGCAACATTTGCTTTTTTGCTTTTAAACAAATTAGTTGTGGCTGGTAACAGAGATACACGCACGCATGCACGCATGCACGCATGCACACGCACACATTTGTTTTCACTTCTACAGGATTTGCTTTATAATTAAATAATGATGTTGTTTTACTTGGGTTGGTATTTTTTTTTTAATCGTATATGCACCAAAAATTCAGATGAAAATAGTTTAGAGTTGTTATGTGTTAGCATTTGTACTTCTGATTAAGTACTTGATGGACTCCATAAGTTTGTTCGGTGCAAATCTTCCTCGATCTTCAAGCAGGTCCATAAATGCTGAACAGGAACATGCTGAACCTGATAGCTGGCTCTTTATCAACATCCCTATGTTATTGCTGCTCATCACCTGACTTTAGTATGGGGTCTTTACCCATCATCCAGCCTTATTTTCCTTTTCGGAGAAGTGAGCACCCTGGGCTCGTTCCCTTTATGTTGCTTTTGCTGATTTGAGATTCCTGTAATTGCTCAAATTCAGAACCTGTAATTAAGGTGCTTTTCTCCTCTTGAAAAAACAAAGCTTGATGTATTGTTCTTTTGATAGTAAGGTCTCCTTGGGTCAAGTTGATCCCCTTTTTCACATATTGTTCCAGCATTCCATACAATGTCAGAGAAGTATATGAAGGACATTCCCATTGTCCCTGATATACGTCCTGGACAGTCCCAGGACATTGTTTAACTGGGAGGCTGATGTTCTGGTCATAAACAAATTCAATTTAAAATTTCATGTCAAAGGCTAGCTACTCCACTTTCAGAAAACTGAAATAGGATTTGCCCTTTCCCAAATCAATAAAGCTCTGATATCGAAATTACTATGGGTAGTCTGTCTTCCCAACAGCTCAGCTTTTGGCAATGTGTATGTCTGTGCACGCTATTTATGCTTGATTACATTCTGAACCAATCTTGATAGTTAGTTAATGACTTAGAACTCCAACTTGACTTCTAATTATATTCTGTGGTGGCCCTGAGAGATCAAGTGGACTGCAACTTAAGAAAACACTATCAGTAGAAAAACAAAAAGAGCAAAAGCGTTGTTACGACCCGGCTCTGCTAGGCGACAGGGGATGTAACATAAATGAGCCCAGAGACAGGAGGGTTCGATAAAAAGAAAAACATAAGGTTTATTAACACAACTGAAAACCGTTAGTGAAACAATTCACTAGGCAATAGGGTGATTTAAACAAACATAATGAACAACTCATATATTCAAATAACACTAATAACACCAGTAGAACACTAATCATCTAAACATCTCACAGGCAGCTACTCAAAAACAAAGGCTCAAAGGCAGCAGTGCAAAGGCAGGAGGGACAGTCTACACCAGGGGTGTCCAAACTCCGGCCCATCTTTAATTGGCCCGCAAGTAATTTTATAAATAGAATAGAATATGGCCCGCACTTCAACTTTTGCTTGAGTGTATTGCACTTCTTAGTTTTAACAGCAGGGGAGCTGCTGTTGATCAAGGCAGTTGCTCCACCAAAAAGGACAATCACAGAAGAAATTTACCCCCAAGTTACTAAACATGGCAGAACCAAAGAAGCGAAAGGTAGAAAGTGAGTGCAGAAAATTTCAGACACAAGAATTCAAGGAGAAGTGTATCTGTTTGATCTGCACTGAAACTGCGGCAGTTATGAAAGAATATAATGTACAACGTCATTATGAAACCAAACATCAGGCCTATGCATCCTACACTGGTGCTGAGCGAGAGCAGAAATTAAAGCAAAGGCTAGCTCTCCTGCGGGGTGAGCAACAGTATTTTTTTCATGCTCAAAAGGTCCAGGAAAAGGCTACAATAGCCAGCTGTGAGGTCGCCCAACTCATCGCAAGACATGGCAAGCCTTTTTTCAGATGGAGACCTCATAAAACACCACCTCGTTAAAAGTCACCGAAATAATGTGCCCGGAAAAGGTGCAGGACTTCAACAACGTCAGCATGTCCAGAAAAACAGTTGTGCGACGCATTGAAAACTCGTCAGCCAACATTAAACTGCAACTGTCTGATAAAGCTGTGCTTTTGATTTTTACTCCATCGCATGCGATGAGAGCACGGATGCCACAGACACCGCACAGCTGCTAATTTTTTTGCGGGGAGTGGACGAGAACACGAGCGTTTTAGGTGAGTAAAAAATATATTCCACAGTACCCATGTGTTAATGTGCAGGTACACATGCTTCAAATATTAATAATGCGCATCAATTCTCTCACTACCGCGCTTTTGCGCACCACTTTCTTATATGCGTTTTTCTTGTTAACACACAGAGTACACACCGCTGTGCACAGCACACGCAAAGTCAGCTGATCTCATCTGATGCAGATCTGCTCCTTGATCAAGTGACATTTGTCCGGATTTTTGGCCCGAGTGGTAATCAGCACCGCAGCTGGATGACCCGATTTACATACCCAGCGCAGCTGATACTCACCAGAATAATTTACTAAAATTATATGCACTCCTGTTATTAAGTCCAGTTCAGTCTGTTAATGTTGATAACAGTTTCAAACGAACGTTAATAGATGCTTTGCTAAGCCTAATAACTTAAATAACAAACTTGAAATGTACCCGTCCCATTTTCCCCTTAGTTTTTTCTCTGTGCTGTAAATCTTCTGTCGAAGAAGAAATCTGAGGCTGCTGTTCTGAGAATGAGCTACCAAAGCTTTTTCTGAATAAATCAATAAAGATCCATTTATGGAAAGCTGTGATGAAGGCATTTTGTCTTTAATTATATTCAACAATATAACATATTTGACCACTTTTAAGTGATTTTTCTAACTTTAATACACTAAAGTTAAGGTTATATACCTAATTTCTAGTAAGTGGCCCAGCCCCTCCTATATTTTTATGTATGTGGTCCTCAGTGGAAAAAAGTTTGGACACCCCTGGTCTTCACAGTCTGTTCGCATCAACAAGTCCCCCATGAATGACGACTCCTCAGCCTTTTATGCTTCCCAGTAAATGCAGGCAGGCGCGTCATTGGTCCGTTGTGTTCAAGGCTCCTGCAGCAGCCAATGGTGTGTGTGGACTGGCACACTCTGATCTGCATGAAGTTGGGCGGGCATAGGTCCCTGACCAAGCAATCACACGTGAGTCCTGGAACACTTTGATTTCCCCAGAGCAAGGCGGGGCCACCTGAGGCCAGAGGCCGTAACAAGCATAAAACAAAAAAAAACAACTGCATTTTCAGCTGTGTTTTGTGTGCTTTTGCAACGCTTTTCTATTTGCTGGTGTTTTCTTCAGTTGCAGTCTGCTTGACCTCTCAGAGTCATTATAATATTCACAGTGATATATTTCCAACAACCCATCACAAAAAAACAAACAAACAAAAAAAAAAAAAACTAATTGCAAAATGTCAGCAGCCAAAATGTCAATGTTGAGGCTCCAAAATTTGTTATTCAAAAACAGCGGGTGATGTCAGAAACTCCTTTGATTGATTATATAAAGTGCATGTGTTGCAGGCATTTCATCACTGATACTTTTTCCTAATGGACAAACAAGTGCACAACAAGTGCCAAGCAATAATAAGAATGATAATTATTACCTCCACTGAGGAGGTTATGTTTTTGGTAGCGTGTATGTCTGTGTGTGTCATTATTCTGTCTCTAAATATGATACTTCGAAAAGTCTTTTTTTTTTTTGCCTGTCCCGTTTGGCTCTTTTGCCGTCAGAATTGTTGTCTAAAGGCGAAGAAAGATGCCCAACGGATTTACTTTACCAAATCGACCATCCCAGCCTTGCCGTAATGGTCTATTTGATATACCTTTTATTGTTTATTTTATTTATTTTTTATTTTCACTTGCTAGATACGGGACAGACTTGAATGAGGAAAAGAAAAGGGAGAAAGGAAGAGGGGGGGGGGGGGGGGGGAAAAAAAAAAAAAAAAAAAAACAGCGGAGAAGAGGGACGGGGATAAAGGGCAAAAAAACAAAAAAACAACTAAATAAGCAGACAAAAAAAATACATATATCAATCACCTGGATCACCTGTTGAGAAAGAAAAAAAGAAAACAAGCAGAAGAAAACGAGAGCAATACAATAAACAACATCACGATGATATATGTGAATATAACAGTAAATACTAAATATTAAACATTATTGTGCAGCACGTAAGATCGACAGCGCACAGTGTGCTTTGAGGTAGGAGCCAAAAAGGGTGCAGTTTGTGTGTGTGTGAGCACCGTGTGTACACCTGTGAGCATGAGCGCGGTTGTATTTAAAAGGTTCCTTCATGTAATGATCTGCTAGAGGGTGTGGGGGGAGCCACAGCCCCGTCCTCCAGGGCATGAAGCAGGTATGGAGGAGATCCAGGCTCCAGACATCCAGAGGCCCCCAGACCAAGGAAGACCAACAGAGGGGCAGCCGCGCCACTGTCCCAGAAAGAGCTGAGGAGAGCCCCAGATGAGGAGTCACTCAGCAGCCGCGGAGCAGAAGCCAGGGGAGGTTGCAGTGACGTGCCCGTGAGCTCCGCCGGCAGCCAGCTGTGCCAGAGTGACCGAGCCCCGGGCCGAGGGCACCCCACCCCCAAAGTGGCCCGAGCAAGCCCCAGGCTCCAGGCCCCGACAAGCAGCCACCAAGGAGTGAGCCGGTGTGTACCTAGGCACCCATCCCCGGACATAAAGAACCACCAACGCACTGATGTCTTAGGGCGTCTGCCACCGGCAGGGGAAGTGGTGGGGGAGATAGGCCTCCAAACCTTGGAGGGCCTGAGATGTCCTTAGAGAGGAGGCGTCTGATACTCGACCTGACATATAGACACAGACAAACAGGCACACACAGATACAAACATCCATTCCCACCCTCATGCTCTCATATGCAATTACTCAACACTCACCCAATGTGGAGACAGACATAGAGAGACGCTGTACACACAATCACACTCCCCAAGCGTACTCTATACCCCAGGTCTAGGTACCCTTGCCCCTGGAGGGGTAAACTGCACGCAGACCTAGGTGGTGTTACCCTTTTCCCTGCGGTGGGGAGAAGCAGACCGCCCCGACTCCGCAGCAGCAGGGAGGCCCAGTCGGACGGCCAACTCCTCTTCGAAACGTTTTGAATTAATTCTGATAAAACTTTGAAAGGGTGTAGAGTGGGGTCATGTTGACATCCACCTGTCACAGTCCGGCAGGGGCAGACTGTATGTGTTGCAAAAGAGGACTCAAATGCAGACCAAAACAGAAAGTGAAACATGATGTGGATTAACAGAAAACGAGCAGTTTAGGGCATGGGTGAAACTAAACAACAACCTAAACTGGGTGAACTAAAACGAAAAAAAAAAGAGAAAACCTTAAACATGGCGAACTGACATGGATACCTGAAGACGTGATGTGGACATGCAGACGACCTGACAAGGAATGACTGAAAACACACTGACTAAATACACACAGGAGGATAATGAGGGAAATGGAAACACATGGGGAAACAGCTGACACACATGAACATAACAATGTCAGAAGGAGAGAGTAAAACTAAACACAGAACACAGGAACTCTTCAAAATAAAACAGGAAACATAATGAGACACAGACATGAGAACTTGACAACATAAGACACACAGACATGAAGGGCAAGGGAGACTTAACAGGGGTTGAAAACACAACGGGAAACTATCAAGCAAATTAACTTAGATAAGCTAATGAACTTAAACAAACCATAAACATCAAAATAAACTAAAACTCAAAACGCTGGGTCAAAAGACCCAGGATCGTGACACCACCAAGGTCTTCAAGGTCAACTTGATGACTTTTTGGTTCAAAATTGAAAAAATGCCTTAAAACTATGATTGTAAGTGTGGTGTTTGTTATCAATACATAGAAAGTATTTTATAAAAATGTCATATCATTTCACATTTTAAAACTGTGTATCTTCTTGCTATTGTTTGTATTCGCAACATACAGACATATAGGGAATGGTATATGGAGATTGTAAATATCACTATACTTTGGACCTCTGACCTCATTTTCAAGGTCAAGTAAGGTCAAACATTCATAAAATGTATTTTATCTTTAAAGCTGTTTTTAAAATGCTACTGCTTTTGTTAAAATTGGCAGCATTTAGAAAATTGTACCGGATTATGGGTTTCTTTCTTTTTTTTTTTTTTGCCAGATTGAAAAATGCACATGTGTTTAGTTAGAATAAAACTGAATAAGCTATTTTCTGTGATAGGGTTTTTCAGCAGCTAGGCCGAGTGTTTCAGCTCTGCGGGGTCTGTAGTGTCCTTTAAGCTTTAAACTTTGTTGTGTAAATTATGTACTGGAAATACTGTTAGGCAATGTTAAAGAACGAAAGGTATTTTTGTAAGAGACTGATTGTGCAAACACTGATTCACATATTTGCTAAATTCTAACAGACATAAAGTGCAGCAGTGTGTGTGGTCAACTGTGGCTGTATCCCAATTCAGGGTCTGCAGCCTTAAAGTACGCAGCCTTAACGGTCCACAAGGGCCGCGTACTCAAAGACCGCTAAGGCCGGAAGTGCGAGGCTTGTGAAATGGGACGGTCTAGCCTCCGTCGCGCTGCCCAGGTTGCCTAGCAACCATGATACTAACAGCTGGAAATGTTTCATACAGCTTTCTTTGAAAGAAATGAAGGAGAGAATCTTTTGTTCATTTGTTTGTTTGTTTCTACATGAGCTTTGATCATTCTCTGTAAGATTAAGCTCAGCTATTGAACAGCGTATATTTTAAAGTAAAGGCTTTTAAACCAAGTTAGTACAAACGTCGCTAATGTCACATAATTTGTTTTAATGATCTTCGTTATTAAACATTTGCACATAAATAAGTGACATAATATTCAGTACTTACTTAAAGTTTACTCTTAGGCCGCCCCTCATCCGCCGTTTTTTTTCGGCAAAATTATCCACACCCACCACCGCGCTATGCATTCTGGGATATGTTGGGCCACGAAGTCTACACCGCCACGTCCTTAAAATTCAGGGAAATGAAGGACGCATTTGAGGGCCGCATTTCGAGCAGCCTTTGAATTGGGACAGCCTTCGTCGCATCGCTGTGACGTAATCGGCCTTAAAATGCGGCCTTTAAGGCTGCAGACCCTGAATTGGGATACAGCCCTCGTCTTTTTTCTGTTTGCTGTAATTACTGATTCCAGCTCCATCTTGAGGTCATCATGAGTTTCTGTGCTTAACTCTACAGCATAAAAAAGCAGCATGGCACACGTGAGTTACAGCACATGAAGTGAATATGCTACAGTAGAACAACCTCTTTTTTAAATTAATATTTGGAACATTAATAAACACTGAGAACTGAAGTGTGATATAAACAGAATACAAAATATGATGGTGGTTTAAAAAAAACCCTAAAAATCTAACAAAGCAGGGGAGGAACTGTCTACCACAGTATCTCTGGTGTTTTATTTAAGTTGTACCCTCATGTAAACAGGATCCATTTCCAAAATGGTATCCACTTGATTTTTAGGAGGTAGGTAGGGGAAAGAAGGAAACAATGTTTTTGCAAAACTTCGTATTTGCAGGTATCTAAACATATTTGGTATATTGTAATCTCTCATCAGAGCGTCAAAGGTGTTAAAAGTTTCTCCTGAAAATAAATTGTAAAAAAAACTCAAACCATTATTGTGCCAAATTTTGGAATGCTTGGCAAAAAAAAAGGGTTAAAAGCAACAGGGGAAAAATTATTAACCTGTTGCAAACAGAAGTGCCTTCTGAATTGAAGCCATATTTTAATAGATGTTCTTACAACTGGATTTGTTATTTTCTGTTTTTGATTTAGAGCTAGGGATGAGGTTAAGAGGGGAAGTGGATTAGACATCAGTTCCATTTTTACTCAAGCCTCACCCTCGCTATTTTCATAAACATATTTCCAGTGCTGCACAATATCGTTTATTATTTAGTAAATATTGATATCTATGGCTAGCTAGTTTATTGTGATGGTGCTTTGTTTTCTCTATTATTATGTTGCTCTTTGTTGTTTGCTGTCTCCTCTGTTTGTTTTTTTTGTTTTTTGTTTTTTTTTCTCCATACAGGTGACCCAGGAGTTCTTTTTTTTTTCTTTCTCTCTCTCTTCCCCCCCCTTCTCACCGTCTCTTCTCCCCTTTGGTTTTCTTTCTTTCTCTCCCCCTCTTTCTCTCATTCATTCCCCCTGTCCTATTTATTAAAAAAAAAAAAAAAAAAAAAAAATGACAAAGGATGAACTGAAGCTCTGCCATCACGTAATGTCGCATACTGCTGTTTCTGATGTCATTTAAAAAAAAAAAAAAAAAAAAAAAAAAAAAAACATATTTCCAGTGCAATAATTTAGTGATATTAGCCGCCCAGTAGTAAAAGATAAAATTTGGCAACCCTAGCCCACCAGTCTCTTTTCCAAATATGTTTTTTCTATTCTGGGATTTGGATTTTTCCAAATAAATGTTGCTATTAATCTGTCTAACTCTTTGAAACTTGATTTGGTTATAAAAACAGGAACCATTTGGAAAACATAGAAAAATTTTGGTAAGACTGCCATTTTAACTATATTTATTCTGCCTGCTAATGAGATTGGAAGTGTTGCCCATTTTTTAAAATCTTGTGATGTTTGTTCTAACAAAGTGTCAAAATTATGAATCCGCAACTTGTTCATTGTGCGGGTTATATTTATTCCCAAATATTTAAATGTTTCTTTTTCTAATTTAAAAGGGAAGTTAGATAAATCTTGCTCTATGTTATTAATAGGGAACAGTAGGCTTTTTGAATAGTTCAATTTGTATCCAGATATGCGTCCAAAGTGGTCTAATACCTTGAGCAATTTAGGGATTGATGCCGTTGGATTAGATATATACAGCAATAAATCATCTGCATACAATGATACTTTGTGCACTGTCCTGTCCCTAGAGATTCCGGCAACCTGACTGTCCTCCCTAAGAGCGATAGCTAAAGGTTTGATTACTAAGTTGAAAAGATAGGGAGATAAACTACAGCCTTGCCTGCAGCCTCTACTAAGCTGAAAAATGTCAGAGGCTACATTATTTGTCCTCACTGCCGCAACTGGAGAGGAATACAGTATTTTAATCCATTTTCGAAACAATGGGCCAAATTCAAATTTATTTAGGAGTGCATGAAGACATGGCCATTCTATACGGTCGAAGGCCTTTTCTGCATGAAGAGAAATTATTATTTCTGACTTTTCTTTTGGTTCTGATACATATAAAATATTAAATAGGCGGCGCATATTATAAAATGACTGTCGCCCTGGTATAAAGCCGGTTTTGATCAGGATTAATAATTTTTGGCAGTATAAGATCGATTCTATTAGCTAAGATTTTTGTGAGAATTTTGTAATCACAATTTAAGAGGCTCACCGGTCTGTAGGAGCTGCATTGTGAGGGATCCTTACCCTTTTTGTACAGCACAGAAATTATGGCTTGTTTCATAGTATCTGGTAATTTCTCTTGAAAGAATATTTCCTGGTATACAACTTTGAGTATTGGTGCTAGTTTGCCTATAAATATTTTATATAATTCAATAGGGAAACCATCAGGTCCAAGTGCCTTGTTACTTTGCATTGATTTAATTGCTTCAACAATTTCACTAATGGTTATCTCTCTATCAATTTCTATTCTGTCATTTACAGATATTTGTGGAATCGGTAATCTATCAAGCATTTCAGCAACTTTTTTTCATCAACCAGATCTGAAGTGTAAAGACTGGAAATGAACATTTTAAACTGGTCATTAATGGTTTTCGGACTGGACGTTTTTTCTCCAGAGGTTTTACAGATTTCAGAAATCGTGTTAGCTGTTGATTGCTTAATTTGATGTGCCAAGAGGAATATGGGTTTCTAAATATTGCAATATAGTTTGTCAAGAGAAAGAGAAAGAGGTGCCTCGTCAGTTAGAAAGAAAGTGTAGCATTATATAATAGGCTCAGTTTTTTCATATTCAGCTATTTAACAAATAGTCATAACAGTGTTTATGTTATAAAATTAAACATCTGTCATGCCCTTAACAGTTTTTTTTTTACCGTGCTATAACTTTCATAACGTATGTTTCAAAAGAAAAAAGAAAACACAAATGAACATATACAAAATAAAAAGCATCTTTCGTAAAAGTAAATTCTGTCACCTTGTACAGCAAAAAAATGCACAAGAAAGTGGAAATAAAGAAATTGCAGAAACGTTGTTGAAAACAATTGAAACACAATCAGTGTATGAACTATGGTTGTGACTCCATGCACTGTCACCTTAGATGAGATGCTGAGCAAGCCATTCCTTGCTCTGACTTGTGAGATGTTCACATCCACCTCCATCCACCAAACTGGAAGTCCCTAAATCACTTTACAGTACACCACGAGCACACTCCACATTATAATTTAAACCCAGCCCGTTCATCAGAACTCTGCCCCCATATTTCTGCCTGAGTAAAGCTGTCTGAAATCATAGAAGACTTGTACAGTGGCCGCCACAATGTTGACCTTTGACCCTGTTGATGTGCTGCATGGTGTTTATGAACAGGAAGTGAAACTTAAGTGAATTTAATAGCAGGACTGGGAATAGATGGAATAAAATGGCCCTCATCAATATTGATGCTGTTCTGTTAATTAGACTTCACATCTCCGACTCACAGAGACACACTGAGGGCACTGTGATTGGACACCAGCCACCATCAGTATGTGTGTGTGTGTGTGTTTTAGGACAGACTGAGGGCAACGAGCATTGGACATCAGCCACTGTGTGTGTGAAGCACTGTGTTGTACGTAAGCGCAAATGCGTGCATGTGTGTGTCTGTGAAATCCTCCACACACTATGGATAATAAGGAGTTTTCTCCCTGTGTGTGCGCCAACAGAAATAAATCAGTGTGTACATGCTCGTGTGTGTTTGTGCGTATCCGTCGTTGAATGAATCCAGCCAGGTCCATCTGTTTGGCAGGAGACATGAATGTGAGGCCATCTGTGCTCTCACAGTGTATATATGTGTGTGTTTGTGTGTGTGTGTGTCAGCCCTGAGGTGCAGTGTGTATGAGGCAGAGGTGATAAGAGCATACATAGTCACACACACACACTGTGATCCCAGCTTGTCCTGCATGAGAAGTGAGAACTTTGGATTTGGCGTCATTTACCCCAGAGTTGTAGTTAATGGTGTGAGTTTGAGTGTGTGTGTATCCGCGTGTGTGTACGTGCACACGTGTTTAGTGTTTGTCAACTAGTATATGCTACATACTGATGAAAAATGTTTGTTGAAAATCTTTATTTCATGAACAAACTGGACTAAATAAGCAGCAACCACAGTAGTTTTAGTCTCAGTTCAGTTCAACTCAGTTTTATTTATATAGCTCCAAATCACAGGCATTCATCTACATCATACATCACTTGACAAAAAACAGGATGGCATCAGGAAGGCAGACCTAATACATAAAAAATCAACAAGTCAAATTCAATTCAATTTAATTACCATTTATTTGTGTAGCACCAAATCACAACACTACTTCCCTCAAGGGGCTTTATATAGTGAGGTAAATATCCTAAAATAATACAGAGAAAAGCCCAACAATCAGACAACCCTCTATGAGCCAGCACTTGGTCATAGTGGGAAGAAAACATTTCCTTTTATCAGTAAGAAATCTCTGGGACAACCAGGCTCAGGGAGGATCAGTAATGTGGACAAAAAACACACTGTGAGTGTTGTATAAACACATGGTGAGTGAATAAAATGTAAGTGAAGAAGAAACACGCAGTGCATCATGGAAAGCCCCCAACAGCCTACGCTTATTGCAGCATAACCAAGGCATGTCTTGATGCATACACCATCCTACAGGTATCCTACAAAAAAGTCGATTCTGTTCATCTGGTGTTTTTTCCTACTGAATTATGTTTTATCAAAAAGTAAAGTTTTAACCCTAATCTTGAAAGCAGAGATAGTGTCTCTCTCCTAAATCCAAACTGAGAGCTGGTTCCACAGAAAAGGGCCTGAAAGCTGAAGGCTTTGCCTCCCATTCTACTATTAAATAGCCTAGGAATACAAAAATAATCAAAAAATAGTCAATCAGTTGCAGGATGTGTTCAGTTAATTTCAGTTTGATGGTCAGCCGTATTGATTGGAATTGGAGGAAGAGGCACAAGCAGTAAAAGATAACCTTTATGACAACACAGCATCCTGAAAGAACTCAAAGCATCATTTAGGAATATCTAAAACATCAAAAATGTATAAATTTTGATGTTTTTGAGTTCACTGCTATGCTACTAATAAGGATAAAACTTTCTGCTGCAAAGGGTAGTGATACCAGTTGGCTGATATAAGATTTAGAAAATATCCAGCTAGAGCTTGAAAAGCATGGAAACAGTAATTTTATCTGCTGGATCTGTTTTTGCATTTTTATAACTGTTGCTGCTTATCTGTATGAACTTTGAATTATAAAAATGAGAAGTGGTTCATAACTGTGGTTTAAAGTAGCCTGTTGCTTATTCTTAAATTTGTTGTGCATGTGCTTTTAAATGTGTCAAGTTTAAAGGTGTTTACATGTTTAGTAGTCATAAAGGATTGTGTCTTGTACCACTCTTTTAAATGTACATTAAATGGGTCTTGCTCTGTGGGAATGTATTTTCTCTCTCTCACTATCCCTTAATTGGAATAAAAATTAGGTTCTTAATTTTCTTTTGCTTGGCAATAATAAGCAAAGAAATTACAATATGGAAGCAAATTATGACAAACACGCATGATTTATAGTAAAAAAAAAACACTTTACAAATATATGTTGGAGAAAAGTCAAAGCAGAGAGCTTTAAGTGGCGTGTTTAGTAAACGTACTTATGTAAATGATGTTTATTTCAGCATTCGGATTTTAGCTCCTTATGCAAAATACTTTGTAATATCTTGGTAATATTCTAAAAACAGACATAAGAGAAGAGAAGCTGAAGATAAGAATAAGAGCAGAAGATGAAAAAAAAATGATGGCAACAAATGAGAGAACAAAGAGATGGAAAGAATGAAAGAAAAGTTACAGTAAAGAAAAATAAACTAATGGAGATGAAGACAAAGTGATTCTTAAAGGTCGGCCAAGTTCATCAAAGAGATTAGAGCACTTTCATACCCACACACATTTATAGTTCCATTTTTATGAGGACAGTTGTTGACATAATATATTCTGAGGCCCCAGAACCTAAACCTGGACCCCAAAACCAAGCCTGAATCCTCAAACCATCTTAGAACTGAAAATTGCCCTCACAAAGATAGATGAACACGAACGCACACAGTCTCCCAGCTGGTGGGTCAGGAAAAATAAACACTTCCAGAGTTTATTTTGTCAGTGATCTGAGCTGAAGGAAGATTTGGATGAACATCCACATGACCTGTGTGTGTGTGTGTGTGTGTGTGTGTGTGTGTGTGTGTGTGTGTGTGTGTGTGTGTGTGTGTGCGCGTATGATGAAATCTGTTCTTCAGAATAAACACACACTCAAAACGTAACATACACACATGGGAACAGCTGGTAAGCAGCTATACACATTTTCTCAAGAACTTTTGAGGTGCTTGTATAAAACATGATTTACACTTTTTGATATTGATATAGAAGTGGACAGAAGTGGACACACACCTCCTCACCCAAGAGTTTTTCCCCTTTATACTGACAACTCTAAAAGTATGAAATAACACACATAGATTTATTACACATGTGGAAGTAGGAAAAAAGAAATTGATACATGTTGTACATTCATTGTAGTAGACACTGTTTGCCTTGATGACAGCTTTGCATGATGTTGTCAATATGTTAACCAGCTTCAAGTATTTACCTGCAAAGGCTTCCAGATAACAGGTGAGCCTTGTGAAAGGTTAACCATGGGAAATTCTTCTTTAGAACAACCTGCGTTGAGCTGGTTTTCATCAACAGCAAATAGCCCTGTTAGGCTGCAGCAGTAATCCATGTTAGGGCAAGAACCACTCGATAATGACACTGAGGTCAGTCAGTCCAGAACATTACAAGAAAGTTTGAAATGCTATGATGAATGTGATTTTGATGAATAATAAACCTCAAAACAAAGGGTTCCCTCTGGTGCAGAGAAGTTTATTAAAGTTATCAGTCTCAAAAACTATTAGTTATCACATTTGATATGAACCCAGAGTTCAAGCAGCAAATACATCTTAGTATCAGTTTTTGCATAGATTGTGAAAAAAATGGCTTTCATGGTTTAACTGCAGTAAGGAAAACACTACTGGGTTAAGCCAAGAGGAAGAAGAGAGCTGGTGGGAATGTCATGGTCGTGGGTATTCAACATTTTTCATGACCCATGACCATCTCCTGTTTTCTCAGTCTCCATTAAGTCTCGATTTCTGTGGGAGATCTCATTATGTTTACTTATTTCCTGTTTTATTTCAATAGTTTCTTGTCTCATGTGCATTGTATTTAGTTTTGTTTCCCTTGTCTTGTTTTCCCAATTAGTTTCAGCCGTGTACCTCGAGGTTTCCCATTTCCGTAATTACCTTATGTGTATTTATAGTTTTTGTCTTCCCTCAGTTCTTTGTTGGCAAGGAACATGAGAGATGAGATGGTCATTTCACAGCTCAGACTTGGACACATTGGGTTAAAGAATGCATGATTTATAATAGGAACAGACCATAAATGGGACTGCGGTGGTGAGGCTGAAAGAAAATAACTGATCCAAAAGCTCCATAAGAACAAAATGAAATTGATTTCTTTCAAAAGAACTCAAGATTTTAGAAGCAAGCTCTTGGACTAAATTCCAATAGCTTTGCTATTCTTCACACAGATGAGCAGTTGAAGTATTTTGAGTGCCAACTGAGTTTTCTGTTTTGAAAAACATTCATCCTGCTCACATGAAGCTGTGTTTGATAGGATACAGACTGTTGCCACAGGGAAATTGACTTTCTTCCACACAGGCCAAAGAACTAGGTTCTTTCAACTCTTCATTCTCCTGTAACTACTTCATCTGGGTTTCGCTATACCTTTTTCCTTCACCTGTCTAAGTGACAGGTAGCCACCTACCTGAGCCCATTCCCACTGTTTTGACATTCTGAAAGAGAAAGCAACTCAGCAACGCTGTTTGTCATCGCTGCAGCAGCAGGCCAACCCCTCAAGCCTTGTCACAGCGTTTGCAGCAGTAGCCCGGCACCCAAGCTCTTCATCAGTCTTCCCACATGGCCATGTTCGCTCTAAGGTTCTTGGTTGCTTGATGCCAAGTCCTAGCCTGCTTCCAGGGTAACCAGAAGCAGGACCCTGTCTGCTCCTGTACTGAGGATGAGGTAGGTGCTAGGTATAATAGGTCTGCTTCTGTAGCTGGTTCAATCTATGCCATGACTCCCAGAACCAACCCCAGACACTGGGGTTTGAGCCAGCAACATAGTAGACTGAGCACCCTGCACCCATTCCAGTTCCAAAGGTGAAGCCGACCAGGCCACAGCCCCAGCTTCCACGGTTGTTGGTTTGGCCTGCAAAAACGGAAAGTCCTGTGGATGTGCCTCAGCCAGGACTGATCTCTTTGCCAGTGTCTTCTTTTTTTGTGCCTGTCCCGTTTGGTTCTTTAGCCATCACAATTATTGTCTGAAGGCCAAGAAAGATGCCCAAAGTATTTACTTTACCAAATGGATCATCATGGTCCATTTGATTGACCTTTGTTATTATTATTTATTTATTTCATTTTATTTTCAGTTGCTACAGATGGGACAGGCATGACTGGGGGATAGGAAGGAAAGAAAGAAAGAAAGAAAGGGAAAGGAAAGGGAAGAAAAACAGGGGAAGGAGGACAGTGAGAAAGGGCACTTAGAAAAAAAATCCCGTGGATCAACTGTTGAGAGAAAAAAAAGAGAAAACAAGCAAAAAAGAGAGCAACATTTTGCAGCACTCAAGACCGACAGCGCACAATGTGCTTTAAGGTAGCAACCAAGAACGGTGTAGCTTGTGTCTGTGAACACCCGTGTGTACACCTGTGTGGATGAGCGCGCTTATATTGAAAAGGTTTCTCCATGTAACGATCTGCTAGATGATGTGGGGAGCCATAGCCCTGGGTTGATCCACCAACTTTCTCATGATCATCCTCACCCCATGAGGCAAGATCTTGCATGGAGCTGCAGACCGAGGGCAAATGTCATTTCATATTTCCAGCGGTTAGGGCACGACCCCGCCCAGAGAGTAGACACTAGTGGTGCAGATGAAGATGGAGGCTTGGATGGAGCCTGAGTAACATGGGAGAGGTGGAGATGGATGGGGAGGAGGTGGGAGAATGACAGATGAGCAGTGGAAGTACGTAGAGTGGAAGTTGATCGGCCTGGTGGGCCCAAAAATGATTCAACTTGACCTGTGATTACAGCAATGAGCTTGACAGCGTGGGAAAGTGGAAGTGATGTACACCATACATTAGCCATCAAACACCTGGGAAGCAGATAGATGTTTGACTACAGAGATTTCCTATTGAATGTACGCATAAGTTTCAGTTACTGGAGACTGCATGCCCTGCTGAGCACGCCCAGCCTGAAGCTGAGCCTGCCTGCAGTTCTTTGTCATGTCATACTGACTGTTTGTATTGGTGTCTGCTCATTAGCTTTTCCTTTATTTATGTCCTTTGTTTACTGTTGAACTGCTGCTTCACCAAAATAAAGTTTTTTTTTTCTGTTTATTTACTTCATTTGACAAGTCTGCATTTGGGTTCAGAAACAAACCCACCGCACCTCTTGACAAGAACCACAGGAAATGGACATTACACTCTAAAAAAATAAAATATGAGGCTTTATTTGTTGAGCTCACCTGGATTGCCTGTAATCTTTTTTTCATTCTTCATTTGACATTAAAAAAAAAAAAATCTTTCTGACAGTGCTCATAATCACTGGTGGAGAAAGTTTTTAGATATTATACGTTGTATATTAAGCCACAGTTTCAAACAACCAGCATTTGTACGAATAATTCATGTGCTCAGCACAGCTCTAAACACTCGCTTTCATTTTTACTGAGCGCAAATAACTTAGAAGTAATCAAAGTAACATTTGTTTCCAATTTATATGAAGCAAATGCAGTAATATTCTTTTTTTTTTTTTCCCCCTATCTATATCATTTTTTTCATAAAATATTTTTTATTAAATATACCCCCATCCGCTCTATAAGACTCTTGTAGTTCAAAGAACAGCTCACAAAGGCAGAAGAGGTGATGATGAAAAGAGGGAGGACAGGGAGGCTGGGGCTAGAAAGAGATAAGACTCTAGTTGTGTGCGTGTGTATGTGTGTGCACGTGCATGTCCTTGTGCGCCTGTATATGTGAGGACCAATGCTTCAGATGTTGTAAGTGGGGATGCTTTTGACAGACCTTCAAAGCAATGTTAGAAAACAGATTCTGAGTTGACAGGCTTAGACTCAATCAAGTTAGAATAAGGGGCACTTATTTGGGTCCACGTACAAGTAGAAGTACAAATATGTGTGTCGTGAAGAAATGGATGTTTGATGTTGTGTAATAGTTACACATAACTGAACTTCAGTTACACTTGATGTAACAATGACCTCTCTCAGAGCGATTTATATTTTATGATATAAATCAAGTAATAAAAACCTCCTTATTATATCACGTTTGATTGATGACTGTGTGCACATACTATGAAGGAATGCTGTGAGGACACTCTTCAGTCTTCATTTTTCTGGTTTCATTTTAATAGAGAGAGACAAAATATTAACCAAAAACTGAGAAAAAACACATTACATAAAAGTTACAGTTTGCATGGCACTGAATGAAATTACTTTTTAATCCTCAAACAAAATGTGACTCACTACTTAGTTGAGAAACCCTAGCAGTACTCAGCCTCTCTCTTCCTCCAAGCTTAATGATTCGAGTTGATGCCAAAGATTTTGGTTTTGACCACAGTACTTTCTCCGTCTCTAAATCAGAGACAGAAGTAATTTAATAATCTAAAAGTTCAAAGGTAAGCTGTAATGGGTCTAATTTGCTATTAATGTCAGCTTTTAATACCATACATTTCTCGAGACATCACAACTGATTTAAAAGCTATCGGTTTAAAATCAAGGACACACATACTAGTCAATTTTGTTTTTAACCCTTGCTTCGATATTAATGACTTAGAATCACCCAAGGTACACGGTACTTGCAATCAGCATACCAGCATCCCTGCTTTTTTCTCTATATAATGAAACACATTTGCCTGGAGGTGTATCAGAGAGTGTGGTGAAGCTCTTACCGTTCCAGCATGCAGTTGTTCTTCACGTGTGAAAACCTGGGCTCCCGGTGTGCATTGCAGCTAAACGTGAATGCTGTGATACAGAACTACATTCCCTCAACTCTCTGGGCAAGTAAAAAGGTCTTGAAGATATCAAAGTAGTTCAGTGTCAGGGTGACATTCCGTTGCTCTTACTCTGAGCTGTCAGCATCACTTAACATTCACAAATATACAGATAGAACCACCTCTGCTTTTTCCTGAAGGGACTGTTCTGTTTGCCAAGGTAAAGGAAAAACCTTCCACCTGAACCTGTGAGCTGACAGTGTCTCAGTAACTTCACTGCATGAATGTGCCAAAGAAAATTCCCTTTTCAGTTTTAAATCTGAAACGGTAAAGTGATGAGGAAATGATGGAACAATATTAAGCTTCAATTATATTTCTTGTAGTCAGTGATGCATTGTTGCATACCTACAGCAAAAGCAGTTGATAATTAGGGGTGGGTTTTGATTATCGATTCATCGATTAAAATCGATTCTAGCCTGGATAACGTGATATCGATTCATTAAAATCCTGAATCGATTTTTTAACATAAATTTATTTTGCCCGAAATGCCAGAATCTCAGGTTAAACCTCACATTTTCAACCACCAAACAGCTAAAACAGTAAATGAGAGCAGGTACACGGATTCTGCACAAAGACGTAAACACAAAGCGCGGACCCGCCGAAACATCAGAATCAGTGAGATGTCACCTTTCTCACCCGACGGCACGGACACGATCGGCGCCTTTTTGCGCTCGATTCTGAGGCTGCAGGTTTTTATCTCTCTCCAAACAATATTGACTGAACCAGCAGCAAAAGAAGATCCAAACTACGCTTCACGTAAGCATCGTGTTAAGTGACGGCTGTGTGCAGACTCCAGAGACAAACGTAAACTGAAATAGCTTTAATGCTGAACTCAAACATAACATAACTGGGGAAAAATCAAAATAAACTTACACCGGCGGACTGACAGAACACACAGCTATAGGTAAACGGTAGATAGCAACACAGACACAAAGAAACACAGGGCTCAAATACACAGAGGGAGCAATCAGGGAATGGGTAACAGGAGGGAAACACAGCTGGGGCAAATCAGGCCTAACGAGACAAGGGGAAGCAAAACCAGACACATTAACATCAGACATGGACTTTCAAAGTAAAACAGGAAACCCATAACACAGACTGAACAAAAGACACAGACTCACATGCAGGCACTACAACAGAGGGAACAGAGACGTGGGACCAGGGCAGACACAGACACTGACTGGACACGGGGATATAGCAACTAAGGATACACAGAGACGCGAACTAGACAAAGGGATACAGCTGACAGGGGAGACAGAGCAACTAGAGAAGACAGAGACATAAACCATAAGACAGAACTCAAAGAAACCAAAAACTAGAAATAATAAATAATAAACTCAAAAACCCTGGGTCAACGACCCAGGCATCCTAACACATCGTCATGAATTCCCTCTTACTTTTGCTGTTTTGCTTCCACCACGATAAAAATCACACTCCATGCAGAGCTCTCACTCTCTCTCTCTCTCTCTCTCTCTCTCTCTCTCTCTCTCTCTCAGTACTATACTTCAAGAACAATTTCCTGTCTAAATCTCTGTTTTCTGCGTTATTCGCATGCTTGTTACGCATCAGTCTACCGTTGCTTGCAGCGCTGTCGGCCGCTGTTTGTTCCCTTTTACTTCCGAAAAGAAAGCCTCATTTCTGCTGTTCAATGCTGAACAAATGTAAACTTTAAATTATGCAAAATTGCAAAACGCTTAGCTGTGTCTCTAATAAAAGCTCTGTAGCTTTGCTCTGCTTCCCTTCAGCAGCATCAGGTAATGTTCATATGTTGATTAATGGTTTTCTTTCGTTTTTGATCAACTGCAGAATATTTTTATAAAATCCCAGGCCAGGAAAATCGCCTTCATGTTTTTCTGTGTTTTATCCTCAGTTACTTTGACACAAAAGCATCTGCTGTAATGCTTACACCTTTGATAAAGTCTCACAAGTGTCAGTTTTCTTTTTATAGATATAAAAATATGGAAATGTACTGATGCATGATCTGAATTATAATATTTCTGACTGTCTGAGGCAAAATTTCCCCAATTCTAATCGAATTGAATCAGGATCGAATCGATTCTAGAAATCAGTGACGATACCCAGCTCTATTGATAATAGTTGACTTCTTAACACCAAACAGGTCATTGGCAAACCACTTACACTTACAGTTAAGATTATAGTGCATGCTAGCCATTCGATTTTGAAAAAAAGCATTCATGGGTATTTTTCAGTTCTTTTTAACATCCCAAACGAAAATCCCAAACAGTAAAGGAATGGAATTCCAGAAATGCAGAAAAATATATGGAGAAACATTTAGGCACAGAAAATAGTACTACACAACAAAGGAGTAATAAAAACAGCTATTCATTTTAAGTCACACTGAGGGAAATCAAGGCAAGAGGATAAAAATGTGGGGAATAAAGAACAGGTAAAAGTAACAATGGGTAACAAAACTAGGAACAAGACACAGATAGAAATCACTGTGAAATAACCTAAACAGAGACAAACAAGCCTTGGCAAAAAGAAAAACATCAGGAAGGCTAATAAACCCCAAGGATAAAAAATCTGAACAATACTAAACACGGAAGGTGTTTGCAAATTACAAAGGTAACAAGTAAAAAGGCTACAAATATTAAACTAAGAACTCTAAACAAAAAACCCCTCATAACAAAGACAAAAATTATAAAAACTAATAGAATATAATTAATTCAATTCTATTTTATCTTATTTGTATAGAGCCAAATCACAGCAGCATATATTCCAAGGTGAAAACCCTATAATAGTAATTAGGAAACTGAAAACTCCAAGCAATGAATTAGAAATTCCTGAAATAAAGTAAAAAGGTAAAACATCAAATTTAGTATAACTCTGAAATGAAAAGTCAAAATATGTTAATTGTAAGGAAATTTAGCGTAAAATGTGAAATAAAGTCAAAGTTGAGGAATTGATGGATTTTGCATGTTTCTAAATCAATGTCTTTCCTGTTTATTTATGTTTATATTTAAAATTTTGTGATGTTGATACTGAAGAGGAAAACAGAAATCCTTCAACTTTCTGCTTCTGTAAGTGTCCATGAGAGTAAGTGTGTTTTCTATAGTGTTCAGAGATGCATGGAGCAGAGGCAGACTGGCTGACGTGACCTTGTCGCCTCCATCTGCAGTCACCCTCCATGTTTAGTCTGAACATATATTCAGCACAGTATGTATAGACACATATAGAATCACACAGACTGATTGCCAGCAGCACCGAGGCCTCCTCCTTCACCTCCATCTGTCTCCTCCACCACCCTCCATGTTTGACTGACAGTCAGGCTCAGGTGGAGATGAGGGGGTGATGAAAGGGGCAGAAAGGGAGAAAAGAGAAGGAGTCAAAAAGAGCAAAATCAAACTAGCTGACCTGAAGCTCACAAAACATTGAAACACATTATGTTAGCCCTACTGTCTGAAATGTGTTTTCTCATGCTTGCTTGTTTGTTTGTTTGTTTGTTTGTTTGTTTGTTTGTTTTGAGCTCCACATGGGCCTGTATTAACTGCAAACATTTCATTCGGTTTATGTTTTTAACGCTGCTCTTTGTCCTTCATCTGTAAATCCTTAAATACACAGTATAGTATTTGAAAATGTCTTTATTTATTTGGCCTTTAAATACAAGGATAAACAAAAACAAAAGAAACAAAACCATAAAGGACAGTACAAAACATCATATCGAATGGTGAAAGTTCTCACAAATCAAAAAGTAGTTCATTCTTTTCAAGCAATCAAGGTTTGTCAATGCTAAACAAAATGTTTAATACATATTGTGAATTTATGTCAACTCTGTGTGCTTCAATAAAAAAGGTTCTGTCCTATATCCTGTTGTTTGTTTATATTTTTATAACAAAATGAATTTCATTTACAAAAAATACATTGTCTCTTCACAGGTTTGTCTATGATCAGACTGTCTAAGAACAGTTCTTATATTTGCTGATTTGATGAATGTTTAAAGAGAGTTTGCTGTTATTTTTAGCTATATGCAGGTATCTTACTCAAGGTTTATGAAAAGACTCAATTATACAGTCTGTGATGTTTGAAATATCAAACTGCAAAGGAGGGATCATCACAACATTATAAACAATATACATGTTATGCTCCCATTGGGCTCAGTTTACTAAAAAACGAAAAACATGGCATCTAATTTCACTGCTATGTAGATGACTCCCACATTTACATGCCACTGACATGTAAATCCATGACTCCTCTAAAGGCTTTACTGGACTGTCAAGGGTAAACACATCGGTGGCTTTATGTTTTCTTAATTAAATGATGAGAAAATGATGAGAAAACACAAAAAAGGATAAATTTTTCCTTACTATTTTAGAAACTGGCACTTGATTAGTCATGAGTAGCTATAGGATAAATGAAAAAGGAAATGCAAAAGTTGAGTAAATTTGAGTAGTTGCTGAATAAAGAAGTTGAATAAAAATATCAAGGGGAAGGGCAAAAAATTGAAGATAAAATGGAAAACAAATCTAAAATGTGGAGCGCAACAGAGATGAAGGATGAAATAAGAGTAAAGAAGTAGAGAAAGATTAACACGGCGAGAAATCATCATAAAGGAATGAGAATACGAAGGATACAGAGTTGAAAATGTAAGAAGTGAGGGAGAGTGTTGGAGGTATATTTAGGAGAGTGACAGATTGTGTTCATGTGTTTGAATCTCTCCATCTCCATCTTTTTATCTGTCTGCTCCCATCAACACCTTTAATGATAGACAAGGAGGAAGAGAGGGAAAAAAGACTAAGAGGAGGCGGAAATATTTTCACTGTCGTCTGTCATCCCGAACTTCCTGTTTTTCTATTTTGATGGAGCTCCAGGTCAGTGTTTGGATCTTTTGGAGTGCAAACACAGTGGGAGGAGCAGAAGAAGTTTTAGATTGACTGTCCCTTTAAGAGCGCCTCTGACTGGATAAACAGATGGTGACAAATTGGTGCACGAAAGGTTACTTTGAAATGTCTATCCATTAGAACAGATGAAAACTGTGATGCAACCAGACACATCATCATAAGACTCAACTTGAAATGATTTTATCAATAAAAAAGGTTTCTGTTCAACCTATTTCATCAAATAGATGTGATTTGAAGAGAAAGTAATGAAGAGCAGTTTTCTATTAACATACTAGTGAATTTAGTTTCTCGGGGTCTTGTTCGCTAGTGATGGGAGAAGGGAGCTGGAGATCGACAGACGGATTGGGGCTGCAGCTGCAGTAATGCAGACGCTGCACCGGTCCATCGTGGTGAAGAGGGAGCTGAGTGTAAAAGCAAAGCTCTCAATTTACCGGTCGATCTACGTCCCTACCCTCACCTATGGCCACGAGCTGTGGGTAGTGACCGAAAGAACGAGATCGCGGATACAAGCGGCAGAAATGAGCTTCCTCCGAAGGGTGGCTGGCCTCTCCCTTAGAGATAGGGTGAGAAGTTCGGCCATCCGGGAGGGGGCTCAGAGTAGAGCTGCTCCACATCGAAAGGAGCCAGCTGAGGTGGTTTGGGCATCTGACAAGGATGCCCCCTGGGCGCCTCCTGGGTGAGGTGTTCCAGGCATGTCCCACCGGGAGTAGGCCCCGGGGCAGACCCAGGACACGCTGGAGAGATTATATCTCTCGGCTGGCCTGGGAACGCCTTGGTGTTCCCCCGGATAAGCTGGAGGAGGTGGCTGGGGAGAGGGAGGTCTGGGCCTCTTTGCTTAGGCTGCTGCCCCCGCGACCCGGCCCGGATAAAGCGGATGAGGATGGATGGATGAATTTAGCTTATGTCGGGGCTTGCTCATCTTGATCTTTCATCAGTCAAGCTGAGAAGTCTGTACAATATCATCATATTATATCAGATTTTTACAACACGTTTATCATGCTCAAAAACATGTATTTTATCCTCTCTTGCTTCTCTCACCCCAACCGGTCCCAGCAGGTGGTTGCCCCTCCCTGATTCTGCTGGAGATTTTTTCCTGTTAAAAGGGAGTTTTTCCTTCCCACTGTCACCAAAGTGCTTGCTCCTAGAGAGAGTCATATGATTGTTGGGTTTTTCTCTGTATGTATTATTCTAGGGTCTACCTTACAATATAAAGTGCCTTGAGGCGACTGTTGTGATTTGGCGCTGTATAAAAAAAACTGAATTGAAAAACAATATTTCATCTCTAAAACATTCTTAAATGCTGTCAGCCAACATCATCTTTGACTTCATTTATTGCCTTGTGGATCAAAACATTGAATATAAGGTCATAGTAAAAACTATTACCATAATATAAAAACAAACCCAATGAAATGTGTGTAGAAAATGTAAGCAGACTAGGCTGAAAAAGACTGATAATGATCATTTTTATTGTCATTATTTAAAGAACACAAGGTAAATAGAAAATATATAAGCTCAAATATTAGTGTGTATTGCAACTACCTTTCTCATATTGTTACTCATAATACTTTAAATTAAATGTCACATGTCTCAAACAACCTCTGAATACAGTATGGAAGTATACATGATGCTGTCCTTTGTATATTATCCGTGAAGTGAAGAAAAAAAAACCCAGCTCAATAATAAAATTTAATGCATAGAAGTACTTCAATTGGTGATTATATGATTAATTCTGAATTTTCTTAGACATCTTTTATAAAATATAACTCTAATTAGTGTTTGTATATTGGAAACAGAGCATTTGTTTATTTTGTATTCCCTTTGGCACCATCTAGTGGTCATTGTGAATAGCAGTATTGTTGAGGAAGGGTTCTCTTCTCACAGAGAAGACAGATTCTCAGTACAATAATCCTTTGAATCCTTCCTCTAAACCCCTCAAAAAACCCAAATTCATCTATAAGTCACTTGTTACTTTCAGTTATATTACCATGTTAGTTCCATTACTTTTCTGGGATTGAGTACTTTATCTCTGATCGTGGTTGTTGTTTGTTGACAACTACTGTTGTCAGCAAGTACTGTTAACAACTGTTTAACAAGTACTGTTAAAGCTGCTGAGCTGAAGTATTTGATTCTTTTAATGATATGGATTTTTTTGAATTTTTGCTTTTGTTTTCAGTTATACAAAAGCATACATATCTTTGCAATTACATTTTCCCAAATATAATACAACGGTCTGTTCACTGGAGGATATAATACTGACAAACATATTTAAACTAGAAAAAAAAGGCAAAGAGATAGTTAAAGCAAAAGCCAGCACACGCCTTGACAGGTCATCAAAGGGAACAAGAAACAAGGGAAGAACAGAGTATAGGTAATGACTACAATTCATAGAGAGGTTGTTAAACCTGGAGTTTTCTACTGGAACAATTTTCGATGCAAGTTCCCTAATCCTAATTTAAATTAAAATTAAATTTAATGTAGGGCTGTCCACCTACTAAAATGTTAATTGTGAGGCTCAGATGGAACAGCGGACATGTGCTTGGTGGATGTCTTCACATTAAGTGGGTGACAGGAGAAAGAGATCTAGCCTACATTATCTGTAACCAGTGTGAAGTGAATGCATTTAAGTTGAGCAACTAAAATGATTACAGATATAATATAAATCTTAAAGATGAAAAAATGATAGTAGCTAACAAGATGTCACACACTGGTTTCTTTTTGTGTGTGTCTCCACATGTGTGTGATTCAGAAAAGTACTGACAGGTGTCACAATCCAGGAGGTGAAAGAGGCACTAAACTGAAATGTCATTTGTGAAACCAGTACAGGGTGAGACACCAGTCACTTTGTGTTATTCTGATTTGTCACTAGTTCTTTTTTTTTTCCTCTTGTGAGCATGTAAACAAGTTCTTCCCCAACATTCCTCTCCCAAAACTGCCAACAGCCACATACTATCTAAGAAGGTAAAATGTACCAAAATGATATCCAAAAACCCCCAAATAAGCAATCAAACCGGGAGAGAGAAGAAAGAGGAAACAACAGCAGGCAGTGTAACCCAGAGAACCAAAGACCCACAGTGAAGATCAAGATTGAGCCGGAATGTACAACAGCATCTAGAACTAGAAAACATCCAGGGAGGCTTCCACCAAAGCCCCAAGGCATGCACCAAGGCCTAATTGAAGCCAGAGAGCTCATTGTGAATCCATCCATGCAACACAAACAGCCAATAACAAGAGCCCATAGCACCATAAGAGTCACAGGACAGGAAAAAGACTCTAGGAAGGACACCAACCAGCACAAACAGGGTACCAACGCACCACCCTAGTGGCACGGTGTGACCAAGCCACACTGGGTGAGCTGCACACCAACTCCAGATGGACAAATGTAGGAGACAAGCATCGGGCCCGCCAGGAGGACCCCAGGCACACACCGTGCAGGCCAGTGCAGCACGGGGAGGCAGAAGAGATAGGGAAAAACATAACTGGCAGGATCCACCAACCCCCACTCATCTTCTGCCACACTGCCCCAAACCTCCAGCATGGACCCTGCCCAATCAGATGCCACAGTACTGGGCATGCAGCACTACTGGCACCCAACACACCACTGCACACCATTCTCCCATGGAGCCACCAGGAGAAGCACATCAGTCCAGGCCCTCCCGCTGAGAATGACAGAGGACCAGACCCCAAGAGGACGAACCCCACCATGATGAAGAGAGAAACAGTAGGAGGTGAACAACGAAGCATACTAACAGCACAACCCCACCCCCCAGGACATTTATATCAACCATACTCCGTGTATTTTTTTCTCTATAATCTACAGTATAAACAATTTATTTAGGTATGTCTCCTAATTCCGTGATTGGGGAACATCTGTAGAATAATCTAAGTGAGGGGTGCCAATAATATTACTGCCAGGCAACTCAACCTGCAATATGCAATACCATTCTAGCCCACCTCCAATGTCTCTAGTGAATCTTGTTGTATTCTATGTAATTATTAACGACATCCTGTACAGATGAGTGCTAAGCTTGTGCTGTGTATTAAAAGAAGCACAATCCCACTTGGTAGGAGACCTGGGTGAAAATGGCCCCCGCCACCCCCAACGTCAACCCAACCCCGTTCACAGCCATCCCACTCCACTGATCCAGCACCCAAGGGATGTCATAGCCGTAAGCCGTAAGCAGCCCAGATCTCAGGGATCCACATCCACAGTGGGGCAGAAACTATAGGGACAGGAAACCATTGAAAGTGCAGAGGGCACTAAAACTTCCACATTCACCCACTGGTTTCATTAGTCCAGTTCTGAAGGTTTTTGAAGTGTTTGCTCTTTCACGATCTTGGCTGCAAAAAACACCTACCCATTGGCTAAAGACTTTTAATTGACAACTTGTTAGCATTGTTAGTGGGGGGTTAGATGCTATAACTCATCCTCCATTTAAAATGATGAAGGTTTACAAAACAGACTTAATAGACTCATAAACTCAACAAGAAAGTATTTATAGAGGTCTTGATACATTCTCAATCATCCAGGAAAATAAATCTCCAAAAGTTGATTCTGTTCATCTGGACGTAGCGTTTTGTGGGAGAAACGTTTCGTCACTCATCCAAGTGACTTCTTCAGTCTCAGCTGACTGCAGGTTTCCCCAATCTTATAAACAGTACATTTGCATAATGACTGAAACCAGCCCACTGAAGGAACAATGGGCTGGGAGGTCAGTTCTTTAATCTTAATTATGCAAACTCTCACGACATTACTCATTCCATCAGTAATGGGGGACATCTAAAAGCTGACGTGTACCGGAAACCTACACATACGGATCAGTATTTAAGGTTTGACTCTCATCATCCACTGGAGCACAAACTGGGTGTCATTAAGACGCTACAACACAGAGCGAACACCATCCCCACTGACACAGCGGCCAGGGAGGCAGAAGAACAGCACATGAAGAAGGACCTGAGTAAATGTGGTTATCCCAGCTGGACTTTTGTCAAAGCTGGAAAGGCACCTAAAGAACACTCCAGCCGATCCAGGAGAGAAGGACAATCGCTGCCCAAGCGAAAACCTGTAGTGATATGTGTCAGGAGTATCGGAGCAGTTAAGACGCATTTTTTCAAAACACCAGGTCTCTGTGGCTTTTAAACCCCAAAACATGCTGCGCCAAAAATTGGTCCACCCCAAGGATCGGGTCCGCCAACACAAACAGAGTAACATAGTGTACGCTGTTAAGTGCCAGGAGGATTGCCAGGATTTATACATCGGGGAAACCAAACAACCTCTGGCGAAGCAGATGGCACAACACAGAAGAACTACCTTGTCAGGCCAGGACTCTGCAGTCTATTTACACCTACAGGCCAGTGGACACTCAAGGATGAGGATGTACACATCCTGGACAGGGAGGAACGCTGGTTTGAGGGCAGAGTCAAGGAGGCCATTTACATGAAAAGGGAAAGACCATCTCCTAATCGAGGAGGGGGCCTAAGGGTACATCTTTCGCCATCTTACAATGCTGTGATTGCAGCCATTCCCCAAATCTCTGTGAATGGTACTCATGGCCATTGATCAGTAGTCTTTGTTCAGTGGGTTTTGGTCAGTGGTTGTTGATCAATGGTCATGAGAATTTGCATAATTAAGATTAAAGAACTGACCTCCCAGCCCATTGTTCCTTCAGTGGGCTGGTTTCAGTCATTATGCAAATGTGCTGTTTATAAGATTGAAACCTGCAGTCAGCTGAGACTGAAGAAGTCACTTGGATGAGAGACGAAACGTTTCTCCCACAAAACGCTACATCCAGATGAACAGAATCAACTTTTGGAGATTTATAGAGGTGAAGTCAGAAAGTTGTTTTTCTATAGACTTCTATAAGACCAAAGGCTTTTTGCACAGGTTTGGCCATTTGGTGGCCTAACGATACAGGATACTGGTTTTGGAGAGTTTGCCCATTGACTAAATTTTTCCTGCAGACCTCCATGTTTTATAATGTCTAAAATTGTAAACCACTGATGTAGTTACCTTTAGAGGTGGGGGGATGGATGTCGTATCATATATCAATGGTATTGGATTGAGACTAGTGGGATAAGATCGATGCTTTGTTCTTTAACTTATGTAGCCCACAGAATTGTGTTGAATTATTTGCGGGAAATGAATAAACATGCGTTATTTATTTGAAATAAATTATTTGTCTAAACAAACAATCCCTGAAAAATCTGCAGGTGTTCAGAAAGCTGCTTCTGACTTAATCTTCTAAGTGTTCTCATGTCAAATTGCTGCATTGAATCCCGAGTTAATTTAAAGATTCTGGTTCTGACTTTCAGAGTTCTTGGCCACGCACCAGCTTACATCAGTGAACAGCCATATGTCCCTAGTAGGTCCCTGAGATCATTTAATCATGTCATGGATCTAAAACTGCAGGGCTTTTCATTAGCTATATCTTTCTTTTTAACTTTAATTTACTTTTGTTGTCCTGTTGTACTCTGCACAAATAATAGGTACAAAGTGTGAAGTTAGCAATTCTCACAGAGCTGCAAAAATAACAGTGAACACCAGGTCAAAACAAAACTATCCTCTAATAAGCAGACACGGCATCCATTTTCATGTGGGAAAATACTTGAAGAAGTATTTCCCCACATGATGAACAGTTATTTTAAAGGTTCAAATCAAAACAAAAGCATAATTTTTCTTTTCTCTATGATCCCTGTCATAATCCAGAAACCTCAGAGAAAGCTTCACAAATCTAACAGAAACTTTCTGTATGACTCAACACCAGCAGGAATCCATGGGAAAAATCTATTTTTGTTTCATTTGGCTCAAGTAACCTATTAAAGGGAGTAGAGTATGAGGGCGATTTATTAACTGTGTGTTTCAACAGCCTCACCTAAACTCTCACTGGACAGGCTTTTATTGCGAAACTTGTGATTATAAGGCAAACTATTTATTACAACATGGAGAACACTGTGTTTTTGAGCGGCCCCATTTCTGTGCTCTGTGAAATCGATCACTGATAATACTGCTTGCCCCATCTTCCTCCACAAGACCCACAGTGTTTATTTCCTGCAGCTGACATTGGATCAGCAGCAGCAGCAGGATTATCCGAGGCCTCAGAGCACACTGAAGCTCTTTGTGTGCAAATCCAAATATCACTTTGCCTCCTCAGTTACCAGATGACTTCACTAATCTGCTGTTAAGTGGTTAAGTAGCTTTGCTAGCTCTGAAGTCTACACTGAATGGAGTTATCAGAATACGAGTAATATCTGTCACGCTGGTGGCAATCAGCTCTTTTCTTGTTAACACAACTTTTATACCCTGCTGTAGAAGTCAGGTTCAGCATGCATTATGTTCTCTTACACTGAAAAGTAGATCACAAAACATTTTCAACTGGCTTTTAAGTTAGCTTTAGAGCTACTTTTTTTTGTTTCGGTATTGCTGAAAATTGCAATGATTTGTAAACATGGGGAAAGGGGGGTTAGAATGATCCAGAACAGCACTCCAGCACCTTGGGAAATTAAGTCTACCAGGGAGGTTAATGAATAATATTGTCAAAATAGGTAATTTTTTTGTGATGGCATGGATATACTCACTTTGTAATCTAGGTCTATTACAAAGGAGAGCTGGATAGTGTAGCGGTACACACTTTTGGAGCAAGTTGCAAGTTCGATTTCCACCTAGTATCCAGCAAGGGTCCTGGCTAGACCCCCCCATGCTAAAACCAAGCCCTAGAATGGTGCTGCCATGTCTGTAACCTGCCCGCAGCTAAAAAACAAGCATTTCACTGCATGTTGAACTGTGTATCTGACAAATAAAATTTGAAAAAAATGCATCTTTTTAAGCATCTCATAAAAATATCACCACATAATAGGGTTGTACCATTATCAGATCATATCCACAATAACACTGTCATCAATTTTTTACATGCTATAAAAATATCATATCGAAATATCATTACTATAACAACACCATGCCTTTATGTTTCCTACACAACAAAAAGACAATGTTGCATGTTGTATAAAGCGCTTTGAGTGCTCCGGGAGAGTAGAAAAGCGCTATATAAGAATCAGTCCATTTACCATTTACAGTCCTGGGTATGTCAGAGAGCCACATGTCAGCCTGCCACCCTGAAATGTGCTTCACCACTTGAGACAGAAACACAGTCAACTATGAGCCCGCTACACAATCGAGCACCACTTGAGCACTTGCTAGCTGGACCTGCTAGGTATATATGCTAGCTACTTTTGCTAGCTGCGCTCCATTTGAGATAAAGAAAAAACAGTGAATGGAAAAGACTGATGTATTTACACCGTGGAAAAGCAGGACTTTTTGCAGCTGGTTGAAAAGCTAAACCCAACATCCCAGGTGATTATATTATATTATTATCAATCTTACTATATGACAATATTCAGCAGGGTACTGAAGAATTACAAAGTTGCTTTAGTTATTGTTATTGTACAATGTTAAGCAGTTATTTTATACTTAAAATGCCGGGGGGCTGCCTAAGCTACTTCTGTGTTTACAGTTGACTTATTCTGGCCGACTGGATATGATCCTTAGTGGCATGCAAATTAATTTATAACTTCCTTGGTTGGTATTCTCTCTCTCTCCGTTAAAATTAAACTACCATAAAAATGAGAGACTTCATTTGCTTGGAAGTGAGTAAACTTGTAACTTCAATTATTCCCACCACTACCTTGCTGAGCCGCTGCTTTTGCTCTGAATGCTGCTGCGTCCACCTTGCTTCAGTAGATTCACACTTGAAATCAGGACATTTGTCATCAGTGACAGTAGCTCAGTGGAAAAGAAAAATGGAAAAATGCCCTTCATTTACTTGTGTAAGCTTACTAAGTATAAAGTTCGTGGACTAAAAAAGAATTAGTAACATTAAGAGATGGCGAAAGCAGAAAGCGAACATGAGAAGAGAGATTATTTTCAAATGTAAGGACTGCTCAGCAAGTGAAATTTGCTAAATTGGGAATGTAACTTTACTGTCAAAATTCATTTTAAAGTTTTTAATGATATATCATCCAAATACAATGTATTGTTGAATTATTTAACTGTGAAATGCTTTGCAAAATGAACTGAAGTATTCAAATTTTGTATTATTCAAAAATACTTTTTTACTCATTTTTCTGACAACATAGTATTTTATTCTATTGGATATAGTATTGCTATCCTATCCTATTCCAGTGTTTTTCTTCATTTTTGCTACTGTAACTTTGCACTGTTCACTTTCTGCTGTGACACAACAAATTTCCCTTGTGTGGGACTAATAAAGGTTATCTTATCTTATCTTAATACTGCAAACTAAATTGATTAGCTTGCAGTATTGTAGTGAATTTTACAATGATGCACTACTTGTCTGATAGAGGAATACAGCAGAAATGGTATACATCGTCAATGTTAAGTTACATGAAGGGTAAATGTAGTGATGACACTGATTCAGCGTTCAACCTTTTATACTAGCTTTATTGCATCTAGGGGTTGGAAAATATTCCTCGTAAAACATCTGGTTATATTTTGTTGAATTCCGTTGGCTAAACCCACAAAGAGAAATGAATGCGTCAAAGCAAAGGTCAGCTGATCACAACTTCATAAATTTTATGTGAATTATGTCTAGTTAATTCATTTCCCCACACAGTGCATCACTACACCTACTAAGACCCACTTTAACCCCTATTTGTAAGTGCACAGAATTGCAATTTACTACTCACTGCTGAGTGAACTATTGGTTGCCCGTGTTAGGAGTGGTGGTTTTAGACAGAACTAATATGTATGGTATATTTTTTCTACAAAATTATTCATTCATGTAGTAACATGAGTACTTGAAATTACACTTTACACCACACCTCAGTGTATATTCACTGATTAGCACTTAGTGTTTTTGCATGTTTGTGTCTGCTTTCTTTGTGCATTTCCACCGTCTTTGTCATTGTACTGTGTGCCTGTGTGTGTATGACCCCCAGTGTAGGAATAACAACATTATACTAACTGTCTCATTAATCAAACATGGAGCGGTCTTCCTCTCAGACATTAGCGCTCAATTAGCTAGTAATCTGGTGGCCACTCAGCTCTAATCAGTTCCCTGCTGTATTTAGTGGCCCATCCTACGTGTTCAACCACCACACCTAACAATAAAGTGATGGAAAATGAAAAAATTGTGTCTAATGACTGCAAAGGAAAGAAATAATGTTAATTAAGTTTTCAGCATACAGTGTGTACACTTCTGAGAGAGAAGCAGGAAAAAAGAAATTCAGTTTATATTTGGGTTCAGTGTGAGCGCCTGGCAGGCTGTCAAAGCAGAAAGGGTTTTTAAAACACTTGTCACGCTGTTTCTGCGCCTTAAAACACCACAGAGTAAAAAGGAAAAAAACATCCAAGGTTCTTTCTCTGTGCAAAAAAAGAGCTTTGATTCAAATGGCTTCTTAAGTGAAGAGCAAGACAGCCAAACCCCAAATGCTATTTTTCAGCAGTGATTTTCTAATGTATGCAACAAAAATAACAGAAGTTTTTATACTATGATTCATGTCGTGGTATATGCGCTAAAAATGACCTGGTATATGCCAGCTTTTATAGCTTGCTTGTTAGTCAACTCAAACCATTTGTTTGCTTGGAAATTTCATTGAGCTAAAATATTAGTGACATTGACAAACACTTTCCCCACACTGGTTTTTAACAAGAAGACAGTTTTTCCCTACTTGGGGAAAATGCTTTTTTTCATTATTATTTTTTCCCCAGCATCAAAAGATACTACACAAGCCAGTATAACTTGTCCCTGTTTTCTTGTGGTGTTACTCAAGGCTCACTTCTTGGCCCACTGCCCTTAAATCTTTACATGCTCCATCTTGCCAGTATTGACAGCAAACATAATGTTCATTTTTAATAATATCTGTCTTCTTTCATTCACCAGGACAAGAGCTCGAGTTACAAGTTTTTCCATTCACAGTAGATTTTTCGAAGTCAGTCAGCAGTGACACCAGGAAAGGACCTGAGGACAGGACGTGGATGGAACTCACTTTACCCCTCTTCCCCTAAATATGATTTATATGATTTATATTTTATGCCCTAAATTTTTATGGAAATTAGAAACAAATTATTTACAACTTTCTATTTAGTACTTAAAGTGTGTTTAATTTAAGACATTCCCAAAGCAGGAAAGTGTTTATAATAAAACATTATCTCTAGTCTTAGATTTTCTAGAAAATTGAATCTTTGTTGATTTATTTTTATTGACAAAGCTGGAAAAAAAGCTTTTAGCAAACAATTGCTTTTCTTAAAACTCAAAACTTACATTTAAAAACAGATGATTAAATGGCAGACATGTTAGCAACGCCTCTATTATGTAGAGTCCCAGTTATAAACAAATAGGGTCAGAGGCACAGGTTTTTTTTTCAGTAATCAACCACTGTCAGTAATCAACCACTGTTAGCCCATAGAAACGCCATGTATACCTTCTGCAGTAAAAACTGCTTAAAAATCTTGACTACCCCCCACTACTCTCCCATCTTTCTATTAATTTTTTGCCATTGCTACAATCAGGAAACTGAACAAGTGCCAAATATATTAAATATTATTAATTGCGCAAGGACTGGACAGCAGCCATGTCTGCCTCTGCGGCATTTTCTCGTACATTTCTGTACAGGACTTTATTTCAAGTTTACAAATTCTCTTTTAATAGCTTTTGACATAGAGAACATAGATGTCTCCATCTTTATTGTTGCTAAGCAACAGTGTTACACATGACAGTAAACCTGACCTCTGGTGTCGAAATTTTGGCCTCATGTGCCACCTGATACCGTTGCTGTCTGAAGCCAGAGTTTCTCTCCAGCTTTCGGTGACATTTACATAGCTGAATGTTTGTTTTTTCTTTTTGTTCATATTTTCCTGTTTTGTTTATTGACGACGTCAGGCCCAGTGTTGCTCATTTTGTCGACCATGTTTCACTTTGTTTTTAAACCGTAGCTGGAAAGGTATCGCGGCCTCTGTCACACAGAGAAAGACACGTATATACGTCCTGCTGTGATGTATGTGAGGGTTCATTTAGGGCTGGGGGTTAATAACCAGGCTGTCAGTTTGATGTGCATACCTGTATGTGTATCTATGTGTGTGTGTGTCTGTGTGTGCATCTGCGTATGTGTGCAAGCGCGTGTATGTGTGTTAATAATAGCTTGCTAGCTGTCATTGCAGATGAGGGGTGTGTGTCAAGAGAGCGAGCTTTAAATGCTCCTCGTCAACCCGTTTGAAGCACACAATGACAGGCCTGCAGAGCGTGTGTGTGTTAGCATATGTTAGCATTTGTTAGCCTCTCCTGTGAAGAACACTTTGTCGTACAAATGTGTGTATGCGTGTGCGCGCTTGCCAATCGTCTCTAAGTGGAAAACATCGTGCTGTGCAGAAAAGCAGCCCATGTCAAACTACCCATCATACCGCATGAATGGCCTGCTCTCTCGCTCTCTTTCTTGCTGCCGGCGCTATTATGAAAGAGTGAGCTGAAATATTATTATTCTGCTGTTATTAAGCTGCGCCGACATGTCAAGCTTAAATCATTAGCTTCTCTCACAGAAAACACCAAAGACTGTATTCACACAAAACACCCCAAAATACTCTTTTCATCACAAAAACATAATTTGCCTCCTCCTCAGTTGGAAAATCACGCTGAACAAATGTTCCATTTCTTAATTTTTAAATTGAACCTGAAAGTTGCAACACATGAAGCTTTCTTATCCTGCCTACTATTTGCCTTTATTCTCTCTTGGCTTCTATTCTCCATTCCTTCTATTCATTCTTTCTAAAATAAAAGTGTTTTAGCTATTAAGAATTATTCACTGTAAAAAAGTAGCTTGAAATGTAGCTTACAATAACTTTAGGTTCAGCCTTTTTGTCACTTATTATCTTATGACTGTGGTGATCACCATTTAAACATCGGTGGGCATTCTCTGTTAGATGTGTTGCAAGCCCACTTCTAAATGTTTACAAGTCTGTCAGTCTTGGAGTTGGGCCCCTGACAACTGCTTGTGTAATTTAAAATACACAAGGAGTACATCAGTTTGTGTTTTTTAAACTCAAGCCTAATCCACAAATCTATTTAACTTATCCTGGATTTCATTAGTGCAATAAAAAATGTAAAAGTTTTAAAAACCTGGAAAACATTAACATGTCAGCTATATCTAAAATTTCTGATTGTTTTCCTGTTGCAAATGACCATGGAGTGTGTGTTAGCTGTAATGAACAACATCAGGCCCTAAGTAACACACATATTGTTGATCCACTGAAGGCATGCACCATGGAGCATGAACAGCAAAAACTGCAAGGCTCTCCCTTAACAGGCCTGGGATGAGCCATTCTTGAGGCTAGTTACTGGGAACAAACATTGGATTGACGAGTAGAACCTCCACACCAACAGCTGTTGTCTGACAGAAAAAAACATGCTCATGGATAATCCTTGTCCCCCAAGATAATGTGAGTTGTCGATGGTGGCAGTATGCAAAGTATATAATACAACCAGTCTTTGGTCCACTTTTACGGTCCATCAGCCAGCCGCAGATCATAGTTCATAGATCATAAAAAGAGCTGAAGTGAAACCGAGTGTTGAAACTATTAAAAATGTACACTGGAGACACTGTCTTTTAATTCTTTTTCATAGTTCGTTCAATCCCAGTGAACTGCGCTCTTGCTTCTTCCCCTTTTCCGGCACAGTTTTCAGCATGTCAGCAATAGACAGATGCATACATCATCGGCGACATGCAGTTGGGATTTTGGAGGACTGCACGGGAGCATGGCAGGAGTGGGTGAAAAACCCTTTCTGCTTTAGCGACAACTACTTTCCTGTAAGACCCAACCCATCAAAAAATAGCCAGAAAATTCTGATTTTTTTTGGAACTAAGATATTTATTAACCCTTATAACAAAAACCACAAATTTCTTTTTGCTATATCATGCTGTGTATGATATATTTTTATTATATATTTTTTGTATCACATTTGGTACATTTGGCATTTTTGGCAACTTTTTGTTAACAACAAAAAGGGCATCATAGGGTTAATTTTTTACTGTGCTTAGAGTGAGTATACTCTTAGGCTGCTGATGTTGCCCTCTTGGGAAATTTGTTCCAGCTGGCTTGTTCATATGTGGATCAGCTGGTGGGTACCAGTCTGAATCAGTTCTAGTTCGGATTAGTTGGCGCTGACAGAGTCTGCAGATGAAATTGCAGAGTCACTGTAAGTTGTTTTCATTCATATTTTCTGGGTAGACTGGATTCCAAAGGGATGAATCCTAATAATCTCAGAAACTTTATAACCATTTTTCTAATGCCAGACTTTCCAAAATTTTCCATGGTTTAATGTCAAGAAATTTACTGAACACATTTGTTCTGTCAAGTGAATGAATAATTTAAGTTGTGACCTTGCAAGGTGTACAACAGGTCTTTGGCAAAGAGCTGACAGAGACTCGACATTTCTTGAACACAAACTGCTGTACCGAAAGAATCAAACCTGTGACCTTAACAAGCACCTGGACCAGCTTGTATTTCCCTGTCAGTACATTTGTGCACCAGCACATCTAAACCCTCCGATTCTTTCTACGGAGCCCTGCCGAGTCAGGAGCAGCCGGTGTCAAAGTAAGCCATCAGCTGGATGAATGGCCTGCAGCCTTTTGTTCTCCCCCACTATTAAGAAAGACCATGCTGAAATATTATTATTCTGCTGCTCCGAAATATGTCAGATTAAATCATTACCTTTACTGAGCCACACACAAAAGGCACAAACACTGAGGCACTTTACAGGTCCAGTCCAGGATGTTTTTTGAGTTTTCTGAAATATTATTATAAAACCATTGTTAAACTGCTCGGCAACATGACAGCTTAAATCATCACCTTCGGTGGCGGAAAAATAAAAGGCGCAAATTTGCTGCCGAGATTTACAGTGTAACACCGGAGTAATTTGGCTTTTTTGAATTGTGGGTATCAGCAGGTTGCACGAGTGCATAACCCAAGCTCACCTAACCTCGCTGACTAGAGTTTAACATTCGTGCAGTCGCCTGTCTCATAAATAATAACCATTCAGGCATTTAAAGTGTCAGAGAGGAAGTAGGAAAGATTTCTTTCTCTTCAACCATAATGAAAATGCATTCGAAAACCACCCAACTGTTATAGCATGATGCAGTCACCTTAGAAACACAACATAATTGATGCATAAGGAGATTATTCCATTGCACCAATTTGATCGGAGTCTGTGAACGTGTTTTCAGTTTTAGTCAAGTTTTAGTCTGTTTTTTTATTTTTTTTCTCCAGTGGGATTTTAGTTGAGTAGCAGGTAGCAAATCTACACCTTTTCTTTGGGTTGTTACATTGCATGATGTGAAAGCCAAAGTATAGAATGCTCTTTTTTTTTTTTAAGGAAAATGTTACTTTAATGTAAAAAGTAGCATTTGAAATCAGTGACTGCCTGAAGTCTGGAACCCACTGAATTAATCAAACGTTGTTTTACTGCAGCAGCTTTATGTTGCTGTTTGTAGGTCTCTGTGCCTTTAGTTTCAATAACTGAAAAGGATGCTCTGCCTTCAGAAAATCTTTGGCATTCTTTGGTTCTTTTCCATTTGCAGTGTGAAACTCTGTCTCGTCAGATTTACAGCACCGGGCTGAATCTGAGCAGAGTGCATTTCCACATACACCTCATAATATGTCCTACTTCTTCTATCAACAGTCGTATCATCAATAAACACTTCTAAACCAGCTTCATTGGCAGTCATTCATGCCATGCCATAAAATGTGCTATACTGGATGTTTCTTTTTCTTTTCCATAATCTCTTTCAATCATTTTTTGTTCAAGTTGATGTTGGTGTCATCTGTCCACAAAACATTTTGACAAAAGTGTGCAAGCTCTGTTAGATTATTTTGAAAGTCTAATCTGTTCCTGTTGCTGAGTCTTACAGTTTGCACCTTTTTGTAAACTCTCTGCTTTTACACTAATGAAAGTGCCTCTCAATTGTAGACTTTAACAGTCTGTCTTCTTGAGACTATTCTTGAACCAGAATGTCGATTTGGCCACTAAAGTTTTTGTTCAGTTTTTTCTTCCTAATAATGGTCCACCTCACTTGTATTTCTTTTTATCTCATATTGAGAGTTACAGTGAAAAACCAAAACCAGGTTCAACACTTGATATCAACTACAAATCTTTTATCTGCTTAATTTGTCTCAGACTAATGAGGAGAAAGTCCTCACATTGTCATTAAACTGCTTGTAAGTGAATATTCCAGTTAATTTTGACCCTTTTTGAGCCCCCTTCGGATGTGGGCCTATATAGAAAAAAATGCACAATTTCTAAACAAGCAATACTTTTGTTAAACCATTTTAGTTCAAGCTTAAAGCGTACTTCAGTGGCATTGAAGGTTTGAGTCAAAGTCCACTATGGTGGTGTGGAGACCAACTAATCTGAACTGAATCTTCTTACTTTGTGAACAAAATGACCTGATTTCTCGGTGCAAGATCAGAATTTATAACTGACTGTAGTTGGGGAAAAAAACACATACCAAGAAAACAGTGTAAGCATAACATCCAGCATGCCAGTGTGAATTTCTCTTAATATTAATAAGATACCACTAATCATTATAATTAATAATATAAAAAATTAAGTGATTTTAGAAATAACTGAGCTATAAAGGTGTGGTCACTATTGTATGTAGATTTTTTTGGAACCTTTTTGTTTTCTGTTGTATTTTATCTTTCCATCGTTGGAACCCTGTAAATAATGAAAAAACACCATTATTGTAATTCTTCTTCTTCTTCTTATCGTGTGTGTGTGTGTGTGTGTGTGTGTGTGTGTGTGTGTGTGTGTGTGTGTGTGTGAGAGAGAGAGAGCTTTTGTCCTTTCTGTGTATAGTTCTGAAAGGGGTAAAAATAACTTGAGTTAAAAAAAGAATATTCAAACCTGGCTTTGTGTGTGAAGCAATCACACACATAGTTTAAGCAACAGTGTGTGCATACACAGCCCAGTGAACAGCTAAATGATTTAATCATTGTAAATAGGTGCACAAGACCTGATTTTGACTAATTTTCTTACCAATAATATTTCTTGATTATGTTTCAGGTAATATCAGTAACACAATCAAATAAATCTATGGACTATGTTAATGTTAATGTACAATCCACTGACAGTTGGACTAGTTGAAGAAAGCGGCCAGAACAAACTTAAAAATTCATGCATATATCTATGAAACATTCCAATATGAAATGTATTTATATAGTATGTTTAAAGGAAACAAGCAAACAAAGAATAAAAACAAAAAAATAAAGGTGATCAAAGTATTGTATGTGGGATAGGCAATTCCATAAATATGGAATAATAACATGAGTGTGGAAATAAAATGATGACATATGATAAAATAAAATACATCTGGAATTCCAAAATAACATTTCAATTTAAAAAAAAGTAAAAGGATTTTTCCTTTTTATTGAAAGAGGGGGGCTCCTGCTTAACTTTGAATGAAAAGACTCAAAATAACAGTGTCCCATCAAAATTTTGTGTTTTATCTGAACACTATTTTAAAGACTTTTATGAAGCAGCTTGCTAATTTAACTTTGACCTCTGAGAGAGACTAATTGTTGAGTCTTTTTTAAAATGATTTAAGTGTTTAATAAAGCCGTGTATATTACTGCCTTGTTCTGCAGTGTCTGCCACAGAATAGTCCTTCCAGGTTGCCTGTGTTTGCTTTCACTCATATTGAGAACAAATTTTTAGAATGTTTCACGTATTAAAATTTTTAAAATTAAATTAAAAGAAGTAAAAAATCTGACATGCTGGAAAGCTGATAGAGGCTGGTTTTGTGTGACTCCTTGTTTTCCTAAATCTCTACAAAGGGATTTTTTGGAGTTGCTGGCTCTGTTTCTGCACCACACATTTCAACACGGAGACTCTGAACAGCTACAATAAAAGGAAACAGTTGACGTGATTATTCTGGTTCTCAGTGTTACACCTCAGCAGCAGCGAGCCGCCTGCGAGTTTGGATGCTGTTTGGAGCAGAAAGGCTCAGAGTGCGCCTACAGACGGGGGTGTAGGGCACAAATTCACACAAACACGTCTTCAATGAAACTCCACAGAGAACACAGATATTAACACAGTTGGCACAAGCTGCATTTTCCAATACAGCTGTCTCTGTGTGAGCCAAGTTTTTAGTGAGAGCCGTGTGTCCAACTGGCTGCTCAACAATAAACTCGTTGCCGTCAATCAGACGATCTCTAACAAATGTCACCTTGTTTTCAGCTGCACACTCATACTATTTGTCTTCTGGGGGCTCTCACTGTCATTTTGCAGTTTTGAATTGCCACACTGCAGCAATAGCTAGCTTTGTTCTTTAAAGGACCATCTCAGTGTTTATTTTTGCACCATTATCCAAAGCTTTTTAGATTGAAAATCTTTCTTTCTGTTACCTTCCAACCTGCTAGTGAAGTCCATTTATTTCAGTACAGTGCGACAACATGCTGAAAGCCGAAACGTGTTTACTTCTTTGCAAAACTTGTGTGTGAATTAAGTCAAAGTCGAGATTCCCATTAAAGTTTTTGCAGAAGAGATTGATAGATTGCTAAACAGGTGTACTGGCCAAATGCAAAAGCTCAAGGGGACACAATCTGAAGTGATTTGCAACACAAAATGGGATTCAAAATTTCCAACAAAGAGAAAAAGTGACCAGAAAGAGTTGCAAAATAAAAACAAACTAGAACACAAGATGTCCCCAGAAAGAGTACAAAATGTCCACGAGGGAACAAAAAATGTAGGATATCGATAAGAGGTGCAAAATCACCATAAAGAAACAGAAACTGACTGGGAAGCTATACAAAATGAACACAAAATGTGCCAAATCACCATGAACAAACACAAAATTACCAGATAAAGGGCTGCCTGACTTTTAAAGACTGTAACTAATGGGGATGAAATGTTTTTGTCCACTGAGTTCGGGAATCGCAATCCATTTTGGCTAGTCGTCGCCATGTCTTTGTTCACCAAATCCAAATCAAAGATAGACTAATAGGTGATAAGGAAGAGAACACATTAACTGAAAAAGCACCCAAATGACCCCTGAGAAGATCAACAGAATGTCACGATACAGAAAAAAAGCTATGTAAACAACAAGGCTAGTATTACTACGAAGGGCTGATCCATATAAACACAAAGAATGGTCACTTTATTTTTAGGAGCTACCGATGCTTGAGTTCCATGATATTTTCTTAAAAACCATTTATGGTGAGAATACAAATGTCTTACAAGCTCAAGGTCACATTTACATGTGTCAGTCACAGAGCCATGACTCTGTGATACATACATACGAGCATTTTTTGCAATAAAATCTCTAAACACTTTATTTTATTAACTCTTTCATACTGTATTGAATATTTCTGCCTTTTTGAATTATTTATTTCGATCTCATATCATTGTGGACAACCTTGTAATGCATAAACTTTGACTTGATATTAAATATAGCATTTTAATAATATACTACATGTATATATTATAGTTGCGCTAAACTGCGTAGTTTAGCAATAGTTTTGTCATTTAATATGAAATAATATCGCATTACAAGAATTTGTGTTATAGTGCAGCAGCAGATGCAGAAGCTTGTATTCTCTTTGTTTTCCATTAACCGCAGCCACAAAGACTTCTGCGTATCCAAGGTATAATGATGGTACCCAGTCAGGATCACACTGTCGCGTTCCAAAAGCTGGTTTACCTAAAACAAACGAATAAAGTTGCTGTTTGCATTACCTATGTAACTATGTAACAGTTAGATATGTGCCTGAAGTGCAACAGTGTCACCCAGTCAGGATCACAATGTTACATTTCAAAAGCTGTTTTTTCAAAATCTAAAGCACAAAATCGTGCTTTGATTCCAGCTATTTTGCCATGTAGCTACAAGCCAAGATAACTAAGGTTTGTAACGTAGCAACACATTAAATGTGTTATAATGATAACGTACCAGTATATATACAATGCCAGTTTCCAAAATGTTGTTGAAGGTGATGATTTTCCTTCTTCCACCTGGTGTCTAAATCATGCATTGTGGGCTCTGTGACGCTCAACTCATTGGGAATTTTTCACTTTACAAACTGGAACATTTTAAGACTGCAACAATACCTTATTTATATCTGGCAAAATTTGACATTCATCACAGTAAAAGAGTTTTTGTACTGAACCAATGATTACAGTTGTTACATCTCCCCAAAAAGGGATGAGGGGAGAAACAGTGGTATGATTGGGACAAGAAAAAGCCAAACTTCTCTGGCTAATGTCAATTTCTTTTGACAATTTACTTTACACTATATATAGAAAAACTTTTCTTTTTAAAATTCCCTCCTTCTGCACTTTTCTTTTGTGATTTTAAAGCTGAGAATTTAACTGCCAGTGTAAAATGTAACAAGTGCTGGTTCAGCATGCCCCTGTTTTTACCTTTGAAGGATAAATGCTAAATTAGTGAACATCAATCTCTTCAAATCATTCTGCTTCTGCTGCATAAGACCAGTTCGAATAATTAGATCTGCTGACATCGGCTCATTTGTTACTTTTCCTTGCAAGAGAATCCCATACGATATTTTGAAAGAAAACTTGTGCATTTATTGTTAACTGTGGCACCCAGTTGTTAAATGAAAGACAGCAGCATCCTTTTTTAATGTTTTTATATTAAGAAAAAAATCTCAATTTGAGAGAGCTGTGACATATAAATGCAGATATTTTACATTCATACTAACTCTTAAAGTACATTGTACTAAATCCTGTTTCCTGTCAGGACTCTTTCACATAACGTCATGCTATACCTCTTTAAGGGATTTTGCAGTCAGTTCTGCATATCACCCATGTTCTTCAAAATCTGTACCAGTGTGATTCACCATTTCCCAAGCATCCTCTCCTACTCTCGAGAACTGTGTTAAACACTCTGGTCAAAGTCTACTGGAATGTCTTTACTGCAGCTGTCTTCAGTTGTTGCTTGTTTGTGGTTTTCTCTTCCTGCAGTTTTGTCAGCTAAAAGTACACTGTAAAAAAAAAATCTGTCAAATTTACGGTAAAATACCGGCAGCTGTGGTTGCCAGGAATATACCGTGTAAAAAATGTGGAATCTGTAAAAGACAATACGGTATACTGGTTTTGTAACCCTAATTTTTAAGGTAGACAACGTATTATTTTACCAAAATCATGATAGAAAAAACCAAATATATTTGTCAATTATACAGCAATTTAATGTAAAAATGCAACTTTCCATAGCTTTTTACGGATATTTGCAGTAAAAAAAAAAAAGTAATAATATAATAATATTTACAGTAATTTGTTGTTAATTTAACAGTAATAGGGTAGACCCTATTATTGTAAATAACTGTAAAAATAACAGAAATATGTTAAACCTTATTAAAACCTTTGACAGTAAAAAACACAGTGAAATTGTATAACAAATTACAGCATTTTATTTTGACCAGATACATTTTACGGTAAATTCCTGGCAACCACAGCTGCCGGTATTTTACCGCTAAAAATACAGTACAATATGAGGAACATAAATGGTTTACCGTACATTTTACATTTGCAACCGCTAAATATAGAAAAATCTAAAGATGCTCATATACAACCAAGGTAGAGAATATTACTGATAAACAATGAGAAAATTTGACATACCATTTGAAAACAGACTAAACATATTATTTTCTCTATTCCTACAAAACAGCATAGATCTTGAGAATACAGCATGTGTCCATATATATGGCTGGTAATCCATGGAGGAATGAATAAACATGAAACAAAATATTACCTGCCCCTGACCTATCAACAGTAATGAGTCACTGGGTCCTGCCTTGGTGAAGGAAAGGACTCGGTGGAGTTTCTAATGCGCATGGTGTTGAAGATACAAGCTCTGCAGGAGTACTTCAATGTCCATCAGGAGTTCACTTTGGACTGGCAGGATCCCCTCTGCAGCAAAAAAAATGGACAAAGTTTGATCAGTGCTTGAGCAAAATGCACAGAAATGAACAAAACGTGCTGCCAAAACCAGATCTAATGATAAATGATTTCTTAAGTGTAAAATATACAGTTCTTAAAGCTATTGTCAAAATGCAACCTGGGCTGTTTTTTTCAGTTTTTTTTTTTTTACTGTAAACGAGACAAACATATATCTAAAAGCATAATTACGACAAACAAGCCGTTTTTGAGATTGACCGTGATTTTGTTTTGTGGTCAATAGCCAGTGAATGGGAATACTAGGGGGCCGGGGCATAAATTTGAGCACATCAAAATCGATACAGTAAAAAAAACAAAAAAAAAAAAAACAGCCCAGGTTGCGTTTTGGCAATAGTTATACTTTAAATCTACTTATGTAAAAGTTATACATAGACAACGCAGCCCTAATCACAATCATAATTTGTTGGAAAACGTATTTAAGTTTCGTATTGATTTATCATAGACCTTGAAGTTAATGGCTGAATGCATGGTGATGAGACCTATCATTCAATCTACATTTTATAGCGTATGAAACTGCTCACCTGGACATGAACCTGAGCTCGGCTGATTAAGATTAGTGTCTCCTGTCCATCTTTCTTTAGCAAAACTTGAATAATACCACTGCTTACCTCTTATTGAATCTTTGGGTGCAGACTTAATTGAAGAGCCTCGTATAAACAGGCAGGGTGTGATGTTTAGGGAAACCAAAGAATACAGCCGCCATCATTTCTGCCAGAAGACTCATTGGGTGCAACGAAGCTTTCATTGTGGACTGGCTAGATACCTTCTGCATTCAGAAGGAAAACAAGAAGGGCATACACCATAAACAATAATAACTGACAAAAATAATGAGACAAGAAATTAAAGTAACAAAATAAGTGCAAATCAAGTTTCCCTGTGTTACAGTGTAGCTGAATGTTTTTCAACAATTTGATTTACGGTAAAACACATACCAAATATTTCCAGCCAAGGTTTGTTTCAATCTTCAGCATTTTTTTCCTGCCATTGTCTTGAAACTGTTTCATCTGTCTCTCTCATTTGATGCTGTTTACAAAAACAAAACAGCAATATTGTAAAGGGAAAAAGGAAAATTAATTTAATGGAAAAAAAAAGATTATGACCTGAAATCTCACCATTTCCTGAGAGTCACAGGTCCTTTGAGTATCCTTATGGTTTCTGCTCAAATTCAGTGTCTGAAAAGGGCAGGAACAAAACAAACCTTTTTAATCATAATAAAGACAAAATAAGATTTAGAGACAGACGACAAAGAAATGTGTAAAATATCTTCTTGAATCTGTTTACTTTACTAACCTCGAAAGAGACTCTTGGGTCTTAGCTGTGCCACCACCCTTAAACCTTAAAACAGATGGAGACGATATGCTGGCCTGGCTTGAAATTTCCATATTTGGTGCTGTAAAACAATATCACAAACAATAGATTAATTGTACTTTTTGGACCTTGGCCAAAGCATAATAGAAAAAACAGAAAGTCCTTCATGGCTATTGTGCAATGAAATCATAATACTTACTGGTTTGTTTCTCAGATGTCTCCACTCCTAATGATTGTAGTGCCTCCAGTACAATTTCAAGGATTGAGGCAGACAGGTCCGGCAGCACCTTAGTAATGGAACTCCTTATGCTGCCCCCCATTTCCAAGATGTCTGATAAAAGAATGTGAATAAAGGTCAATTTACACCAAGTGGTACCTTTGGTCTTAAAATATGAAGCTGATCTTGCTTGATACTACACTTTTATACAGTGTTTCGTAAGTACCAAACTAACAGCACCATTATTGTGACAGCACACTGTGTTTCAGTGGAACCATTTGGTACCCATACTTCATGTAAGATGTTAATGGATAGAAATCAATTAAGTCAATGGGTTTTGACCAAAAAAATCATTTTATTTAAAACAGCTTACTATCACTTATGTCACACAGAACATCAGCAGGAGGCTCAGTAGAGGGCTCTTCTGATTTCTGCCACAGATCAGACTCTAGCAGACATCTCAAAGTCTCTCTTAAAGGCACATAATAGGCAAACCTATCTTTTCTGTTTTCATCTCTCCCTAAAAATATTTTCTTTGGTTCCGCATAGTTGAAGGCTTTTTTAAAGATCTGAGCTCTGGAGTGCACTGTCCTCAATGGCCCGGTATGACATGCAGAAAAAAGATCATAGCTTTTGACAGACTCACAGACTTTGTTGATGTCCTCCTCTGATAATGATGTGTCATCTTTTAACAGTGATGCAAGTTTACCCAAACTGTATGTCTGTCCCAACTCATGCATGTTCTGCATTTCCTCTACAATGTTCTGTATGGTTGAAGCAGGCAGTAGAAACTGACCCTGCAATTTTAAGTAGAATAGTGAAACGTTTCTCAGAAAAAGATCACAGAATTCAGGGGGCATTTCCATGTTATCTTCATGTGTAATAGACTGTGCAGCAGGCTCGGAAATCAAGGGTACAAAGTCATCTGATGTGGTTGGAACAGATGATGATTGACATGCAGACTCTCTATATAAATCACCAATGCTGCTGTCTGAAAACTCTGTGTTTACGTGACATGTGAGCAGCAAAAGATGATTTAACTCTAAAGGTATTTGTGCATCCTCTTACTGGACAAGTGACCACGTGTCCTTCCACAATATGGCTCTTCAGATGAGCTATTAACTCTTTAGAGTTCTGACACTGACGTTCACACATCGCCATTGCACATGTAAACGAAGAAACCACCACCACACCAGTGACATGGGTGGGGGCAGTGTCTTCGGTAAAAATGAGCCTTAAACGCGCCATACCTGGTGTATGTCTGCTTGCAGCCTGCTTCAATACACCGAAAGAAACAACGTGGCTCATTCCGATGCAGTTTACAATGAAGCACGTAGCCCCTTGATGACTGAACTACCTTACCACAGAAATTACACGTTAACATAACTCCATGTACTTTGGTAATTCCTCCCTAGCGAATTAAGCACGCCATATACAGAAACTAATCCAGAGCAATGCTTCCCTCGCAACAGTAATGCTAACTCAACTCACAAATGCTAACTAAATTCACAACCTCACTCATAAAAAACGAACTGCTAAAATTATCTATAAACGCTGGGCTGGTGGATTTTTATAACAGAGATAACTTGAAGTTGCATGTACTCACCTCACCTCGAACTAATTGTAAGCTGCCAGGATGTCTACAAATTCCGAAGATGCTGTGGTCCAAGCAGCAATAAATGGCGCTAATGGACTACTTGCACTAACACTTCCGCGTTCTATGTAGTCCTGCCCCAGTGCTTCCGGTGCGGTTAAACCATGGCGACGTTCTACACTCGCTGCCTACAAGAGCTCCCAAAATTGAACATCACCGATGTTCATCGGATTTGCAGAGTGACGACTACCCCCGCCAGCAAATTAGATAAAGGATTTAAGTTATATGCTGCATCATATATACACAACTACGAAGGTAAGAAAACGTAAATTAACCGACAAAGAAACGCTAGCTAACGTCAAATGCAAACACTACGTTACTCCGCTATGTCCTTCATTTGATGTCAGTTCTCTACATTACATGTTTTCTTAAACGGTGTTTTATGTCGTCCTAAACTATAGTTGAGGTTTTCTTAACTAATGTCACTTTTGTAGTTAGACACTGTTATAATGGCGTTAGGTAGTTGGCTAACTATGGAGGTAGTTAACTACCTAATGCTACTCTTGCTAAGTGTAAAATATATATGTTTAAGACATGCTGAAATGAGTAATACAGAAATAATGCTAATGGTACTTGTATCTTTATTCAGTGTCCAATAAAGACAGGTTGTCAGGGGAGGTCGGTGTGAGAGCCCTGTGCTACAGGTCAATGAGGAAGAGTGAGGCACCACACAGACTAAGTGTAGGCAGGAAGCTGTGTAAAGTTGTTAATCCCCGTTCAGTGGGGTTCAGTTCATTTAAGCATTAGTTAAGTTCATTCCTAAAGGCCCATCAACTTGAATGTTTTCCTTGTCTCCCTGCTTTATCACTCCTAATTTGACTAGTCAGATAGTTAAATCAACGTGTGTTTGGGTGATCAGAAACATTTGACAACAAGTTAATACTGCAAATATACACAATCTAAGTTATTACAGTTATCAAGCATGGTTAAGTTGTTTTAATAGGGAGAGAAGGAAACACTAAGCATTCAGGAGGGTGCGTAACCATAACACTGAACTATGTTCCTGTTCGGCTCTTCCATGAAGATGTTACATTTTTAATTTTCGTTCTTTCTTCTTAGATTAAGCTTCTGGATTCATCGCCGGTGATACTGACACATAGCCAGTGCTCCTGTGTGGCAGGCGCTGTTATGTGCAATCACACAGTGGCACTGCTCTTCCAAACAGCACACTACTCACAACTCAGAGTGCCGGTTGTCCCCCCTGTGCATAGCTGCACGGAATCTGAACAGCAATGGCACAAGCCACGGACAGTGGTAATTTAAATGAGGTTAAAGTTTTTGAATTAGTCCATGTTTACATATGAACAGCAACACCATCCATAGTAAATGTGTCTTCTGTTAGGGTGTGAAGCCAGGACCCATCAACTCCATGATCTTCACTAAGCCGGTACCAAATAGAATGGCCCAGACTGGAGTACGGTAATTAGATTTGTAAAATTTGGTTTCACGTGTTACAAATGTATGTTGCTATTTTTTTCATACATACATGTGTCAGAATAGGTATTAATTTACATACAACATTACACTTTCTGAAGACGGCTAACTCAGTCATGTACATATACATCCCAGTCTCTAACTTATGCACCACTGTTTTACACCTTTTAGCTTTTAGTTTAGTTGTTGTTCAGTATAACAACCTTCTTCCTTACATTATTGTCATTGATGTTTTCTTTAGGAGTGGCTTCTACAGAGGCATGGTGGGTCCGTTACCAGATCCCTGCTTGTTCAGAATAACGGAGGCATATGCAAAATTTAATATTGAGGACAGGCCACTTGTGACCACAATGAACATGAGACCTGACAAGCAGCTTGTGGAAAGTGCCTTTGGGCTGGTGCAGGAGGGCAGTGTTCTGTCATATCAGCAGCCGGTTTTGACAACCCGGTACATCACACTACACCGCGATGCACCACCAACACCGCACTTGCCTCTGGAGGGGTATGACATCTTGCCATCAGATTGTGTGTTTGTGTGCTCAGAAGAAGAGCTTCTGCATCTGAAAAGCTTGTCTGTAACTCTGGAAATGGCTCACAAAATAGAGGAAGCTACACGTGAGCAAAGCTCTTCGTCTGAGTGGCATCAGCTCCGCAGGCCCAGAGTGACTGCCTCTAGGTTTCGGGAGGTGTGTCACGTCAGAGGCCAGAGCTCGGCCGAGTCACTAGCAGAGCGTATATTGAAGGGAACAAGGCAGACAGCAGACATGAGGAGAGGAACTGAGATGGAGCCTGCAATAGCAGCAGAGTATAGTAGGCTAATGAATGTTAACTACTCACCCTGTGGTCTGGTCATTCACCCAATTGCTTGCTGCATCTCCTGATGGTGTTGTTTTTGACCCCAATGAATACCCCCAGTTTGGCTTCGTCGAATTCAAATGTCCCAATGTACAAAACTTTATTGACTGCAAATATGTGCAGATGGAATGTGGTACCCCTAAACTAAAAAAGAGCCACGCATATTACTGGCAAGTGCAAGGACAACTGCTCATCAGTGGGATGCAGTGGTGTGACTTTGTTGTGTGGGCACAAGAGGACTACCTAGTGCAAAGAATATACATGGATACAGATGTGCACAATGCAATCAGAGAAAAGGCAGACTATTTCTTTTTTTACATATATATGCCAAGATACCTGTGTTTGAAAAAATGAACAGTGAAAACATAGCAAAAAGAAAAACAGATCCTTCAGGCTGGCTGGAACAAAATAACTGATGTTTTATTTTCAATATATTTCATGAATTCTTTTGTTGTTACATGTTACCTTTATGTGACATCAATAAACTGTTATTTAAGCAATGGCATCAATTTAATTTTTAAAAACACACATTAAAACGTTGAATTTGTGCAGAACTTATTTACATGGTAAGTATTTAAAACTCCATGCCTAGCATACTGATATACATTTAGACAATAACACAACTGAACTGTAGAAAATGACAAATGGTATTTTTGATGTTCCAAAAGCTCAATGTCACTTATGATTTTAAAACGATTTAGTGATTTACTTTATAATTTTGATAAACAGTTTTGTTGAATCTGAATAGTAATATAGTAATATAATTAAACAGTATTATTAACATTAAACATTTGCAATGAATTTGAATTATCAATAACAAACTCAACTATCAGCACTCAAGTACCAGTTCTGTAATCAAGTATTGTCAGCTGAGAAGGAAGAAATGCAACTGTAGTGGCCTCAGCTGCAGGTCATTTTCCATAAGTTACTGGCACTGGTGTCTTGGGAAAAATCCATCTTGTCTCACTTAACCCATTTTTTAACTAATGCTGTGTTCTGGTAATTTGACAGCATACATGCCACTGCAAACAGTTGGTTGATATTATAAACATGTGACATGGTAATGATGCTATCAAAAAGTTTGTTCTGTTTGATCCTCCTAATGACTCGCTCCACATGTACCCTGAGTCTGGCTATGGCCTGCGTCTCCTTAACCTGGTATGCTGGCATCTGCTTCTGCTTAGATAGAAAAGGTGGGCAGTACACTTTGCATTTACAACAATCAGTGATTAGGAAGCCCTTATCTACCATCACTGCCATGTCTTCAGTCAACTTCTCAGCAATGCCTGATTGTTTGAATAGTTCCTTGTCACTAACCGAACCAGCATACAGATTAGAGATGAAAAGTAAATATCTATTTTGTTTTCATTAAGACTGGAAAAACTTTCGAAATTTAACTGATGGTGACCTTGGTATATTTTAAACAGTTAGCTTGAATAGAACTTAGGTGTACCTGGTATAGAATCGGATGTCAGTGTCGGAGCCAGCAAAACGCTGTAACCCAAATTCTCGCTGGACACGTAACTCCTGTATTTCCTTCCTCAGAGTCTCCACGTCTTTGGACAGGTCTTCTGCAGCTGATGCAGATATGTCCAATGCAGACGGCTCAGGGACTGAGCAGTAGTCACGATCTCTTGTAAGACTTTGCTCTTCTTGATCGTCAGGAGGAACTAGTTCAGGGCGTCGCTCCGTTCTCTCCCAAACACTACGCCGCGGTGGTTCAACTTTATAGCCATTCCACTCAAAAAGTGTTGGTACAGCACCTTTAATAAGCCTCCTTCGACCATCGAGGGTTGTTGGCTCTATGAGTTGATCACTGGCAAAGTGTCTGCAGCAGACCCTGGTGTGAGAGGTGATCGTGAAATGATCCCGGCGTATGTTTACCGGCCATTGTCTTCTCAAGTCGGAATGGGTCGGAAAGGCATGAAAACTTAGTATGCCATTAAATGTGGCTGAAGCTGAACAAAGTGGGACACAGCAATGCTCGGAGTATTTCTTCTCCTGTTTTTGAAAATGTTCTGTTTTAAATACTTTCCTTTTTATACTCATTCTGAAGCGACATTAGCATAGCTACCGATAGATAAGTAAACGTACCGGAAACGCACAAGCGGTACTATTTGGAAACGGAAATACGTCACATGCCCTAGTGCAAGTAGGTTAGCGAAGCCAACTTGAGTCTCCTGCATGAAAAAAAGAGCGGTTGGCACACAGCTCAGCAGCGCGCCGCGCTATTGGTCATTTTCAGGTGACGTCATCCCGCAATGTAACGTCGCTCTTTGTTTCTTTAGGAGGTTCGAATTTGATCAGAAGTCACGTCTGCAGACCGCTGCAGCCACGTCTTACCTTGCTTCCCCTTTTTTTTGGTGAAATGGTTCGCTCATACTGCACAATGTTGCTACCAGATTTTTTTTCTCTGCAATTCGAACGTAAAACGTCTGTACACAGTTTACCAGCAGTTTAGCTACCAATCAACAGCGATCACACAAATTCAAAATTTAAGGTGGACCCACTTAAGGTGGTCTGATAATATGGCGTGAAACACAACAACATAAAGTTGTTTTAAAATAATAATTAAAAAAGATTATTGAAATCAATTTTATTCACAACCATAAACTTTATTTTTAACATCTTCTTTTGCTGTTGATTTTTTTATCAGAAGGTTAACAATGATATACTGCAGGCCTAACTTTTAATCTGTATATCAGTATCTGAATTTTAAAATAAAAAAATACTATCAGTTTTATTGTCTTTCACTGCTGATATTTGCTTTTTTTTTAATGGTATGTACTGGTTGTATTATTACGGTGGACCCTATTTTTTAACATCTTGTTTCTGTAAAAATGAATGTTTTTGTTTGCTTAAAAATCTACAGCTTTATACTGTGAATTCCAATGTGCACAACCCCAAAAGATGTAGTTTTACTCAAATAATACCGTAAAATCTAAGTTTTTCAGACATTTTCAACATTACAATATGTAATTGTAAAATGTATGCATATTTATTTGTTTTCACAGAAAATATTTATAATTTCAACATTTTATTACAGTAAAAAACAAAGTTTTATCCAGTCTCACAATTAACGGTTATTCAATCTATTTAATACAGTAAAAGGAAGTTTTTGATTTTACGCTCCATTACCGTTGGAATTTGACGGTGTTTTGCTGTATATTTTACTGACTTTTTTTACAGTGTAGATGACAACATGGGTCTCTTGGTTTGAGATCATCAAACTTTTGCACTGTGATGCACTGTCTAATCTGTTTTTTAGCATTCTTCAGACTTTTGTCTTCCTGTCATTCTGGTACAAGTTAATATAGCTTTCATCCATCCAAAGATTTTTTTTTCCTCAAAAACTGAACAGACTCTTTTATATGTTCTCTTGCAAGTTTAATCTTGTGTGGAACCACTAATATTCAACTTGCTAAAACCCCACTGTATTTCTATTAACAACAACATCTCTTGATTGCAGACTTTAATAACCACATTCCTATCTCCTTTAGTGTGTTCTTGACTTGAGGCGTCTTTCTATTTGATTTTTTTTCTACTTGGATAAGTAGTAACCCCATGTGGTCTAAGCCATTGTCAGAGGCGACGTTAATGGTTACTGTATCAAAATTCAGAATATTATATATCAGAATATGTAACTTTTTATTTTATTTTATTTTTTACAATTTGAACTGACACACATCAAAAACTATCAACATTTTATCCAAAACAATGTACTTTTTTCATTAATTACAAAAGGTAGGGTTGATTTCCTGGGGTGGGGTTGGGGGTCATCATCAATGTTGACCTAGAAGAGATGGATGGATCAACCCCAAACCATATTTTTTAAATTGAAACATGCAAAATTAAAGCCTCGATTTTACTATCTGCTGGTCGACTAAAGACCTCTTGAAAAGAGTCATGTAAATTTCATCATAAGTCAGTGAGCGGACATCGGTGTACCTGGCTGTTTTTATGATCTGCTGAGAATTCAGATTACAATACCCTAACTATGAATGCACCCTGAGTGCAGGAATATTACAGGAATGAGTACTCAGTCATAGTTTCTCCAGCTCTCTGTGTCTGAAAGGGTCTTTTGTCTGAATAATAAGTAAACCATTTTACTGGTCTCTTACACAACTTTCCATCAACACTCACAGAGGAAGCATCTGTAGATCTTCAGTTTGACAACCAGCAACTCAGCAAGGGCCTTAGGCCTTCACTATAGTCCTGAACACCTGCCACCCTCTAGAGGATGATGAGCGATGGGGTGACCATCAGGCAGGAGTCCAGCACCTTTTGTTCCTCACTGGTAGGAATCAGCTTACTAATGTCTGTTGGAAGAAGTGAGTAAAAAAGTTTCAAAACAAAGTTATGAAATATCCCACTAAAGAAAAAAGGCATTTTAAACTACTTAAAAATGCGAAAAAGTGGAGGACTGATGAAAGATGATAAAAATGGACACAAAGTGAGTATGAGTAGAAGAAGGATTCAAGGAATGAGAGGTGGAGAGCTCTGAAATGAGGACAGGAAGAGAATGAGAATAAGAAAGTGGAGGTCTCTCCATTTGATAGGAGTCTCGAGCTGACACCATTTAGATCTCCTTTCACATCCTTTACCTTTAATCATGTCTCCTCTTACACACCTTCTTTTCTGTCCTTTTTACTCTCCTTTTTTGTGTTTTTCCTTGTCCCTCATTCCCTCCTCCCTTTCCCTGTGTTCTCTTCTTTTCCTCTTTCATTGTCTCTTTGCTTCTCCCTCATAGCCTCTTTTAAGGTTTCTTCCTCACTTCCTTGTATCCTTATTGAACCTCCTCTGATTCTCATTTCTTTTTCACTTCCCACCTTTCACCTCGTGTTTTTTCCTCCTTATTTCCTTCTTCGCCCTCCCCTACTCTTTGGCCCTCTGTGTTTCCTTCCTACATTCCTCTTTTCCCTCTCTTCTGTTTCCTCATCTTTTGTCCACTTTTCACCAGTTCCACATGTTTGTTGTTTCTCTCCTCTTTTATGGTCTCCTATTTCAGTCATCTCCTGCTTGTCCTCCCTAAATTATGCCGGTCTCCCCCTGCCTCCTGTTCGCTCCTCCTCCTGGTTGGGGGTCTGTATTGTCCCCTCTTGGTGCTCTGTGGGAACAGCTCCTCTGTTTGTTGGCCAATAGGTCCAATTCAGCTGGGGCCTTTTCAGAAAGACCAGCACCACAAAAGCTAACGGGAAATGACGCCCCTCCACTCCATCCCCCCAACCTTACCCAACTGCCCATCAACACGCCCTCCCCCCTCCTCTCCCACTGAGGCCCTCTAAGTTTGTTTAAGAGATTGAGTGTCTAAAGAAAGAGACAGAAAGAGAGAGGGATGGAGAGAAAGCGTCCGCCCATTAAGGTAATTATATAGAGCCTGTGTTCCTGTGAGGGCCCTTAATTGATGTTAATATTTGTCTAATTGGGGGGATTGGGGAGAGGAGGAAGGGTGGTGGGGTTGGAGGTGGCAGAAAGAAGGAGGTGAAGGTCCTCGTCAAAAGGTCCTTCTTCCTCAAAGGACAGGGAGCACTTTTCAGTCTTCCCCGCATCTTTCCCTTCTCTCTCTCTGTCGTTCACACCTTCCTACAATAGCTGTCACCTCCAGCTTTCTCACATTACCTTTTTTTACCCTCCTCTACCGATCCCTCTACACCACAACCTCCACCCTTCCTTCCCCCTCTGGTCGGCCTTGTAGGCTCTCACAGCTCCCACACCGACCTGATTAAATTGTGCTATTAGAGCTAAACAACAAGAAACTAAACAAATCAAGACCAGCCACATTAAAGTTCAGTTCACTTAAGTTATGACAAATATTTTCTCACGTTACTCTGAACTTTTACTTCAGTAAAAAAAATCTGTTTCTGTTCTGTAGTCTCAAGTCCTGTACTGAATTTTGTTTTTTAAGGTAGAAAAGATTACTCAATGTGAGTCACTCATGGTTAGTATTATGCTACAATAATTATTTTTAGTAGTTCTTTTAATAATAATGCATTTTAGATAAAGCAAAACAGCAATCTTAACAAATAGGAGAGGAAATAAAATACAAATATATTAAAAAGTTGGCAATGTAGCACAATAAAAACTAATATAGTAAGATAACAAATAGCATAAAATCATATACTTTTTGTGGAATGCATCTCTATTCATACATTCTGATGAATTTATTGAATTTACAGACTTGAAGGACATTTCATAATAGAAATGAAGATTAGAAATACTCAACATGCTTGCTTCTCATAACCTTTTAAAACTGTCTTGTAACCCCTTCAGTGCCCAGTCTGGGAACTAGTGCTGCATTGTTTTCTGATATAATTGGAGGAATTTTCAAAGTTTTTAAGGTATCTGTTTCTGACATTCACGAATTCATTGCAGCATATCAGATAGCAGAGCAGTGAGTTTAACGTGTGCTTTTCAGTATTGACAAAAAACACATAAAAAATAAATAAAAAGAATTTGTTTTTACAAACTGTGACTTCATTTACCTGGATAATCCACAAAACACACCAGAGGCCAATTTCACAGGAACTACTTCCTACCAAAAAAACTGTTGATTTTCAATGGCACAGAGAAAACAGCCAAAAAACAAGAAACAGAAATTATTCATAATTGGAGTTCTGTTGGTTTCCAGTAAAACTTTAAAGGGGGGGCTATTGTTCCTTTTCCTACCTTATGTTATGTTTAGACTGTTCATGGATGCTCATATTAAACTTGATCAAAGTTTGATACCCCGAGGTCAGTGTATGTGCAAATAATCCCAGTGAGCAAAACATTCAGGCTCCAGGCTCATATAAAAGGCTGGTTCATACTACTCCTGGATTTGTATGTCATGAATAAATATATCCCTAATATTGTTAATAAAACAGCCCTTCCTGTCACCACAAAGACTTCACTCATCTCTTACTCAAACCTTTGGTTTACGAGGGACAACCAATCAGAAGAAAGTTAGTTTAAAGAAACAGAGAAAGATCCCAAAACTGCTTAAGAAAGAACCAAGAAGCTCCATAAAGGGTCAGTATAAAATAACTCGTGATCTTTTGCAACTGTGAACAATAAGGGCATGAAAATGGAAAAGATTATACCAGGTCTCCTTTAATTTTCCATTTTAATTTTAAGATTAATGGCATAATGAAATAAATAAAATATCATCTGTACTGAAAACAAAAACACACTTCACTGCTATATGTTTAAAAAATAATAATAATAATGCCAATACTAATAATACTAGAGTTGAGTCTATAAGTATTTAGACAATTGTCTTTCTTGTCATTCCATGATAAATTAAGGAGATGCAGATGTGAAGATCATTCCAAGTATTTGGTAGCTGTTCACAGGAAGTCTGAATATGAGACCCAAAGAAATGCCAATGTAAGAGGGATTTCATTAGACTGACAAACCAAAACTAGCCTATCAGAGAGACAACAAAAACTTTAGGAGTGGCCAAATCAACAATCTGAAAGATTTATAAAAAAACAAAAAAACAAATGCACTGGTCCCAACACTGAAAAGCCTGGAAGACCACTGATGATTGCACAATCTTGTGTTGTCTTCACTTTGCAACATAGAGCAAAGTCAAGACCACTCTGGGGTTAGGAGGAATAACCCCAGAGTTGTTGAATTGTTTTAAGTTAATTTGGCACTATATACCCACTTCAGCGGCTCAGTTATTTATGCATTCTATGATATTCTCTCATTTTTCATACTGTATGACAGTTTGGACCCAAGCAGCACCATCTACAATTCAGCCTGTGGTGTCCTTATATAACCAATCTTTAAAAATAATGGATAAAAAATCTGTTCGGTGGCATCACTGTCACATTTTAAAGAAATATAATCTACTTAGTTTTAAGAGTTTTAATCATTTGTGTTTTCTTAAATTAGTTTTTAAATGTATGAATAGGATGACCCCAGAGTGTCTCAATAGATACATCCAGAAACAAGATAGTAATCGTATTACTAGGAGTAAGGTGAACGGCAACTGCAAGATATTATATCGCAGATCTACATTCGGTCAGTCAGCTTTTTCTATAAAGGCCTGCCATTTGTGGAACACACTTCCAACCGATATCAAATTGATTACAGACATTAGATGCTTTACATTGAAGGTCAAAGTGTGGTTAAAGGGAAATCAAAGATGTAGTAAATTTAACTAATGATTTTAATTTTATTTTAAATTATTGTCTATTAATTGTAATTGTATTTATGATGTAATTTGGTTTTATGAAAATGTATGTTTTATTGTAAAATGTATCTATTTAGATTGTAAGCCCAACAAGGGACAATTGTTGAAAATTAGCAGTAGCTATAAACCTGTGTGCGGCACATCAGTTTCATGTCTTGCACTTGAACTATGTTAAAATGCACTGTCACTTTTAAATAAATAAATTCAAATTATTGTCAAAGTTTATGAGCAACAGAGGCCTTCATTAATGGAAGGGGGGGGGGGGGTAAACAAGGTGCAAACCACTGATTGTACTCACAAAGAGTATAATCAGAATTGCCAGAAAACGTGTAAAAGAATTCTCCCAATTTTCCCCAAAACAAACAAACAAATAAATGGATGATGAACTTTGTAGAATGAGGAAGACAAAGTGTGGAGAAAGACAGAAACAGCTCATGATCAAACGGATCAAACGTCATCTATGAAACATAGTGCGGACAAACTTATTGACATAAGTTTGAGACACATGGAAAAATGTGTAAACCTAGACTGTAATCCATATGATCTTTCAAAAAGTAGAGATGCTCTGTAAAGTGTAAATAAAAACACAATGTAATGACTCGCAAATCTCATAAACCCAATAATAAGCTGGAAGGCACATTTGCTTCTTAGTTGGGAGGCTGTGGCATCCCTGTTTCCAAAAAGAAGGAAAAATGTCCTCTTTTCCACTTGGTGCTGGTGGGACTTCCATTCATATTTGGCTCCTTCTTTGTATGCTGGAGTTTTAACCCGCATCTGTGGATGGTGATGGTGATGTTCACCATCACCATCACCATCCACATTTGGGGCCTTGTCCCTTATGAGCAAAAATTTCTTAAGATTCTCAGATTTTTTGATGATATTATATTGTAGTTGGTGACAGATTTACAGACATTATTATTAGAACTTATTAGAACTTTTCCAGCCTTTTGTTGCTGTTTTGAGACACTTTCCTGCTATCAAATTGAAAAAAAGTTAATTTTAAGATAAGATAAGATAAGATAAGATAAGATAAGATAAGATAAGATAAGATAAGATAAGATAAGATAAGATAGAACTTTATTAATCCCTTGGGTGGGTTCCTCTGGGAAATTCGGTTTTCTCAGTTCAAGCATTTTAATTTGCATTATTTTTGTTTACTTCACAACTTTTTTGGAATTGAGTTAAACTGCTTGCTTTTTGAGACATATTTTTAATGTCTTTTAATAAATAATTCAGCATACAGCAATCTGTAGAGGTCATTAAGGTAGCCCATAATTAACTGTTCGTATACCACATTTCATAATATGTTGATAAGTTTGCAAAGTTTGAGATCTCCTCACAATTTCAATATATGATTTTCTAAAATTTCTGGTTGTATAAAAGCGAATTATTTTCTTCATTTTCTTAAAAACAACAGTTACCATAAGGCGTTTAAAAATGTTACAATTCCTCTGGTTAAAAAATGCAACCTTACTATTGTCATGTATGCAAACATTTCTAAAGCTTTAAGCTGAAATTGTTGATACAATTTATTGCTTGGAATAACCTGCCTCTACATCAAACCACATTGTGATGCATTATTATTTTGGAGAGGGGCCTGCTGTGGTTTTAAGTTGTGCTAAAACCAGTTTAATTTTGAGAGACATGCTGTCACATCTGACATTGGCTCCATGTCTTTAATTATACCTGATAGCTAAAAATTTTTTTAACCCTGTTGTTCTCTGCTCACCTTTCCTATTTGAAAGAGACTTTGCTCAGTTTGCTTTTTCTCCCTCTCCTTTTACTTTTTTCTTTTGTGATACCTCAATTTTGCTTTCCTGGGGGAAGACATGACACGTTAGGAGTCACCTAGAGAGAAGAAATTAGCCGGTGTAAAGGCTCCGAGTAGGGTTGGACTGAATAATTTTCTATCATTTGTAAGTGGTGACAGTGCCATCAGAGGGCCTCCATTATTTTTCAAAAGTCAAAGTTCATTCACCCAGCAAAATTATTCAGACAATTTAATTATGACACAAATTACCTAGAAATAGAAAATGCAAACAAAAACAACATTTTTATTCCAAGCTTACAAGGTTCCAAAGATAGTCGGTTCGATTTTTGCCTCATTACCACACCCATGCACACCAGATTATAAAAAACAAAACAAAAACCAGCAAACAAACACAAAAACAAACAAACAAAATAATCCAGTGTAATTAAAACCAGATTAAAGCAGGAACAGAATTTAATCTGTCCCATTATTATTTGATCAGATGGATCTCTTCCATTTCAAAACTTTCTACAACCAAGACACCAACTAATTTGAACAAGCAGAACAGTCAAGATCAAATCACCCATCTAAAACAAACCAGCATGGTTCAGACCAAACAACTCAAACCAGACTGGACAGGCAAAATCTAGACAAGACCAACCCAAACCAAACATAAACAAGTAATCAAGAAATGGAATTTTGTCATCTCATGGATGGGCTTTTCTGTCACTTACAGGATATAGTTAACGATAGTTAGATGGGTTGCAGACCCCAGTTGTCACATACACAACGAATAAGTATTGCATTTCAATGTGCAGGTTTAATATTTTTGAGGCACATATTTTAACTGTTTACACATTTTAACATATTTTCACTCTTAGCTCAAAATAACATCATTGTTTTATATATATATATATATATCATAAAGCAGGCCACTTGGTGCAGCCTTCTCAAGAAGTGCTCGGGTGGTGGCCATATTTTATTTAGAAGACATGATAGATCTTCCTGTGGGATGTACCCAAACAGGTTTTTTTTGTTTGTTTGTTTGTGTTTGTTTTAACATTTTGTACACATCTGTATCAAAGAATCAACCAGAATCAAAATGGCAAAGACAATAAAGCTTCACAAACCAGTAGGTGATGTCAGATGTAGTGGGTTGTAAAAAAGCCTGGCAAGTTCATTCTTGGGACCTGCAAGTAGGACACGGAGAAAATGCACGTATGCATGTATTGAACTATTTAAACTCCTTTTCAACCATAGTTGGTTATTTTGCATCAGTAACTTGCCAGATAATAAGAAACTAGACCAGTAATGTTCAGATTACAACAAGCCAGAACAGGTTAACCCCAGACCAATCCAAACCAATCGAAAGCAGTTCGAAACAGATTAAACTAGTCCCAATAGGACCAGTCTGGTGACAATCCTCAAGAGAACTAAAAAACACAAGAACCAACCAAACTTTTGACAAACTAAACCACATGACAACAAACAAACACATTCATCTTCTTCCAAACAAACAAAGTAAGCTGAGTTGATCCAGATGAACTCGAGCTAACTGACAGCAGCCATTGTGCTGCGACGACATGCCGCTCTGACACAGACTGACAGCGATTGTTGGTTTGTGTAGGCCCTGATGATGATGATGAAGGTGAAGATGATGATGGCGGAGGGTGAAAGCCACCGTCAGCCTCCGCTGTTACTCTCCTGTCATCTCCACCACTGGCAACCGCCGCCGGGCCCTGCACTAATTACCGCTACATCTGTCTTTCTTTTTTTCCCTCTTTCTCCTCTAGTTTCTTCGTTGTGTGCTGAACAAATAGTTCACGCCACAGCACCCCTCCTCTGTCTCTCCTCTTTACCCCCTCTGACACCTCCCTGCATCTCCTCACAGCTGGAGGCAGTGTCAGCGCCACTCTTTTATGGATTTTATTTGCATGTTTTTGTGCATTCCATGTGTGTGTTGCGAATGAGTGCAAGAGACTGAGCATTTGGTACTAAACACTGGGGCATTTTTCTCTCTTCCCACATCTTCTCTGAATATATTTGTGTATGCTAATGAGGAATTTCTGTGCTGCCAGCCATAATGGAGCTGCTGGATAATAACCCTGCTAAACAAACCAACAAACCAATTATCTCCGCTCTTGTTTTTCCAAGCCCACTGTAATTACTGTATGCAGAAGAAAGAGGAGTTTGTTTTCACCGGCAAAGAAAGCTGAAGTGACCCAACATAAATCCTGAAAAATAATCAGATTTGATTTTTTTGTCTTTTGTTTTTTTCCACAGCTGAACTCGTGGAGCAAAATCACCTCCGACCCTTAAACGCACACACCCTTCTTTCCTCAGTTTAGATTTGTCCGTCATTCCCATGGAGGGGGCTGCAAGGATCGACAGACAGACAACGAGCCTGGCATCAAAAAAAGGAGGGAAAAAATGACAGCGCGACAAATAACCTTCCTCGCTTTCTGCCCACAAAATCGACCAAAGACATAGAAAAAGCCTCTAAACTATGTCCCGCGGCCAAATGAGACACCTGTCCAAACCTCTAAAGACCTTTTGTGTCTTTCACAGATTCTTTGCGCCGCGTTCTAATTGGCTGGCTGGACTATGTGTTAGCGTGCATGGCATGCCGGGCTGCCGAGAAGGTAAAATAGGCAGGCGGGGGAGCTGAATAGAAATGTGATTGTGTTGCTGTCAAGCGCTCCCACATGAACTCCCCTTTTCTTTCTCCACCCGGACAGAGAGGAGAAGTGTGAAGGGGGGGGGGGGGGGGGGGGGGGGGGGGGTAGAATGAAGACGAAGAAGGGTGAGAGAGAGAGGGAGTGAAAGAGACACACTTCATTTGTCATCCAGCGGCCTGATTGGAGTGGCAAAGCCAATTCACATCTCAAGTGGAGTTCCCATCACACAAACCCCCTATACCAAACCTCCACTGCTCCTCCTCCTCCTCATCCCCTGTATCCTGCCAATCAAGCACAGCCTGAGCAAGTTGCCGGTGTTTCGAGCTGAGAGCTTCATCATCATGGATGGGAGCGGTAATGACTCTCTCTCTCAGAGGTTGTAATAGCTGCGGCTAATGGGGAAGGGTGGGAGGGAGACGGTGGAAGAAGGATGGGGGGTGAGGGTCACGGGGAAGGTTGGATGGATTGGAGGGGGTGACGGGTGACTGCTGCTGCCATCACAGTAAGATGCTCACATAACTTTTTAGGGGGACCATTTTCACTTAAAGCTTCACATTGCTCTGCAAGTTCCCTGAAGCTAAAAGCATCTTGCAGCACTATCTGATTGTCCATAAATACACAAAATGCATTTTCCTAAAAAGTCCCAGAACTATAGCTATTATTTGTCGAGTACCAAACAATTTAGAAAGGGGACTAAAAGTTGCGCAACCGACACTCAGACTATAGTCAGAACCTGACAGGACAGCTATGAAAGGATTACTGGCCTACCAGATGCATGCCAAGGGACCAAAGGGGTTAGAGAAGCCACAGCTCTCCACAAAGTTTAATGTAACTGTTAACACTTTGTATTGTCTTCAAAGAGGTGTAAAACATTCCCAATCAGCAAAAGCAAAACCGTGGAAATGCTGAATGGCAGCCAGCTACGAGAAACATAAAAGTAAATAAAATATGTAGGCACTAGTGCAAAACAAGCAACCAATCAAAAACATTTCAAACCACATAGAATGTGCCCCCCAATGTACTAGCAAGAGACACGAAGCATTAAGTTTATGTCAATATAACATTACATACATCATTTTATTATAATATATGATCATTTAGATAACAATATAACAGGCAACAAATTAAAATTCAAAAATAAAGGTCAAAGTTAGTGATATTCAAGTTTTCTCGTTTTTTTACTGTGGAAGAAAAAAAATAAATAAATGTGTTATTTTTAATGCTCATTAATTTTGTAAAACTGGTGCTGCAGTTTCCACAGCAAATTAGTGCGAAGAAGGAAGAAAGTCCCACTAGAAGCAAGTCTTACCACTTGGCAGCCATCTTGTAATGTCTCTGACCACTTATTTGAGTTGTAATTTTCAAATGTCATCTAAAGTAACTTTAATTTATTTCAGTGGTTAGTGGTTACTGACCATTTCTACAAGTGTGGCACCCTCATTCTCCAGAAATTGTTATGCGTGACAAGGCTTCATGTGAGTCAAAATTAAAAGCTTCTCCTAAAAATAATCGTGCTCAAAAATATTTTTTTCTCCTGAATTTGTTTGTGTCCTGTCACAAAACATAACAGAACATATATTTTCAATAGAAAATAAAACGGTGACACATAAGAGTAAGATATATTAAGCTTTGCTACACATGAGATACCTTCATTGCTGGTTTGACGATTCAAGGCTATAAAGTGAGTTAAAGTGAGTTAACCTCCGGAGCAGAAGGACAGACGAGATTATTAACATGTCTTAGACTGCAAATTAAATTGTCTCAAATTCAGTAACCTCTCATAGATTTCTATTCTCCTGTCTGTGTGGCATCTCTGGGGATTTCACTTCACTTTTTGGCTTTTCCATCTCCCACCAAACACTTTTTGATATATTCTTTTTAATATTATTTTGTCTTCCTCTCTGTCACCTCTTCTCCTTTTCTGCTTTCACTCCTAAATGATGCTGTCAGTCCCATGAATGCAGCATCTGTGGATATGGCTGGATGAGTCATGTGCAGGGGTTTTCTGCAGGTCCATCATGGTGGCTCACTCTGAACATAATCTGGTAAACAGGTTTTTGTTGTGTTTTCTGATGTGTGCTTGTGTGGGTGGAGGTGTGAGCCTTTTCAGAGGTTACAAACACTATTTCTCATTTTTGTTGTTTGTTTTGTGATTGTCCCTGCAAAAACACACATTTATATTATCTTCTCATGTTTTAAGCAAGTAAGAAAAAAATCATTTTCTCTACAGCAGTTGTTTAAATTATTATTTTTTATATATAAAATCACACAAATCTAATAAACTAACTGTCAGTGTCAAGATATTGTGTCATTTTATATACACTGAACAAAAATATAAACGCAACACTTTTGTTTTTGCTCCCATTCCCCATGGGATGGACGTAGAGACCTAAAATTCATTCCAGATACACAATATAACCATCCCTCCCAAACAGTGGTCACAAATCAGTCCAAATGTGTGGTAGTGGGCACATCTGCTATATTGAGATAATCCATCCCACCTCACAGGTGTGCCACATCAGGATGCTGATCTGACATCATGAGTAGTGCACAGGTGTACCTCAGACTGCCCACAACAAAAGGCCACCCTGGAATGTGCAGTTTTTTGCGCTATTGGGGGTCTGGGGACCCAGAACCGGTCAGTATCTGGTGTGACCACCATTTGCCTCATGCAGTGCAACACATCGCCGCATGGAGTCTATCAGATTGTCAATTGTGGCCTGTGGAATGTTGGTCCACTCCACTTCAATGGCTGTGCGAGGTTGTTGGATATTCGTGGGAACTGGTACACGCTGTCGTATACGCCGGTCAAGTACATCCCGAACATGCTCAATGGGTGACATGTCCGGTGAGTATGCTGGCCATGCAAGAACTGGGACATTCTCAGCTGCCATCTGCCCTGAACAATGTGAACCATGATTCATCCGTGAAGCGCACACCTCTCCAACGTGCCAGACGCCATCGAATGTGAGCATTTGCCCACACAAGTCTGTTACGGCGACGAGCTGGAGTCAGGTCAAGACCCCGATGAGGACGACGGGCATGCAGTTGAGCGTCCCTGAGACGGTTTCTGACAGTTTGTGCAGAAATTGTTTGGTTGTGCAAACCAATTGTTCCAGCAGCTGTCTGGGTGGCTGGTCTCAGACGATCTTGGAGGTGAACCTGCTGGATGTGGAGGTCCTGGGCTGGTGTGGTTACACGAGGTCTGCGGTTGTGAGGCCGGTTGGATGTGCTGCCATATTCTCTGAAACGCCTGTGGAGACGGCTTATGGTTGAGAAATGAACATTCAATGCACGGGCGACAGATCTGGTTGACATTCCTGCTGTCAGCATGCTAATTGCACGCTCCCTCATTGCTTGTGGCATCTGTGGCATTTTGCTGTGAGACAAAACTGCACATTCCAGGGTGGCCTTTTGTTGTGGGCAGTCTGAGGTACACCTGTGCACTACTCATGATGTCAGATCAGCATCCTGATGTGGCACACCTGTGAGGTGGGATGGATTATCTCAATATAGCAGATGTGCCCACTACCACACATTTGGACTGATTTGTGACCACTGTTTGGGAGGGATGGTTATATTGTGTATCTGGACTGAATTTTAGGTCTCTACGTCCATCCCATGGGGAATGGGAGCAAAAACAAAAGCGTTGCGTTTATATTTTTGTTCAGTGTATAAAAATCCAAAGCTCTTCAACATCAATTTTCTATTGTTTCTCATCAGTTTATCTCTTATCTTGAAAAGTTATTTCAGTCTTAAACAAACAAAGATTTTAGTTTAGTTAAAATATATTGGATACGTTTTTTTCTTTTTTTTTCTTTTGACTTTGTGGATTTACTGTGAGAAGTTCATTGCAACACACATCTTGAGACATAATTTTGAAATTATACTAAGCTGTCCTATAATAGCATAGTGCAAAGTTATGTTCACACTCTCTGTGTTCTTTAGTAACAGTTGGGTCCTACCAAATAAGAAAGTTCATATTATCACCACTTAAATAAGTGTATAAATGTATTTATATGCTAACCATGTCCCATGTACCAGGAATATGCTAAAAGTTTGCCCTGGATGGCTTTTTGAGATAACAGAGTGCTAAGCTAACAGCTAATGCTCGCAACTTTAATTAGCAAGCTACATCCATAAACTGGGAGGGTGAATTATAATAACACCACCCTACTAGAAAGAAAGTTGTTAGAAAGAATGAGACTAAATATATATAGTTATGACGACCTGAGTCTACGTACTGCCACTGCTGGAGCTTTAAATCTGGATTACAGCCAGAGTAGAAGAGGTTTCGAAAAGTACCATGCTGAGAGAACCAATTATTGGAAATATATATTTGTTACCTTATTTGGGAGAAAGCTTCTAATAAGCCTTAGGATGGCTCAACATGACAAAGTTTTCTTCGTAATGGTACAGTCTCACACAGTGACTGGAGACTGTATATAATTATTGTCACCATGAACTTGTGATTTAATTTCCTTAGAAATGGTTCCTTTGAAGATAAGGACCAGTCAGTTGAAGTTTGAATTCCTCAGCAAATAGTGACATGTTTGCTGCAGATGGTAATTTAACTTGCGCTCAGTTGCCGTACTTTTATACCAGTTTGCTATCAGCTGAGTCAAGTCCCGTGTTTGCAAAAATTGGAGATGCAGTCTTATTTTATCTTTAGCATGACTGAGCCGTAACATTTGCATAGTGAACAAACATATATTCTTTCTTTTCAGTCATTAAATTTCTACTGTGTGTCAAAGCCAGTTTTCATGTGCTTTTCCAAAGGCCAGCCAATGCAGGCTCTAAATTTCTTTGAAGAAGTTTGAGTTAAGGAAACGTATGAAACTTCTCTGAAGTTCCAGTGACGAATGGTGTTTTCGAGCCTTGTGGTGAAACAAGATCTTATTGGAAACACGACTTGATAATTGTAGGAAACTCTTGTTCTTAATGAATGGGAATTGAATCTAAAACTGGGTTGGTATCTGTCCCTTGCTTGGCCCACATAGTGGATTCAGAGGAAGTCTTAGTACAGAGTTTAAAGCCTTTAAAGGATTAGTCCACCTCATATTTAAAGTCTTTCTATCAAAGTGTGTAATCCTCTACCACAGGCCTACTGGGAGTCTGAACTCTGCTGAAGATCTGAACATCTTTCAGCTTCAGCCAGCTCGTCTTTCTCTTCAAAGCCTTGGGATGATCCAAAGGTCATGACTTCTAACCTTTGCCAGAATCATCAAACTACCACTTCGACTCCAGCACCTCATCCCGTCAGCTGATGTTCACATCTCAAAGAAATCGTTTGTTTTCCTTTTTCTTACTTTCGTTTGTTACTTAATTTTTTTTTGTTTCATTTCTTACTTATTCAATGAAGAAAGCTGTTTCTTTTTATTTGTTCACATTTCTGCTCATTTTCCTTCATTGCCTTCTTTTTTTCTTCTTTTTCTTGTAGTTATTTTGTGTTGACTTTTGGTCTTTGCTTCCTTAAGTTTCTTCCCCCTTCTTGGTCATCTTCTTCTTTCCTTCTTTGTTTTTTTCTCAGTATGTGCCTTAACTGTCTGAACTCCTTTTGCTGTCCTTAAACTTCCCCTTTTCTGTTTCCCCTCTGTACTTTCCTGTCTCTCCTCTACTTTTAACCATCCTCACTCATTTGTAACTTTTGTGACTCTTTTATGTTCCTTTCTTCACACCCGTTCCTTCTTTTCAGACTTCTTCTTTGCTACTTTGCTGTTTCTTACTTTTCCACCTGTATCCTTCCTCTTACTGATGGTGTGCATGATTTCCACTTCCTGGGAGAGTCCCGTTCCTTCTGGAGGATTTGTATATTGTAGTTTTGACACTTTTACTCTGAAGCCTCCGCATTCACATAAATCCAAAAAAGAAAAATCAGCAGCTTCCAGGTTCTCTCTTCCTCCTCCTGCTTCATCCCTGACTCCTCTCTTTCTTTCTTCTCCTGTTTCCCTGTCGGAGGAGAAGTCGACACCTCCACGGCTGTAATCACTTTACTACTGTTTTTGTTCACGGTAAGTGGACTAAATATTTGGATGCTCATAAGCAAAGCAGAATAATTGAACGTGTGATTTGTGGCAGCTGGCTCTGAGTCTATGGGCTTGTCTCGGCATAATGAAAACAGCTAGCGAGCCGTTGTAAACAAAAGCAACTTGTTATGTTGCAAACCCCTCGCTGTGCTTTGCTGTGTGTGGGAAACAACTAATTTTCTTGATGGCGTACTGTAATCATGGCGAAGCTTTACCACGCGCTGTGCTGAGTACTGCAGCGCTTATTAATACAGAGAGAGAGTCAGTCCACTCCTGGCAGAGCTACTATTACCGTAAACACTTTAAAGTGTGAAGAGAGAGAGAACAACACACCAACCTGAATTATTATAATTATTAGGTGAGTCCAAAGCGGCGGACTGGGCCGGCTGGAGGACCTGAGCCTATTTACAACCGCCGCTGGAGCTTTAAATTTGGATTCCAAGACTGAGGAGTTGGCCTGTTATGAGAGTACTCAGGCTTCTTCAAAATCACAGAATAATTATAATAATAAAAATAATTACAGTAATAATAATAACGTAGGTGAAAGAGTTTCTCTCCAGCCAACAAGCTTGTCGACTCAACAGGAAACTCTGTGTCTCCTGTATGGTTCACTCTGTGACATCAACTTACAAAACTAGAATAATTAACTGGACAGTTTGAGCAAAATAATCATAATAGTCAAAGAACATGTATAATTCCAGCATCAGAGAACTGAGTTATCTCAGTTCAACTAACAATAAAAACAAAAGTTAGAAGAAAATAAAAGGATGAAAGATGTTTCAAGCTGAATTTCTTTTAGCCATTCACACCTTAGTGTTTGGAAACCAGAGGTGAAGGTGAATGCAGCTGAGAAACTGAGAGACACTGTGATATAGTATATAAAGTATAATACTGTGTACAATGACACCTGAAATCCACAATGAAGACGATCAGGAGGTAGAGCCGGTACTCATACCAAGTTTCTCTCTGACGAATCCATTGAAGTGTGAATGTTAGCTAGTGCTTAAGCATAGAGCATAAAAATGCGTTAATGAGTGTGTGAATACTAGACTGCTCAGAAAGAGTAGAAACATGCTCTATAACGACCACTTCGTTTAACAAATCAAGTCAGCCAAAACTAAGTATGCCACTGGCTTACGCTCAGTAAGATCTACTAGGTCAAGGCAGGTAAAACAATACTTGCCAAACTCTCAAAGACTAGCAAAGTGGTGACTTTTCAGAGAAGCAACATATTGTAAAAACAAAATAATAGTGACAATCTACTTTAAAATTTACCATTAAACGAACCCGAACTGTATAGTTTCCTGTTTCATTGGTTTATGACTTGGTGCTATTGACTCTATAGATGTCAGGTCACCATTTCAATACCAATATTTCAAATGAGTCATTTATACTTACATGCTGCAACATAAAAAAAACCCATTAGTTATGAGACGTTGTGGCGGCTCTGTTATGCTGTGGGCGGCATTTGCCACCACAGCATAACAGCATAATGATTTGGGTCCACTTGTTCCCTTCAGGAACGGTCTAAAATGTCAATCCAATTAAACACCCACTGGAGATGTTGAGCTGGCATTCTAGACAGCTCAGACTGGTTGAATTGGCTGGATGGTACTCATGTCTCCAGAAGAATTTCAGAGACTTGGAGAACAAATGATAAGGTCTTGAAACTGTTTTAGTGGCACGTGGTGAGCCACCTCTTAACATCTACTAGATCACTGTCTAAGCCACAGGCTAAACAAATCTAGCTTCACAAAGGAGAAGATTTAGAATTTCAAATTCAAATCAGTGTAATTTCACCCTAAAAGCTACGAGTTTTGAAGTTTTTATTTGGAGATGTGAAAAATTGGACAAATTACATATAAAGAAGTAGATCTGAACCTAAAGCTTACACCATGCCTTAAAAAGGCAGTGGTTTAAGTGGCCAGTCATTTCAAATTCAACATATCTGTCATATATATATTTAGGCTGATGTTCCTTAGATTCATTCACTGAATTCCAACTTTATACAGTCCTGATCAAAAGCTTAAGTTCAGTTCCAGACAGTAGATGTTCTTTGTGTGGCCGTCTTCATCACTTGGAGAAATGTTCCCACTCACCTCATGGAAACGCTTGCATCAAGAATGCTGCAATGGGTTTTTTTTGAAGGTGGGGTCCTAAACTTTTGGTCATCTGTAAAACAGCCTGTTTCACTTTAAGTATTGTTTTCAATAAATTACATGCTCAAAAAATGTTTTTGTCTCACTCCCATTTCTTCTTGTTGCCTGTTTAAGCTCCACTTCGAACCTTGTAAAATATGATTTTTTTTGCTATTTTTCAAGTGGTCTTTTGATCAGGACTACACCAAGTACTGTGCTGTACACTGTGTAGTATAAAGACAGTATGAACCATGATAGCTTTTGAAACTGTGAACATATTGTTGATATACAATATGTACATATTTCACTGTTTGGGGGAGGTGAAGTCACCCTCTACAATGCATGCAACAAAAAATAGTTATTATTTATTAGTTATCCATTTATTAGAAATAGAATTAAAATTTGAATAATTTTTCTATTCTCGTGTACTAATATTATTTTAATAATATACAATTAACATAACACAAGGTTCAATTACTTTTGTGAAAAAAACTGTAAGTAGAATTGTCCTTCAAGACTTTCTTATTTTGAGTACATTTTTAGAGACTGTACCATTTCACTTTCAGTACTTCAAATTCTACTGGATTATTTTTAACCCAGATATCTGTACTTCTACTTAAGTTAAGAAAGTCTGTACTTTTGCCCCCTCTGGAGAGCAGAAAGAGGTGGGATAGAAGCACAAATGCACTGTGGAATTCAACAGGAAAAATTAAACAGCATAACAGAACCAGGTTTAGAGAGGCTGGCCACAAGCCTGCCTCAGTTGCAGAAAAACAAAACAAAACAGAGAAAATTCAAAAATAAGCAATATATGGACACATTCACTCTGAGAGGGAGCCTCCATGTGGAACAAAGAAAAAAATATCTGGGTCATATGTAAAATCGGTAACAATAAGATTTTACACCTGTGATTTTGCCAAAACACAACTGGCAAAAGCAAATGTACATCTTCAAGCAATTACCCAACTAATCAACCGTATGTGTAAACAATTTACAGGTGACATTAACATCAATAATCAACTAAAAATGAGATGCAACACTAATAATAATATCAAAAACATTAACAAAAAACAAAAGTAAATCTTATTTAGGGTTGGGGCTTTTCTGTGTAGTTTGCATGTTCTACCCCGTCTGTATGGGTTCTCTCTGGGTATCTCAGCTTCTTTCCACAGTCCAAAACCTGCACTTAGTAGGATTAGGTTAACTGGTAATCACCAATTAACCTAATCAGGTAATTAGGTTAACTGGTTAAATTGGCTGTGGGTGTGAATGTGAAAGATTTTCTGTGTAGCTGCTGTACAGGCCACCACTCTGTCCAGGGGTAGCAGCTGGGACAGGCTCAAGACCCCCTCACAACCCCGAATATAAGAAACAGAAGAAAATGGTTGGGTGGATGGATGGTAAGGTCCTATGATTGCTATATGGAAACATAATTTCCTGGAGGTGGGATTACAATGTGACTGTAGTGTTAAAAAACACAAAGATTTCGGTTATTTTTTCCTCCATCTCATTCTCCTCCTCTCTATGACATCAGAAACAACAAAAAACAAACTATCTATATCTCTACACCTCTCCTCTTTTCTCCTTTAGATAAAAAAAAGCTTCTCTCCTCATCACGTATCCTTGACCTGCACCTGTGGAGGGCTTAGAGCTGAAGAGAAGGAGAGAGAGAGGAGGGGAGGGAAGGGGGTGTCAACCCCTGAGAGGGGTCAAGAGTCAGGGTTGGGAGTCAGGGGTCAAGAGGAAATCCCTTCTGTGGACAGAGAGCCAGTTATCATTCTCATCTAACGGAGCGGCCATCTGTCAATCAGGAAGAGAGGGGAGGGGCCAACAGGTATCGCTGGCCCCTGATGCGGCCACCGCTGTCCCCCAAGGGCCAAAACCTTCTAGAAATACAACTCAGGGTCCAAATGAGGTCGTGGGATTGTTTACGTTGTGCCTCTGTGGCTCGACCCCAAATGATACAGATGAGCACAGAGAGTTTAATCAAGTTTCACTGACCTGAAGATGCCCCGCTCCTCTGATAACTCAACCTGTGTTACACATCGGCTGACTCTGCTCTATAACACATGTGCAGTCACCTGGAGTTCAAGTAGATGCTTTCAAAGGCCTCGTTTTGGCTCAGCATTTCAGTATTTGAACAATTGGGTAACACTTTGTAACAACTATACACTAATAAAGACAAGTAAACAATGAATTAATGAATTAATGTGATTTATAAATGATGGATGAACAATTTCTAAATAAAGTATTAAGTACTGAGATGTTACTTAGGAGCTGTGAACGGTTTATGGTATCATTCAGAAAGCCTAAGTAAATGATTAATGACATATTTAGATGTACATTTCTACATATACAAACTGCAAAATAAGCTATTTGATTGTTAGTATGTTAATCTGGGTTTTATATCTATTTAAATGTAATTTGTGTTTTTTTAGGCAAAGTGAGGAATACTTATATCTTACAAAGCATTTACATTTTGAACTCAAACATCTTAAAAAAACCACACAAAGCATACAGGGATATGCTAAACACACATTTAATCTTTAAATAATATATTGCTCAGGCTTTATGATCTTAATTAATGATTACATAACAGCTCAAAAAAAATATGAACAGTGGTTATGGATTTCCTACTGTGTAAGTATTTTGAGAAATTGTATATTTATTGTGGCCAATATTGATATTTCTTTTATGGAATACCACCCCTGTTCTATACAGGCTGGAGTTTTGAAATTTATGGAACTGCTATTTGCTTTGGGATTCTCCAAAACCCAGCAAACTAAACTTGAGGAATTCTTAAAGAAATTCTAAATATCCATTTTCTGGACATTTTTTTCTTAGAATGCCAGATTAATATCGTGTTTTGGGATGTTTGCACTTGTTTGTGAAATTCTGTGGAATATTTCTCATTGCTTTGTGAAAAAAATATTTTATTTATTTATTTCAAGAAGCTTTAGTACATTCAGGCTACAGTACTGTGTGACTCCAGCTGCAAAGTGTTTCTCGTTCTCTCTTAGACCCCTCCAACATTCTCAGACTCTAGTCAACAAACATTTCAGTTTTTTGCAAAATGTCAGTGAGTTGTGTTTGCATCTTCTAATAAATATTTGCATGTTTTGTATCACTTTGTGCTTTTTCTGTATTGAAGATGAAACTTGACCTTCTAATTTCATTTATAATTGCTTTGTGAGGTATAGATGGTTCTCACACAAAATACTTAACTACTAACTCGGAACTGCCTGAATTAGCCATGAGTGATGAAATAAAAGTAAAACCCCTATTAACGTACTCACAAACAAACAGTTCATTCTATGTACACACATTTAATGGTGTATTTAGTCACTATTATTAATGGTTCATCAGACCATGGACCATAAACAGCTCCTAAATAACTTGTTTGTACTTAATATAATATTTTATTTATAAATAAATAAATATCTTGTAGGATGATAACACAACATAAACACTGAACACACAACATGCCCTGAAGTGTTTGCCGAATTTTCTGTCTCTGCAAATAATCATCTCTGTCATATAAGAAGCGCTTGTGTTACTCTTTTTGTTTACAAAAATATCTTTGAGTAAAGTAAAACTGTACAAATGACCAACCGTTTACCTGATTCTCATGTGTTACAACACAGCTGCACCCAAACAGCTGATGAACGGATCCAGTGCCTGTGTGAAAGTGCTGTGGCTGAACACTTGGGGCTGTTTGTTGATGCTCTAACACACATTTAATCCACTGACCCTTCAATTATCTTGTAACACAATCTGTTCTCACCTGGGCTTGTGCCTCCTTGGCCATGTAAAGGCAAACATTCCCAATGCCAGGCCGAGCCACACGGAACTCCCCGTAGACATCGTTCCCCCTCCTCCATTCTCATCCTCCGGCACATCCCAGCAATCCTTAGATTTAACAAATGTGGTTAGGCCAATCACCTTATGCCTGTTTGAAGCTCAGATGCACTTTTGCAGAAGTTTCCTGGCGCTAATGATCAGATCAGTTATTTAATAACAGCTTGGTCTGTCTGGGAGAATCCTGTCACTGGTTTTCTCAGAGCTCCGAGTCCTGCAGGGATTATAGAACCGGTGACTGTTGCGGTAGCATGAGGAAAAAAACCAAAGCACATCCTTGGGGAAAACAGCAAAACAATAGGAGTGAAACCTGGAGAAACAGGTGATGCATCAGGGACTTTCATTTTTTTTAAATGGGCAAGGCATGTTGGCTTGCCTACAGAAAACCCAAGTGGGCTCCATATAGGCTAGCCCAAAATTGGCCCAAAATTACATAAGACTGAATGTCAGTGGCAACAGGTCTTATGGAAAAATTAATCTAAATTTGAACTTTAAATATTAAAAAGGCTGCCAAAAAGCTCTAAGACAATTCAAGCTGTGGTAAAGAGTAATTGTGGTCATACCAAATACTGACTTTCAAGTTCATCAGAACTGGAAAAACTGTTTTGGTTGTACATACTTAATTTCCACACATTCTTGCATCTGCCTCAATTACTCTGCACCTAATTCCCATTTTCCTATCAGCTTTAAAATAAGCCTACCTTTGCATTCTGATTGGCTGACATGTGCCCCTGGCCCCTCTCCTCTCATTAATCCCTCACATTTCAACTATAAGTATGAGTTTTGCAACACATCTCTCACTGGTATTTGGAGTCACTGATTTGAGAGGTTGAAATCAAAGAGTTGTGCAAATAGTTAAAAAAAAAACGAAAGAAAGAAAATTTGAATTACAGGTTTGCAGGGCTCATTAGGATGTGTGAGGTTTTTTTTTGTTTTGGGTAAATCAGTCTACACATTTGTGAACAAATTCAGAAGAAAAGTAAAGCAAACGTTTCAAAAGTTAGATTTTTTTCTACAAGCTCTTGTTTTGTATTCTGTGACTACACATTCAGTCTGCGTGTAAATATGACATGCACTGTAGGATTTCATTTGAAATATTTTTGCACTTTATAAATTCTCACACGATGTCTAAAGGTGCTCGTGTTTTGCAACATATTTGCCTTCATATTTGAGCCCAACCCAAAGTGAGTCAGTTCGCATAGACTTGTATCAAAATCTCTAAAATTATAGTTTTAAAAAGAATTTTTAAAGCCTGTTATACAAAATGCTTTTGGCCTCTATGATTAGGTCCGCCATTTAAAGCAAGTGCTAAAGATTTTCTTTATATTTCATCCATCCTGACATTGGAGTTAATTGTCACATGTCGGATAGACAGCTGTAACCAAAGTCGTATACTACACCTCACCTGGGCAAAGTGGCATCTGTTAGTGCTTTGTAGAGCAATTTCAACAGGATTACCTGACAAATAATATGACCTGCTGTGAGGTACAGCATGTCCAAGAAGTTTGTACCTCACTGTTGATTATTAACCCTTTAAGACCTACCATAGAACCAAGTCTGCCAGAGCTTATATTATATTTTTACATGCTGTGCAGCCATTTTTGGGAGCATTTCAAGTTGATATACATCAATATAACCACTACAGCCCAAATTTTAATAATATGTATGCATTAAGTGCATAGTAATTACATAAATTGCAAAAAAGTGCAATAAACTACAAAAAAATTGAAAATCGTTTTTGTTTTTTTAACATATATTTCTAGTTAGAGAAATTTAAGAGGCTTATCCCTCAAAACTTTAAATACTAAAAAGTGGCACAAAATAGTTTCCCACCACAGGAAATTTATTTTAAGTGTCTTTATAGTTTTATTTTTGAAATACACCAATTTTCATATACTGCAGGAAAAACAAAAATAAATATTATAATGCAAATTAGCAAAAAAAACAGCATATGCATCGAAACAAACTATTTCCAGCAGTGCAATATGAGTTCTAAGCATCCCAGAAACGACACAGAAAGTCATGAAGTCAAACATAACTTTTAAAAACACCAGTAGAGGCTCATGAGGCCACGATGGTAAAAAACTACATTTCCGCAAAATGACGTCACTTCCGGTTTCGGGCAGGTCATGGCGGACATGCGATAGTTCACGCTGATGGACGTAGGAAGTGTTATGAACAGCTGATCGGATCGGCAAAGCGTGTTTCTGGAATATTATGTTTTTGTTGCTATCACAGCAAATTCAAAAGTGTTAAATTTTTTGGTGTTAATAGTCTCCTTGCAAAAGTAGAGTTAATTTTACTCTAAGTAGAGTCACATTCTTTTAATGTAACTCTGAGGTGTAAAATGATAGTAGTTAAAATCGAGTGTTAAAAATGAGTGTTTCTCTGTCAAATCTGGAGGTGTTACAATGGAAATATTAACTCTTGACCTCTTAACTCTGAACTCCTAGAGGGGCTATGACACCAACAGAGTAAATTCACAGACTCCGCCCCCAGCACGGCTCCAATCGAAGCTGAAGTGAAGCCGTTTCAGAACATTTTGCTCTACATATTTGAGTTGTTTGCCATGCTTGGTAAGTCATTTTTTCAAAGATTGTTTCAATTGTTATTAGCTTTTACTTCTGTGGCTCTTTGGAGTTGAGACAAAGCTGTGTGAAAGGCATTAGCCATGTTGCTCACTGATAGCATAATATTCTGTTTTAGCTAGCTGAAAGGTATTGTTTGCGGGCAAATACCACAGCCTTGAAAAAAAGCTTGCATGTGAATTTTCAGTCAAACTTTTGGTCAAATACACCTAAAACAATGTCTAGAATGTGAAATGTTGGTATAATGGTGCTACTTGAAGCCTGAAAACGATCGCCCAGAAAAAAATAAACGAGCAAACAGCAGTAGCAGACGTCCTGACTGGATTCTACGGTAGCATAGATCCCTCCAGAGTTTTGTGCACACGGTTTAGGTAAAAATGAAAAAGGTTGAGGTTTTACATTTAGTTCAGTATTACCTGTTGCCTGTGTCCTTGTCTTTTGGGAAAATACTTTACACAAGTAATGGCTCAAAGAGGATTCCTTTTTTTTTTTTTTTTTTTAACTGTGCTGCAATTGTTTACTGGATTATTTGTGCCATTAATTACTGTCAACTAATTTTTATTCGATCTCCGCACAGGATATGCTTGTGAAGATGGAATATGGGGGAGAGCAGAAGTGCGTTGAAGTTCCACAAAGGGATGAATGAAGGACATGCATATTGTATTGAAGCAATAAGTGATGAGAATGCTGTTATTTGCATTTACCATGTCAGACCTTTTGATAAACAAAATTCTAATGAAAGTGAGAACATGTACACTGTTACATCTTTCAGAAAATGTTTTGAAATTGTGGTGCACAGTTCAGAATAAATGTTTTTCAAAAACCATTGCATCTTTTTAGTAAATGTTTATTTCCAAAAGAAATTTCTAGAAGTTCAGAACAGTAAAATTCCCGCTTTTTAGAATGAATTAGAAGATAACTCTTACGTAGTTAAACTAAAATACTCTTTGAGAGTTAATATATAAACTCTTAACACCAAGTGTTAAATTATCAACTCCAGACAGATTTGGTGTTTAACACTAAATCAGAGTTAACGTACCAACTCTCCAAAAAGAGTTAAATTAACACTCTCTGGTGTGGACCCATATAGACACTTTAATAGTGTTGAAATCAAATCCGACAGTGTTAATTTGGACATGCTGGATTTGCTGTGTACAAGTGCTTTTCATGCAGTTTTTGCAAAGCTATATGTGGAAGGACACTGTGACATAGGACAAGCTGATGTCATAAGATGTAAGTACAACTCCTCCGGTTTCATATGAAAAAAAAATTATTGCACTAGCTCACGTGGTTGCAGAGCTGCCAGGATTTAAAAATAGTTACGCAAAATGGAGCGTGTCCGCTCCGACCGGCTTTAAAGGGTTAAAACTTGTATATTTTTCTTTGTTCATTGTTTAGCAGTAATGAGCAATGTCCCTGTATAAATCCTTTGCAGAACAACTTTGCTCGCACGAGTAGTTGATTACCACTCTGTCATCCAAAGATTAGAGAATGAAGTTGTGGTTACAAATAACCAACCTGTTTATGGAACATGTTGAATATTTTAGGTAATGTTCACAAGCAATGCTACTACAAACTGGGAACTTCTCTGTGTTGGTGTTCCTAAAAAGATTAGACTACTTTAATAGAAAGACAAAAAACACAACTTCTCTTAAAGATGCAAGCTTAATATTGTGTCGTTAATATCACTAATCATTAACCTCAGAACATCGATTTTTTTTTCAGTACATACACTTATATATATACATACATATACACATACATACAAGAATTTAGTTACTCTGTTACTCAGTTGTATTCTTATATACTCTTTTCCCTCTTTCATCTTCATAGTTCCTTTAACAGAAAGCCTTCAGACATTCATCTTCACCATCTTGTGTTTACTCAGGTGGGCTACCTGGTGTTAGCTTTCACCTTCACAATGCTACTGCTTAGAGAGATTTTAAAGTGATAGGGAAAAAAGTGAGTCTGGTTTCTGCAGTCAGATCAAACACATATAATAACTGTAACTGTAATAACCACTTACTGTAAATGAAACAGTTTCATTGCTTATGCAAAGGAAAGTGTTCTGGTTTCGGTTAAAATACAACATTTTACAACATTAAATACACAGTAGAAAGCTCTATTATCTAGTTTACCAGTTAGTGACACTGTACTAGCGCACATTTCATGCACTATTCTCACAGCAGCTGGAGATGACTTAACTTTAAAATATGACATTTTATCACTTTCTAGAAATGTGTCTTGAACACTAAATAAATGATAATGGTTTGACGTGCAGACTCTGGGACCAACCCTAAATACCCTCTACTGGTCATACATTTTTTTTCTAACCAAATCAGGCATCTGTGTTGCAGCTGACTACAAAAGACATGACCCCCTTTTCCAGGACTGTAGCGTACGTGTGCAGGAGTTAAAATAAATGTGCACACTCACAGATTGTACAATTGTAACCACTGCTCTGTGCAGGCTGTCAGAGAGCAGCAGCTGGGTTTTCTCTTGGTTCCTGTCGTTTTCTGGCTGTTTGGATCTAAACAGGGCTGGCTGTGTGCTCAGGTTACAGCCTTTGTTCCTGCAGCAGAGTTCAGATATCTGACAATCCTCCTCCTTCCTTTCTGCTAACCAGCCATTAGCTGATTGGAGGGCGTCAGTGTGTAATAATATTCCAGCAAGTCGTCGTCAGCGCTGGAGATACTGGTGTTGGTGTGGTGGGTATGGTGTGGTGGGGAGAAGGGGGTCCAGCTATCCCTCCATCCATCCAAATCAGCATTAATCAACACTGCTTGGTTCATTCTTCTTCATATCAAATCAGACAAATGATTACTGGCATTCAGGCGACGAGGGCCGTCAGCGGCGAGGGGCAGCACCGCAATCAGCCCGCCGCTCGCTTCCTGGAGATCCTGCTGTAAAATCACTGTGTTTTTCTTTTCTTAACTAATCGTTTAATAAAAGTGACGAAGACTGACAGACGGGGAATAAAGGCAATGCATGCTTCTGAGGGAATACACGCCTTAAATCTGCACATCGCAAACCCGAAGCTGAGAGTATTTAGATCGGCAAAGATCAGCCCAACCTGAAAATACTCATTCTGTTTTTGCCCCTTTTCTTTTCTTTTTCTTTTCTTTTTTTTAAATCTCATCTTCTTTTAATCAAGCTCTGTTTCAGAAGGGATAATTTCATTTCCAATGTAGTGTAAATACTGCAGACGACACCACAGAAGAAGAAAGCGAATCACAGGTATATTTGTGCTGAGTATGTTTTGTGGCAGCATATTTTTGATTTGTGCACTTTTTTCATATTAAAGGCAAAAACAAGCAGATTTGAACCTGCCAATACAAAGATAGAACAGACACACATTCATACACTTTATAAACCACGACCTTAATCTTAACCTGAGATAAGTGAGAGCCAGATTAAATATCAATCTCCTGGAGTCAAACCGAGAACCAAAACATTCAGTTTCGAAACAACATGTTCACTTTTCAGCAACAGTAATGTTTTTTCAGAACCCACCTTACATTTTTATACACTAAAAAACTGATAAATTAAGAGCTTGGAATGTTGAAACCCTGTAAGGTACCTCCATTCTACCCTTTACTGGGATTACTTATTTGAACTCTTCTGTTTTGTAACTTAATGGCCTTCTGGTGACAATAAAGCCGCTTTTACTTGCCACAGCAGGTATCTCCACATCTTTGATTTTACAGCAGGTCCTTCCTGACACAATCCCAAAAGAGCCTGCTCACTTTCCAAACAAATATGTTAACCACTACACCAGTGGAGGAATCTGAAGGTAGCAAAATGCATCTTTCTAGGAGTAAATATGGATTTGTTACTTGGGAATGGACTAGTACTTGTGTAACGTTATCATTTACCACTAATATCTACACCTACTGTATGACTAATGTAGAATCACCATTTAATATTTGTCAACTGTGTTGGCACACAGTTGTCCACACAGTCTGACAACCAGTAATTAGCCTTAGTTTGTACATTTATAAGGATTTTACCTGTACCTGAAACCTTGTTTCTGAGAGTGTGACTCCAAAGCGAGGACTATAAGTCTTCACTTTAACAAAACTATTTATACACGTACAGGGACATGTTCCTATAAGATTCATATTTTGTCTTTGCTGATGTCTGTTCCTCTTCGGTCTTAAACAGCATGGTGAAAAGAGATGGAATCAAGCACAAATATCCAAAAAAAGGATGAATCTGCTGCACTCTTAGGTACTGTATGTTGATTCATTTGCTGACCTTCATCCTCTTCTCAAATTTCAGATTCCCATAAACCTGCTGGTTGGATGGTTGGACGAAACTAGTGCTGGTTTTGTTGGTGTTTGTGACATTTTCTGCTCACATGGGTTCAGCCTGAGCCTCTCCATCAGCTGTGGGCGCCACGCTCTGCAGAGCGAAATAAACGCCTTCATTTTTTATTCAGGAAACAACTTTGATGAAATTTGCTTTACCCAGTGGTGCTTGAATCAAAGTGCAAATCAGGGACACCGAGAGCTGGCTGCAGGTCGGTGATGGAGATGATGGAAAAGACATCTGATCAAGAAAAATCAAAGTGTGGCTGCCTCACCTCTCAGGAGGGGGAGAATCAATTTATCCTGACTCCTGTAGCCTGATGATGATGATCTAAAAATACTTTTTTGGTGCAGAATAATCTGCATGTTTTGGCAGAAAGCCTCCATCAGTGTTACATGACAGACATGCAATTGATTTTAAATACCTTCTAAAAAATGGGCACTTCTTCTTGTCCGTCGTGTAGTTCTGTTCGTTGAGATTATTTCAGCAACTTTAACAACAAAATGAAAAATAAATTAAAACATTTATCTTGCCATTATTTTGACTCCCGTAGATACTGATTAATGATCTTTATTATTCACGAAGAAGACCAAGGAGGTAGAGGTGAGGTTACTGTTAAGGGTGGTCGTGATGGAGGAATATGAAATGGTAAGTTTTCATTTTAATTAGCAACTAGTCTTTTTGCTTTTTTTCAGTCTAACAAAAGTGTTTGAAAGGAGCCAGAAATGTGTCAGATGTTTTTTCTTATTGTCACTGACAGGCAATACTTGCAATACAGACACAGTGTTACTTTTGTTTGGCACAAAAAATCTAAAAAAATTTTTACAACATTTTTAACGTTAAGAAAATATATTATTCATCACTGTTTTTACACAGTTTTTCTGTTTTTTCTTTTTAAATTCCTTAGACTGTTTTCTCTATTTTAAGTAATTTACTGATTTTATGCAATTATTGTAATCACATAGCATAAGTATTTAACCTAGAAACGGATATCATTACAAATCCCTATCTTCTCATTTACTAAACTTACTGATCAGTTAAAAATAAATAATAATATAATAAATTATTTTAATAATTTACATGAAAAACTAATTTAATTACACTTCTTTATGTGTGCTTGCATGCTTCTGTTTTGCTGAATTATCAAACTCCATGAGCATGTCAGAATGATGGCAAAATGCATTAGCCAAAAGGTCAAAATTGATTATAAAGTAAAGTTGTACTTTATTTTTTATTTTTTAAAATAGGAAAAGTACAATGATGTTAAAATATGCCATTATTCTGTGAAACCTAACATATAAAACACATATTATTATTATTATTATTATTATTATTATTATTATTATTATTATTTTAGTTTGCTATCACTGAAAAAAATTAAAACAAGCAAATGTTGACAAACTGGTTCCAAAGAATGTCATAAAAAATAAAACAAATAAAAAAATAAACTATGAAATCTCACTTGCTGGTTGGCCCACAGGTGCCGAGGGAAAGAAATGGTAGTGATGGATAGACAAACACAACTGAGAATAAAAATCAAGTGCTGTTTTAGTTCTAGTTAAGCGTAGTTAGTTTCTTTTGTGCTACAGCAACCTCACTCCTTGTCGAAGCAGTCACCTGCTATCAATAAGCAGATACAAAGTATATTAAACAATTTAAAATCACATTGTTCCAGGAAACCAATGTTTTTGTCAGAAACTTGCTGTGGATAATGTGGATCCACATGGTAATTTCACATTTGTACAATTGTTTGGATGTCAGAACAACATCCAAACAAGTGGGTTTAGCCTACATACTAAAATTAATTTACATTAATTAATTTACATGTACAAAAACTGTACATGTAGTGTATGCATTTTATTGATCCATTTCCTTCCAGAGATACCTTACAAATGTAGGCCAAAATGGATATCTGCTACATCTGCTCTGTGACCACTTTATTGTGATGCATATAATAACTAACTAAATATATTGTACCTACTACCTACCCTACTTTAGTGTTTTAAAGACTTTTTAAAGAGATCTGCAAGGAATGATTAAACATTTCAAATTTCAAATCCATCATGAATGTAATATTTTTTCCCCACTTTTGGGGAAAAACAAGTTTAAGTTCCCTTTAAAATGAATCTTTGTATCTTAATCTAAATATATGAATTTTAGTCACTCGTGTTGGTAATTTCTTAACCAGAAGAATCAGTTCATTAGCCTCATATTTCTCCCCATGTCATTCTGAGAGCAGTCGAAAAGGCTAGTATTAGGTCCTGTTTGAATTATATCTGTGAATACACAAATACATTTTGCCAGATTAATTTGATGTTGCAAAAAGTAAAAATAAAATATAATTATTGTCAGTGAACTTCTGAACTTTTTAAACAGTGAAAACATCATGTTTATTGATGTTACTTTGACTTGTTCCACTGAATTTCAAAGGACCCCAGGGAACATTCCATCTAGCACTTCCCTGTAATATTAAGACCATCTGAATGGGCATTTAGTTACAGTAACTAATGGTGAGAGGGTTTAGGCTCAAGATGTGAGAGCCACTTTCATATTAAAGTTGCTTTAATTTGATTTGTTTTAATTCCAGTGAACTTAATGTTTTGGTAGCTCTCGTGACTTTAATAGCAACGCCATAAACGACACTGGGACAGCTCTGTCTTATCGTGGCGACTCCCTTTATTGCCAAACTGCAACATACAATACACACGGCACAACCACCAGAGGGTGCTGCATGAACCCTTGAGTTAGTCCTTACCATAACATCCCCCTTTCTGAGTACATTATAACCATAATGTTTCCTGTGCTAATCCACATTTATGTCAACACTACATTCACTGCAACTTAACTTGTAGCTGAATATTTCAATGCTGTTACGTTAACTTTTATTCTGTAACGGACATTTATTGTTTCCACTTTATAACAATTATTTTATTTAACTGTGTGAACTTATCCAACTATGAAGGTGGGGTAGACTTCCCAATCCTTCCGCTGAGTGAGGGGATTATTCTGCCCCTGGCTGGTCACTCAGGTGCTCGAGAGTACCTACTACCTACTTCAAAGTCTTTAAGGTACCTCGGTGGGTTTCTGTCTCTGGTGGGATATCTTTTCTCAGTAATCCGGTCATTCGGTGGTGTAAGACACTGCTGTGCCTGGTTCGAAACCGGGCTGCTGCTGTCTTCTGGTATGACAGGGATCTGCTGTTCTGTCAGTTCCGTCTTGGTCTCTTTTAGTGTGATGAGATGGCTCCTGTTTCGACGTAGAAGTCCTCTCGGGGTCTCAACAAGGTAAGAACGCGGCGTCTCTGCTCTGCCTGATATAGTTCCATTTGTTTTCATGTCTGTTATCCAGACTTGATCTCCTGGGTGTAGTCCTGTGAGGTCTTGTGCTCTGTGTCTGTTGTTGAACCATTTCCACTGTTTTTCTCTCTCCTTCCCTTCTCTCTCTCTCAGTTTAGTGATGTTTGTCCAGCCTGGGTTGAGGCAGGATGGAAGTATGGGAACTGTGGTACGAAGTTTCCTCCCCATCAGAAGCTCTGCAGGGCTATGTCCATTGGCAAGTGGTGTGGCGCGATATGCCATGAGAGCAAGATATGGGTCTCCTTCTTTCTGTAGAAGGCTCTTTACTGTTCTCACTGCTCTTTCAGCCTCACCATTGCTCTGAGGGAATCTCGGGCTGGAAGTGGTGTGGGCAAAGCCCCACCCTGAAGCAAACTTTTGGAAATGTTCTGAGGAGAATTGTGGACCGTTATCCGACCTTAACTCTGTTGGAATGCCGTGGCGTGCGAATATGGACTTTAAGTGGTCAATCACTGCTGCTGATGTGGTAGAGGACAGCTTAGCTATTTCTATGTATCGTGAGAAATAGTCCACTGCAACCAAATACTGGCTGTTACTCCACTCAAAAAGATCAGCACCAACTAACTCCCACGGCCGTGTAGGAAACTCAGTTGGCATGAGTGTTTCTCTGGGTTGCTGTCTCACCTTTGCACACGTCTCACATTCTGCTACCAGCTGTTGTAGTTGAGAGCTCAGTCCTGGCCACCATACCGACTGCTTGGCTCGTTCCCTGGACTTTACAATGCCCTGGTGACCTGTGTGCAGTCGTGTCAAAACATCTTTTTGTAATATTTTTGGGATAACTATACGCATACCTTTTAGGAGAAGTTCATCTTCAACAGTCAGGTCCCCTGCATGCTGGTGGTATGGGAAACATGGACCTGGTATTTTGAGTTTGTCCGGCCAGCCATTCTTGCAGTAGAGTTTGATTTGTTTTAGTGTTTCATCTTTGTCTTGCTGCTCTCTTATTTGTTGTAGTCTCTCCTCTGTTGCAGGAAGACCTGAAATCACCTGATGTGCATACAGGTTCATTTCGTCTCTTAATGTCTCGTCACAAACAGTTTTTTCTGGTGCTCTGGACAGCACGTCTGCAGTTGCGATGTGTTTGCCTGGGACATGTGAGATGGTGAAAGAGTACCGCATTAATCTCATTCTCAGTCTTTGTACTCGTGGTGGCAGTTCGTCTAAGTTCTTGGAGCCCAAAAGTGGTACTAAAGGCTTGTGATCTGTCTCAACATGGAACTCAATGCCTATAAGAAAATCAGAGAATCGCTCACATGCCCAGGTTATGGCTAACGCTTCCTTCTCTATTTGAGCGTACCTCTGTTCCGTGGGGGTTAATGCTCTTGAAGCGAAGGCCACTGGTTTGGTTGCGTCATCCTCTTGTTTCTGAAGTAGCACCGCTCCTAGTCCATAGGAGGATGCATCAGCTGATACTGTTGTTTGTGCTTTGGGGTTGTAGAGTGCCAAGTTCGGTGGTTTACTCAGTTCTGCCTTAATGTTGTCAAATGCTGTTTGTTGAGCCTCACTCCAACACCACATGTTTTTGGTACTGAGTAGTTCTCTCAACGGCTGTGTTTTCTCTGCTAAGTGGGGAAGGTACTTGCCTAGATGATTAACCATTCCTAGGAATCGTCTCACTCCACCCACATCCGTGGGCGCTTCCATGTTGCTGACTGCTTTCACTTTCTCCGGGTCTGCTTTGACTCCTGCAGCATCGATGATCTGTCCGAGGAACTTGATTGAGGTCTTTGCAAACTCACACTTCTCACTTTTCAATGTCACCCCAGCTTTTGTGAGCCGTTCCAGGACTGCGATCAGTCTCTTGTCGTGCTGGATTTGTGTGTCAGCATAAACCAGAATGTCATCCATCTGGCAGACGACTCCTTCCAGCCCCTCTAAAAGCTGAGACATTCGTTTTTGGAAGTGTTCGGGGGCCGAAGATATGCCAAAACAAAGTCTATTAAAACAGAACCTTCCGAATGGCGTGATGAAGGTTGTGAGAAGAGCTGACTGTTTGGACAAAGGTATTTGCCAAAACCCTGAGTTAGCGTCGAGTTTTGAGAACAACTTTGCGCCCTCTAGCTGTCCTAGGGTGTGCTCAACTGATGGCAACATGTGTCTTTCTCTTTTCACAGAATTATTTAGTTTGGTCAAGTCCACGCACACACGCACTTCATCTCTGTTTGGTTTAGGTACTGGAACCATTCCTGCACAACAGTCGGTAGGCTGCTCTACTCTGGAGATTACACCTAACTCTTCCATCCGAGCAAGCTCTCTTTTGACTTTGGGTAACAGGGGAAGCGGGACTCTTCTTGGAGTTGACAGGGCAAACGGTTTGGCGTCTACTTTAAGCTCAATTTTGTATTCCCCCGCCATCCGGCCTAACCCACTGAATAGTGTTGGAAACTGCTGCTTCACTGTTTCTACTGAAGTGAGTGACACAGTTTCTATTCTAGCCACTAACCCGAGTGCTACGCTCGCTATGCGGCTTAGTAATCCTTGTGTCAGGTCTGCTACTACATACACAGGCTGTACTGTAGCTTTGCTTGGAGTGCTCAAGTTAGCAGTAAATTTCCCTCTAACTGTTAATGGAGACATTCCCACCCCATATAGTTTCAGATCTGTGGGTTGCAGCTGCGGTTTTTGTGCTAGAGTGTTGTACTCTTTTTCAGGCAAGACGGTTACGTCCGCTCCTGTATCAATTTTTAGCCAGCAGTCTGCATTGTTAACTTTTACTTTAGTCAACCACGCATCCTCTGTTCTATCTGAGGCTACCGTTCCCAGAAATGCTATTTCTCTTTCTTCTCTGTTACCACCCGCTGCACGTATTTCTCCCACTGCCCCAGACCTACATACTCTTGCGTAGTGACCTTTCTTTTTGCACTGATTGCAGAGTACCTCTCTGGCTGGGCACTGGTGTTTGCTGTGAAAGGGTGTCTTTCCACATCGGTTGCATTGGCTTTTCACATTCCTCTCCGTGGTTTGTGGTACAGTCTTTCGTGGTTTGAAGTGTTTCGTTTTTGCTTTAACAATGTCCACGTTGCAAAGATTCTCCTGCTTGAAGTTGTTTTTAAGAAGATCCTGTTGTTTCTTAACAAGTTCACTTTGGCGAATCCGTATCACTGCTTTTTCTAATGTGAGCTCCGCATCCATTTGTAGTTGCTCCGAGAGTCTCTTGTCTCTTATTCCGACAACGAGTCTGTCTCTTATCATTTCACTGTGCAGCGCCCCGTAGCCACAATGCTCAGCCAAGGCATATAGGGATGTAATAAACCCGTCTGCAGTCTCTCCTGCTTCTTGCTGCCTTTGGTTGAACTTTGCACGTTCAAAGATAACATTTCTTCTGACTACAAAGTGTGCCTCGAGTTTGTCTTTGAGAGTGTGGTACTCACTCGCCTCCTCTTCGGTCAGGTTCAACGAGGTGATCACGTCTTCAGCTTCATCGCCCATTGTATATATCAGAGTGTTAACCTGGTTTTCGTCCGATTGTAGCTCGAGTCCGGATGCTATCCTGAACCTGTCGAAGCGTCGGATCCATTTCGGCCACTCTTCCGGCTTTGAAAAATCAAACTTCGACGGCGGTGATACTTGAAAGGCTGCTGGTGCGGCCGCCATGTTGCTAGTCGCGAGATGCTAGTTAGCGCTTCTTGCTAATTTGTTAGCTTAGCTCTTACTGTGGCTGTTATTGCAACCTTGCAGGGCGAGTTCTCTCCGGTGAGGAAGTTTCCGTGTTCCGTTATGTTCTTCTTCTCTCCCGAGCACTTCTGACACCATGTTTTGGTAGCTCTCGTGACTTTAATAGCAACGCCATAAACGACACTGGGACAGCTCTGTCTTATCGTGGCGACTCCCTTTATTGCCAAACTGCAACATACAATACACACGGCACAACCACCAGAGGGTGCTGCATGAACCCTTGAGTTAGTCCTTACCATAACACTTAACATAAAACGTTTTCTACAGTTAGTATTTTTAGAAATGGAGAAAGTCAAATCACCTCATCAGCATAGCATGTTTACTGTTTAGACCAAAGCAGTCCAGTGTGAGGACGAGTGGAGGCCCAGTCTGAACCTGCCTCAGTCAGCTCCAATCAGCTGCTGCCTGATGGTTGTCAAAGCAGCTGGCAGTAAAGCTGCCTTGGCTTACTACACTGACCAATCAGCTGCTGCTCCCACCACTGACATGTGACAGCGCTTATAGCTCCACCTGCTGCAACCAGAGGCCTATCTAAGTGTCACAAGACTGTTTAATCTGACCAAGAGGGAAAAAAAGAGAGAGAGAGAGAAAGACTGGAAAGAAGCAGACAGCATGAGACGGGAAAAGGAATGTTTCATGTGAATAGGGCGGAGAAAAAGTAGAGGTCAGGTCTAGTCCCAGAGTTCTGTTTTCATTTTGTTTACATTTCCTTCCTTCCCCCTTCCCTGGTCCAAAGATGTTCTTACCTTACAGAAGAAGCTAGTGAATCTTAATAATTCTAAATTACTGTCTCAACTCACTATTGGCTGTCTGCAGACCTCCATATAAGAAAACACAATTGTCTTGAGATGTTGTAAAAAACTGGTGAAGCTGACTGAGAAGCCTGCATCACTAAACCACAAAAGTAGAACCAAATCCAAGAAACTGAAACAATTGCTCAAGGTGTTCAAAGAGGAAGCTTAAAAGCCTTTAGAAAACTGTTTCCCCAGGAGTGAAAATGGTTTAAAAGAAATAAATACAGCAAAAAACTGAGGCTCAAGCTGAACAAAACAAGCTTCAAGCTCATGGTCAAGGTTCAGTTTCTGTTTGTCTGTACAGGCATCCCAGCAGACTCTTGGGGAGAAGGGGGTACACCCTAGACGAGTCACCAGTACATCACAGGCTTAACACAGAGAGACAGAAAATCCTTCAGACTCAGATAACTGAGATTCACCAACTAATGCAGTACTCATGCCTCTGGACTGTGGGAGTACCCACATGAAAATTCCACACAGAAAGACTGCAGCTGACCAAAAGGTTCAAACTCAGAGCAATAGTTTAAACAACTGCACCACCATGCTACACCTCATTTGGCACTAAATGACAAAAAAAATATACTACTACTAATACTATTACTAATAATGTGAATACTAATACTCAAATGTGGCTGGAACACTACTATATTTAGCTTTAGACTTTTATTGGTTCTTTTGTACCAAATACAGAAAATGTGTGTGTGTTTTCTTTAAGCTACTGGCTGACTTCTCAGTCATCCAGGTCATCGTAGTCTAAGGAGCTTGGAAAGAAAAGTGTCTGGACTTCTTTAGGTTGCTTGAAGACGTTTCACCTCTCCTCTGAGAAGCTTCTTCAGTTCTAAGGTCAAATGGTGGAGAGTCCCAGATTTAAACCCTGTGGGAGTGTCCCCCCAAAGAGGGACAAAGGACCCCCTGATGATCCTCTACCTAATCACATGAGCCAAGGTGTGAAAGTGGGTGTGGGTCACAATCAGCCAGGGTTTCGGGTGAGCTCATTGTGCAACCTAGCCCCACCCTATCATGTGATTTCCTGAGGTCAGATGTCGTTAAGGCGTCTGGGAAGAGATCTCAAAACTGGATTATAGATGGCAGACAGTTGGTGTCGTAAACCACCGCCTCTGTTCAAAGATGGTCGCTCACAGTGGACGTAAATGGCTTTTTTCACTCCTCTTTCAAACCATCTGTCTTCTGTGTCCAAAATGTGAGCGTTGGTGTCCTCGAAAGAGTGACTTTTGTCCTTTAGATGCAGATGAACAGCTGAGTCTTGTCCCATGGAGGTGGCTCTTCTATGTTGTGCCATTCACTTGTGAAGTGGCTGTTTGGTCTCTCCGATGTAGAGGTCTGGGCATTCCTCGCTACACTGTACAGCATACACCACATTGTTAAATTTGTGTTTTTGAGCTTTGTCCTTTGGGTGAACCAGTTTTTGTCTGAGTGTGTTGCTGGGTCGGAAATGCACTGGGATGTCATGCTTGGAGAAAACTCTCCTGAGTTTTTCTGATAAACTGGCTACATAGGGGATGACAATGTTGTTGCGTCTGTCCTTCTTATCCTCCCTCGCTGGTGTCTGATCTTCTTTTCTGTGCCTCTTTGCTGACTTTAGTAACGCCCAATTAGGATAACCGCATGTTTCAAGTGCTTCCTTTACATGTGTGTGTTCCTTCTTTTTCCCTTCAAGCTTAGAGGGAACATGTTCTGCCCGGTGGTGTAGGGTCCTGATTACTCCAAGTTTGTGTTCCAGAGGGTGATGGGAGTCTAAGAGGAGGTACTGGTCCGTGTGTGTGGGCTTCCGGTAAACTTCAATGTTGAGGTTGCCGTTCTCTTCAATGTGCACAGCGCAGTCCAGGAAAGGAAAACAGTTACAGTATCCTTTGTGTCTTCCCTGGTGAACTTGATGTTTTTATCCACGGCCTTAATGTGCGCAGTGAAGGATTCCACTTCTGTGTTTTGATTTTGATCCAGGTGTCATCTACATATTTGTACCAGTGGCTGGGTACTCTCCCTTTAAAAGAGCCAAGAGCCCTTCTTTCCACTTCTTCCACTTTCCTCTGTCAGTGCGCCCCAGGGCAGCTGTGGCTACAATGTAGCTTGCTATCGCCAGTGTGTGAATGTGTGTGTGAATGGGTGGATGACTGAATGTAGTGTAAAGCGCTTTGGGGCCCTATGGACTAGAAAAGCGCTATACAAATGCAGGCCATTTACAAATGCAGGCCATTCCATGTAAAGATTGGCTACAATAGGTGACACGGGGGAGCCCATGGCACAGCCATGTTTTTGTCTGTAGAAACCCTCGTTGTATTTGAAATATGTAGTGGTGAGGCAGAGATCTAACAGTGTGCAAATCTGATCAGGTGTGAAGTTGGTCCTGTCTTTCAAGGAGCTGTCTTCTTGTAGTCGTTTTCTGACAGTCTCCACTGCCTCTGTGGTGGGTATGCAAGTGAAGAGAGAGACTACATCAAAGGACACCATGGTTTCATCTGAATCCAGGGTAAGTTTCTGGGCCTTGTTGGTGAAGTCGGTGGAGTTCTTGATGTGATGTGGGGTGTTCCCCACAAGTGGTGCAAGGATGGTAGCAAGGTGTTTCGAAATGTTGTAGGTAGCTGAGTTTATGCTACTGACAATGGGTCTGAGTGGAACACCTTCTTTGTGGATCTTAGGAAGTCCGTAAATGCAGGGTATGGTATCCCCTGGGTAAAGGCGATGATATGTAAGGCGGTCAGTGATTTTGTCCTTTTCAAGGTCTTGAAGGCAAACTATAACTTTCTTTTTGTAGCTGCTTGTGGGGTCTCGCTTTAAGGCTTCGTAGGTATTGTTGTCACTGAGGAGAGTAGTGATCTTTGTGTGGTAATCCGTAGTGTTTAGGACCACGGTGCACCTTCCCTTGTCAGCTGGTAATATAGGGATGTTATGGTCTTTGCTCAGGGAAGCAATTTGCTTTGACCTCAGGAAATCATGATAGGGTGGGGCTAGGTTGCACAATGAGCTCACCCGAAACCCTGGCTGATTGTGACCCACACCCGTTTTCACACCTTGGCTCATGTGATTAGGTAGAGGATCATCAGGGGGTCCTTTTGTCCTTCTTTGGGGGGATACTCCCGTGGGTTTAAATCTGGGACTCTCCACCAATTGACCCTAGAACTGAAGAAGCTTCTCGGAGGAGAGGTAAAACGTCTTCAAGCAACCTAAAGAAGTCCAGATGCTTTTCTTTCCAAGCTCCTGTAAAACGCATTGCCAACTTCACATTTAATTGTTTTCAGAATGACTGATACTCCGTAGTACATACAAATGGTAACAAATAAATGTATACTATTGCTACTGGGATTTAGAAAATATTGATGGCAGCAGATTCTTGGTGTAATTACATTCTTATTTCCACCAAACACATTCTAATTGAGTGAGAATAGGAGGCTGGTGGAGTTTTAATGACTTGTTTTTCTTCAGACACTTTTCAAAGTCTAAATTTGCTGCTGAAATTACTTTTTCTAACATAACTTTCAATTAAACCGAGAAACACTGAAACACCCTGACATCAGCCTTGATTCCAGCTCCCCCAGAGATCATTGTCTCATCAGCTTGTCCCTAAAATAGAACAAAAACTTGAAAAACATCTCGACAACACATTTTCACTGAACTCCGTGCATATGCATTTAAATTATTCTAAGAGGGAATAGATTTGGCACTTTAAACCTCTGTGTTTTTATTTTTTTACTGTTGCAATGGTACAACAGTGTGTTTTTCTAATTACAACTGCAGGAACCAAACTAAATAAAAACAGATATATTGGCTACGTGTAACAATATTGACACATTATATGCCCTTACTTTGTTTGTTCTGCATCTGTTTGCTTTGTTCAGACTTTAGAATTTGTTCAGATTTTACCCTGCTGTCACATGGCTGTAAAGTTTACTGTTATTTGTAATGTGAAAACAAAAACAAAGTACCACAATATAGCATACACAATGTGCAGTTTCCTGAGTGAAGTATCGGCATGGAAGGCACAAGAAGCTGGTCACATTCTCTAAGAACTAAGACAATGGGCTTTTGTGTGTCCTTTTTTATCTCCTGCAGTAAAGGATACACTAAACCATTATATATAATATTTAAAAGAATATAAAAGTGGTCCATCTTATGCCATAAATTGATTAAAAAAACAACAAACAAAGAAAAACATGTTATAAACATTCATCAAATTCAAAACATTATGACTATTCTTGCCAGGAAGTTGTTGCCATGTGTAAAGCACATCGTAATGTGGTTTTAATTTTGAGGACTATGAACTTACATTTATATCAGATCTACTCACACTTCAGTGATGGAGCAGTGATGTTAATAAAATGATTATCTTTTTTTTTGCCACCTTTCTTCCTGGGCTTTTGATGCAACACATCTGATGCTTTTCGCCTAGTTTATGTTTTACCTTTATATTATATATATATATATGCATTCCTGAGTGAAGTATCGGCATTGTATTTCTGTTGGGAAAATAATAATTTGATCCCCTGCTGAGATTCTAAGTTTTCTAAATTACAAAGAAATGATGAAATGAAATGAAAATTTTGCAAATTTTTATTGTAGTTTTAATGAAGTTGACAAAAAAAACCCAATAAAAATACATTTAATTTCCAATGCGTCTTTTAGGACACTCAAGGACATTTACAAGTCATTAAATACCAAAACTGCTGTATTCCTAAAATAAATAACAGTTTGAAAAATTGTACAATTAAAAACATGTGCTTTATGAACAGCTTTAAAGATAGGGAGAGTCCCAAAGTTAAGTGTTCAGCTCAGGTTTTAGGCTGCAAGCTCTAAAACCTATGAGACAGAGAAGGAGAATCTCTGGGTATGGGAAGATTAAAGGGATACGGAAGTCTGAGACTACGGAGAGACTCTCGGTTGGCAGTTCTCTCAGATCACATCCTCATCTCCATTTTCTGATTATCTCTGCAAAGGTCACATCTAGAAGTTTCACCCTCTCCTAAATTATTATTATTTTTTTACACAAGCTCCCTAAGAAGTACATGCGTGCCTTAAACAATGTCCATATTTTACTCCTTTTCTATCCAAATAATAAATACATTCCATCTGTATAATGAATAAATCTATACATACAATTTTGCACAAGTGAAACAAAAATCAACACAAAGGTGATATTGCTCTATGGAGAACGTGTTGACTTTTCCTCATCATCGTCTTAGCTGAGATTCTTGACCACTGTTCAATGTCAATTTTCTTCAGCAGGAAGATGCTTGAAGGTTTTCTTTCAAAGCCTCTAATCACATGTCATGGATTCATATAGTGGCTTGCAAAAGTATTCGGCCCCCTTGAACTTTTCCACATTTTGTCACATTACAGCCACAAACATGAATCAATTTTATTGGAATTCCATGTGAAAGACCAACACAAAGTGGTGTACACGTGAGAAGTGGAACGAAAATCATACATGATTCCAAACATTTTTTACAAATAAAAAACTGCAAAGTGGGGTGTGCGTAATTATTCAGCCCCCTTTGGTCTGAGTGCAGTCAGTTGCCCATAGACATTGGCTGATGAGTGCTAATGACTTAATAGAGTGCACCTGTGTGCAATCTAATGTAAATGGCCTGTATTTATATAGCGCTTTACTCGTCCCTAAGGACCCCAAAGCGCTTTACATATCCAGTCATCCACACATTCACACACTGGTGATGGCAAGCTACATTGTAGCCACAGCCACCCTGGGGCGCACTGACAGAGGCGAGGCTGCCGGACACTGGCGCCACCGGGCCCTCTGACCACCACCAGTAGGCAACGGGTGAAGTGTCTTGCCCAAGGACACAACGACCGAGACTGTCCAAGCCAGGGCTCGAACCGGCAACCTTCCGATTACAAGGCGAACTCCCAACTCTTGAGCCACGATCGCCCCTGTGTCAGTACAAATACAGCTGCTCTGTGTAGGCCTCAGAGGTTGTCTAAGAGAATATTGGGAGCAACAACACCATGAAGTCCAAAGAACACACCAGACAGGTCAGGGATAAAGTTAAAGAAATTTAAAGCAGGCTTAGGCTACAAAAAGATTTCCCAAGCCTTGAACATCCCACGGAGCACTGTTCAAGCGATCATTCAGAAATGGAAGGAGTATGGCACAACTGTAAACCTATCAAGACAAGGCCGTCCACCTAAACTCACAGGCCGAACAAGGAGAGCGCTGATCAGAAATGCAGCCAAGAGGCCTATGGTGACTCTGGACAAGCTGCAGAGATCTACAGCTCAGGTGGGGGAATCTACAGCTGCTGTCTTAGTCGTGCACTGCACAAAGTTGGCCTTTATGGAAGAGTGGCAAGAAGAAAGCCATTGTTAACAGAAAACCATAAGAAGTCCCGTTTGCAGTTTGCCACAAGCCATGTGGGGGACCCAGCAAACATGTGGAAGAAGGTGCTCTGGTCAGATGAGACCAAAATGGAACTTTTTGGCCAAAATGCAAAATGCTATGTGTGGCGGAAAACTAACACTGCACATCACTCTGAACACACCATCCCCACTGTCAAATATGGGGGTGGAAGCATCATGCTCTGGGGGTGCTTCTCTTCAGCAGGGACAGGGAAGCTGCTCAGAGTTGATGGGAAGACGGATGGAGCCAAATACGGGGCGATCTTGGAAGAAAACCTCTTGGAGTCTGCAAAAGACTTGAGACTGGGGCGGAGGTTCACCTTCCAGCAGGACAACGACCCTAAACATAAAGCCAGGGCAACAATGGAGTGGTTTAAAACAAAACATATCCATGTGTTAGAATGGCCCAGTCAAAGTCCAGATCTAAATCCAATCGAGAATCTGTGGCAAGATCTGAAAACTGCTGTTCACAAACGCTGTCCATCTAATCTGACTGAGCTGGAGCTGCTTTGCAAAGAAGAATGGGCAAGAGTTTCAGTCTCTAGATGTGCAAAGCTGGTAGAGACAGACCCTAAAAGACTGGCAGCTGGAATTGCAGTAAAAGGTGGTTCTACAAAGTATTGACTCAGGGGGCTGAATAATTACGCACACCCCACTTTGCAGTTATTTATTTGTAAAAAATGTTTGGAATCATGTATGATTTTCGTTCCACTTCTCACATGTACACCACTTTGTGTTGGTCTTTCACGTGGAATTCCAATAAAATTGATTCATGTTTGTGGCTGTAATGTGACAAAATGTGGAAAAGTTCAAGGGGACCAAATACTTTGCCACTGTATATGGTGTTTGACTGTGTTTTAATAGTCCCTCATTTCCTAGTGCATTTTTCATTTGTTATTATGTTAAGGAGTATTGTGGTGTTGAAAGGTTGATTTTCAGTTTTGCTTTTTGATAGATGATTTCATATCACCTTCAAGTACTTTTACGATATAGAACTGAGAGAATCAGAATCAGAATCAGAATCAGAATACTTTATTGATCCCTGGGGGAAATTATTTTTTGTTACAGTGCTCCATTTTAAACCAACATTAAGACAAGACAGACAATACACTAACTAAGAATAGTACAATATATACATATATATACATACATACATACATAAGTCACTCATAAATAAATAGTTGGAAATAAATAAATAGTTGAATCAATGCGTGATTTTTTTCAACATGAACATGTCCCAGCCAACAAAGTTGAAAAAGTAACATTTTAATGCCAGTGAAATCTGGTTGCAGTACAATGGCAAAAACTGGTGACACTCTTTCCACGTACCACAGTGGTCCAGTCAGTGAATGGACCTTAAAATCAAGTAAGCAAATGAGACATAATTTGATTTTTCATTAGCAAATGATATAAGTTATCAGCCACATAATATATAAAACTACCATCACCATATGCTTTAAAAAACACAAACATTCATGACAGTTATTAATTATGAGTATTATCAGTGATCACACTGTTGATCTGTTAACTCAGTAGAAGTCAGTATCTGCAGACCAAGTGGTCATCAGTTTGTGTCTCTGTCACAGCAAGTTTTTTATCCTTCAGTTTCATTTCTAATTGATATGAGGATGAGAGCTGTACACAAACATTACCTTGCTAGAAAGTCCATGAAGGATATCCACCTGCCATTTAAGGTGAGCAGACAGCAACAGTAACCCTATAGGCACAACAGTGGAAATTATTTTTCAACCAAAGTGACAGAATACAAAGTCAGCATATACAAACCTACAATCTATGTGTGGCAGGGATAACAGAAAGTGAAGCATTAGTACTGTTGTATTATGTACCTGCAGGGTGACACTGTATATATTACTCCTCTAGAGTGATGTAAATTAAACAGAACTGTACTTCAGGAGTTCTGAAGATAACAGAAGCCTGTCAGCCAAAGTCGGAAATAACTATTTTCTGCAGCCATAAGTACAAGTCGAAAAAAATAATCCACAAAAATTATTTAGCTAATGAAAACTAGTTGCATATGAAGGTAATTCTTGGGAGAAAAGGTTACATTAGCCTTCTAATTCACATCTGATTGGTAGGGGGAGCGGAGTCACCCTGAGAGCCAGAGAGACAAAGACTGGTTTAATTCCCTTAGTGAACGCCGGAGCTGCATGAGAAACCAATCTGAGAGCTATTATCTTCCCTTCTCTCATCAAATTGGAAGCAGGTCTGATTTGGTCTTAATCGAGCTAATCTCCCCTGCTGCTCTTTCACAAAACTGGCTGCAGCTCAAATCATTTCCCTGCCTGACGAAGAGTATTGGTCATTTTCTTTTAGCACCAGGATCCTTATTAAGAGCCATCTCTAATTTTCTCTCTGTCTCACTGAGGGGTTCATGTGAGGAGGAGGAGGAGGAGGAGGAGGAATGGGGACCGGGCGTCGGCACGGTGATTACAGTTACCTAGACGACAGTCCAGCAGTGCTCCTGGGATCATGGCCGGGCAGGGTGATAGAGAGCAGAGGGAGAACTGAAATTGCATTCCATTAGTGCTAATACAAAGACATTAAGAGTCTGTCTGAAGCATGGCCGCTAACGATTACGGTCACTAATTCATCCAATCAGCTCATGAGCAGACGCCTCATGAAGTCATAACGACCTTGCTGCCTCTCCTCGCTGGCTATTACCATGTGATTGACAGCAGCCAATGCTTTGTTTTAAACTGAGCGAGAGAGGAGAGAAAAGGCCAAGATCGGAAACATTATTCTCCCACTGAACAAGACTTTTTCTATTTGATTTCTCCCTATATGGATACTTCCTTAAGAATAAACAAAAGTGACATTTTAATTCATAAAGCACAATTTTGCATTCTGCTTTTCCTGCTGGTCATCTCCCCAAATCAGTCTCAGATGCAGTTCCCATTGGTTTTTATAAATGACTATTTCTGGTTCAGTTCAATTCAATATTTATTTATACAAGACCAAATCATAACAACAGCCCCCTCAAAATGCTTTATATTGTAAGGTCTAAAGGAAGTTTAAAGTGTTCAGTGAACAAGTATGTGGAGTTACCTTTCAACAACACATAATAGACAGATAGAGATGTTGCTGCATTAATATATCAGCCAATTCTGCATCAAATGTGTACTTTATACACTCAATAATAATGATACTTTTTGTGATCTCTATGGAAAATTTGTTGAGTTCAATATGTGTTTTATCCTTTTTCATCTGAGATAATTTTGGATGACTGAAATTTGTACTTACCTTTCAAGGTATTCATTGGTTATGGGTAAACTAAATGTGTAGCGCAAAATTTACCTGCTAGCCCCTTAATCAGGAATTATAAATAGATAACAAAAGGTAGTACATCGTTGATATACAGTCTGTTATTTTGGAGCTGACCCCTTCTGTGATGAGTTGTAAGTGGAAAAAAATAAACAGCTGATATCCATGCTAACTAGCATAGGTCTTATACACTTTACTAAAAAAAATGAGTGGCTGTATGTCAGCTGTGTCATAAAAATAATTGGAAAATGTGAATGCTAACACTGAAGTAAACAAGTCAACTGTTGCTAGCTAAGGTTAGCTAAGCATGAAAACATTACACAAAATGCTGCATATTTAAAACATTAATTTACAAGGTTAACAAGGTTTGTGAGGCACAGTTCAATATAACTCCTAAAAGTATTTGTTTGGTTTGGTCTTTAAGGTGGTCATGAGTTTGTGTCTATCATTTCATTTTTATCCATTGTTTGATTATATTTAGGCATCTTCATTTAACTAGTTTAATACTGATGATGCCAAACAAACAACGCATTCTGTGATGTCGCTGTAATTTTTTATCCAGAAACACTCGAGGTTGTTGTGATTGAGTTGAGCCACATTCATCCTTAACCACTAACGATTTTGCTCATTTTATTACTTTATCAGGCTGTTGTTTTGCCATCTTTGTTGTGTTTCGCTGTCTTCCCCCTCTCTCTCTCACACACACACATATTCTTACAAACACAGATCTTTAGGTTTTCAGTTGTTGTGGCCAGCAAACACTGTAAACGGTCAGCTGGTGTGTATTCAAAACTAGCAAACTCCTTTCTAAACCTCCCCTGGGAGCATAACAACAGCACTGACACAAAATCGATCCGGCTGACAGAACATGAAAGAGTCTGGCTGAGAGTGAGAGGCCACATGTCAGTCTGACTCAGGAATTTTTTGTAGAGGGATAGCTTGGACTGAAGAAAAAACGTGAAGCGAAAAAGAAGTGTTCTAACATCCACTGGATCACACAGAGAGGAAGTTAAGGCCACTTTAGGCTTCATTTTTAGCCACAGTCATAAACAAGCAGCTGCAGTGCATACTGGTCTTGGTCTAGTGTTGCTCCTATATTTAATGCTGCATGTAGCTAATTGTAGAGTGGGGCCCATTATTTGGTCATGGAATGAGAAAAAAAACCCCATAAAGATGCTTTAGGTGGTTGCTTTTTAGTTTTTGTTACGATTTAGAAATATATTTGAAGTATTTATTATTAACTTCATTCCAACAAGTTATTTTGCAGATCCCGTGTTTCCCTGGGGTGTGTTATTCAGAGGTTCTTGGCTCAGTCACAGAAGTATTTTTATATTTCTTTTGTGTATTTCTTCAAGGTAGTGAAATGCATAACTGCTCTGTAATTTATATCAAAAGTTTCCTCATGCTTCTAAAAAGACTTTGTGTAATCAGGACTGGAAATCTATGCTCCTCATGCGTGGTGTTTTTTCACTGACTCATGATTCCTGTTTTCAGTGGAGGACATCTCCTTCCATAACATCTATCTCAGGGTATTTATTTGGTGGAAGATATTCTAGGCATGATCAGGATGTTCCTGACATTACACTAGATTGAAATCATGTTTGTGTATCCTGTAGTTTGATTAAACTGACGTAATAGGGGTGTCTATTCTCCGTTTTTTGTCTTCAGTAGGTTTTTTTTGACACATTTTGTTTTTAGTGCATATATTGTGTTTTTCTAATATCTTAATTGTTTTTTTTTTTTATTTCACATAGTTGGTGTCAAGGAGATCTGGAAACTAAGCTTGAAATCTTAGGCTTTTCTATGGACATTTATGTAAATGCTTTGACCAACAGTTGGAGGATCTTTGGTAGTGACGAGATCCATAACTAAACTATCTAGAAATGAAAAGACTGTGTAAGATAGACTTAATTTAATTAATCCACATTAGACAGTTGAACTGAGAAGCTAATGGCAGTGCACTGGACAGTCAGTGTAATCGTCTCTTCAGTCCCGGCTTGCCTTCTTCTAGAACTGTCCCAGTATGCTTAACCCCAAGGAATCTAAACCAAGGAGACTCCATAGGTTCCTCCTACAGTCCAAAGACAGACAGCTGGCTGGGTTAGTTTAACTGGTGAATCTAAATTGCCCATAGGTGTGAATGTGAGTGCGAATGGTTGTCTGTGTGTGTTAGCCCTGCGTCAAGATGGTGATCTGTTTAGAGTGTACCCCACCTCTCACCCTATGGCAGCTGGGATAGGCTCCAGCTCCGCCACGCCCCTGACAAGGATAAGCAGAAAAGAATGGATGCATGGATGGATAACATGGTGGTGATGCATTGTTGCCTTATAGCAAGAAGGTCCTGAGTTTGCATCCTACACGCACCCTAAGTTTCAAATGTAGAAGAAAATGGTGGGATGTTGGTGGGAGTCTTTCTGTTGCCACATCTGGATCCAAGACGTTTGTGAAGAAATCTTTAATATATCACATATATTAATGTTTATAAAATGGGGCATATAATCTCGATAGTGTCAGGAAAATATCATAAACTAAGGTCAAAATTGTGACATGTTGCCACTGCCTTAACAGGGTGTTGGATTTCTCATGTTTCTGTATTTTTTATTTTTTTTTATTGTTTGAAATTTGAATGCTGTTAAAATGCATGAAGAAAACGGCTGGATGGATACATAGATGAAATAAATAGCAAAGATTATCATACATCTGTCATCTTAAAATATTATCTGTTGTGTACTTGTGCTGAAGATTGTCTGGAAACATTAACCAGAAATGAAAACATATATGGAAAAAAAAATCAGCACTGTCTCACTTTATTATGTGTTGGGGGAAGAGTTTGCCTTTCAGCGTGTCGTATCATGCCTTGTTCCTGTTTATTTTCTGTATGTGCATCAGGTAATTTTCTTTGTCTCTGCGTATCAGTCAATAATGTCTCATCTCATCTCAATGAAACAATAAACATCTGAGAGGAGAAGCAGGCACTCTGAGAGGAAAAATGAGTCGATGGTGGGGTGATAATTGTGAGGCTCAGTTCATTTGTTTTTATTCTTCTGTTGTCTTTGCTTGTGCTGTGTGTAATCAACATGTGAGCGAGTATAGCGGACAGATGGATGGATGAGGGAAAGATGGAGGGATGGATAGAGTGAGGGAGGGGTGTTCATGTTGTCTAGTCTCATTTTGTTTCCTAACAGACACAACTAAATCAATTTGACGTGGGAAAACTGTTGTATTTGTATGTCGTCACTGGGTGATGCTGCTGGTGCCAACAGAGAGAGGCTGAATGAAGGAGTTACTACGGCAACAAACCCATCATCCCTCTGTCTGCCAGATCGAGAGAGAGAGAGAGACAGAGAGAGAATAGACAAGTGCAAGGAGCTGGAGAGTCAGAGAGAGAGAGAAAGAAAAGTGAAAGACGGTAATCAGATGAAGAGGAGGGAGTGAATAAAAGAGTGAAAGATGAAGACAAAGAGACAGTGGAAGAGAAAAATTGTGCGAGACAGTAGCGGAATAAAAAACAGAGAAATGAAGAGGCTGAAAGGTGCTGAAAACTGAGATAAAGAGCCAGAGAGAGAACAGTTCTCTCCTGTTTCTCCCTTTGTATTGCGAATGTTTGTTACATATTTCGCAAGGAAAAAAGAGGCAAGAAAACAATAAAAGTGCTATTGCAGCTACATTTAAAAAGTGTTTTTATTCATGGATTATTCATGCTTTACAAAAACACACAGATCTATTGAAGATACTGAGATTTTATCATTCTAATTTTAAAAAAATAAGATGTCTTGGATCTAAGTAGCATAATTTAGTGACCTCCACAAAGGTTCGAGTCAGGGTGACCAGCCAGGTAAACTCTGACAATAAACATTCAAGCCTTGAGTTTACTATTGCAGATCTAACTGAAACAAATGAAACATCAAAACTATTTCAGTATTTAGCTATAGTATATGAGGCCACCCTGAAGCATCTGAAGTATTTGGAAGCACAATTCACAACTTGAAATCTGTAAATCTAAAAAAGGGAATCATCAATAATGCAGAATTGTAAATGTAAATGCATTTTTCTACAGTTTGTTATTTGTGGGAATTACTTTAGTAGGAGTGATTTTCTGTATATGTGTAAGTGATTGAAAACATTATGCACCCTTGCACAGTTTCTGTTTGGACACGTTGCATTTTTTTTTGGGGGGGGGGGGGGGGGGGGGGGGGGGTTGGTGTGAGCTGGAATTTGCTCAGACAACTGGTGTAGTAAGTCTCAGGACGTGAGTGTGTGGTTGTCAAACATACACATAAATTAAAAGTATACTGTACAGGTGACCATTCTTTAGCCACCTAGCTGTTCCTCTGTGCTTGAGACTTGTAAGTGTGCACTAGGCATTGTTGAGATTTGGGAAGTGTGCATCTTTTTCTTCCCATTAAATATTCAAATGTTTCTTTTTTTAAACAAAATAGAGCTATTATATCATGAAACAGGACTCTAAATTATCCACAATATGGCTAACATTTAACCACAAATAATCTGCAGTCAACAGTCACCTTATGTTTTAAAAAATGAAAATGTGGACAAATTGGCTCATGTTGTGTGTGCACTTTTTCATCACATTAAATGTGTTTACAACATCAAAGTGCTCAACTCAAGATGTTTAATAGGAGGTTGTCGTTTATTTATTTATTTAAAAAAAATTTTTAATTTAAAGTCACACCACAGCATGGTTGTGTATACAGAGCCTGATATTAAACAAAGTGGGCAACTGTGTGAGACTCCCTGGGGTCCTAGAAGCTCTGGGTTCACTGCTTGTCAGTTAGTTTTGGTAATTTGATTAATTGCAAACTTACTGGGGAATTTGCAGCTCTTAAGTATTATATTAACAAGGGGGGTCCTGCATTATTAGTTCACCTAGTGATCTTGCATCAGAATCAGATTTGAAGAGCTTTATTAGTTTAGTTTATATTTTACTTGATAAATATGTGGAGTGCGAATTATCATAAAGTAATGACTGAATAGTACTAGATTTAAGGGGACTATTTTGAGCAGCGGACCGATCCACAGTTGTTGTCTTAGTGAGGTGTATGCAGAAACAGCAGATACCGTCATGCTGACAGTCAGTCGGGTTTATATCTCTGATTAGCTGACAAAAAAAATTAAACCACAGCAGAATAATCAATATCCATGTATTGTTTTATTATTAGTGCATTTAAATGTACAGCAAAAGTGTCTTGTTCTGTTTTCTATGAAGAGAGATCTAAAAAAATATATAATAAAGAGGTAAGAGCATGAACGATTGAAGGGAACGAAAAGAGAGTAATGAAGCGAGAAAACGACAGAGAGCGAGGAAGAGACATATGGTGGCTTGTGGTTTGCAGACTTTTCTGCCTGGCGGCGTTGAGCTGACAGCTCGCCTCACCGCTCCGAATAACATGAGAACACAACATGTAAAAATAGAAAGAAAAGGTAGAGACAATAGAACGAGGCAGGAGCGCCAAACTAAAAGCAGCAGCAGCAGCAGCAAATGGAGATGAAAGAGCAGAAAGCAAATGTACGTGCAAGGCTGTGTGTGCAGAATGTAATGTCAGTTAAATGAAGAAGGAAAGGAAAATAAAAGAAAACATACGAATTAGATTCAATTATAAATAAAGGCTAGAATAAAATAAAAATGTAAAAAACACTTGTACAGAAAGCAAGGTTATTTTTACTCAGAAATGTACTCTGAAATATAAACTTTGAATAATTTACAGGAAAAAAAAAAAAGAATTTACAGGACATTTTAATAGCTCAAACTGTAGAGAAATCAAATAAATACGGTTCAGTTCAATTCAGTGGTTTACAATATTATCACTTTAAATACTTAAAGTAATAATTTATTAAATATTCATTATTATTATCATCATTAAATAATGTGCTGCATTTCTTCCCAAATGTAAAGTTTACCCTTGTAAGCAGCTTTGTAACAAAATCTTAAAATAAAGACAAAAAGAAAAATAACCTAAAAAAGCATAATCTGTTAAATAATAATCTAAGAAATTATTATCTATTAAAACATTTTGATATGTTGCAAATAAATACAGATATATGGTGTTTATCTATACGATTTATTAAAAAGAAGCAAATATTTTATTATTTTTAGATATTTATATACATATATATTTTGCAAATTAATTATAAATGTGGTGTGTACCAGCCTCTGCTGAATTAAATACAATATTAATAAAATAAGATTTAAGAAAACACACACACACACACAAATAAACTTTTACACAAGTCATAATTAGTCCTAAAATATATTTTCTATTTCACCATTGTAAATAATTTAAACCTTTCTTTCATAATAAAACAATAATAAATAATAAACATGCATTTTTCTTTTGATTAACAAAATTTTATTCCTTGTTTAAACCTTCCTGAGTTTTTGAATTCCCTGACTGTACATATAGAATCATCGATGACGAGCTACATGTAGCTTTCTTTCTGATTTGGTTGCCATCTCAGCAGGCAAATACTTAACACAGAGAGCCACAGCACAAAGAATGTGGAGAACGGACTGAAGGTTCTTTCTGCTGCAAGAAACAAATCGGCAGACAGAAAACGGAAGCAGAAGGGACTGAACGAGCAAGAGAAGGACAGAGAAATTCAGCTCAGTGTAAAGACTATTTCAGTGAATTTAGTAACACTTATAATACACCGTGTGATCATACAGGTCCATTTGATTTCCTAATATAATTGGTCTTGCTGATCACAATATTAGCGGGTTGGGTGTAATTATTTTTTCAACTGTCTGATGTTTTTCATCATCCAGTTTTTATTTATTTACTTTGAGATTTAAGAACAACCAAGCCTACAACACTGTGTGACTATGGTGGATATAGATTCTGATACCTTGATTTCTTTTTTATTTAAATGAAATAAACAAACTAAAGCTTTAAAGCTTTAAAAAAAAACTCAAATTAGTCCCTAAAAAATAAACATGTAAAAATAGAAATGATACAAACCACTTCTTTTAACATCATTATGCGATCACACTTATTTTTTTGACATTTCTTTTAGAATAAAAAACATTTTCGTTGTTAAACAGTTTACATATATAGTGAGATATATTTATATAAATTTAGTAGTTTATAAATATATATAATATGAATCTTTTAAATAAAAAACACTTAATAGATATAAACCTAGAAGCAGACAACATGACATCAGAAAAAAAGAGTTTTAAGTAAATTCACTAATGCAAGGCAGTTTGAATCATCTCAAACCACACAATCAATAAAAAAAGTTTACACACACACACACACACACACACCCACACACACACACACACACACACACACACACATATATTTTTATAAACAAAGTGAACTGAAGTTCAACCTGATTGACTTGTTTGGCTTAGAAAATCTATGTTTGTTACACAAGATGTGATTTAATATGGTTCAGTGTTGGAAATTAATACCAACTACTACTGGACTTTACTTTGAGATTTTGAGAATGAAATCCAAACACAGACACACACGTGCGCACACACACACTCTGTCTGAAGACAAAGAGGATTCAGACATCAAGTAAGGAATTCAGTTCTGTTTTCCTGCAGCTGCTTTTACTCGCCTCATTGACACACATGTGACAGCTTTCAATGTGTGTGTGTGTGTGTGTGTGTGTGTGTGTGTGTGTGTGTGTGTGTGTGTGTGTGTGTGTGTGTGTGTGTGTGTGTGCGTGTGTACAGGGAGAGAGAGCGAGAGAGTAGAAACATGAAGCCTAGCTATCAACGGGTGTTTTGCTGCATTAAAAATAAAAAACAAAGTCACAAAACCCTAAAAAACAGAAACCAAACTGAACCACATGTGGGCTGTTTGGACTTCACTCTCAAGCTAAAATCCACAAGTCTCAAGGTTTGCTTGTTGGTCATTTTCAAGTAAACTTTCAGAGTTGGCGGATTTCAGCCTGATGACTGTCGTTTTTCTTTAATTGCTCACAGACTCTCAAAAATAATTCAGTTTTTTGTCTTAAACACGCCTCCCTCTCTCCCACTCTCTCTCTCTGTCCCTGTGTTTTTTAATTGGCATATAGGGAGGCTTGTTTGTTTTTGTTGTCTGCTGTTTCTTAAATGTGTGTGTTCGTGTTCATGTGGCCCCCAGTGTCCCAACAAGCACCGCGGTAGGTGTTGGGAGGCGCTTTCGGCGGCAACAACAAAACAACACAGAAAACACACGCAGGAATACACACAGCAAAATACATAACAAACACACAGACATAGACAGACACACACCGCTCAGACACAAAAACCTGTTAAAACACACGAAAGCATAAAACACACAAACACACACACACACACACACACACAAATGTGCTCATCCTCACAGAAACACTGAAAAACACATAAACAGTAAATGGAGACAGTGACACGCACACACACACACACACAAACGCACACACTTCTGTTGCCTCTCATGGGGCGCCATCTTGTGGCGATAGAAGAACCAACAGACACTTGTAGAAAGGCTTTTTTGTGCTTTTTGTGCAAATATGCCACTTTGAAAATACAAAAAGGAGAAGAAATTCAAACTTTAATCGTTAGAAGGATTCTGATACATTTTGTAACACATAAAGATTATTAAATACAACACACCATTGGATAAATCTTTATATATGAGAATTGTTTTCATTTTTGTTTGAAAAACATTCAACATTTAAAAATCCTCAAATTAAACACTTTATGCAGATATTTGACAAAGAAAAAGACAATTTCATATTTTTGAAGCTGCAAACTAAATAAATTCATGATATTACTGCTGTAAACAGTCTCAGAAAAATATCATTATTTATGACATGTGTTACTAGTTAGTTTTGTTATGTGTTTTTGCATTCATGTATTGCTTTTTTCAGAGTATTGCAGCATAGCTAAGGTAAGACGGGGAGTTGTGTGCTTTGTCTGTTTGTAAGACAGGTTTAAACTGAGTAAGATTAAAGTTTCATTTGTAACAGTGATATGTAAAATAACATATTTTTCACATTTTTTACTGTAAAACATGTACAAACTTTGTGTACATAAAGATAGACACACTACTTCTCATATATATACATTCAGCTGGTAGACAAAGGATTGAAAGTCAGTTACAAATAGAAATATATCCATTAATCAGTGTTAAACCAGTGTTTAACATGTATCTATGTTCACATCTTTAAGCTGCTCCTTCTGTGAGATAAGGCTTTATGTTTGTGGGTTTTTCATTGTCCCATTCCTCTGAAGACACTAACTCAGTAGCACCATTAGCAATTTTTCTCCAAACAGCAAAAATGCTCCCATGGACTTGTGGATAAACCAATCAGAATTTGGTGTTCACAAGGGACAGTAATTTCATTGCAGATAACTCAATAATTCATGTATAAATTGTGACAAAAAGCCATGCAAATGTGTAATAGGATTAAATCATAATGACCTATTATTTCCAAAAGTTCAAAGATCACACATTTTGTATCATAAAGAGCACGCACTTCACATTTTGTATCACTTTCACATCTCTGTGAATATCCTTCTTATATGCTCAGACACTGAATATGTTCCCACTATGAAACTATTGTGTGCTTCTGTGCTGCTGGACTGTTGTGTCTAAGCATCTTTAAAGTATGTCTAAGCATATTTTCTTGGTTCTTTGCAGCAACATACATGCATTTGAAATTCAAATTCAAATTTTATTTGTCACGTACACAGTCATACACAGTACGATATGTAGTGAAATGCTTGGACAACTGCTCGTGACCTAAAGAAAACAAAAAAAGGAAAAGGCTATGAATAAGATAGGAAATAAATATGAAAAATTAAAAAGGGTAAATTTAACTAGGAAGGAATAGAATATAAATTAAGGTTAAAAATGAAATAACTGTACAACACAAATTAGAATGAAGGGTAAATTTAACTGGGAAGAATAAGATAAAGATAAATATATAAATTAAAGTTGAAAATAAAATAACTGTACAACAAAATACACAATACACAATATAGAACTATATAAGAATGTATGAAGAAATCTAAATATAAATAAATATATACACAATAACAGCAGCTGTACAAGTATTAACCGGAAATGAAGAATATAGTGACCAGTGTTGTGCAAAACCAAAGTCCAGAATGTCCAGTGTGTGTGTAAGAACCATATGTGTGGGTCAGTACTGTGTGGTGGTGTGATTGAGAGACTGTATCGCCTGCGGGAAGAAGCTCCTCCTCAGTCTCTCTGTGTTGGTCTTCAGGGAGCGGAATCGCTTTCCTGACCTCAACAGAGAGAACAGTCTGTTGTTGGGATGGCTGAGGTCCTTCACGATCTTCCTGGCCTTGGTCCAGCACCGCCTGCTGTAGATTGAGTGCAGGTCAGGGAGCTCGGAGCGGATGGTGCGCTCAGCTGACCGCACAACCCTCTGTAGAGCTCGTCTGTCCTGCATGGTGCTGTTCCCGAACCAGGTTAAGATGTTTCCCGCCAGGATGCTCTCTATGGTGCACGAGTAAAAGTTCCTGAGCACCTTGGAGGGCAGTTGGAAGTCTCTCAAGCGTCTGAGGTGGTAGAGACGCTGTCGGGCCTTTTTCACCACGGTGTTGATGTGACAGGACCATGACAGATCCTGCGTGATGTGAACTCCGAGGTATTTGAAGCTGTCCACTCTCTCCACTGGGCACTCGTTGATGACGGGGGTCTGGTAGTTCCTCTCCTGCTTAGTGCTGAAGTCCACTATCAGCTCCTTTGTCTTACTGACGTTTAGAAGGAGGTTGTTCCTCTGGCACCAGTTCTCCAGATTCCTAATCTCCTTCAGGTAGGCCGTCTCGTTGTTATCAGAGATCAGGCCCACCACGACGGTGTCGTCAGCAAACTTGATGATGGTGGTGGAGCTGGTAGTGGCCACACAGTCATATGTGTACAAAGAGTACAGCAGGGGGCTCAGAACACACCCCTGGGGGGCTCCAGTGCTGAGAGTGGTGGAGGCTGAGACATGTCCGCCCATCCTTACTGCCTGTGGTCTGCCAGTTAGGAAGTTGGAGATCCACTGACACATAGATGAGCTGAGTCCCAGATGCTCCAGCTTGGTGGTGAGTGTGGAGGGAATTATGGTGTTAAATGCAGAGCTGTAGTCTATGAAGAGCATTTTAACATAATTCCCCCTTCTAGTGTCCAAGTGAGTGAGTGATGTGTGGAGGAGATGAGAGATGGCATCGTCTGTGGAACGATTTGGACGGTAAGCGAACTGTAGTGGGTCCAGTGTGTCTGGTAGTGAAGAAATGATGAAGTCTCTGACCAGGCGTTCAAAGCACTTCATCACTACTGAGGTGAGGGCTACAGGGCGATAGTCATTGAGAGAAACAGGGTGGGGTTTCTTCGGGACAGGAACAATGATGGACTCTTTGAAGCATGTGGGGATCACCGACTGAGATAAAGAGATGTTGAATATCTCAGTGAACACAGGAGCTAGCTGGTATGCGCAGTCTCTTAGGATACGACCTGGGATGCCGTCTGGTCCTGCTGCTTTCCTGGTGTTCACTCTCTTGAAGGCTCTCCTTACTTCATGCTCGGAGATGACGAGCACGTTTCCGGTGCTGGCAGTATCTTCCTGTCTGTAGCCGTTAGCGCCGCTAACACTAGCATTGTTGGAGACCTTAGCTGCAGCCTCGAAGCGATCATAGAAAGTGTTCAGCTCGTCTGCCAGAGTCACGGCCGCGTTCGTCATACCGGTTGTTGGTGCTTTATAGTCCGTTATTGTCCTTAGTCCCCGCCACAGGCTCCTAGAGTCACTCTGTTGGAGTTGTGACTCTAGTTTCCTCCCGTAGCGCTGCTTCGCCTCTTTCACCGCCCTCCGCACGTTATATGACGCGGCTTTGTACGGGTCCATGTCCCCCGTCATGAGTCCCGTGTTGTAGGCAGCGGTGCGGGATCTCAGAGCGTCGCGGATGGTTTTATCCACCCACGGCTTCTGGTTGGGAAACGTTGTGATAGTCTTTGTCTCCACGGTATCATCCGCTAGTTTCCCGATGAATCCCACAACCGCTTCCGTAAACACGTTGACGTCATCGTCGGAGCTGTTTCTGAACATGCCCCAGTCTGCGTCATCGAGTGCGTCCTGTAACGCGGCCACCGATTGATCCGTCCAGCGCGCGACCTTCCTCTGAACCGGAACTTCCTGTTTCAGCCTTTGTTTGTATTTTGGCATGAGGAAGATGGCGGCGTGATCAGATTTGCCAAACGGGGGGCGGGATTGTGCCTTGTAGCCGTCCTTGACCGTAGTGTAGCAGTGGTCCAGTGTCCTTTCACCCCTGGTGGGGCAGGTGATGTGTTGATAAAAGTTCGGCGCTGCGCGTTTGAGGTTGGCGCTATTAAAGTCCCCCGTCACAATAAGCGCAGCGTCCCGGTGTTGTGTCTGGTGCTGTGTGAGTGCCTCATGCAGCTCGCATAAGGCGGTGACCGTGTCCGCTTGTGGTGGAATATAAACGGCACTTACAATGACCGATGTAAATTCCCGAGGTAGATAAAAAGGACGACACATGATGGACAGTAGTTCCAGATTTGGTGTGCAGGAGCGTGTGAGAGGAACAACGTTCGCACTGTTGCACCAGTTGTTGTTCACCATTAAACACACGCCGCCTCCCCTTGACTTCCCCGAGTCCCGTGTCCTGTCCATGCGGTGAACCGAGAAGAACTCGGCCGGCTGGATGGCGTGGTCCGGCACCGCTGGGTTCAGCCATGTCTCGGTGAAGCAGAGGAGATTGCAGTCCCGAATGTCTCTCTGGAACTTTATCCTGGCCCTGAGGTCGTCAAGCTTGTTCTCCAGTGACTGGACGTTGGCGAGCAGGATGCTAGGCAGAGGTGTGCGGTGTGCACGAGCTCTCAGCCTGTTCCTGACGCCGGCTCGCTTCCCTCTAGGCCGCCGCCGCTTCCCTTTGTTCTCCCTCGAGATCTCACTCGGCCAGCTCGGATCCGGAGTTAAAAACTTCGAATTGTGAGTACATTGTATACCAATAGAAACAAGAGTGTCACTGTCGTACCTAATGTACCCAATGGTGATGATTTTGCCGATTTAGAAACGCTGAAAACTAACTTAAAAAGCAAAGACAAAGAAAAAGTGGTCGGAGCAGTCGTGACGGCAGCCGACCTCACCGGCGCCATCTTTATTGAGGCACTCAAATTGTTATATCAAAATCAGCTTTAATTGTGAAGCGTGTGAATTCATCTAAGGAATGTGTTTATTTCTTATGTATCTGTCTGAGAACTTACACAAAGACATAGAGCATCAGAAGAAAAAAGGCTTCACAAAGTCAGGTCCAACCACAAATCAAATGGGTGCTTCATTGTCTGGGCACCAAATGAGATCTTCTGCCCCTTGACCTTCACATCAGATGATTGTCTCACTGCATTCAGCAATAGCATCCACAAAAATAAGTAATACTGTGTTTTAATGTCATAAATTACTGGCATTTGTAGAAGTACATATAGTACTAATACTAGCATTTAGAGTATTTTATTAGTGCCTGTTACTACTAATAGATGTTGCAGTAAGGGTGTCAACAGCATGTACAGTACAGTGTATTTACACCATGGTAGTTACAATAGCTGTAATGGGACAATATTAACAGGACCTTTTCAAATCACTTTTAAAGTACTCTACAACAGTACTACTGTAGGTACTGGGTTACCTTGTTATATTATTATTTGTCTCTGGCATATTTAGCAATAGCATCATTTGACTGGTTTGGCACCATCAGCAAGTAAAACAGTTCCTAACAGCAGCAGGGCTACTCTTGCTGCTGCTCTATTCTACATTTCCACTGTGTTTCTACTTCAGGCAGAATAAAATAGATTTAATGTTTTTTATTTCTATTTGAAAATGTACGTTACAAATTAAAATGGATTTTCATGCCGCAATCATGTCAGTAGTCTTGACTTCTGGTTTCACCTCTCTGTGTCAGACAGAGGGATTACTTGGTGTCAGTGTTGTTGACCCTCTCAACTTGTCTCTCTAAAAAGCTGTTTCCTCCTCGTACCCCTTATGCCTCCCCGAGGCCTCATTTCTGCCACCAGCCATTACCATCAAACTCAGAAAACAGAGGAAAAAAACCAGGCGGCTTCAAAAAGTCTGCTGACAGGGCGCTCTAGTTCGGCAGCCTCTTATGCTTCGTCCAGCATAAGTGTGGAAAAGGCAAAATAAGGAATATTTGAGCATTGTCTAATCATAATCAAAAATAAAAACAATGTTGTGAAAAGTTATATAAAGAGTAGTTAGTACTTAGCATCTATATGCTTAGCAGAACAGCTGGAAGTAGGAGGAAGCTCCTAGCTTTGGAAATTATTTCTGCAACTCTACAAGTTTGTTGCTACACAACTATGACTGATTGTTTTCCAGTCAGTCTGGAAATTAGAATTTAGATTTTTATCAATGTGTTTTATCAAATACTTTCAGAGGAGCCACAGTATCCAGGAGGATGTAACATTTTTAACAACATCTGCCTCTGTGTGAGAAGAGTTTAGGTAGCTGCCCTCCACTGTGATTAAACAGTAGATGAATCACTTCCTTAAACCTAGTAGCAGCGCTCTATACAACATGCAACATTCACACAAGCATTAACTTGCCTTGAGGCGACTTTTGTTGTGATTTGGCGCTATATAAATAAAATTATATTGAATTGAACTTCTATGCTTTTAACTGCTTACCATTCCTACTCCCATGGATGCATCAAAGAACAACTTGGGATATTTGGCATGCAGACTGGGGGAGCCAGGGATCAAACCTCTAATCTGCTGATCAGTAGATGACCTGCTCCACCTCCTGAGCTACGCAAGTCTTCTGGCAACATCACTGTGGTTTTCTGCTTGATGACAACCAATATGTCTGGTTGGTTGGTGAATCCCTCAGGGCCATAGCCCTGTTGTTCCAGCCATATTTGGCTGTATCTCCCATCAAGAACTGGGGACTTCTAACTCATATGTGGCAAAGATGTTCTCATACAGGATCCTAACCACTTGGTTGTAACTCTCAGTTTATGCTTTTACAGCTTGCAACTGAGATCCGGCTACCATGTGCCGGACCTTGGGTTCATTGCATAACGTAGTAGAAACCACTAATGATGATGAAATGTGAGATTTAGGTAATCCTAGAAACTAAATGGAACCTAATATACACATAAAATCCAATTGCCTTTGTATTTAACCTTAAATTTTCATTTGTACAAACTCATACATTATGGCATTTGCCATCCTTACGTACTGGTCATAAAAATCTCATCCAATGATTGACTTGTAGAAATGTTAGTTGGCTATTTGAAGCAGAATATATTTGGATTTGAGTTAATGAAAAAAAAACTCAACACACTACCAAGAAGATTTTAAAATATCTTTATTTGAACATGGTCCGAAAAAATACATCTTTAAAGTTTCTGTAGATAGCAAATGCTTTGTGAGCACTTCAGGCAGGCTGTTCAGAGCGCAGACAGCAAAGGGATGAAGCCATACAGCATCAGGAAACAGCTGGACGTTCTGCACATTGACAGACACTTCAACAGCTCAAAGCGAAACACATTCAGAGAAAACCTTTAGACCTTCTTCTACTAATACATTTCATGTTTTCTGACCAACAGGCCAGGCAATAGTTCTTCATTATATTTTAATATAACTACACTTCATCCAATATCCACTGCTGGTGAATATCAAAATCTTCAGTGATTGTTCATAAAATGAAAATAAGCTAGTTAAGTAGATTGTACTAAAAGTAGACAGTTTATGTAAAGTCAGGTAAAGTATATACTCGTGTTTGTTCTCACTGAGTTAGATAATAATGGATAGGGATCTTATTTCAGTCTGTAATACAAAGCTGAAGCACAGCAATGACTAACTTAGCTTAGCAGAACGCAGGAGCAAACAGCTAGCATATCTTTGTGGAATGGTTGAAAAAACAAAACAATGAATTCTCACATCATATACATTTTTTTTAAATCCACAAAAATACTACAGTGTAAAAACATGAATTTGTCTTTTTTTTCAAGCATTATATGTGGTAATATTAACTACAGATATATCAGTCTGTCCAATTAGGAAGCATAAACTGGTTTCACCTGATCTGGTGCAAATGAAAGTGTTAACAGGTGCTCTGGAGAGCCAACAACAAGACAACCCCCAAAAGGGGAATTGTTTTGCAGATGGCGGCCGCACACCATTCACATCTTCTTATCCCTCCTGACTGATTTTTCTCCTGTTTTGCTTTTTTCTAGTGTCCTTGTCACTGCCGGTACCATGAGACAGTACCTGCAGCCCATACAGGTACTTCTGTGTCTCCCAGCACAGTCTTAAGTTTGTGAAATGGCACATCTACTGCAACACTAGATTTGCCATTCCACAAAAAGAGCTGGAAAGGGCCACAGGGGCCATGAACACTATTGAGCCATATTACAAGGCAAGTCGGATCAGTAAATGATTTCAATTTTAAACTTGGATTTTTGGTGTCATTTTAAATCCAGCCCTAAATGCGTTGATGATTTTGGTTTCCTATGATTTTCCCGTTGTTCTCAACAAATTACGTTGTATATCTGTAAGAATTACTTACTGATAGTAAGAATGAGTAATTAAGATCCATGTGATCACTGATTTAAGTGTTTCTTTAATTTGTTCAAGCACTGAAATAAATAGCAATAAAAGATTTTTGGATTCTGTAACATGAAAACTAACAGTTTTATTTTTTTAAACCAAGTTAAACTTCTGAAATTCCCAGAGACACAAGTACAAATATCTAATACCTAATTTCTGAGAAAGGCTTAATACCTGTAAGAAAATTATCAGGTTTAACAGTCTTTGCTTTCTGTATCAAACTTTCGCTTAGTTAAAAAGTGTACATAACCTAGAGCTCTACTTCTGCTTGCAGTCATCTACAGATTCTTCACAATAAAACATGTACAATGGTTTAAGCATGTTATAAACAAAATACTTAATTGAATGCTTTATAAGTCAACCCTTTACAGAGACAAGACACAAGACACTTAACATTTCAATTCCAGTTAAAGCTGGAATGCCAATTTTGGAGTGTACAGAAGTTTGATCTGTATGAAAGAGGCACAAAGAAGATGATGCCATAGAGTCTTGAGAGAAACAGCCCTTATGTTTAAGACTAATGGCAGTATCATGATATAAAAAAAACCCCAATGCATACTGTTCTCCTTTGTTTCTGTGTGGGACAGGTTAAAATAACCGGTGTTCAACTTTGCCTTGCTTATCAGTAAACAAGTATCTTGCAGAGCCTGGTAGGAGCCCTCTCCTAAACTATTATTTATTGTCTGGGCAGAACTCAGGCCGATAAACTATAACCTTCTAAAATCAACTTGCAGTAATTGCTGGCCACCATTTTTTCTGCGGGGGAGAAAAACAAAGAAAATGACAAAACAAAGCAAAGCAAAGCAAAACAAAACCAAGCTTAAAAAAAGGAATTGTCATCAATAATTATCGATTATGGAAAAGATTGCCATGGGTGTATGTGTGGACCTGAGAGCTTTGCTTCACTCCCTCAACCTCTCTATCATATGCTCTGCAAACAGTCTTCTGACTGCAGCGATGCATGTCCTACAGAAGGTTAGCTGGTTAGACACAGCAGCTAATTTTACCACGGGCAACAACAGCAACACATGTAAGCAGGATCACACCTTTTATTTGGCTTTGACCACATGTTCAACCACCTTACAGAACTGCAGGGACATAGTCAACAAACACTCTGTCTGTGTCCCCCAAACACACATATACTTTGTTCTCTTAGTCTTAGTCCTTAGTTAGATCTTTGCATGTTTGCAGTCATTACTTTTGTAAATAAATTCTCATTAATACATATCCTGGTGTAATTAATGTTGTATAGGAGGATGTTGACCACGGCTGGTAGACACAATTCTCAAATCCCTCATCGTTACTGATTCAGATATAACTTTAAATGTAATTTTAAATTTAATTATTAACCAGTTTCAAATAACTCATTTAGTATATTTTGTGGGTCTGATATATTAATAACTTTTCTTGATTTGATTGTTTTACTCATTCAAGTCCCCAAATTAATGGTTAATCAATTGAGAAGAGGTTAGTTGTTTTATCAGTGTATGTTCATTTGAAGGTGGTGTCTCAAAAAAGTAAATTCTTTTTCAGGGACAAATTCTGAGGTACAGCGATAACGCTGGTTGCTACTAACCTCTACACTACAATAACAGTAGATAGTTATTTCAGTACAGTGGCACAAACCACCTTGCGCACAAAGGGCTTGTTCTGTAAACAGTTGGTAGTAGCGATAGTACCCATGTACCACAGTTGCTCTCTCCTGAATTCTGAAAGCTGAAAGATGTCCAACATATCCATCCTTACAGACTGAGCTGATCACAAGCGACTGGTCCCTCATCGAATATGTGAGTACGGAAATGCCTTTCCGAAGTGACTGAATGGCAAGATTGAGTATTTAAACCCAGGAAGAGTGGTTGATGTAAAAACATCAAGTTAAGGTAATTTTCTTTACTTGCTGGTGTGAATATTAATAAGCTGGATAAATGCAAACTTGTCCTAATTTTATGGAGTATTTATTTAGTATGGGATCAAGAGAACAGCAGCATTTTTAACTAACAAATATCCAGATGTTTTGGCTGGATGACATTCTGCTGTTTCAGCTAAATAAGTTATTGCCAGATGACCCAGAGCGACCTGCACTGATGAAGATGATAAGGATCTTCATGGATCTGAGGAAGTGCTTCAAAAAGTAGAAGGAAACAATTATGCTAGTGCACAAAGGTAGCTTTTTGATTCCTTTGGCTTGACTTTCTACTAGGAAGAACTGAAATGGGAAGTGGAGGTGGCTAGGAGAGGAGATACGAGGATTGAGGTTGAACTGGGTGCCTGAGTTAAGCAAACTGGTGACAAAACTGCTTTAATGACTGTGGGGGGTCCATTGAGAGAAATTTTGAATGAGAAGTAAAACACACTGGTACTTCAAAAAGGTCGTCGTATGAACAGGATCTCTGACACATTGTCAACAAAATCTTGTCCTACACAATATCTTTCGCACCTGATTCAAAGTATGCTCCACACGTCTTATCCTCTGCTAGTAATTTAGTTAACAAACAGAGATAGGAAATGGAATCTTGACACAGGGACTGGCTTGTCTTTTGTCCAAAAGATGGTATAAGCCTTTAATCCTCAGTCTTAAAAAAGTTTCTACATAGAAGTATTTTTGGATAAATTGGTATTTGCTAAGTATTAACATACAGCATATTACCAGAAATGCATCAGCTCCAGTCTCTCAACTGTATAGAAAGAAGACATGAAACCTGCTGATTAAAGCTTTATTCAAATTCCAAAATTTTAAATATTAAATATTTTCATATGTTTACTAGTAAGCAAGGCAGAGGTGGACAGTCAAGACCATAAACAGGGAGATGAAAACTAGTTTGTGTGTTATTTTCTATGAATGTTTCAAAAAGATTCAGAAGGTTAACTAAATGTTGAGCTAAAGATGGAGCATTTCCTGAAAAGCTTAGGTGAAAACATGGCCTTGATGTTGTCCCTTACAAAATCAAAAGAGCATGTATTTGGGTCCTAGATTGTGCTGAGACACTAACATTTATACTGTTTACAGAAGGCAAAACATAGCATTCAAGTGAACTTCCTGTCAAACGAAACCAGACACATCACCTTTTATCTCATCTCATAGGAAAAGAAAGAAAACCACAGCAATGCAAATGTATCAAAGTAATCATATATTCCCATTTGGATTAGATATTTGTGGCTCCACTGTTAAAAAAAAATACTGACACATTAAAACATTTATCTTGTTGTTTTTGGTATGTCACTGGCAGTGTGTTTTTAGCAACTGAGGATTTTCATTCCAAAATGCTACATATCCATTTTTGGAAAACATGGGGAAAGTAAAAACGTCTCAAATCATAGTAAATTACTTTTCACTGAGCAGTCACTTTATCTGTAAATGACTTAATGACAGTACCTTGGATATCTCTTTTTGGAATGAAACTCGAACTCGTGACTTTTCATTGCTACAAAGGAAAATTAGGAATTATGTTTCAGTTGTGAAGATCAACTGTCCTTCTACTTTGTGTTTATCAGACAGAAGACAAACGTTACCTTAAATAATTTTACATGACGAGCAAAAGAAACGACTTTTGTCAAGGTTGAAGAAAAATGCTGTTTCCTTTTTTTAAAATCAAGTTTAGAACTTTTTTTTATAATGAATAATGTATATACATTTTTAAAGAATTGTAAGGATTTAATCTACACAACATCCAGAGTGAATACTCTTTACTTTAATCTGACGATATGAGTGTAAACACTTGGTAAGTTTTGATGGTGAATGAGCTCTGTGTTTTGTTTTGAATTTGTTGTGAAGGAAGCCATGGCTTATTTCCACATCTGCAAAATCTTGTGCAAGCTGCAGGAAACTCGTGAATATGTGACAAGCCCTAAATAGCAAGTTTCATGTTTGTACAGTATAAATTAAATATTAGTTTATGATCGCCTTCTGACACACTTTCTGATGTGTCATTTTCAGTGATTTACTATGATTTATGGTGAAAAAAATGTAGTGGTTCCTAACAATTCACATTCATCTTTTTATTTTCTAAGTATAACTCATATACGCTACTGTGCAAATTTCCTGAGCCACCCCTCATTTCTTTATATATTGCTTCCAAGGACCCAAACTTGATTGTAATTGGTCTTTTGTATTTCTCCAGGATTTCTGAAGGCCTTTTTCTTTGGACAATGGCTGCTTGTTCACTCATTTTCAGTCCAGTCCAGATCATTTTCAGGAGAATATTCTTTTGTTTGATGAGCCATTTAACAATGACCCACGAATCACAGAAAAGGCATAGACCGTAACACATGAACCGGTGTTGTATCTTCACATTAAAGACAACTTAGTACAGAACCAATTTTACACTTTATCCTTAGCACTTTGTTGTCATTTTCCCTACGTCATTAGTTTGTTCTATGAAAATGGCAAAGATCGCACAGGCTTGCAGGCATAAAACAGTACTTGTGCACCAACGAGGCGATTCGGAAAGAAAAATTCACAGAAAACTTGGCAAATCTTGGCATACAGTGTTCAGTGTTCCCTTAACCCTCCTGCCATCCTTTAAAAAACTCACACCCATCACCCTAGGGACCATTCTCAGCCACGCCATAAAAAGACCATATATCCATATTTTATTCCACTTTAAATTAGCCAACCTTGTAAAACTACTTCTCCCTGAAATATTCATGTAAAGTTTTAATTATATTTTCGTTGTTTTAACCCTTCAAATCCCAGTGTTATTACATGAGCGCCCTGTGTTATAAGCCCCAAAAACCAAAAAACGAAACTAAATATTTCCACAAAAAACCAGTTGAAGTAATATGTGATTGTCATTATAAGTAGGCCTTTAGATGGACCAAAGATTGGCACCAACATACATTTTGACCTGCCATTATTTTTTTTGCAATTTAAAAATTAAAACTTCAAGGCCCTGAGTCTTCATTGACATCCAAGAAAAGAAGAAAAAATAAAATCATATGATGATAATTTGGGGTTGAAAAATAGTGTTTATAATGGAAGTCAATGGGCAGAAAATGGTCCCCAGGGTGATGGGTGTGGGGATTTCTGCTGCTCAGCCATTTTAGGCTGATTTAAGGAATTCACACTGGAATATTAACATTGACAGGTAAAAACTATCCTGTGGCAAGTTTGGTTATATTCCACCGAACACAGTGGAAATGGCAGCCATTTAACACATAGCAGTGGCACAAAAAGGTCCCAAGAAGGCAGGAAGGTTAAGAAATCGGAGGAAACAGGACATGTGGAGTACAAAAGAAGAAGTGGCAGACCTCAAAACTATCTACAGCAGATCATCAGTATATGAAATCATGTCATTAAGAAATAGGAAAAGATCAGTCAGTCAGATGATGGTTTTTGGGATCTTACCAAAATTTATGAAAATATGGTTGCATCAGATTTTGATGCACTATTATACTTGCCAGTGGCGTCATCATCCAGGACGACAATGATCCTAAACACATAGTCAGTATAGTAAAGCATACTTTGGTAGAAAAAGCCCCACCTGCCATGAATTGGCCTAGCCACAACCCAGACCTCAACATTACTGAAGCAGTGTGCGCACAGGTGTTTTCACCTTACATTCTGTTCCCATTCAACAGAATTCTGTTCTATAAATCACTGCACGGATCTGCCATTTCCCAAGCAAAACATAAAGAATTGAGAGATGTCTCAAGATTTCTGCCCAGTACTGTAATTTGTAGCTCTTCATGGAGAAATGACATTTTTGTTTCATAGCAACAAATTAAGGATGGAACGATTATGTTGTTTTAAATTTATTTTACTACATTTAATAAGGATAAAGATTACAAAGGGAAAAAAATTGCATGAAATAATGATCCAGTAATTACAACAGTGGATCATATGTGTCTCCACTGTATATTTCGTAATTATACTATCTTGCATGACGTTAACTTTTTTAAAGTCAAAATTAAGAAGTCATTTGAAAAATTCGCACCTCTTAATCAAAAATCAATATTGCCTTAACATAGGATTTTTGTTTTGGTATTCTGGGATAGGGTGAGTTTATCAAGGTGCTTATTCATCTACGAGATTTAAAAGGAGCAAATGTTGCATTTGTAAATTGCGAGAATAATTCTTTGAAATCAGGAAACAAAAGACTTGTAATTACATAAAAATAATTACAAGATCCTTACATATAACAATAATCTCAAATATATTTGAAAGTTCTGTGCCTTGTAAAGGTAATAAATAGTTTGAGCTTCACAACCCTATTGAAAAAAAAACTATGGGATAAATAACACAAGGACCTTCTAATTAAATACAAAATTGTTAACTCCTAATTATGCAGTGACTCTAGCATTACAGATGTAATTCTAAGAGCCTTATCTTGCAAATACGAAACAACTACTTGTTAATTAGATTAATTAGAATAAGATTCGTTATGATTTATGGAAGTAAAGTAAGGATCAAATTTTTTGTAAGTTTTCATTTTGTGCTTTTTTCATTTTGTGATAGTCATTGTTTCTCATGTTGTTTGGAAAATAAGTCTTCTTACTTCCTCATAGTTCACTCACCCTCTCACTGAGGGTCTCCAGCTCTTCCTCCTTTTCCTTGTAACGCTTCATCCCCTGTCCAACTTCACCACAGGGGCTGTTGGTTAGGTGCATGGGGTAGTCTAGGCCGCTGAGCTGGGCGTGATGATGCCATCGCAGGTCATCACTCTCATGGGTGATATAGCGCTCGTTTATCCGAGACTCAAGGTTTCTTAGATCCAGCCACATCTGGTAGTCCTGGCGGAGAAAATGAACACACCCATAGCCTAAATAATTTAATAACACCATTATCTTGTCTTTTCTCTTTTACAAAAAACACAAATAGCAAACACTTTTGAAATCAGATAATGGGTGGCTGGTTGTATTTTCTCGTTGTCTGCGTTTGTCTGAAAACTTTGTGGTGAAAGTCTGAAAACCACAAACTTTGGTTGTGGTGACAAATACATAATATATAGATAATTGTGTTCCATTTACTTCTGATTAGTGTCATTCAAAATACTATCATTTATAAGTGTACAAAGCAAGTGTACTTTCAGTTGGGACAGTGGTTAGCACTTTTGCCTTGCAGCAAGGTTTTGGGTTCACATCCACCATCTAACCAGGGACTTCCTTTATAGAGCTTCCATGTTCTCCTAATGGTTGCCCAGGTTTGCTCCAGGTACTTCAGTTTCCTCAAACAGGCCATAGGCAGTTAGTAAGGTTAACTGTTTGTTCCAAAATGCCTGTATTTGGATTTGCATGTGAAAAGTTGTCTGTTTCTCTGTGTTAGCCCTGCAACAGCCTGGCGACCTGTTCAGGGTCCTGTGATCCTGTGATAGTTGAAAGAGAATGAAGGGATGGATATATTGTTATCTAGTGACCTCCTAAATCCCCTACTGAATTCCTTACAGAGTATTCAAATCTCTTTGCATGCCACCAGATATGTTAATACTGCAAAATTGTTTTATTAGGTCCATCATGGTTAATGGTCCAACTCATGATGTTGGACACATCCTGGACCTTGTTTTTGCTCCTGTCCTATCCTTAAACTCGCTCTTCATGTCTGTTCTACAACCAGTTTGTCTTCACAGAGGTAGATGCAAATTATCTTTAATTAGATTTGGGCAGCTAGATTTTCAACTCTGAATTGATTTAATAATCTGTGTACATTAGCCCTTGATAATGTAAAAATCCAAATTAGCTCATGCTGTAATTTCCTCCCCTTGGATGAGTGGTTATATTCATCATCACAGAACAGACTGCAGAAAAGCTGAACCAAATACAACCTTCTATGTGCACTAGCAGCACATAAAGGACCTACTAACCACATTCACTCAACTTGTAAAATATGCATAACATCCTACTTGTTTGGCTTGACTAACAATAATAAGTGCAATGCAAGCTTCCTCTTTAGCACTATCAACAGACTTTTTACGCCTGCTCTGTGCAGTTTTCCTACAACATCATCTGATGATTGTGGAAATTTCTTAATTGTTTTCCTGGCAAAAATCAGTGGAATCAGATCAAAGTTCAAGCCTGGAACCTGTCACTCTGTTTTAAAATAGTTTTTATCATACTTCTCCAATCTTCTCCAATCATCAGATCAGGATCTCCTAACTGTTCCACACTCTAAACCAGAGGTGACCACGCTTCTGAGGTTGTAGCACTTAAACTTTCGAACAGTTTAGGCACTACAACTTCACGCCTAAACTGGTCCATAACTACATGAACAGATTTTCTGGCTCAGTGGGGGAAGCAAAACTGGCTGTAAACACAAAAATTGTTTGTTTGTTTTTTTTACCTACACTATATTTTCTGATTATCATCAACATAAGATATAAATCTAACAGATAGCAAATAAAATGCAGCATTAGCATTATTGTGGAATTGTGCCTCTGGTTTTTATCCCATACCAAAGTGAAATGCATTGTGATTCAACAACTAGATGTTTAATTCTTATTCACTACATATCATTCAAAGAATGTGAGATTACATGTTCTCAACTCATTCAGTTAATTCAGTTTGGAACTTCATGTGTGTCAGAAGTCTAGTCGGGTTGCTATACCAGAATGAAATCCTTTTCACAATACAGCATTTCCTGATTACTGCAGAAGCTGTGACCTTAATGTGGCCCCACTTACTTTGCCTGCAGACAATAAAGTTTAGTTAAACAAGATGGATTAAGGTTGCTGATGTTAAGTAAACAAAAAGAAAAAAATTCCCAAAACTCCAAAATGTTTTTACATGCTACACATATGGGGTTAATGAAAGCTCTAAATCTTAACTGAAACAGTAATCATATAAAGTGAACCCTTTATATGATTTGGATGATGCTATATTAATCTGAAATGTATTATTGACTGATTCTTGATTGTTATGTTACAGATTTGTATTGAACTTGAAAAATGCTCCCAAATTGATTTTAATGGAGTTATTCAAATGACTGATTTCCTACCTGCAACCAGGGGTGGCTTAGTGTCTTGTCAACACTATATCTCTTTCTCATCTTCACTTGCAGCAAGTTGTTGATCAGGTCAATCGCTGCATGGAGGAATACAAGAATGTAAGAAAGAAAGAACATAGGGAACACAGGGGGAGAATGGAAGTGCAGAGTATTAGTAGGAGGAGAATTTGGGGTTGAGGCCCACCCATGGTCATGGGCCAGTCAGGGCTAATGAGCAAAGCTAACATGATGTTAACCTTTCTTTAGGGGTCAGTGGTCTGAACAGCTCTGGGACCCCAAGGCCCCTCAGGTCTACAGAGGCCTCCATCACTTGGTATTATGCACATGAATGGACTACCATATGAACCCACCCCCCCTACAAACCTAAGATCCTCATTCCACAAACTGATGGACTCTCCTAGTTCTTCAAGTTTCTTTACCACATACATTCACCTCTCCTTAACTCCTCAGCAGCACTGGCTCTCTCCTGTTTCCCAGACCTGTCTCATGACCTCATAATTTGGATAATCCAAACCAAAGGCCAAAGAATAACAATGTTAGTTTACAGTCATTCTAAACAGTTATTGAACTGCAGTGTTTAGTCTCACAAGAAACCTGATTTAAAGACATACAACTGTGAATAAATAATGAGAAATAGTTTATTGTTATTACTTGACCAGATCGACATCCCAGGGACACCTTTTATACCCTATCCATACCCTATTTTGAAATGTAGTTGTTTCCTTACTTTTAAGCCAAATCCACCTAAAGTATAGATTTCAGAAAATTCTGTCATGTAGATATAGAATATTTGATTCCTGTGTTGACAAGGGGTTCAGAGAAGAGTGGAGAGGGCAGTGGGGAAGAGAAGGGCATGGATGTGTGAATTTCTTGGTGACATTTGGAAAAACATCTATAAAGTTCTCAGTCATCCAGGTTATGGTTATATCTAAGGAGGTTGGAAAGAAAGCAACTGGACTTTTTTCCACAAAACTTAAAGAAGTCAGAAGGGCCCCAAAACAAACAAAGCAAAACAAAAACAAATCCTATTAAAGAGATCAAAAGTTTTGAAACTAAGATTAACCAGAATTATATAAAGAGAAAGGTATGGAAAAGAAAAGGAACTTCTCATGCCGTCAAGCAGATCATCTGTCAAACATGGTGGAGCCAATGCTATGTCATGGTCATGTATAACTGCCATTGGAACTAGGTCATTAGTATTTGTTAATCCTGATAAAAGTAGCAGAATGACTTCTGAAGTGTTAAGGCCGATACTCTGCTGACAGACCTGGTAGAGCATTTCAAAAGAGCAACAACATTTGTTGATATCTATGGACTCTAGACTTCAATCAGTCACTGACTGCAAAGGCTTTTCATCACAGTATTAAAAACAATTCTCATGTTTAAAGCTATCTTAGATTGTCATTTTGAGCCCTATAAAATAGCTAAAATGAAAATAACTATAATCCCTGAAATAATATCTGCAACATTTTGTTAAATGCCTTAAATTAAATATTTAAAAGCTGCACTCTATGGTGATGTGCAGAGAATAACAAAATCTGTGTCAAATATTTATGGTCCTAAATAAACCTAAATATGAAGTAGTGCAATCCCAGTGAAAGAGAGGATATGAACTGTATATAACTGTAAATGATAAATTATACAACATATATCTCTCATGTAGTGTGATATGCATATGTAGGAATTAAACATTTTTTTAAAACAAATGAATGAATTGTAAAATGCAAACAATTTAAATAATTGTCAATAATTAAATCAACTTTAATTAATATTTTCCCTATTGTTGCCTCTCCAAGGAATCCTTTATCGCTTTTATTTGGATCAAAGGAAGTGAACTAGGTTCACAATAGATTATGCCTTCTAACTGGGTAGATACATATACCTGAAGTTTACCAGACTTTGTGCTATATTGTAATTCTCAAGTGTTCCCTTAACTTTTTTGAGCAGTGTACAAAATATCCTTGCACTAATGTGTGAACACAGTGCTCTGTCTTTGGTCTTTCTTTTCCGTTTATCACAAATAGACCTGCTACTAGAGAGCTCGGTCTTTTCTCTTTGCAATTTACGATTTAGAAATGAGGATTGCATCATCATTAAAAGCTGCAGATATTAAAAAAGTTATTAGTGTATACTTCTGTTAATTTTGGCTGCTTCTTTATATCAATTATATTTTATAAATGTACTAGTATAATATCATCTGAAGCCCCAGCATGCTTTAAAAACAACTTGTATTATTTGGGATGTGCAAGAAGGTTGGCTAATGCAATCTTATTGAGTCTCAGGTAATGGCAGTTAAAGAGTAGCACCTTCATCAATGAATGGGTAACAAGTGTCCCCTTCATTAAGGTGCAGAATTGTAGTCAGAGTTTCATGACTGCACCACCAGCTACAAAAAAGAAGCATACAAAGTTTTTGCCCCATAAAGGGCTCAATGGCAATACCTTAGAGGGTACCACTAAGGTAATGCTGGTATATAATGGCACAGTGATGTGCCATTATACCTTTAAAGGTAAAACAAAATACTTTTTTCCTGGGGGAGGAAGACTACCTCTGCATGACCATAAATGTGGTAGACTTTCAAAACTTTATTTCATCTCCATTTAAAAACTTGAATTGTGTATGCTTGTAGGCAAAAGGGTCTTATTTAAAACTGATCTTTGCAAACGCACATTTCTTGGCGCACTTAGAGTTTATTCCCTGACATTTAATCCTCCTGTGGCCAACAGAAATGGCTTGTATTTATTTTGAAGCACAGCTCAAGTCATTCTGGCAGCATGAGGAGGTGGAGGGAAGGTTAAGAGCACTTCGGGGATCCGGTTTAGGAGTGAGTGAGTCAGGCGATTTTAAATCTGTCTCATAGTCAACAGGACAATTCCAGCCAACACACACGGCAGACACATTTAGAGACAATGACGGCAACAACATGAGTCATACAGCAGCAGAGAATGGCTTGAACTGATTTCAAGGAAATGTTGGAGTTATTATACTGCAACATAAAACATAATTACCTCTGCTTGTATGCTGTCATACATGGTGTCATACAGAAAGATGAAACAAGCAATTCATCTTTGATCACACATTCAACATTTCAGTCAGTCTCGCAGACATGAATCTGCCTGTTTAATATATTCTAATTTAAAAATCCAGACATAGAAATAAACAGGTATTGGTCTCTAAATTTTGAAGCTTTGGTATTAATGCTTTGGCTGCTGTTTTGTTAGTTTTAGTGTCAGAAGCAGTGTTGGGAAGGTTACTTTTAAAATGTATTCCATTACAGAATACAGAATACATGCCCTAAAATGTATTCTGTAACGTATTCCGTTACGTTACTCAATGAGAGTAACATATTCTGAATACTTTGGATTACTTAACATACTATCTTACATTTTACAACTACGTGAATGTACTATTGCTGTGATTTATTACTATTACTGAAGGTCCGCGGCTCCGAACCGTAGTAAAGGGACCTCTGACTAATATGGGTTCCGTGTCGGGCTCGTAGCCGAAAAATAGCTTTACTTTGTTGTCTGGGTCAACTCTGCTTGCGAGAGACAGAGAGAGGTGTTGAAAGGCTGCTCCAACGGAACTTATTGTTTCGGAGGAAAACACGAACAAAGCGTACAGTCGAGTCTTAATAGCTTACTTACAACTGGGCTCGTCAGGCACTCTTCTTGGCTGCAGTGGTTATTATTATATTTACATGCTTCTAGCTCCCGTTTTTGCTCAATGACAACTTGTACCTTTCCACTCTCCTTTTTCTCCCACCTCGCGCTCACAGACACATAACGAGTATGGCAGTCCATTCTCCCTGCAGCACGGACTACACTGCCTATGATGCTACATTCTGCATTCTGCCTATTAGCTTAGCACAACAACAACAACAAAAAGGCGCTCTCTCACCCAGGAAACACGCAGCGCGAAAGCGTCACCCTGTAACCATGGCAACCGCAACGCTGCCGCCTGGAACTACAGAACGTAGCTGTCAAACAAAACCGAAACAGTCCTGACCCACCACAATATGAAACAGGAAAGTACCGCAGTGTAATCCATTTATTTCAACAAAGTAACTGTATTCTGAATACCACCTTTTTAAAGGGTAACTGTAACGGAATACAGTTACTCATATTTTGTATTTTAAATACGTAACGGCGGTACATGTATTCCGTTACTCCCCAACACTGGTCAAAAGTGACTATGGTCGTGTCCAAATTCATGGGCTGCATCCTCCTGAGGCCGCATTTGTAGACCGATTACATCACAGCGACGCGCCGAAGGCTGTCCAAATTCGTAGACTCCTCCGAATGCAGCCGACAAATGCGTCCTCCTTTTCCCCAAATTTGAAGGATGGGTCGGGTGTGTCCTTCGTGGCCCACCATATCCCAGAATTCATAGCGCGGCCCAGCCAAACTCCAGTTTCCAACAATGGCGGCCGCTACTAAGTTTTAAAATTACTCATACTAATCTTTCTGGGTCACAAAATAAACTTTTAACATTTTTTTAGGTGAGAAAGTAGCTGTGTAAACATCAAATATCTGCTCGGTTTATCAAGATATCGCATATTTGCAAAAGTGCTTCGACGTTTTCGGAGACGTCTGCTACCCACCAGCTCGATAGCTAACCGGGAGCTCGAGGGTCACTGATGCGGCCGAGAACGGCACAACTACCGGCACATCATTTTCAGATCACCGCGGACTTTCGCTACTCGGGTTAAGTCACTTAGAAAACCTAAAAATGTTATTGTTGGGCTTTTTTCAGTGTTTTGTTTGTTCGTGAGTAAATCGGTTTGGCTGAGATTAAAGTTATTAGATTAGATAAAATAAAACTTTATTAATCCCCCGGGTGGGTCCCTCCTTGGTTTTTACACAGCTGACTAAACGTCAAATAGAAAACTGATTAAACAGAAGTATGAGACGGTCGAGAATTTACGCCTGTGTCCTGTTATATTTTAGATAGCAAGGAGCAGACAGCTGAGTTTATTAAACTCCACCGAGACAGCGGTGACACTAATCAGAAGGCTAGACCATCCAATTTCCCCAGCCGTTTACTTCCGGCCTACCCGACCTTCTGACGACCCGGCCCACGTAGACCGCGAAGGCTGGGTCCTCAGCCCATGAATTTGGACACGACCTATATTTGGATAAGATTCCAGAGTGCCATGTCATAAGCTAAGGCTAGCAAGCTCTGTTAGCAACTAGTGTCCATAACATACAAGCTAATGACAGGCTAATAAAATACCAAAACTAGAGCACTGATTTCTTTGACAGTCTGAACCTTGCAACTATTTTTCTCAGATAATTCCAGTAAAAATGCTTTAGAAGAAACTGACACCAGCAATGTTCAGCTCATCTTTGAAACCAGGGAAGCTATCCTCTGCTGGCTGAAAGAATAGGCTTCTTTATTAGTGATGCATGCATTAACCTAGCTTGTTGCGCCCCTCTGCAGCCCCTAATCTCTTTGAAGTGGTAGTGAAGGAGTGTTCAGCTGTTGCTAATTGACCACACCTAGTCAGGTGTGGATAAAGGCATATATGAGGCAGGCTTTCATGGAGGCACAGTAGTCTCTGTTTTAGTATTACCAGCTATTTTAGCTAATGTGTTACATAAATAATAAAATGTGCTATATATAATAATAAAACCTCTTCTCATTTAAATTCTGGTATTAGTCTCCATATTTGTCATGGCTGCGGCAACAGACATGTGGAATGATAGAAGAATGAGGACCCAAATGCAGACACGGATGCAGGAGAATGTTTTGAACGGACAGCGAGGCTTCGGCTGAACAATACTGCAAACCGGTGGAACAGAGAAAACTAACAACACCTAAACTTGGGAAAACTAAGCACAACATGTAACCTGAGGGTGGAGCAGAACCGGGGGATGAGGAACTGGGAAACAGGGAAAGCTGACAGAGATAACGCTGAGGCAACATAGGGAAGACACGCAGAGGTAACACAGGTGGACCAGTAACAAGCAGAAGAAAACACAGGGCTTGAGCCAGGCCGTAAAACATAAATGGGGGCTCGTCCAGGATAGTTTGGACATTTTTGTGGAGAGATATATATGACAATTATGTCACAAATAGATGTTACTCATCATGTCAGATCTTTTTTGAATGAAGTAGGTTTTCTGTGGGTTAGCTTTAGGTCTTGTAGACTTCTGGTTGAGAGGCTCAGCAACATGCCACACCTTCTTGGGAGATTTTTTTCCAGGGGTGAGGGGGGTACATGAAGGCTGCATTCTGGATCTGATCATTAATATCTTCATCTTCATTGAAAGGGAACGTCCCACTGAGACTGCAAAAACATAAATACTTTTAGTTTTTTGCACATTTATCACTAATCTTTTCATAATAATAGAAATTCATTAAAGTATAGATAGTATCCTATAGATGTTACATTGTGTTTACAGTAACACAACTAAAAAAGGAGAAGGATGAGATAAAGGAAAAACTCAGAAATAGACAAGCAGAAAGAAGAATACAATTTTAAACCAAAATCTACTCAGACTATTATGTTTATCAGTAAAGGTATCATCCTACCTGACATAGATGATGACTCCAACTGACCACATGTCCAGAGAGCGGTTGTAGCCTTTATTTCTCAGAACTTCAGGAGCAAGATATGCTGGTGTTCCGACCACTGAACGCCTGAATGACTTCTCACCAATGATTCGAGCAAACCCAAAATCACACAGCTTCACCTGCAGCAGGAGCAATATAAATTACTAAAGCTGTTAGTAGTGGAGGTAAAAGTAAAACAATGTAAAAGCTGGCTGGTCATTTCACAGCATTATATCTATGGTCTTAACCTACACAACTGTCAGACTGGTAATACTAGACTATAGCAGTGATATGTAGTAAAAACATGGGGTTTGTCACAAAAAATGTCTAAAACAGTCAATTTTTCTGTGTAGTGTGACACATTTGACATTCATTTGTCTTTATAATGTGAGGCTTATCAGTGTCTTGGACAGGAATTTATTACTCTTTAACCACCTGATCTAACATAGTAACCATCTAGCCAGAAAGAAATATCATGTAGCCAGAACCTGGTGTTAGTATTTAAATGGACATGTGGATTGATTCTAAGTGTAACGAAGCTACTAAAAGTTAAAAAAAAAACTGTTGGCTGTTAGCTTGCTGGATGATTCACTCACACTCAGGAGGAAGATGGAAATTATTATGGATATGTTGGCTCTTTTCAAGGTTGTGATGAATCATTTCTCTTTTGCAGACCTAAACATGCAATCTCACATCGTTGTCTAAATGTATTTCGAGTTGTTTCATGGGCTGTCTCTCCATCCTGATACATCCTGATACTCAAATACTGAGACTTAGTTTTGGAGTCTTAATGTAGGAAAAATCAATAACTATTTATCGAGCAATAACCACACAAGGTGGTTTCAGTGGATATCAAAATTGTCTCTCTGTAAGGTTGTAGAACCACATGGATTTATCAGGTTATGTCAGGGGTCACCAACCTTTTTGAAAGTGAGAGCTACTTCTTGGGTACCGATTAATGTGAAGGGCTACCAGTTTGACACACACTTCTCAAATAACAAATTTCCTCAGTTTAACTTAATTATGTGTTATCATTAATAATTAATGATATTCATCTATGTACGGACACTAATTATGTTAATTATTTTTCACCATAATTATAAAGAATGCAATTAGGAAACAAGGTAGGAAACATAAATATCAATATGCAACGCTTTATTTCTGCAAGTATTTACATTTTGAAGTGATCACTTCTACAACATTTTCACTTACCACTAACAAATTTTAACAAATCATGCACTGTTACATACATTATTTTTGTATGCATGTAACATACAAAAAATCAACTTTCAAATTTTACAGAACTTTTCACCAAATTGGCAGCATTTTAAAGCAAATTGTCACATGTTACACTTAATAAACACATTTGTTTTTCAATAATTAAATTCAACTTTGACATGACACTGTAATGTTGCCACTGAGAACATCTAATATGGCTTTCTTTGTCTGTTAGTGGGAAACCTGGCATTGCATGCTGTTCACCAGTGTGTTGTAATCTGGGGTATAACTTGACACTGCAACTCTGAGTGAGTCTTGCAGATGTGCATCGGAGAGGCGTGTTCTGTGTTTGTTCTTGATGAAGTTCATGTCAGAAAAGGCTGATTCACAAAGATAGGTTGAACCAAACAGGCTGGCAACCTTCATAGCTGCTGTGCACACACCACTGTACTTTTCTGTGTCAACAAGGCACCAAAAGTTTGGTGCACCCAGATAGGCTTTGAGGTGGACGTCATTTTGCAATGTTACAATTTCGATTTCCACCTGTCCAGCATCCAAGCTGAACATTGAACTTAGTTGCTCAGCAATGCATGTTGTGTCCACATTCATGAAAGGATTGGAAACAAATGAGACACATGGCTCAAGCTGATCAAGGTCACAAAACCTGTTCTCAAACTCTTGACCAAGTCGGTTTATGACTTGAGTGTACTTTTCTGCAACTTTGTCAAAAGTCTCAGATGCAGAAGCATTGTCTTTCAGCACCATCTGCACAGAGGGAAAGTGCAGCACCTTTTTTCTCTGTAAATGCACAGAGAAAATGTTCATCTGGGCTTTAAATCCATTTAAAGCACTAATCATGTCAGCAACAGTCTTACCTTTGCCTTGCAGCTCACAGTTCAAATGGTTCAGTTTCCCAGTAATGTCTGTTAAAAACGCAAGGTCAAGTGTCCACTCAGTGTCCTCCAGCAGAGATGTGTCTTCCCCTTTGGATTGCATGAACTCCTTGATTTCACCCAAAAGTGACAAAAAACGAAGCAAAATCCGTCCCCTGCTGAGCCATCGGATTTCCGTATGTAGTAGCAGGTCACCATATTCAGCTGACAGCTCCTCCAATAGCACCTTGAATGTTCTGTGCTGTTTAGCTCTGGAGCGGATGCTGTTTATGATCTTCACGACGGGAGTCATGACGTGCTCGAAGCCGATCACCTTTGCGCATAACGCCTGCTGGTGAATGATGCAGTGGTAATGCATGAAGTTTGGGAACTCTGTGTCACCTTTACAGTGAGCGATGAATCCCGTATGTCGGCCGATCATAGCAGGAGCCCCGTCGGTAGTCACTGATACCAGCTTTTCCAACGGTACCTTTTTCTTCGCGAAAAACTCCTTCACCGCGTTATAGATGTCAACTCCCTTCGTTGTTGTCTTTAGCGGCAGTAGTGTCAGAAGTTCTTCTTTTGTGGAGAAACCATCAAATACCATCCGGATAAAGACCACCAGCTGTGCTGTACTGCTGCTGTCGACGGACTCGTCACACTGGATGCTAAACCAACTGCACTTTGCCAGATCCTGATCCAACTGATCGGCCAAGTTCCCGGACATAGCCGACACTCTTCTAACAATTGTAGTTGCCCCCAGCTGGACATCAGAGAGAGTGGAGATTACATCGTTTCCATATTTCTCGTCTTTAAGCACAGTTTTTGCAATTATCATCATTGCTTCTTTGAAATACTCCCCGTCTAAAAATGCCTTCTTTTTCTTAATCATGAAATGTGTAGCTCTAAATGAGGCTTCGGTTGCTTTTTGAGAGTTTTTCACCGGTCTCGTGAAAAAAGACTGCTGTTTGCTCAAACCTGCCTTTAATTCGCGGGCCTTTTCCGCTCGCAGTGTGCTGCCCTTTGGATAGTTAGCATGGTAGCTTGTGTGACACGTTTGGAAATGTCTCTCCACGTTGTGCCGCTTTGCCGTTGCCACAGTTGCCCCGCAAATGAGACACACGCATGAATCTTTCACAGAGGTAAAAAAGAACTCTTCCTCCCATTCACTGTGAAAATTATATGTTTTCTTCCTTTTTTCCGCCATGTTTTCCTCATCTCCTCACCTTTGCCTTTGCTGGTCTTCACGGCAACTGTTTCCGTGGAGACCAGCTAGCACTAAATATTAGATCATGATCTAATATTTAATAATAAACATTTTTTTTATATATTATCTCTAACAAATTAACGCCAATGCAATTGTGATTAAAAAAAAAATAGCAAGAAAAAATAAAAATAGATGCAGCTTACTGGTAAGTTGTTATGGTGAGCTATTTTTAGAACAGGCCCGCGGGCGACTCATGTGGTCCTTGCGGGCGACCTGGTGCCCGCGGGCACCGTGTTGGTGACCCCTGGGTTATGTGATATAGTGACATTGTTGCATCTCATCAATCAGCATCTGGGCAGAGCATTTTCAAACTTTAGTGTTCTTCCAGAATTCAGGAAATTCAGTTTTTCACCCTAACCTATTCCCACACCTGTGGTCATAACTAAAAATGGTAGGCTGATGAAACTGGCACATTATATGAATGAATAGTTATACTAAATGTTTACATATGCATTGCTTGGTTTTGGTTTCTAAAAATTACATTTGATGCCTGGAAATTTGAGATGCTCTAGTCACCTGAAACCATCTCAAGTGATGCAAATTATTTTTAGGCATACATCAGATGCATCAACTAAGTCATACTTGTGTTTTTAATTTATTTCTATATTAAATATAACACATAAAAACTTAACTTATAACTTTTAGCATAGTAGAGCTCAGTAGTCACAGAGCCACAGTGATCTAGCAGATCTTCTAGTAGTAGTTTACCTCATTTTTAGAGCTTTTCAAACTATAAATAATGTGATTTTACCGTGTTTTATGACCTTATAGTACTTCCCACCAAAAAAGAAATATCATATGTTCATAGTTTTCAGTCACATTATTGACTGAATTGACTATTATTCTCTAGCTGACAAAAATTTACTCCATTATGACAGACAAAACTGGACAAAAATGTTTTGGGAGGTCTTGGATCATCTATCCGTGGAGGAAAAACAATAATATACAGAGAAACTATGAATTTTACAGACTTGTGATCCATACCCCCCCCCCCCCCCCCCCCCAAGCGACTTTATTTCAAAGTACAGACAATTACATGTATTTTTAAATATTCTTTGTGCATTTTTCTGGATAGGTAAATTATGCCGCCATGTGGAACAAGAAATTGTTCAGCGTTCAAATAAAGGTAAGCGCTACATAGACACGTAAATCTTTCATTTTGACATTTGCTGACTTGCACTTTTATAGTGTAGAACCAGAGAAGTTACTATAGTATTCATTTGTCACATAAATGTTGTGTCATAACAATAAAGCTGAGTGAGTATTTTTCCATTGTCAGGCTAGGAATGTGTTTTCTCTCTATATGATTCAAAATATCAAACTTGAATTCAAACTTTTTGACCTACTTAATATTCCTTTCTTAACATATGCTAAATATATTGTTAGCTTTCTAGCTACCTGTAGCACAAACTAACTGTGTACATTAGTTATATAGACTAAACAGAACTGTAACTGACAGTTTTATTCAGCTATGCCAACAACATCTCTCTTTCTCCCAGTCGTATTAAACTAGTTTACATACTTTCTCTTTACTAACACAGACATAAATCTGATGCCAATTACCTCAACTGATTCTGAGAAAGATAAAAAAGAGGATTTTGATAAAAGTCATATTATTCTTTAAAATTATTGATTTCACTTGTTTATGGCAACCGGCTGACACGCGAACGTTAACACATCTCTTCCAACCGGAGCCAGATATTTGCATTTTGTTTGTTTCATGATATTTCAGAGGAACAGGCTGTGCAGATGATACACACACTAAGTATCATGTGAGGAATTATGAGCCAAACAGCTAAATGATGCATCACTAGAGTTAACAGTTAGTCTGTCTGACACTAACAGCTATTTCTAAAGACCGAACACTGAAGGAAGCTGCTAATAGTTACACTGACAGCTAATGGAGTGTCTATGTCCAACTTTTATTGCTTGCATCCACAAATACTAATACATGTGCGTGTTTTGTATTTTCTGTTTCTATCACTGCATAACTTCACTCTTTCTGCAGCTCGGAACTCAACACACATCATTTTTTTTACTACTGTTGTTTGCCAGTGTTGTCAAGACATGCAAATTTTTCTGTAGATAATTCAGATAAAATTAGAAATTAGAAGAATTCTGACACAACTTTTAAACAGCTATACTAAAAGTTACAAGATATTAATAACTGAGAATTTGAAACCTTTAACAGATTATTTGCATAAGCCTGAATAAAGGTAGTCAATATTATCTAAACGGTGCAGGACCTGGGTGGAAACACAACATCTATTTAACAGTCTCACAAATATCATCTTCAGCCTTAGCAAAAACATCTACTTGACAGAGCAGTTCTATTACTATTACATATTGTCATGAATAATATGCAGAACCAAGGCTGAATCATGATAGAGCACCTGCAGCAACACGCCAGCAGCTGAATTGAGAAAAACAGTGAGTGCTGATGAGGATATTGGGTTTAATGTTTAAAACATTAAGATAGTAATACTCCATTTCAGTCCACCATACAATGCCTGAAAGATACGCTTTGTGCCTTGCTTTCCCAACTGGCTTCAGCAAGTTCAGGTTCAGAACATGCTTGCTCTGTTGATCTGATTGTTTGAGGTTTACCTAGGATAACTGACAAATAACCCATCCAATCAACTGACTTCTTTTGGAAGCGCTTGCATTTTTCCACCGAAAACTTCGTCACAAACACTTTAATCAACTGGCTCCTTTCGATGTAGAGGAGTAGCGAGTCTACTCTAACCCCATCGCTGATTGCGAAGCTCTTTAAGGGAGAGGCAGCTTGTATCCATGATCTTGTTGTTCTGGTCATTACCCAGAGTTCGTGTGCATAGTTGAGGGTGAGAACGTAGATCAACGGGTAAATCCAGAGCTTATACTCTCAGCTCTCCCTTCACCACGATGCACTGGTACAACACCCACATCACCGCAGCCACAGCCCCAATCTGTCTGCTGATCTCCCATTTCCCTCACTCGTGAACAAGACCCCGAGATACTTAAACTTAGGGTGGATACACATCTCCATTTGAAAAACAGGTACTGTCCAAGCACATAAACATACTACCTGGGGGAAAGAGTCTGCAGAAGCCAGCAGGACGTTTTCAGGTTTCAGATCACAGTGGACAATGTTCTTGAAGTGGAGATGACGCAACGCCACCAAGATCTGACAGTGAGACAGAAAAACACAGATTGCATTTGCTATAATAATGTTGGACCTCTTGTCAAACACTCAATGCTAATGGCACCGGTCAGGCAGTAAATCTATGCAAGGGGAACACTAAAATACTATGATCAGGCCGTAATTCAATTCAATTCAGTTTTAATTTCAATTTTAGTCCCCAGTCAAAAGTACAAACATAACTGACAAAAGCACAATGCAACATAACACAAATGAGACTCACTTACTGTCTGAACTTTACAACCTCCCTTTGAGATGCTCTGCCAGGCCTTTACTGAATCCATCTTTAGTTACTGCTGGTTTGCGAGTCTCTGCCTTCAGTTATGTTCTATTCATTTTCTTACCCATTGTTCATGTGCACAGTGAAGTGTCTGATCAGTGTTGCATCATTTGGCTGAATGTGAGCAGAGATTATAGACCTATACAATCAGAATTTTTCCAGTAATTCCTATCAGCAGTAACATGATTATTAAACACTCTAAGCTCAGGAGGTAGAGCAGGTCACCTACTGATCGGAAGGTTGGTGGTCCGATCCTTGGCTCCTCCAATCTGCATATCAAGTATCCTTGTGCAAGATACTAACCTAAAGTTGCTCTCCGATGCATCTATCGGAGTATGAATGTGTGTAAATGTACTGAGAAAGCACTAAGTTCAGAGAAAGTGCTGGTGAGAATGGGTGTGATTGGGTCAATCAATCAATCAATCAATCAAGGCTTTATTCGCCACGTGCAGTGAAATAGGATTCCCCCCCCCCGACCTTACACACACAACACAGACATCACATGGGGATACAGGTCGGAGATCGTTAGCATTACATAAATGTCCACAGCACAACATTATGGAACACGTGACAAGCCACAGGGTTGGGTGGGGGGTGAGGAGTAATCCACAGCAAACACAGTAGCCATCCTGCCCAGCGCTACCATTCCAGCGCGGGCTCAGACCCACCGTGTTCCCAGGAGGGAACAAGCATCGAAGGCGTTGTACAGAGTGCTTTGAGTACTCCAGGAGAGTAGAAAGGCGCTATATAAGAATCAATCCATTTACCATTTGTCCTGGATGTTGTCACTGGATTTTTCTTAACAAAGGCTAAATTTATGGACCCAAACCTTTGTGACTTTGTTTTTACAGTTAGGGTCAGACAGGGTGATGTTATAATTGAGGCAAAGTATCACCTGTGTCACCAGGAACTTTGTGATCCTCTCAGGAAGTCGGCCTTTCTCACTGGACAGGATCATCTCCAACATGTCTCCATGAAGCTTCTCCATGACCACAAACACTCGCTCTGGTGTCTCAAACATACAGTCCAGGTTGACCACCCCTGGATGATGCAGGCTCTGAAAGGACAAGAGAGATCAGTTTAGACAGTTTAAGAACAGTTTACAATCTCCTGGGTGGGAGATTCAGTTAAAGATTTTTAAAATTGGATTTCTTCAGGTGAACCTACCATATTTGGTAATAAAAATGCTTTAATCCTAAGTATTTACTATGAATTGCATACTTTTTAGCATTTATGTTATTTGTATGCAGTGATGGTTTAATTAAACTGGAATACAGATTAAGATGAATTGTGAATAGAGTTATGTCCACATCTAAATTTAACAACACAAGCACCTTCTTCTTCATTTTAACCCTTGCATGCTTTTTGGGACAAATTGGACCTGTTTTGTTTTTTGACACCAGAAGAACTAGGTGTACTTCTTTTATTCTGAAATTTGATGGTTTAAAGTTCAAATATGATATTAATGAAACATTTTATACAGTTTTAAAGGTGGTAAAAATATTTGTACACTGAGGCTGTTTCAGTTTGACTGAACGAAAATCAACGAGTTTGAGGATTCTTGAAACTCTGAAAACTGTACATGCCATGTCTTTGTAACATTTTTAAGGGATAGTGATAACAGACTTCAAGAGTTACCCTGACACTGTCACAAGAACTGTCTGTGTTCTCACTGCATGTGTCTAGGTTCCAATGACAGGCACCTAAAGGTCTTTGAAGTGTTATGGGTGAGTCTCAAAACAGTGAAATAGTAAAACAGCACAGGACTGATCACATATGATGCACATGAGGAACAGAAGTCAGACGTCAGAGACTGCCATGACACAAACACAATATGTAACAAAATAATCTAACACGTTACAGTCTTTTATCCTAATCTGAGATTAAAACAGAGATCTAATGAGGGGTTTTACATATAAGTAAATATTAGTATAAAATAAATTCATCTGAGCTGTGAATTTAAGAGTGGGAAAGTTATAACATCAAGATTTTCTGTTCAAAAAACGCTTCACCTAATCTTCCAAGATGAACGATGAAGATAGCTCTGAGGCAGCAAAGGAAACATTTATGTCAAAGGCCCTCATGACTCTTTGCATGCAAAAATGACACCATCTTCCCTGCGTGGGAGCTTTAGCAGCAGTGGCAATGGCAGCACAGCAATCTGAGCCTGGCCCTGATCAACACGTCACACAAGAAGCCAACACAAGGAGACAGAAGGGAAAGAGATGCAACTTCTGCTCTGCAATAGATGACTGCGAAACAGGGACAGCGTGCTTCAAACGTGGGAAATACATGTCGAAGTCCCTAATCCCACAGATGCAAGGTTTCCCACCATTGCTTTGAATGCACTGACTGGTTTGCAATAAGCCACTGATATGGAATATTAACAATCACGATGGCACTTGTGAGTATTTTTAATGGCCTCGGAGGATGGATAGCGCTGTTTTTGCTATTTTCACTTTCAATAAACTAATATTTAAATTATTATGGCTTTTATGTTGTCATTTTTGGGAAACAGAGAGCATAATATCGTGTTATCATAGATGTATTTGATCAAGAACAAGTGTGCCTGCTTCTCTCCCTGGGAGGTACGGTGGCAAATATATTACTTCTTTACTTGTACTTCCTGTCCTGGCTCACATTATAATTTATATTTAGCAAACCAAAGCAAAAACATGATGCTCATAAGATGAAGAAGAGAGAGCAGGATGGGTATAGCACCAGGATGTTGAACTTAAGCAGTGCTGGCATGACTTGGCTAAGTGAAAGGCATGAAACACGCAGTTCTGAGAGTGTTTATATAAAGGAATGCCACGGCTTATATTTTGAAAAAAACACTGTCATACTGTAATATGTGTGGGTGGTTTATGTAGACGCTGCAGTTGTATAAATGAGCGTGCTTGTTTGGTTCAACGATCCCATCCAACCAATCTGTGAAGAGCTCTGGTTGTTCCAAGCTCATAGACATTACTTTATGTCACTTCAGCGAGGATAAATCTGTTTTGGGTGAACATGATATGACTTTATACAATAAGCTTAAGTAAATGTGACAGTGTACACTGACCACAACTCTCTCTCTAATATGAAGAACGTAAAATTGTATCCACTGTACTTTGCCTCTTATAGAAACGATATTAATGATTAAAGATTCAAAGATCCGAAAGCATCCTCACCCATTTCCCTAACGGCTACAACAATCATTCAAATAAAATGCCAAAAAAGCTGATATGGACCCCAAAGGTAGCAGGAAGCCATTTCCCAAACAGCTCCAGTCTGCTGAGCAGCCAAGCAGAACAGATATCAGCTGAGGTGAACTCAAGTGTGTTTTATGTGCAGGTGTGTGTAGCAGCAGCGGCGGCAGAGCAGGAATATTTTCAGATGTCACACCCCTACAGTGTTGCCACGGTTCACAACAGGAACTTTTACTCCCTGCCAACAGTATCCTGAGCAGCATGGATGTGTGTGTGTGTGTTTACCTGCAGGATGGCCACCTCATTGCGCAGCTGACTCTCCTGTTTGGTGGGGAAGCGGAGTTTGTCGATGATTTTGATGGCAACGTCTCGGCCGGACTTCCTGTGCTTACCTGCGTGGAATAAAACCCCAATCTGAGTCACAAACACACTCAGCTGTTCTAGAATGTAATCAAAGCAACAAGTTGAAGAACCTGAATGTGAGAATTGGTTTTCATGGGTTTAAACACTGTAAATGTAATATTCTTCAATATTCTCGATTTCTGGAGCGTTGGTTAGGTAAACTTTGACATCTGAAGAATGTTTCCAAAGTTTATCTTACCTTGTGTCCTCCAGGATCCCCTTTTAATGGGAGCTTTTCTTTACCAACATAATCATTATTAACATATGTGTTTAAGCACCACTGTGAATACAGAAAGTTCTACATCCTTATGGTCTTACTTTTAGTATCCTCAAAATCTAACCACATATCTGTGATATGGGTATGGTGTTGGCAAACACAACGACAGCCAAGCCTCAGCTAAGGAGTTTTGAGCTTGTGTGCTTGTGTGTGTGCGTATAATTTTTCTGTGATACTGGATTGGAAGAAGAGAGCAGAATTAAATAACTGTAGTAAGTGAAGCTGGTGCCCTGAGATAAAGCTGCAGTGATTTCTACTACAGAATCGTGTCTTTTTGTTGCATGTGGACCTGGCGGTCACAATTACTCCCTGATCTTATCCCATGCTTAAAGATATTTCTCAGGATTATTGAACTTTTTAAACATCGGGCACCACAGATGAAATTTCCAATTTTTTTGCAGTTTTATGTCGACAAACAAAATCACTGAACTTTTTCCCTGCACTGTGTTTCACAGAGGTTACATTTCATCTTAATGAATCGGGCTCTTTGTGGCACGTTTTACAAAACCTTTTTCTGAAACAACAAAAACGAATTGTGATTAAGTTTCATGTTGCCCAACTGATTTTTTGTCTCTCTTTCTAAGTTAAAACCAAGTAATATTTCCTGTGTTTTTAGCTGTGCAGAGTCTCATAGATGAAGAATGCGTTCCACAGGAGAATAAAGTCACAGAATTTTAAAAAATACATTTACATGTATTGGAAATAGAAGATTAATTTTTTTGTGCTGAAAAAGAAAACATTATGCATTTGGTGCAATGACAGCGTGTCTCAAATTCAGGTTTTACCTCCATACACAATGCCAAACTGTCCTGAGCCAAGAACCTCGTCTGGGAAGATTTGATACACTGAGTTGATGTCCTGGAAAACACAAAACACAGTCTGAGTAGCAATTCATAAATCATCAGATGGGGTCCAAGAAAAGGGTCAAATGAAAGTGAAATAAATGACTGAGACCAGTGTAGCGAAGCCTAAACCCCCTGCCAAAGGATAATGGATGCAGGGAGAGGCTGAAGTTCAGGGTGTCCAAATCTATGAGCCCATGGAGATAAAAGAGCTGGTTGCAGGGGCATGCCACCCTGAGGATGGAACTGAAGTTTAATGTTTTGTCCTCAGTCTTTTTACAAATGGACGCATTAGGAAATGCTTGTTGGGCGATGGCAGATGTTTTGAAACCAAGCATAACATATGCAGATCCAAAATGAGAAGATGGAAACTAAAAAAAAATCCTTTAGTCAAGTTAGCAGAGCAAACACCGTCCGCTATGACGTCACCCATTGGTGCTTTTACTGAGGTGCTCTGGTGTTAACATCACAAGTGACTTTTACCAATTGGAATACAGAATAGGTCCATCCTGAAGCATGACCTTCTTTGGGATTCTGTTTGACTATAACGGGGACCACAACCTACAAAAGACTAATAATAAAAAGATGATAAAAAATAAAAATCTTGAAACTACTGATTGAGACCATAACCTCATTCTCCTCGTTGTTTCCTGAGGTCATAGATCAAATTAAGTGCCAATACAACTCATTTTAAAATTGAGAAGTTTCCCCCCCACCTACTGGGAAAGAAACAATGTCTCAGTCTCAATGAACTGGTCCCACCCAACTTAACTAAACATTTATAGCCCTACACTCCGACCACAGCACTTAGGTCTACAGACCAACTAAGTTGGATGTTCTCTGAGCCAGGCTTAAATAGAGGTGACAGAGCGTTTTTGGTGTCAGCCTCTAATCTTTGGAACCACCTACCATTGCACATAAGAGCTAACCCAGTCACCCTGTGATTTGTAAAATGTGGTTAAAAACCTACGTATTCTCTTTGGCTTTCAGCTCTAGCTAAGCTGTATATCATAGCTTTTACTGTGTAAACCCTGTTTGTTGTTTTGATCAGTGCTTTAAGTGGCCCAAAAGAGGTGCCGGTACTCTATTTTTTTTCCGCCTCCCCTGAGGTAACAACAACTATTGAATGGGTTTTATATACAACAGTCAACAGACAACCTTATACAAAATAATAAATCATTTTATTAGTTTGCGGATTTGCTTGAGCTAGAAAGAGCTACTGAACATAAATAAAATGTGCAAAAAGGTATTGAAATTTATTTTTAACAAAATGTATATAAAATAAATTATAAAATAATTTGTATTTTGCTCTCTCTCTTGAGTCACTGCTGGTATCAGCAGCAGCACTTGTAAAGTGTACCTGCAGAGCTTGGTAGTTCTCCCATACTGCTTTCACTGTTCTCTCACTTGAAGCAACCCAATGCACTGACAAAACACGGCCTATCACAAGGAGACGTTGTCCAACATTGTGAGCACTCTCGGTTAACTCCCTTTGGTTTTTTGGTGATGCATGGCAGAGGGAGTAAAGCTGATCTAAGAATATTTTAAAGTGGTTGATTCCTACCTCCTTCAAAACATCACAAACTGCCAGTTCCAGTCTGTGATTGGAACAATGCCAGACAAACAGGTAAGGGAATTTGGAACAAAGCTGCGCAGCAACTCCTGCTTTCCTCCCAAGCATCACTGAGGCTCCATCACAAGCAAATGCCAACAAATGTTCCTGTAGGTAGTGAGGGTCAAAGCCATTATTATGAAGACATCCTAACAGTGCTTCAGTGATGTCCTTTGCTGTGGTCCCCTGCAGCTCAATCAGTTCAAAAAATATTGTGTCTGGATTTTCACTGGAAATAGCTGACCGCAGGCACACGACAAGCACAGACTTTCCACTTATTGTAGTGGATTCATCAATGAGCACACACAATTTTCTTTCATTCATCACTATGTCATTGACTACCTTCTTTTTCATTTCAGCTGCAATGTGATCCAGTATATTTGCACATGAGTTATTAGAGTGCAAAACTCTGCCCATCTTGACACCATTTAAGACTTGCAACTGGACATCTATTGGCATGTCTGTAAAGGGACGCCCATGCTTGCCAATCTTATAAGCTGTTCTAAACACATTGCAAGTTGAAGCGTAGTCAGCCTTTCTCATATCTTCATTGTGTTTTTGCATTGTATTTTGTGTTGCCTTCTCTTTTATTTCAACTGCTTTCTTGTGATAAATTGAGTCTCTGTGCTCTTTTATTTTCTTTCGTAGTGAGTTTTGTTGTGCAGCCTTGTCCATTCCAAAAGACGAGATTAAGCACCCACTCCACTCCTGCGACACTCTCTGCCCTTGCTGCATGTCCACGCGAGCACAAACTTGACTACACACACTACGACCCAACTTTTGATTTCTGCTGATCAGCCACTTGTAATTTGTGGAGAAATACCGGACTTGTGCTTGGGACCAACATTCTGGCCACTCATGCTCGCTAACGCGGCTGTTGTCATCGGTAGAAATGGTGTCATTCTCGTCCTCGTCGTCGCAAAAAGTGCCGTCGTCCGCGGCTGCGGCACTAGTGCAGCTTTCATTAGCTTGCGTCTGACCTGCAGCGATATCATTCTGGCTTGGTGGGGTGTCAGCCAGCGAGTCCTCTGATTCTGACCTTGTTCTTTTACTACTCAGAGTCTGAAGCCAGGAGAGCATATTAAGTGTTCATTGTTTTTGTATTTTAACCGAGCAGCTGTTTGCGCGTTTTACACACCCTCTCCGGACCACGTTGAGTTGACATGACAACGGCAAAAGCGACGCATGCGCTTTTCACTTGTAAAACACATTGGTGTATGGGTAATGTAGTCTCTGCTCTCGGTGGGACGAATTAGGAAGCGTGCTTGTGAAGGGCGCTCTGAAAAGCGGCAGCGCAGCCAAACGATTATAACAGATGTGCAAATGAGAGTACCGGTACGCTAAAAGCACGTTCTGGGCGCATGGAGAGGTGGCGGTACTCTCAAGAGCTATATTTAGAAGTGGCGGTACTGAGTACCGGCGCGTACCGGCCCACTTAAAGCACTGGTTTTGATTATGTCTTACTGAGACTGTGTATTTTAGCACATATTTGTTGCTAATTTAGTCATCATTTGTATAGCTTGTATAGTACTTTTCTCTATTAAGTTTTTTGTTTTACGTGTGCTACAGAAATAAACATTAACTTGACTTGACTTACATTTTCACACACAGGAGACACCGTAGGTCCTTTTTTATATAAAGTCTATGACAACAAGTTGTAAAACATTCTTATGCACTCTGGGCCATAAAACATACCTTTCTCGGGTTTAAAATAGCCTGAAACTGCAAGTTTCTGTAATTAAAGTTTCAGGTCATGGTTAAGTTCCTTGAATGGAAAACTGCAATGAAGGAAAGCAAGGGAGGCTCACAGAAAGTGGGTTCAACAAAAAAAAAGTGAATGCATCAATTCATCACCTGGCAGAGAAGATTTCCGGAATTAATTTTTTGGTAGAGAAAGCCTACTGTGCACCTCTCTCAGTGTAACTACACAACGTCAGTGATCCTCCACAGCTTTGACACCAAAGCTGCAAAATATTTTCTCCTTCATTTGTCTGTAATTACGTCTCCTTTTTCTCCCCTGTTAGCTGACAGCCTAATATCACACCTCAAGCAAAGAGAACAGAAATACAATATTATAAACTTCCTCCCCCTTCCCCGAGCTCACTGCGTAATTACCATCGTCACCATGGAAACCGTTTGGCTGAGTGAGTAATCACAGTAATCTCCATTTGAGGTGTTTGAAGACGTGCTCACCTTGGAGACGGCGAGGTGCACGTCTGCATAGAAATGGGACTTGATGTTCTCTGCAGTTGCATTTATATGCAATGCAATGAATAGAAAAATGAATAGAATTTGCAGATATTGGAGCCTGATGTAAATCTTTTTGATGTAAATGTAGTGTTTCAAGCATAGTGACACGCTCTGGGAATCTCTGCAACATGACCCAGAAGTCTTCAAATGCAAATTAAGAAGAAAGTGACAGAAAGCAGGAAAAAAAAGAACTGGATGGAGGTGATTTGAGTATGAACAGGATGTTGTGTTGTCTGTCAGAGGTTGAAGATGGGGACTCTGTTTATAAGTGTGGGTATACAAACAACATGTCCTGATGCTGGTTTGAGTGCAGTGTCAGTTGGAGTGCCAGGAAATAAAGCATGAATGAAAGCATGGTGCTGATGTAACATCTAATTCAGGTTTGGGTCATCCATGTAAAACATTAGCTGTCCAATATCATCATGCCTAGGGGGACACATCCTACCACATGACTTAACTGACTGACCGTTAGTGGAAGGTCGGGTGAAACCTCGGTGCAAAAATGTCTCAAAGGTTCAGTCAAAGCAAGTCAGTGTCTCATTTAAAATGAGAGAAAAACACAATATGCACTCTTGCCTGATGAAGATTGTGACATGCTTTGTTTGCCCTGTGAACTTGTAGATCTTGAAAGAACACTGTCACTTTCTTTAACTCTTATTTACAGAGCAGGTATCTGCAAGGAAGTTTATTTGCCAGTGACATTCTGCAATTCAGTGTTTCTCAGCTTTATTACTTTGATCTCAAATAAAAATTGGTTGGCTCCCTTACTTTGTGACATCACTTTCCTGATGGTTTTATAGGCTAGTTTGAGATTAGTTAAGGAATCCTCATTGGTTAAGAAATTGTCAGAGAAAAGTCATTACCCTCAAGTCTCAAAACACCAAGACAGCAAAGGTGAAAATGCTCAGCACAAGGCTTCATGATATAACATAAGGACTTTACTAACCAGCGGGTGACATGGAGATAGACGGCCATGTCAGTAGTTTTAGAGGCTCTTGGTATTCTGATGTCGTCGATGTCATAATAATGGATTGGATTTATATAGCGCTTTTCAAGGCACCCAAAGCGCTTTACAATACCACTATTCATTCACTCTCACATTCATACACTGGTGGAGGCAGCTACAGTTGTAGCCACAGCTGCCCTGGGGCAGACTGACAGAAGCGAGGCTGCCATATCGCGCCATCGGCCCCTCTGGCCAACACCAGTAGGCAAGTAGGGTAAAGTGTCTTATCGCATAGCGATTTCATTTTGTCCTCAAATGCCAGAAAACACTTTACAAGAGAATTAAACCTTGTAATATGGTGCACGAAGAAGAAGCTTCCTTAAGCTACACCCTTGTTACAAGGGGTCATCACTGCAATGGATGGCCTTACTTCCTGATCTGGCTTTCCAGCTGGACTCAAACCACAAAGCTTTGGCTTAACAAGCAAATATGTTATCCACTACATTATGGAGCCACAGACTTTATGCAAAAGCAATCCAAAAATGTGTGTGTGTGTGTGTGTGTATTTGTATTTTTTCTCTTACCACATTCTCCTGGATCTGGCAGTTGGAAACTGAAATACTGATTGAAATCTCCTCTGTTAATGAGAGACACAAGTAAGATTAGAATAAAAAAAAACAGGATAACAAAAAACAGTGAATTAGCATCCTCCTGTTATTCTGAGGTCTTTACCTATCAATGTGAAGTTGACTGTTGTTGTGATTTTGTATGATTAAAAAAGCATCTGAGATAATATACATTGTGAAACACAGTCTTTCAGTTGAAATGAGATTTTTTTTCATCAACATCAGAAGGACAGATTTCAGCGGATGCACATCTCTCTGTGAAGCAAAAACAATAAAAACAGGGCATCTGTAAAAGGATATTAACTTGTTTACTCTAAGCCACACTTCTGGTGTGCATTAGAAATAAATATGTGATAAATGTGAACCAGTTAGCAATCTGCTAGTTGAGACACATTTCTTTAATCATAAAAGGTACTACGACCACACTGAAGTGTTAGTCATGATGGTTTGACGTCAGTGAAATGCCTGAAATATCTCTGATGGGTTTTGTGTGGGTGTTGTTGGCCCTGAATGGATCTGAGACTCTCTGGGAGAATTCAGTAGCAACATGGATACAAATACTTGAGTTGAAAGAAATCATACATTGAATTTGTGATTTATCTGTTCCAAATAGTCTCTGGCTGGAGACAAAGTGAAAACTGTGCTGGAAATACTTTAATGTGGTTGAGATAGGTGTGACCCTGTACATGTATACAGCTTTGAGACTTCAACTCATTTTTTCAATGAGTGGCTGAGATTGTCTGCTACTAGTTCATCACTTAATTTGTTGAAATCAAGTGGTTGTAACAGCACATTTTTATTTGAACTCCCTTTAAGCTTTTTGTTAAAAAGATAGAAAGAAAAAATCTTCAAAAAATGCTAACTTATACATGTAATATTAACAGGCCAATAATATTACAACAACGTACTGTGTCCACTGCGGTGGGAACTGTGGCAAATTCCTGTAGAAACCGCTGGCATCAGAGCATGCTGGATGGCCATTTCCCACATTCGAGCCACATCCTGCCCAACACCGCTGACCTGAAATCACAATTCTGGTACTCACAATTTGATTCAGTAAAAGGACTAGATGTTACAATCCCTGATAATACATTGCTTCAAATGGAGAAAATCTTGGCTGTTATGAGGAAAGGCAGCTCAGAAACTTTATCAGCGGCATACAGCGTTGTGTGCCTGAGCTTTCAGTCTTTTACCCAGGCTAATCTGCCATTTTTTTCTTCCTTGGTTAGGTTTAGGGATTAGGGATCTTATAGTGGACCTTAGATTCATTGGGTGTTTCGGCCCTTATCACTAGGCACCCTCATCTAAGAAGGCCCTGCCAGTGTGTCACTGGTTTTTGTTATTTTTCTTCTTCTTTCTTCTGTTTAGTTTTCTACAGTTTATTTTCTTCTATCTCATCACTGAAACTGAGAAATAATACTTACCTCTTTAACATTTATGGAGCCTCACTTCTTCAAAGGGATAGAAAAGGTGATAGAGAGAAGTAAGACAAAAAGGAACAAGATAGGAGAGAGCAGAGAGGATAGCTGGAAGGGGGGCGCCCAATCTGGCTTCCCACACCTCCCTGCCAGATCGGGCTGTACGCTTTACCTCCCCACTGGGAGGAAGAGCAGAGGGGAGAAGAGCAGAATATTTTTCTTTTCTTTCATTCCTCCTTTTGGTTTCACTACCATGAGGTTAACTGCACAGTCCCCAGGAGGCCCTGAGACAGCTGTATCAGTCAACCAGCAAAATTTCTAATGTTATATTTTACCCTTTTGACGCCCCCTGTTGAGGTAGGCACACCACGGGTTGATAAATCCTGGGCTTGTGTCTCGCGGTTAGCTGACTGCCTTAGCTACCCAAGGCAGCCCTTTTTAGTAGGGCTGGGTATCGTCACTGATTTCTAGAATCGATTCGATTCCGATTCACAAGGTCCTGAATCGATTCGATCCACGATTCGATTCGATTGGATTTGAATCTGGGAAATTTTGCCTCAGACAGTCAGAAATATTATAATTCAGATCAGTACATTTACATATTTTTGTATCTATAAAAAGGAAGCTGACACTTTCGAGACTTTATCAAAGGTGTGAGCATGACAGCAGTGTCAAAGTAGCTGAAGATAAAACACAGAAAAACATGAAGGTGATTTTCCTGGCCTGGGATTTTATAAAAATATTCCACAGTACATCAAAAACCAAAGAAAACCATTAACCAGCACATGAACATTACCTCTGAAGTTACAGCGGTTTTATTACAGACACAGCTGAGCGTTTTGCATTTTGCATAATTTTAAAAAGTTCAGAAGCCTATTGAACGGCAGAAATTAGGTTTTCTTTTCGGAAGTAAGTAAAAGGGAAAAAAAACATCAGCCGACAGCGCTGTAAATAACGGTAGTCTTGTGCGTAACAAGCAAGCGAATAATGCAGAAAACAGATTTCGGGGATAGACGGGAAACTGTTCTTGAAGTACACTGAGAGAGAGAGAGAGAGCTGTGCATGAAGTGGGATTTTATTGTGGTGGAAGCAAAACAGCAAAAGTAAGAGTGAATTCATGACGATGTTTATGTGAAGCGTAGTTTGGATCTTCTTTTGCTGCTGGTTTGGTCAATATTGTTTGGAGAGAGATAAAACTAACAGCTTTAGAATCAGCGCAAAAAGGGCGCGAACACAAAGCGCGGACCAGCCGAAACATCAGAATCAGCGAGCTGTTGGCTTTCAGCCCCGACCGTGTCCGTGCCGTCGGATGAGAAAGTCACATCTCACTGATTCTGATCCGCGGGTCCGCGCTTTGTGTTTACGTCTTTGTGCAGAAGCCGTGTACCTGCTCTCATTTACTGTTTTAGCTGTTTGGTGGTTGTCAAAATTTTGTGACGTTTCACCTGAGATTCTGGAATTTCGGGCAAAATACATTTATATTAAAAAATCGATTCAGGATTTTAATGAATCGATATCACGTTATCCAAGCCAGAATCGATTTTAATTGATGAATCGATTATTAAAACCCACCCCTACCATAGCCAGTGACTGGTCCTCTCAGCAGTGTTAGCCAATTCTCTTATAGCCTGCCATTGCGCCTGTCCTCTGATCCCAATCTCTCTAAGCAGTTTTGCTGTTGGACTGGCAACAAAGCCCCTGCATCCCACTTCCACCGGGCGCACCTTGATCTTCCAGCCTCTGTCCTCTGCCTCAGCTGCCAAGTTGGCATACCACAGCTTCTTACGCACAAATGTTTCCTCAATTGCTTCCTCCCATGGTACCGTCAGCTCAATGACATACGCAAGTTTTTGGGAGTTAGACCAAAGGACGAGGTCTGGTCGCAGAGTAGGTGCTACGATCTCTGTGGGATCCAAGTCCACTTGCATCTGCCAATCCCTGGCAACCTTCAGTGGGCCCATTTCTGGGGTTAAGGGGCTTGTACTCGGCCACAGAGGAAGACAGGGGGAGCCCTCATGGCTAATTGAATGGAGAATTCATGCTTTTATTTTGTCTTTTGTTTTTATATATTTATTTTAAATATTTAGTTATTTAGTTCCTATCAGAAAAACATAAATTCACAAATGCAAAGAGTTTAAAAAACAAGTCTTTAGAGCAGTCTGAATCCTGAATGAGACATATAGGAATTATTAGTACTGTACTTTGATCTAACTTTATCTGAAAAGATTTTTAAAATCGCACTTCATCACTTTAAACAAACTTTAAAAATATTAGTAGTTTCTGATTTTTTTTAAAGTAAGTTATGTAAAATTTTAACTTGAAAGTATTTCTCATTGCAGAAATAACTAAGTATGAATGGTAGAAGAAGACTGTAATCCATGTACCACAGAGGGGAAACGTCACTTTTTCGATTTCTGTCTTTTAGTTTAATATTTTTATAGCTGACATTTTTTAAACTTTCACCCCCTTAATTTTTACACCAATATCTCTCAAATATCTTTCTTAACATGATTGCATTTGAGGGGTGTTATTATTTCATGTCACCAGTGTTGGGGAGTAACAGAATACATGTACCGGCGTTACGTATTTAAAATACAAAATATGAGCAACTGTATTCTGTTACAGTTACTGCTTAAATAGGTGATAATTAGAATACAGTTACTTTGTTGAAATAAACGGATTACACGGCAATCTTTTCCTGTTTCATATGTTATGCTATCCCCTCTCTAATTTTGGTAATTCCACACATTGCCGGAAACCCAAACAAAGCACACAATAAGAGGCTCTAATGTGAGCGTCCAGTTAATGTTGGTGGTGTCAGTTACACAATGAACCCAGAGCCAGCACAACAGAGCCAGCAGTGAACGGGCAGGAAGGCATTTCTTACTTGGAAATTCTGACACCACTTCATGAGAAGAATGGGATGGGCAAAATCTGACCTTGCAATGCAAACTTTGTTTGCCAGCAACCAAGCTGCTCTCAGCATCAAAAGACTCCAACCTAAAGAAACATCTGGAAGTAAGTTCTTTATTTAAAAACTAACATTAGCCTACTGCAACTACCTTGTTCGAGTTATGGTAGCTACCATAGCTATGGTAGTTATGTCCCACTTCAGTATCTTCGATGTACTATTGCTGTGTGATTTATTACTATTACTGATGGCTACAACCTGCTAGCTGCAAATAATCATCACATTTGAACTGAACTGAACTGAATGAAGAAAGATGTAAGAAAGAACAGAGTTGGAGAAAAAGAGATTTTAGTAAGGAGTACTCAGTGACATTTGATCAACTGTGAATTTAAATCTTTCATGTAAATGTGAGTTTTTCAAAATTTTGAAAAACAAATGTGACAAATGTCTTGATTTTGCCAGCTCTGACGTATCCGATTTAAGACTTTGTTGAAAAACATTTCTCCTTAAAGTGTTTGCATGATATCATGCAAGCACATTAAGGATGATATCAAATCTATCAATAATATCAAATCTAATTATGATCTTAGAGAACCTATCTTGCATCATATCAGATTAAATCTGCATCTCACCAGAATGCTGCTGCCTGTCACAGATGATTCAGGTCTCTGCAGGTTCTCTCCAACATAATAAACCAGTGATGCCGTGGCGATCTCAAAGCAATGAGGATTGGCTCCATCAGGAAGTAGAGAAAAATTCTGAGCAGGCTCCAGAGACAAGATTTCAGACAGAGGGATTTCCTGCAGAGAGGATGAAGTACAGGGGTCTGGGTGGAATACAGTTTACAGTATCAGCACCAGTACACCATACATGATGTACCTCCTGAATCTGTAGTTGAGGGGTGTGCTGTGTTGCAAGTAATTTACATTCAAATATGAATTAACATATATCTCATACCAGTAGATCACATTGCTCTCAGACTGCTGAGTTTAGAAAGTAGAATAGGTATATCAGGCCTCTCTCAGCAGACTCAAGTTCAAAAAAGACTACTACTGTAAACTTAGCAGTTAGTCTTTAAAAGACAGGCACACCTGCAGTGATGACTTTGCAGCAACAAATAAACTGCTGGAAGGTAGTGGTCTTACCTTGTAATATTTACTTCCTGTGTCGTTCTGAAACAGCGTAATGCATTTACTGTCTAGCCTCCAGTAATGTCTTTTCCTCTGAAACATTGGAAGAGAGAAGAGGAAGAAAAATAAGGGAATACCACAAAGAAAAAAGAGTGACATTAAAGAGCAAAACAACTGAGGAAAGAAAAGAGAGCAAATAAGTATGAAGCAGACAAACAATGACAACCTGTAAATGCCTCTCAACTTGTTTTTAACACTCACGCAGCTGAAGAATTTCAGAACAGCAACACATCCTCAAACCACAAGTGGCAGTTTTCTCAGAAATAACTCTTGCTTCTATTAGGAATGAGTTTAACATTTATTATTTCTCACTATTTGTTTCTTCGATATTTCCTACCATCTCCGTTATTTAAATAGGAAGAAGCACAAACACTTAAGACAATCTTTGTACGATTCAAAGTGTATATTTATAATAATGTGTCAAACAAAGTTGGAAGCAGCACTTTGATTACAAATAGTGAAATATCTGCAACGCGTTCTGTCCTGTTTCTGAGTCCTCTTATCCTTCACTCAAAGACTTCAGAAACAGCATCACAACTGGATTCTTTGCATGTTCTTGAAATGTAATGAGAATAAACTGTGTTTTTCCACATGGTTCAGGTCTTTTTTTATAATTTAATTATGAATTAAATTATAATTCTAAAGTGTACCATCTTTAAGTAATTGGGAAAAATTTAACAATTACACGAATTCTCCCCAGGGTGCTGATTGACTAATCATTAGACTGAGAAGCCACTGTTTCATGTCACAAAGACAGAGGAATCGGTGAAATTAAAGGAGTAGATGACAAAGCTAAGACTGAGGCAAAGCCTGATAACATCCGAACCAGTGAACAGAACGAAAACAAAACAAACAAACAAAAAACCCTGAGGGCGCTAGCTGTTTGCTTCATGTAAGACAACATCCACAACACAAATTTGGTGAGGTAAATAGACTGTTAAACATAAAAAGAAAGATGTACCAGAGTGTCCTTGCTGGTGTAGTGGACCATCCAGCCCTCTTTCATCACATTGCTGCTCTTCCTCTTTGTGTGTTTGACAGACTGGACGACTCGCATCAAAGGAATGTTGTTGCTGGTGGAGGGGCTTTAAGGGGCACGAAAAAAAACACAGCCTCAGAAACATCTCAGTACTATATATTTTTCTTTGTGTGTAATTGTTCTGTGAGTACCTGATGGCTCGGTTGGACTCATCTAGGTCAGGGTCGTGCATGTCACAGAGATCGCTGGGTCCTGCCTCTAGCAGCAAGCCACTCTCTGAGGCCAGCGCTTCATCCATGTCATCCAAGAGGCTACCCCCTCTGTCAATATCATGGTCATCAAGGCAACCCTCCACCATGAGGGCATCCGATTCTGCACCTGGGCTCAGAAGTTCTATGCAACAATAGAATTCAGGACCTTCATTTTGTGTTTCTAAACCATTCAGAGGTGGACTTATGTGTTATGCTAATGTGTTTCAAACCCTTGTATTGATACATAATCCGAGTGTGCTAAGCTTCAGGACAGGAAATTCTCCTTCAGAGTTTTAGGTTGAGAGCAGAATTCAAGATTCCATCAATTACAGAAAGTCATTCAGATCCTCACTCTACTACCACCACGTTTGACTGTTGGTCTTTTTATGGCTTCCTGTTTTACTCTCATGCCAGAAGTAACGGGACACAAACTTTTCAAAAAGTTCAGCTGTCTTGTCAGCCCACAAGTGGTGTTGTGGAGGTCAAGAGTGTCAGACACTATCATGAGTTTGAAACTAGATCGAAGGAGTGACGTTGAATGTTATCATTGAAATTTTAGAATATATTCAACAACCTGTAGAGAGTATCCCAGAGATGAGACAGTAGTGATTAGACCTCAGTAGAAATGTATGTGAAGAGTAGGGAGCTGATGAGGTGTTGGGAAAGTATGATGTAAGGAATTGCAGAAGAGCAGGTAGTAGTGGTGATCACATGCTTTAAGAAAAAACAAAACAAAAGGTGACGTATAAGAGTGGAGAAAGTTGCACAGAGGTTGATTTTTGTAGAAGGCGTCATATGCTAAATTGGCAATACAGCTAACAAGGCTGCAAAACAGGACCCAACACTGACAAGTCTAAAGTTCAACAGGTTTATTGAGTTAAAGTAAGTGAGAAGTTGAAAGGGGAGGTAAACACACGGATTCCTGACAAAACAAAGCAGGTAGGAGGACCTGTCACTGAGTCACTGAGAGAGTTAGCCTTGGATAATCCACAGAATAGCTCCAGAGAGTGTTGTTTAGAGTGAATTTGACTGCCTACTTGGTTGGTCTGGAAGAGATACTTGCAGGGGGACAGAGTCGTAGGAAGGTGAAGAGGCAGGTGAGTTGAAATTGAGAGTTTCTTGATCAAGGATTTCAGGAGGAGAAGACCAGTTTGACAGAGACAGTTAGGGGACACTGGAGGTGGAGCTGCTCTTAAGGCAGGGGACAAATGGGACACATGGCAATGAAGGTGTTACACTTGAAAGCTTGTGTCACCACAGGAGACACGGAGGAGCCAGATTACCAGTTAAAGGAGGCATAAAATCTGGTGGAGAGTGAACCCTGGATCTGGTCATACCAAGATCTGCCCAACCCAGCATAAACCCAAAACAGCAAACAGACCATGAAGGACCATGACAAAGATTGGAGACTGCAAGGTAGTATCAGAAATCTAGCTAGGCAGCATTAGGTGGTAGTCTGCAGGATGACTTTGGAACTCAAGAAGAGTAAGGGAATGAGAAAAGGACTAAGTTATGGAAGCTGAAGGAAGAATGTTATGCAGCATTTAGGAAGGAGTTAAGGGTTGTAGGGAAGAACTGCCAGATGACTGGGAAAAGTACAGCTGACATGGTTAGGGAAACTGCCAAGAAAGTATTTGTCTACAGCCCCTTCTTGCTCTGGCCCCTTTACACTGAATACATGTGTGAATGAGAGACAGGTAGGAGTAACAGTGAAACCGGGGCAAATGGAGTTAAAGTACATGACTGGTCCATTACCAGGGATCAATCATCCAAAGCATTGGTCAGTGCACAAAGGTGTTGGTGGAGATGAGTGTCAAGGTTGAATGGACAAAATTAGGAATGAGAATTAATAATGCAACGGAGTGATAGCTTAGGTTGAGTTGTTTGGAGACAAAGCTAGAGAGGCAAGGTTTAGACATGTTAGACGTGTGCAGTGGTGGGATGGTGACTACATTGCGCAAAGGGTGTTGAACATGGAGGCAGGAGGGAAATAGGATAAGCACAGAAAAGATACATGAATGTATATATATATATATATATATATATATATATATATATATATATACATATGTGTGTGTGTGTGTGTGTGTGTGTGTGTGTGTGTGTGTGTGTGTGTGTGTGAAAAAGAAATTAAAGCATCATTTTTATTCAGTTTCAAGCCTGATTTTAAAATAAAATTTTAAGTTATGATGGGGTTTATGGATGTTGTAGCGGTGGCTAAAGTAACGCTCTGTGTTCATATAATACAAAAACAAAGAAATGTGTTTGTGTGTCGGTAGGTACCTCCATTTTTTGATACTTCTCCCAGGCAGTTGTTTGGCACTTTTTGCGCACATCGTTTATGACAATTAAATTTACAGTCTGAGAGAGAAACAAGAAAGAGGAACACAAGGCTTAGGAAGAGGCTTTGACATCAGCTCCACAGTAACTGTTCAAAATCTTAATACAGATGAAGACATGATGCAGTTAAAACTCCAAAACGGCCAGATTACACTATATTGCTAAAAGCATTTCCTCGTATGCCTTTATGAAGTTGAGGGATGTCCTATTCTTAATCCATAGGGTTTGATGTTGGCCCAACCTTTGCAACCTTACACCTTGGCTCACAGTCCCCACTCATTTATACTGAAGGTGTTCTATCATGTTGAGGTCAAGACTGTCCATGTCTTTATGTTACTTGATTTGTGCACTGGTTTGCACACCAGTTGTGCGCCCTTTCATTTACGACGTCTGATGATGCAGTTCTATATCTCCCTGTTCCAACATAATTGCACTTATGTTGGAACAGGGAGATATAGAACTGCATCATCAGACGTCTTAAATGAAAGGGCGTACAACATGATGTCTATAACCAAGGTTCTAGAAACTGTTAAACAAAGCTCTGGTGACTAGGATGGATTTTCTCCAAAGATCCATCCAGGGTGTACTCTAAGCCAGCGGTCCCCAACCCCGGGCTTCGGACCGGTACCGGTCTGTGAATCGTTTGGTACCGGGCCGCGAGAGTTGAGGCTCAGGTGTGAAATGTATGGTTTTCAGGGTTTTTATCGGTTTTCAGCGTTATTTTGTTATCGTTTTTATCGTTAACTCGGTTTTCCTGGGTCTTTTCACATGTGCTATGAATAAATCTTCTTTTTTTCATTACCGGTACTAGTTTTATTTTGTTGTATTTATCCGCGACACCTTAAAGGCTGGTCCCTGAAAATATTGTCGGGCATAAACCGGTCCGTGGCGCAAAAAAGGTTGGGGACCGCTGCTCTAAGCTACAAGAGAAAAATAGCACAGGAGCAGACCTACCCAGAGCTGAAAAAGATGTGTCACACAACACCAATGCTAAGTAACCTCCCAGCAAGAGCCAGTCAACATCACAAAGTGGACAGTGTTGGGGAGTAACGGAATACATGTGCCGACGTTACGTATTTAAAATACAAAATAAGAGTAACTGTATTCCGTTACAGTTACCGTTTAAAAAGGTGGTATTCAGAATAGTTTGTTGAATTAAAGGGATTACACAGCGGTCTTTTCCTGTTTCATTTGTTAGGCTATGCCCTCTCTATTTCTGGTAATTCCACGCCGGTGGAAACTCAAACAAAACACACAATAAGAGGCTCTAATGCATGTGTGTCAATCTCGCGGCCCATGTTACCTGTACTTGCGCCCGCATAATGATGTGAAGAAATATTTTTAAAAATTACTTTTCAACAAATTATTTATTATGAAGGCAATATGAGCAGAGTGTTACAGGCATAGCCCTGGAGAATGTAGCCTCATGGGCAGTGTAGCCCAGTTGTAAGTAAGCTGTTAAGACTCGACTGTACACTGTGTTCATGTTTTCCTCCGAAACAATAAGCTCCGTTGGAGCAGCCTTTCAACGCCTCTCTCTGTCTCTCGCTAGCAAAGTTGACCCAGACAACAAAGTAAAGCTAGTTTTCGGTTACGAGCCCGACACGGAACCCGACGTATTAGCCAGAGGTCCCTTTACTACAGTTCGGAGCCGCGGACCTGAAAAAATATGCGCGCAATAGTTTTCTATATGAGATCGCTGCAAAAAGTGCAGCCTTACCTAATGTCCACCCTACTGTTACTCATTTATATTAAGATTTAAAAATCTAGTTGGTATTGGTATGGCGAGTATTCTTCAGTAATAGTAAAAGATCACAGAGCAATAGTACATTCATTTAGTTGCCTACATAATTGCCTGATAATATATTAAGTAATCCAAATTATTCAGAATAAGTTACTCTAATTGAGTAACGTAACGGAATAGGTTACAAAATACATTTTGGGGCATGTATTCTGTAATCAGTAGTGGAATACATTGTAAAAGTAACCTTCCCATCACTGATTGTGGAATATATCTGCTATTCCTCCTTTGCACTATGTCACTTTGTCTACAAACCACTCAACCTGAGCTGTCCCTAGAATTTACTAACTTTCAGTCCCAATGAAAATCTTAACATCTTCATTACTCTACCACTACCAGCTTGGCCTCCTATCTGTTTGTCACTGTGTCTTAACCAGTCTCGCGAACATCTCATAAACTTCCCATTCACTATCCTTCTGTAACAAATCAGCCCTGACATTTGTCTCTAACAGCTCCCCCCATTTGCACACTCTTCTTCACCTCTCCTCAACACTGCTTCTGTTGCCTGGAATTTATCCCAGGTACTTAAAATAATCTACCTACATTATCTAAACTCTATATTTTAATAGTACAATCAGCAGAGTCTTTATTTATCCAGGTAATGTTTTTACACATTCAGTATTCAGTCTCTCTACTAGTCCTTTTACAGCAACATTACATGTAGCACCATGGCAAATCATTATTCTGTATTATACTGTATTACAGTATCTAATGGTTACATTAACAAGTAAACAGTAAACCTACTGGTAGTTTTTACATGGTTGAGCCAAAGAAATGTCTCAATGATTCTGAAAGGACAAGGTTTCTTTAAGCATCTTAATGCAAAATGTTTTGGACACTGGACAAGCTGTGCTACAAGCAGAGACAGTTTTAAGTTTGACATCTAGAGCTTTGAAAAACATCTACAGCAGGTTTTCAGAACAACAGCTCACCTTTGCACTGCAGGCCCTGCCTGAAGAGGCCTTTGAGCAGCTTCTTGCAGTGCTGGCAGACAGTAGGCCGGGTGTAAGAGTGAATCAGGAATGTGTGGGGAACTTTGACTTTTGACAGTAAGATCTTGTCAAGCTCAATGGGACGGCCAACATATGATTGTGAGCTGGATCGCCGCTCTCTACCAGGAAAGTAATCTAACTGGTTCTTCTGCTGTTGGGAGAAACAAGCAAAGCATTTCAAAGTTTTTCATACGTTTCTAGTTTTTGCCAGTGGACCTGTTTTCCATGATAAGTCACACTTAAAATGATTTTTTATGGCAGCAGATTTAGAGTTTGGTTTCTCAGCTCTGGGGTTACCGTTGCCTGCAAGAACTATATGATAAATAGACTAACAGATGGGAGAATGAATTGCACAGTATAATTTAACTTGGCTGCCTGTTCACTATTATGCAATAAGTAAAAATGACCCTAGAGAAGTATTTCTATGTAAAAAGATGGGAGGACTTACCTCCATGCTAGGACTGACTGGAGACTGGACAACAAAAAAAGAACAAAAAAAGTTACTTCAACATTTCTGAAAAACTGTGTTCCACAGGTCTGTGCTTTTGTACTGACCAATAAAGCATCATCACTGTAGTGGGGAGGTGAAGGCTCAGCAGAGAGCGGACGCCCGATGTTGATTATCCCGCCTGTCAATGAGACATTGGAGGGACGACGCCTCCTCACCCCGCTGCAGTTGTTGGGGATCTTAAAGGCACAGCGCTTGTGGTAATTCAGACCACAACCTGGAGAAAAGGATAGTGTCTCTTTTTAAAATTTTACCTCAGCCATAATGTTCTCATGATTTCATCTTATGGGAATAGGATATTTTACCTTCACATTTAAGTCCTTGGCGTACAAGTCCCCACAGCATTTCCCCACAGTGGTCGCAGAAGGCTGGAGCTCGGTACGAATGGACAAACAGGCAGTGTGGACGAATCTGGAAGTCCTCTACTGTGGCTGAAGCTGTAGAAAATTATAAGATATAAATGAATTCCAACTACAAGTTTTTGTGTCTGTCAAGTAAGGTTATATGTGTACTAGGGGGTTGATGCACTTAAAAGAGTTGTAGTTGCACTTATTGAAAACTGAAAAAAGTTTAAGTGTAAGTAATAAAATAGAAGTATAGAAGGGTCAGCTGAAATGTAAATCTGAAATAAAAGCAATGACTTGAGCTTAAATTTCAGGTAAAGTGTAGTGATGGGATTTCCGGATCTTTTTAGAGAACCGGCTCTTTCGGCTCGGCTCACTAAAAAGAGCTGGCTCTTTCGGCTCCCAACTGGCTCTTCAGGTTGTTTTGTTGCTTTAATTAATTAATTATTGACAACAATATAAAATTATTCACAAAAGGAATTACTAATGTAAAAAAAAGTGGTTTTATTTATATATGTTTATATATAAATATATACGGTGGCCCCCAGAGACAAAACACGTACAAACTCCAAAACACATTTCTAGCGTTAACTGAACTTCCAAAACAGAGCTACTAGATCACTTAAATTACACAATTGAAAGCATATGTGTATTGTTTGTGTATTTATACACAAGCACTCATATGTATTCAAATAATTAAAAAAAAAATGTTAATTTTTGTTACTACCACACACCAAATCCGGTCGTTGATACTTCCTGGCTTGTGTGGCCACTAGGTAACAAAGCTCATCCTGGAGCACTTCTGTTGTGTTTTGGAGTTTTTACGTGATTTGGAGTTTTTACATGTTTTGAAGTTTTGTGCTTTGTCTCGAGGGGCCACCGTAAATATACTTTTATTTATTCACTCCACATAAAATTTAATAAATAAATCGTATAATACAAAAACCAACTATTTACATTTCAACTTTAACTATTTAAATTTTCAGCTTTTTCCTTTTAAACAAGTTTAAAGTGAAACAACACAAAACACTGCAAACCACAACACAATTAAATATAAATATGAAAAAATATGAAAACAAAAAGAACATGCACATTCTCTGTCATATGGGCCTGCATGAATAAACTTTCTGAATCCTTTATCATCTGCAACTGAAAATAGTTGCGGATGATTACTATACCTTTCTAATGTGACGTTGTTGTCCCTGGCTCTTTCTCTCTCTCTCCCTCCCGCTCTGTTCCTGTGCTACTGTGAGTGTAACTACCGCCCCTCCCCCCTCTGCCCAGCGCAAAGCACAAGGCTCGTGTACGGAGTGAAGCGGGAAAAAAGTGTGTGTGAGAGAGAGGGTGAGAGAAAGGAAAAAAAAACCCATGGCTCCCAAAAAGGAGTCGGCTCGTGTTGTCCATGTCAAAGTGTCGGCTCTAAGAGCCGTTTCGTTCCCCATCACCAGTAAAGTGTAAACATGACAAAAACTTTAGGGCAGCTGGTGCTCAGGAGGTGGCAAAAGTTGTTCACTATTCAGAAGATCGGTGGTTTTAGTCCCTGACACTTACAGTGCACACATCAAATTGTCCTCAGGCAAGTAGAACCTCAAATTGCACTTGTGAGGGTAACACATTACACACTAATGAATGGCTGTACATATGCATGAGAAATCATATTACAAAAGTTTTTCAAATATTTGCAAAACAAAAACATTACGTGAAATGTAAGTGCTTAAGAAACTGAAATGTCAGTACACACTGTACTTTCATATTTGTGTTGAACTGTTTCAGTTAAAAATAAAGGTTAAAAGAAAGAATAAATATATTCTTTCTTAAACATTGTTTACTTCTTTGTGTATTAACTAAGGAAGTAAAAGTGGCAGTTAAAAAAAGAACTGCAGATAAACCTGGAGATTCATTAAAACATGGGTTAAGAGTCACTTGAAAACATATAACACAACATAAAATGTAAAACTCGGAGAAGTGGAAAAGTGAAGACAAATGGTGTGTGAATGCACTGAAATTAATGGGGTTTAATCATAAGAAGCTGAAATGTGAGCTGGACTGTATGCTGTTACATCACCTGAAATCCATTTTCACATGTCAGCTATGAAGTTTGCAGTTGAAGAGAAAGTGTCACTTCAAATGAAGGATAAGCATAATTTTTTAAAGGGATTTCTACGATAACGACCTGAGATGTACCTGAGTCAGTGTAAGTGGACATTATACATTATACACACACTAAATGTGATGTTGTCTGCCAAAGTGTCATTAGACATATCAGCAGTGAAAGCAGCTGAAGTGTTGCATGAAATGAAAAAGTGTACTGTTCTTTAACAAACACGTTGCAGTATTTAGTGATGAATTTTAGCGATGAACTTACTACTGTATTGTACCGTAACTATCAATACTCATGATACGTAGTAAAATTATGTTCAGTGGTTTAGTGTAAGGACTGGGAGCAGTTACAGTACATTTTGAAACTCCATTTCTGACATTATACATATGAGTCATTCCACATTTCAATAAACAGATGAAACCCTTTTTATACACATTGCTCTATGGTGTACTTGAGAGTTCAAATGCACTGCAACTTAGGAAAACACCAGCAAATAGAAAAATGCTGCAAAAGCACACAAATCACAACAAAAGTTAAATCAAAAAGTTGGATCAATAAAAGTAACTTTCAGCAAAATCTCACAAAACACAACTTAAAGAAAGTGACGAAAGGATTACACTGATACATGGTTAAGAAAAGCAGAAGCTTCATCAGTGTTGTAAGAAGCTGTTTAGTATTAGCTTGTCATTTCCACAACTGTTTCGTCATGTTATTGTCTCACCTAAAACACTTCTGTTGTGTTTTTTTAAGGTTTTTTTTTAAACTATGTGGTGTTTTTTCTCTTTTATTCAGCTTCCATAGTGTTTTTTTTCTTATTTCCAATGATTTTATTCAACTTCCATTTTCTTTAATGTCCTTCTACAGCATTTCTATTTGATGGTGTTGCAGTGCATCTGAACTGTCACCAAAACATTAGTTTTTCCGACTTGAGAACACTCCATAAAGTTATGAGCAATTTTCCCACTTAAAGGATAACAATATTCAAATCAAGGAAAACTGAAAGTGAAAAATAAGAACATTCCAACATAATAGCAATCCTGAATGTTAGACTTTTAATCACTGCTGACAAACCAATCTGTGGCACCATATTTTCCTCCACATTTTCCAGTGTTTCTCCATGCTTTTAATTTTATTTCAGAGATGAGCAGCTGCTTATCTGGGGTGACTGGGCTCTTGGCCACAGCAGCCATCTGAGCCCAAATATCCTCCAGCTGTTTTGACAAAAACCCAGTTGGGTGTACAGGCAGTGCCGATAACCCCTGCTGTGACACTCGTAATGTCAAACAAAGAATCAGTTTTTGCTGTTTTTATAATATCACAAAAACAAACAAACAAAAAAAAAGACAATGAAAACAGGGGCAAAGTGAATGGGATTTCTGGTAGAAACAGCTACTGACTCTGCAGCTTTACATTTAAAGTTTTTAAATAGAAAGCATTAAAGCTCACTTTGTACTACAGTCATTGGCACCAAACTACTGATTCAGACTTAGAACTGGCATGTGTAGCTCCAAAGGAGTTTGGTAGTAATTCAAAAAAAGAAATTAAAACAGAGCGCAATTTAAGGAATGCAAACTTTAGTCAGTAGCTGCTGAGTCTACAAACAGCCAACTTTGGCCAATCAGCTCAACATAAAAACTAGAAAAATGTAATTGTAATATTTACAACTTGTTTTTGCCTATTTATTGGATTAAATATGTGGGTGAGAAATGTGAAAAGAAAGTCTCAGAAATAAAGAAAAAAGAAATACTGAAAAAAGATAAACCAGATAAACCAGAAACATTTACCACTCAGATTTTATTTTATTTTACTTTTGTACTTCTGTCAAAGCTTCATGGGTAACTGAGATTACCCATGAACTGGGATTAATAGTTACTTATAGTTTAGACTCCATTAAATTTCTTGTTTCTTTGATTTCTTTTGACATCTGATATTTTTTGATTTTGGAGCATGTACAAAGTTTTACTTTTAGTGTTCTTATACATTTGAGAAAAAGACAAGCCACATTTCTAAAGCTTGTTTCATGCTAGACCTTATTCACATATCTTCACATTAAACCTTTTTTTAAGGATTGAGTGGGTGTGTAAAGCCTGTGCTAACATTTCCCATTACACCTGTTAGGGTGGAAAAATGTTTATCGTTATTTAGATTGTTAACACCTGTTGGCTCAAAGAGTATAGGAACTTTGACATTTTCGTATTAGATTGTATTTTACAAAAAGTTAACACATATTTTTGAAACTTGTTATACAAGTCAGATTCCCAACTAAGAAAATAAAAATTTCCTGTAAATAACGTAGTTGATAAAATAGATATTTATTTATTCTAGATGTGTCAAATTAATATGATAATAATAGCGTTGCATTTGCCACACTGACTGGGAAAAAAAAAGAATACATTTAAACCTAGAAACACTGAGGCAGTCAATGCGACCCTGATAGAAATCCATGTAAAACGCTGGGTTTAACATGCACCCCTGATAGTGTAGCAAAACATGATATAACAGGAGCCATAAGTAAATATATAGGGGGCTGTGGTAAAAGATGAAAAAACCTAGCCAACTTAATTGTGTCTTCTTGCTTGACTTTCTCAATGTTTGTACAAACCAAATTCAACAAATTCCTACTTTAAGTTGATGAGATAATAGGTATTATGGTGTTATCATAGTAAACTCCAATAATCTATTTTCTAATCTGTTGTCTATTAGTTTTAATACTATCAGTGTAAATTGGCAGCAAATCAGAACCAATTATGAAATTATCTTTTTTTTCTACATTATTAACACACTGCATATAAATTTTCAATACTGCCAGTGCATGGGTTTGGATATATCATGTATTCTGTCTGCTGAGACTGATTCAGTCAGATGTAATTCTGTAAGAAATTTATTGTTGAAATGTGCCACATATATGTTATATGTAATAACCTTACTTATTGTTTATTAATTGATTTGCTTTTTTTCTGCCTGAATTCTTTCTAAAAATGTTGTGAATTTGAGAAAGGAGTAAACATGGAGGATGCTTGTAAAGATGAAGTGCATCAAACACACCTAATTGATTACATGATGACGAATACATAGAGGAAGAAGGCACATTTTGTAGAGCATTGGATGCTTCTCCTGTATAGGGGTGTGGGTGGATGTAGAGTTGGAGACACGGGTGTTGGGATCCTGACTTGAATGGCCTGACTAAAGCAGATTTTGTTCAAAATTCCAAAATATGACAGGACACTTAACCACATACATCTGTCAGCACCTCTTCAAAGGACTTTCCTGTAAAGACAGTCTGCCAAGGTGATCCATCTCCCAGAGAAAGTGTGTAGGAACTGAACTGGCTTGTAATGGCTGGCAACAGGTGCTGATTATACAGATATAGGTGGAGTAGCATTATTACCGATGTGAGTGTTCAACCTGTTTGTACTGCAGGACAGTCAGATCTGTCAGACCTAAGACTACGGATGGAAGTGAACCAAATCTAAATGGAAAAGGTGACTCATGGTTTTCACACGGTTTTCTAACACATTTTGAGTTAAGCCACCTTTGCCTGCAGTCTGATCAAGAAGTGAGTTGTCAATTAACAATTTCACCAAAGATCTGTTCTCTGATCACTTCCTTTTCCCCATGCTGTTAAATTTACATCGTTCAACATTTCAGCATCACTACAATTGTCCAATAATCAACCTTCCTGGGTTCCCAGAGCCAGTTGGTTTCCACTCCATGCTGTTTCTAATTCATTGTGATCTGTCGCTCCTTTACACCAGCTCCTCCTCATCCATGTTGTCTAGAACATCTCATCCAAACTCTCCATGAACCATCTGCTTACTCTGCTACACTGCCACCAACGTTTAGTGTCGGGGGAGGGGGCACACTTACTATGGTGTCTCCATAATGTTGCTTCTCCTTGGCGTAATTGCCAAAAATACTTGGATTTCAGAGCTTACTCTTTTCTCCCAAATTATTTCACCTTGACGAAAATCATAACTGCTGTAATGCAAACTTTTGCTAGTAGGAGTTAGTTAAAGGAACTGTGTGGCTCCCTGAGATTTTTCGGGATAACAGTGGAGCTAAAAGGAATAGTCAGTATCAGGTTCTGATACACACACACACATTTGTTAGTAGATACTTGGAGCGCCACATGGGATTTGTTGGAAAAAAAGGAAAACTACAGAATATATTCAACTAGCCGGAGATAGAGGAAGAGAGAAGAAGGGAGGGAGATAAACAGAACAACAGAGACAAAGACTAATGAATGGGTTGTTAGTGGGTATTTTGTAAATGTTTTGGAGGTAGGAGAGGCTCTTAGTGGGCACAGATGGACTGAATGTCTTTTAAGTTGGCCAGCAGGCTTGGCAAGGCAGGATGGGTAGTTTATGGTACACAGTTTTCGGTCATTTTCTTTCTTTTTCTCTCTCTCTGCATGTATTTCCGATTCTCTATCGCCTTTTCGTTTTCGTTTACATACACACACATTAACACACCCACACACACAACCCCGCACACACACACACACACACACACACACACACACACACACACACACACACACTCGGCCTGTGTCGCGGTCCTCCAGTAGAATACAGCTCTGATTAGACATTCTGCTGTAGGAAATTACCTCCATTTATTCAAATTATTGTTTATGGCTTTTGTTTGGAGGGCCAACATACGTCTGGATGTGTGAACAAGCTCCCAAACTGTTATTATATGCTTCAGAAAATGACTTATGTGCATGTGTGTGCATGTATTTGTGTGTTTGAGTGAGGTTTCCTAGGTAGCCCTTGTTTGGATATAAATGCCTGTGTTTATGGCTGTGTGGTAGAATTAGGAGTGCTCGTTGCTAACTTGTTATCCTACAACTAGAAAACAAACACTGCAGGGGAAGAAAGTGTAGACCAGCGGCGGTGGCATAAGCAGGTGCGGTGTGTTAAGTTTACTTTCATGTGTTTGCTTTCATATGTCAAAATAGGCTGTATGTACAGTAAAATAAACATTTCAGCACCCTGCAAATAAAACAAATAAATAAAAAAAAAAGATGTGGAGACATTTCATTCAATAACTTTTGCTGGTGCTGTGTTCTACTTTTGACGCTGTTACTGCTCACAGAAGAAATATGTCATGAAATTGACCCAGGGATGTTTTGCCTGCTAAGAGTCAACATGACAAGATATTAATTAGCAAGCAGCTAAAAAACTGCTCTTATCTGTAGCAATAAGAGCTGCTTTTCACAGTTTCAAAACCTGAAAGGCCGGCAGGCTCCAGGTAAGGCAGAAAACCGGGCTCATGATTGTTGCAACTGTTCAAGGATTAGAGACTGAAAATGCCGGCTCCTAAAGGTCAGCAGAAATGTCTGAGCTGTTGTACGTGCCAGCATGTGATGGCACAGTGAGCATTTTCATTCATTTTCTTTCCACACTTGGCTCCATGCAACTTTGTAAACAACAAAAATTAATCAAGTGGAAAGATTACAGTTTTCACACACTGGAAAAAATCCAGCACATATTACAGATGCGCAATTACAAGGGGACATAACATGATTTCCATGAAGTGATCTATTAATAGCAGCTATACTGAAAATGGTCCAGATGTCCATGAGAAGCTGATGTGGAATGAAAGATGAGCCAGATTGAAATCAGAAAAAAATGTAATGACTTACAGTATTATAGGTCCTTGAATGTACCATGACTTGGCAAGTTAAGAAAATAATAAAAAAAAAAATGTAAAACAGCTTTACCACAAATGCAGCTAAATGCTGGACAATAAGCTTAAGTGTCTGGGTGGACAACTATGGAGATCTTGCTCACTAAGCTTTAGTGCTTTTGTTTACTGTAGATTAATATAATGGACAAACATAATGGTACCATTATATTAAAAGAACAGTTACTCCCTGTTCTGTGACCTGGTATGAAACACAGTTCCTTAGGCTTGAACTATGGCACGACTGGGGGCTAATTTTGGGTTAGATGTGAGGTCATTAAAGGTTTTTTGCTTCGCTTCGTGTACCACCCGAGCCTTTATTATTGTTTTAGTCCACCCCTGCTTACTATATGACAGAACATGCATTCTGTTGGAGTTTGCATCTCTGTTTTGTGTTAATTTCCTGTTTGTTTCCACCACATTTTCAGCTGTTGCTGAGACTGGCACGGAGCTGTTAACAAATGTGTTTTTAACTGAGTGGCAGCATCCTGACGGAGGAGGAGAGAGAGAGAGACAAGTTAAAGAGGACTGAGTCAGAGAAGGGGAAGGTACGAAGGATTAGTCAAACATGTAGGGTGTTGTAAACAAGATGGAAAATACCAGGCGTGAATGCTAAAAGATACAAAAAGAAAATGATTATTTCACATCATTAGTGCTTAATTCAGCTGGCAACTTTCGGTGCTTCCGTGTCTTTAAATGCTTGAATGTCATCTGTTGCGTGTATGTATTTGTTACACTTTAGGACCTTTTCCAGTTCCAATTTATTATTTTCAGCTGAACTGCATGTCACCAAGCTTTAGAGCTTTTGTTGTAACTGACACTTTCAGCACCTAAAGTTCTTTCATTGCTTCTGTTTCAGCAAGCAGTTCCTTTGTGTCAGTCCTTTAAATCTGGTACAATTATAACACAATAATTTACCATTGAAATGGATATTACACTACACTACAAGTATTAAAGCTAATTTACACAAGCCCTACTCTGAAAAACTGTCACAGAGTTAACACTGTCTGTGAAGCTGGATTTAAAAGGTAAATGTTTAAAGTTTCCGTTTTTCAGCCCATGTCTAGCGGCATGTTGTGTGAGTACAAAGTGTGATTTCCCTGGTTGGTTGGCTGGTTGCTGCTAATAGACTTACTTTCTTTTATGCTAGCTAACTAGTGACAGAAGTGATAATTCAATGCAAAACAAGGAAAATAAAACTAAAAAGCAGTCTAAGGGGGTCACTGGTACTCAGTGTTGGGTAAGTTACTTTAAATAAGTAACTTAGTTACATTACTAGTTACTTCTATCAAAAGTAATTCCGTTACTTCAAGTTACTCGTTACTTTCAAAGTAACTAGTTACTAGGGAAAGTAAATTTGGTTTTACTCAGAATTCTCTTGTTAATGTGTTGCTTCCATAACTTTGCCAGTCTTCTAGCTTGCTTACTTGCCACAAGTGCCCTGTGCCACCTACCAATAGAAAGGAAAAAATAATGTGCATATTTCTACGAGAGAAATCCCACACCTGGACCATCATTGACCGCTGCCATGATTCTAGCCTACGTCACAGCATGATGTGCGCTTTTTACATCCAACACAAAAACTGCAGTCGTGGTGCTTTCGATTGTACTCAGAACTCGGAAATTCTGCCTTCCGAATAGGAAGATGTAGGTAACACCAGACTGAAGATGGGCTGCATACAGGGCTGGTTTGGGACAAAAAATTGGCCCGGGCTTTTTGACTAGCCATTATAGAAAAAATCATAAAGCCTTTGAATGAAAACAAACGCTGTTGTGACAGTGATGTACACTGTTTTGATGGTATATATGTATCAATCTATCAATCGTTTGTTGTAAGATTCAGATAATTATTTTTTAAAAGTGAGACATTTTAAATGAGAATAAGAAAGAAAAGTATTTCTTTGTGCCCCTCTCTCCCTGTTAATGCCCTAATTGCCCCCCCCCGGCAAAACTTTGCTAGATCCGGCCCTGCACAGTTACCAGCTGTCAGCTACATAAAAAAGGATCCTGGTGTATTTGTTTCTCAGAAACAGAGATCATCTTCATGTTTCCCTCTCACCAAATATCCAAACCGACATCATGACCAGCAGGTTTACAGCTGTGGCTCCAGCAAACATCAGCTGATAATAGAAATTAATATTAAATAAACTCTAACAACAGCTGATCAAGCTTAAACGTGCTGCTGTTGTTTAACGCGACATCGGCTGGTTTCCTCTTTCTGGCGCAAAGCGGGCGATAAACAAACAAGAGAGAAAAGCCGATCAGCTGATCATTGATCAGTTTTCATGATTGAAGTAGAAACAGGAGAGGGAGGGGAGAGAATGAGAGAAGAAGAGGCAGCTGTGCAGCTCCACCTTTGTGTCTTTTTCATTGTAGCTGAAGTACCGGACAAACTGTGTTCCTTTTCACCTCAATACGAAACCCGTAATATTTTCTCTGAATACGAGACGATTCTGTTTTTTACGGGACGGTTGGCAACTCTAATAATTAACCTTATGAACAAAATAAAGTTCAACGGTTCATCATTAACTTCATAGCACCCACCCAGCTGTATAGAAACTCCATCATGCTAGCTAGTACGCAGTACGGAAAAAGTCAGCACAACGAAAATAAACTCCACCTAAACTTGGTTTATATCTGACCCAGATAGACTGCAGGTCATAACTTCTTACCTGAAGTTCAGTTCACACTCGGACCGATGGCCGCCTCGGGTCTCTCATCCACCTGCTGGCCTCCACCACTTGCTAATGTTACTGAATCTGTGGAAGCTCCGCGATAGCCACCACCCGAAGTAACGAATAACGACCATATCTAAATCCCAATAACGATTAACACGTTCCTGATTTTGGCATAATAACTAGTTACTGTGCTCGTTACCACAATAATAACGTAGTTACTGTAACGCATTACTTAATAACGCGTTAGTCCCGTGCTGCAATGAGTTTTATATTAAAAAACAATGCCATACTGTCCACCCTCACTCTGTCCCTTAAACAGTAAGTGATTCTTCATTGTTGGCTAGCAGCATTGAAATGGCACAATCTACCTGTTAGCCACAAGTACTGTGTGGAGAAGAGCCTGTTTAAGTCAGATGCTTTTGTAGTTCACCAGACCGACCACAGATCCCAGTGGCACAATCAGCTGGCCACTAACTATAAAGAGATCGCTTCTCAGACAAATATATTTTCTCACTTTGCATCCATCCTTTAAACTGCTTCCATATTGCTGCCAGGGTAGGATATTATCCTTGGAAGCATGTTTGATTTCCTTCTTGTCCATGCCCCTTTAAAAAGACTGACCCTAAATGACACAACTGTTGCCTGCAGGTGATTTATGCTGTAAGGTAAAGGCCCTACAATAATACAGACAAAAACAGTCAACAATCATATGACACCCTATAAGCAAGCTTTGGTGACTGTAGGAAGGAAAAACTCCAGGGGAACAGGAAGAAGCTCCGGCAGAACCAGGCCATTTGGGGCAATCTGCTGCCAAAAGTTGGGGATCATGGGAGGAAGACAGAACAAAGACAGTGCGGAAGAGAGCTTGAGATGAATAATAATTAATGATTAAATGTAGAGTGGTGTAAAAACACATACTGAGTGAAAAAGGTAAGAGAGAAACACTCTTGGGAAGCCTCCGCAGCCTACACCTATTGCAACATAACTTAGTAATGTATCTTTATCAAAAAGGAAACTTAAAACCTAATCTTAAAATACTCAGAATACTGATGCTAAGACTGATGGGGAATACTTTTCCACAGAATAACTTTTTTTTTAAAATTCCCATCCATCCCATCCATTTCTTTTTTTCCCCCACTTACCAGTCATGACAACAGCAGGCTAATCATAGAAGCTGAGACTTCCTTCCTCCTACACATCTCCAGGTTATCTGGGGAAATGGTGACACATTCCCATCCCAGCTAAGAGATCTAATCTCTCTAGTGAATCCTGGGTCTACCTCAGGGTTTCCTTCCGGTAGGATACCTAAACCCTCAACGAGAATGTACCCTGGAGGAATAACATGCAGACTCCCACCTAAAAACCAGCAGTTTCCGACTTTGATTGATAACATAAGAAAAAAAAACCCCTATGTGACAGTGGAGAGCATATTTAATTACTTATTACATTTTTTTTATAGATGTTCCTTCAAGATAAATCACAACCATGGATGAAAAATGGGAAAGGGGGAAAACACTTCCAGTAGGGAGCTGGTTGCCAATCTTTCCTTGATAACCAAAAACTATTTGAACCTGCTCCCAACTGTTAACAGATTGTGGTGCCAGTCATGGATTTGCATTCATTTTTTACAGTGTAGATTTGATTTTTTTTTTTTCCATTCCTTTTCTTTCTCTGTTACTTTCTCTATGTTTGTCTTGTTTAACTTTGGATGCCATTTTTTCAGTGCATACATTTCCTCTATTACAATGTTGCTAACACCTGTTTTGCACTTCTTTGGCTTTTTGGGGGTTTTTTTATCTTCAAAAGTTTGTGCACATATAGTATGCTAAGTACAGTGTTATAGTACACAATATATAATTTGTTATCACCATTAAAATTTATTGTTAAAGAGAAGCTAAAATTGTAGACAAAGAGAAAAATGTAAACATATTAATTAAAGCAAACACACACAAATGTAGACAAACGATATGCAAATGTTCACACATACTACAGTTGATGGTGAAAGAAAGGCAGGAAATTAGGGAGAAGCAGCTGTCGGGCCATTAGCATAGCATTGTGTGAACACCTGAGTCCTGAGCTGGATGACAGCCAGAAAGACAAGCCTAATAAAGAATTCTCCAAAATGAGATAATCATTACACACATCTGGACATTTTTTAATTCATTTCAGGCAACCAGATTACATTAACAGTACATGCTGTTGTTGTTGAACATGGAGCTTGCTTTTTTTGCTGTTGTTCTTTTTAATAAGGCAAATGTGTCTGTGTGTGTGTGTGTGTGTGTGTGTGTGTGTGTGTGTGTGTGTGTGTGTGTGTGTGTGTGTGTGTGTGTGTGATAGATTATTTTGGAGACATAGTACAATACATATGTTTCCACAGGTACACTATGGGATGTCAGTTTCCCTGTGGGGCACACAAACATTTCCCCAAAGAGAGACTAAGTTACACAGTCTGAGTAAGAGAAGTTGGAAAAACTTAAGAACACATGTAGCTCTAGCTTATCGGCAGGTTAGAATAGCTTTCAGTTAAGATTACAGTTACAGCATGGTGACATCTAGGTTAGAAGAGAATGATTGATGCCAAGGCAGCTTTAATATGACATGAGTTATTGTTAATCTCTGGCTCTTTTCCACAGTGTGTCTTTTGTCCCATCTTCCTCCCCTCACCCCCACCATGCCGGTAGATGTCTGCCCCTCCCTTGTTCTGTCAGAGGTTTCTTCTTGTAAAAGGGGAGTTTTTCCTTCCCACTGTCACCAAGTGCTTGCTCAGAATTGGTTGTCTGATTGTTGGAGTTTCTTCTGTAGTATATAAATAAAGAGGGCATGTCCACACTAATATGTTTTTGTTTGAAATCGCATCTTTTTCTCTACGTCTTGGCCTTCCGTCCACACAGACGGCGTTTTTGGTCAAGGAAAATGCAGCGCATTGAAAACGCTCTCCAAAGTGGATACACTTGAAAACGCCGTTTTCGTGTCGCAGTGTGGACAGCAACCCCGGAGCCTTTTCGAAAACGATGACGCATTTTAGTCATGTGATGCAGTCATGAGACCAATTAAACTAAGATAGCGGAGGGCATTATACAGCAGTTGGTTTGTTTGCTCTCAATTTTGGCAGCCCTATTAAAGATTAATATCAGTCTGTACATGCTCCAGATAGCTTTTCTTCAAGTTCTTTAATTCTCACTCGCTTTTGCAACTTTGTACTTTTGTGTTACTCGCAGCAACAACTCCACTTCGTTCTTAGTCCATTTAAAACACTCTGTGCTTTTCCTCAAAGTTTTGCAGCAATGTTTCAAAGAGCCAGAAAGTAAATAAACAGCAGACAGAAATGAGGCAGGTCTAATCGTCTTGCGCTTCACGCATGCGCAGTACTGGAATGTAAACGTTTTCGGCTGTTTCAATGTGGACGCACAACTCTGTGAAATTGACTAAAACGATAATGTGGACGCGGAGTGTTTTCAGACGAAAACGCTGTTTTCAAATTTATCCGGGCTAGTGTGGACTTGGTTGCATTCGATTTGATTCTCCAACTCTGGTGTGATGGTAGAAGCACTGTGTTACATAAATTCTAGGAACATTTCATTATAGCATAAAGCTGATTAAAATTTGTGTTTATTTGTGGTAACCCTTCAATGTTTGGGCCATGAGCTTCTAGTTGGATGTGCTCAGAAAACAGCCAGTGATCTTGTTCCTTACCTCATGACGTAAATATTGCCATCATATAATACAGAGTGACTGTTACATGGGACAAAATTCCCAGGGGTACAGTCATTTATCTGTCTGTCCTAAGCTCATTGTTACTGTGCTCACATGACTCTTAAGCTCCTTCACACTTATAATTTTATAATGATAAAAAACATGTTTTCTGGAACAATAACAGAAGACTTTAAGGCTGGAGAAAAACTAAAGCTACGAAGGAAACAAGTACAGAGCACGGATTCAGTTTATTTTTTGTACATCAGTGGTCTGACATGGGTACCCCTCCTTGCTTTTACCTGACAGTATGGCTTCCACCAAGTCACCCTCCTGGATCTGAGAAGCAGAGCGCAGTAGCTGCAGCACGTTGTCTGATGTAGGATCATGACGGAATAGGAGGATCTTCTCGTACATCCCATAGAAGCCGCACTCTGGTAACTAACAGAGACAGAAAGGCATATTATCTCAGCAAAATCTGTATTTCAAAAAAAGTTATGTTAGTTGTAACTACGTCTTTTTCATAATTGCTAATATGGGGATTTGTTGATCGTATAACCATTCTTTATCATAGTTTTGAGTAACTTTGTACTCATTGCATATCTGCATTTGGTCTAGTATGTCCACTTTTTCTCTTTATAACAGTTTTCTGTTATTTTCTCCTTATGGTCATTTCATGTGGATATTTTGTGTCTCTGTACGAGCTTTTTATCTGTGCACAATTGGTTCCTGCACAAAGCTGTGAATCAGGACAATGTCATCAGTTGACTGCTCTGAAAATAAAAACATTTTACACACAGACTTTTAAAATAGCATGAGCCTGTCTTTCTACTGCGATCACGTCAAAGTAAATTCAAATTTGAGAGAGCTGATGAAAAGAGACAAAAAAATGAAGAGTAGTGACGCAGAGAAAGAGAAGAGCTTTGATCTCTATCAACAGATTAATAATAGACTGAGATTATCATCAGAAGGAGATGGACAGACCGATCTCACCAAATAAATTAACACAAATACAATGATGTTGTAAATTTGCAGAGACAGAACTCTATCAAAGATATTCATGTTCCTAATTGTGTTATGATGATATAATAACAAACAGCAGCCTGATAGTCCTCCTACTATTTGACAGTAAATTTGATTCAAATCTACTACTTTTAATTCAAACTGCTACATTTTTGACAGGCTTCCATTTCAGGAATACAAAATCTGTATTAAAGCTGCATATATTATATTATATCAACATCATCTATTACTGGAAAACAATGTTACTTTTATTTTGAAAGTTTAGTTTCTGCTAACTATCGTCTCTTTTACATATCATGTGACGTTGTGGTAGTGATGGATGGCATTCGGCTGTTTCCATTGTCAGATCAAACTCCAACTGCCTTAAAGTGCTATTCCCACTAACTGTACTGCTACCAGTTCTGCTGGAAACCATGCAGGCCATGAAATTGAAAAAATTAATAATAATAATAATTAATAATAAAATAAATAAAAAGGACCAAAGCAACGAGAGACTAGGGGCACAAATGTATGAGTAAGAGATGCAAAGTAACCACAGAGAAACACACAACAAAGTGGAATAGATATGAAACCCAACTCTAGAATCTGTAGCTGTTCTTTCTATTTCAGTCTTTGGTTCCTCTCTGGTGGGTGGGGGGCAATTCACAGGTCTGTGCCCAGGGACTATCTGTCTCATAATCACTGGATACAGAAGACGATAACACTGCAGGAGAAGTTTCAGATGTTTCACTTAAATCGCTAAAAGTGTTGGAGTTGCCAAAGTGCTAAAAGGTGTTAAAATCAGTAAGACTTCAAGCCTCGACTCTACATGGAGTTGTCACTTTAAAAACACAAACAGAAGATTAATTGCTCAAACTAGTCCCCACAAAGACAGGTGTATGTGAGCAAACGCACAAACGCAGCCGAGTGTAACCACAGGAAGTTAAAGGTGCAGTTCGCTGTTATGTTAAAGATCGATGAGGCACTGCTGAAAGGAGCAACACATTGACCAAGTGTAGAACACCACTGAGATTGTTATCGACCACAAAAACACACAAACACTCTTCCACGGTAGAAGAAGACACACACACCATAGCATACAATAGCATACATGAAAACAAAGATTTATATCAAACTTCTATTTTTTTTTTACATACGTCACTTCCATTGCTACATATATGTGGTCAGACCAAATCAAATTTTTTTAAGATACCACAGCACTGAAATGTGATTGAAAGCATCCATTTTTTCCAGTTATGTGGTTAGGAAGTCATTGTTTTCTTTCTTTCTCCTTATAAATTATAAAATTATGAATTCAGCATATGTATAAGAATTACCCACGAGTGCCATACACCTTGTAGTATTCATTTTCTTCTACTCTTGGATCTGTCTGGTAGTCAGAAAACTGAATATTTGATGTACGACGTGGAAGTTTTATTGGAGTAACCTACAGTTAGTGTGTCACTGCAGCTACAGCTATTTTTCTGCCTTTTCTTTCTGGCTCCTTCATGATCAGAAACTTGTCTGTGTGAGCAAATATCAGAGAAGGACAGACACTGTATATTTGTGTGTTTTTTGTGCACTAGATTTTGAGTAGCAGTGAGTAAGGATTTGGCAATGGTATGAACTCCTTATCCATATTTAAGTTTTGGGAGTGAAAATAAAGTCACACAGCGGCACTACTACCTTGGTAAGTAATGTTAGTTTTTATTTTTTCTAAATAAGCTCTAAAAATACTGGAATGTTGTGTCCCCCTGATTTTACTCTGAAATTTCCACCTATGGTGGAGGCTATGGGAGTACAGAGAAGTTACTGTCATTCCCAGAAAAACACTCTGATATGGACATGGTCATGCGCTCAGGCGCTGCTGTTAACATGAGCCTCAGTCTATAGAGTGACTCAGAGTGTGTCAAAACAATATCGGCGCACCATTACAGCAGCAGCAGCGGTCAGAATGAATAAAGGTGGGGAGGATTCCCTGCATTCATATCATTTACACCAAATTATCCAGTTTTGATGAGCCACTGCCCTCAGTATCTTCTTCTTGGCCGAGTGTGTTCTTCTTCTACAGCAGTCCATCTTTAGTGTCCCTTGTACCTGAATTACTGTTAACATTCTAGTCATTATTGTTTGACTTCTGCCATCAACAAGATATTTTGCCCACATTAGCATCACTCCTTGAAGCTGACATGCAAGAATTAGCAGTTTCTGTCACCCTAAATGATGAATTTCAAGGACAGCAGTAGGAGAGAGAAGGGTGAGGAGAGGAAACAGAGAGGAAAGAAGTTGAAAATGAGGTACATAAGAGCAAGAACATAATAGAACAAAAAAGTGGAGACGCTTTATCATACTGCCCTGAACCTTCCTTTCGATCAGCACGCTTGCATCATTATGTGTGTGTGGTGTCACCATAGCAGCGGTGTCGCCGTTGTTGTCATGGCAACAGGAATTCAGGGCCGATTCCTTTCCATCTCCTCCAGCTCTCTTTATCCAATTCAGCTCAGTTCAAGACTTCCTGTGCTGAATATGTTGAACTACAGCATCGTGGATGCTGGAGCCTGACTGACTGTTCTCTTAACATCTTGTTGTCCAACAAATATCTCTAAAGCAAAATAAAATTTCTTAAATTAAGAACATGTGATAAAGGTCCTGATGTCACTTCCTCTATAATTTTCGCCATGAGCTTATTTTATTTCCCCAAATTTTTAAGGCATGTATTCTCATTTTTCTAATCTCTTTACTCCAGACCATGCCCTGAATCATTGTTCCAATTTTTAGGACTACTGATGTATTGGAGTTAAAGTACTCCTCACTATCAGATTCTGAAGTAGAAGTTAATGTTTGTATATACTGAAAAATGCTAATTTGACAGTGAATTAAACTTAGCAGAAAAAATATATATTTATGAATGAAAAACTGATTCAATATTTTGGTTTTACATGATATGGGCTCACCACCTGCAGGAGGAATCATAAGGGTTGGGTGCAGTGTTTGGTTGCAGCCATTGAGGGTCAAACTTTGGCAATACGATCCCCAGCAGAGAAGGAAGGAGTCTTAGGTAGTGTGTGAGGTTAAGAGTTGGATTTACCTCAACACACAGCATGGGTTTTAGAACCAGTCTCCTAGAGGAGGGGCTGGACTTTGTTCTAGTCTGAATTTTCCATCAGTGAAAATTCTTGACATTCTTGCTGGCGCCCGTGTAGTAATTGTCAAACCAGTAGGCAGACAACAGAAGTGAAGGTAGCCGTCAAGCTAAATGAGTCTTTGGTGTGGTACTCAACAAAAAGATATTCAACCAAGCAGTGTGCAGCTCTTACAGTAGCCGAATCACAAGCCGAATCAAAATAGTAGGGGTTCAGTGAGGCCATGGAACAAGACTTTCGGTCAATCTTGAAGCTTCCATCCATCCATTCTCTTTTACTTATCAAATTCAGAGTTGGTGGGGGCTGGAGCCTATCGCAGATGCCATAGGGTGAAAGGCAGGGTACACCCTGGACAGGTCGCTAGTCTGTCACAGGGCTAACGCAGAGAGACAGACAACCATTTTCACTCACATTCACACCTATGGGGTATTTAGAATCACCAATTAACCTACGCCCATATGATGAAATCAGAGTACCAAGAGGAAACAGAAAAGCCCAGCAAGATGATAGATTCAAAACTAGGGCCTTCTTTGTGTGAGGCAACAGTGCTAACCACCACAGCAGCGTGTTCCCCTGGTCTCCAAGCAATTCAGGGAAATTATCAGGTTATTCCGAAGGGGAATACAGTTCTCTAATCACACAGTATATAATGTGTGCAGGGTGCTGTTAACTTCAACTCAGGAAGGTCAAAGGGATACTTTGAGGATCTCCTCAGTTCTTCTGTAGCAGAGGCGGAGTCTGGAGATGAGGTGGGTGATTTGCCCATCACTGGAGGTGAGGTCACTGAAATCGTTAACTCCTTGGCAGAGATGGGCAGTAACGCGTTACTTGTAATGCGTTACTGTAATCTGATTACCTTTTTCAGGTAACGAGTAAAGTAAGGGATTACTATTGCAAAAACAGTAATTAGATTACCGTTACTTTCCCGTAGAAACGCTGCGTTACTGCGTTACTAAAACCATGATTTTTTTGCAAGAATGTCTCATGACAGTGACGTAAGCGAGTGCGACATTCGTGACAACAGCTGTGTGCAGATCAACAGTGGATCATATATATCGAGTTAAAACTAATAAAACAAGTTTTAAAAAGGGACTTTTCCATTTGATTACATTTTGTATGATGGATTATGTAGAAAAAGTAGAATTGGGCTGAAAGATCTATCGCTTTATCACCTATTCAGGTTGTAAATCGTGTTTTTAAAAAGTAACTAAGTAACTAAGTAATTAATTACTTTTTAAAATAAGTAATCAGTAAAGTAACGGGATTACTTTTTGGGGGGAGTAATCGGTAATTAGTTACTGATTACTTTTTTCAAGTAACTTGACCAACACTGCTCCTTGGTAGCAGAACCCCTTGGGTGGATAAGGCTCACTCTAAAGAGTTCATAAAGGTCCTGGATGTTTTAGGGTTTTCCTGGTTGATACCCCTTTGTGATATCACATGGAGATCTGGGGCAGTGCCTCTGTATTGGCAGACTGAGGTCATAGTTCCCATTTTTAAGAAGAGGGACTGGAGGGTGTGCTCTGCCAAACCACACTACTCAGCCTCAAGGTGTATGTCATAGTACTGGAAAGGAGAGTCCATCTCTTAGCTGAACCTTGAACTCAGGAAGAGCAATACAACTTTTATCCTGGCTGTCAAATGCTGATCCAGCTCAGTGTCCTCTCGAGTGTTTGTGGGCGTTTGCCCAACCAATCCGCATGTGTTTTGCGGACATATGACTGCATCTCTCAGGGGATCCTGTGAGAGATACTTCAGGACAATCAGATGTCTTGGTTGTTGTTACAATCCATTCAGTCCCTATACAACCCCATAGCTTGGTCCACATTGGCAGCAGTAACCCTGAATAACCCAACTGCATTCATAACTTTATAAACAAAGGCTGGATGTGTTTGAGGAACAAACACTGCAGTGTGCTACCTGTTCTTTTTCAGCAACTGACATGTTTTTCACAGCCGTTGTAGGTTCAACTGTTTAAACAAAAAAGCAAAAATAAAACCAAACCAAAAAGTTTTATCAATCAATAGGCCAAAATTTGTCACAAATACTGAATGTAGTACTTTAGTAAGTTAGGTTCAGCTATGCCCCATAATAAGCTGGTTACCTATCCAGGATGTACCCCACCTTTTTCCCTATGACAGCAGAAAAAGGGCCCAGGACCCTCATGACTAAATTGGATAAGTGGTTAAAAAACAATAACTCATGGATCCGATCCATGGACTCATGGATAGATCTTTTTTTTAATGGAAACTGTGTCCATCTTGTCTAATCAATATATCAATATATAATGTCTACTTAAAAATAACAGTTATATATTTTAACTGAGGTCAGTTAACCCATCCATTCTCTTCAGGTTATCCTCATCAGGGTTATTGACATAAGCCCATAAGACAAGAGGCAGGGTATATCATAAACAGGTAGCCAGTGTGACCCAGGGATAACACAGACAACCATTCACACTCACAATCACACCTATGGACAATGTAGAATCAACAATTACCTATCCCCACTTGGGAGGACGTCAGAGTATGGGAAGAACATGCACACTCCACAGAGAAAGATCCCAGTCACACGGTGAAGTCAAACTCAGAACCTACTTGCTGTGAGGCAACAGTGCTAACCACCGTGCCTCTGTGCTGTAAAGATTTTATGATTAGGCAGATGGGCTTAAAAAGCCGTACCAGAAAGGGGCAAACCCTTTAGTCCAGCATGTACTTAATTAAATATAGAAATACGTATCTATTTTTATCTCAGCACAAGAAAAAAGCACAAGAATGATCAGTGACATTAATATCAACTGAATCCTGTTAGGTTAGCTAATTCTAAGGACCTGCTGTCACTGAGCCATCACTGATATTATTTAGTTATTTTATTTGTGATGGTGCTGCTAAGGAACACGGGGGTGTTAAAAGAGCCCATGGATGCTGTTACATTTGAACATAAACACAGCAATCCATCCTTATAACATAATGAGGACAAGAGTAGGCTGTCACTATAAAAACAGAACATGAAATAATCTTCAAATGTGCATGCACTTGTTTTACTTGTAGGAACTTGAATCCATATGTGGAACTCGACTTCAAAGTCAACCCAATGCAGAAAACTACATGTGTGGTATTTATGAAAAATTAATGTTCCTGCAAAGGTGAGTAAAATCTACAATTAGCTCCTTAACAACACAACAAGACTGCTATCAAAAATGATTTAAAGTCTCAGTCTAAATGCATTACTATTTGTAAATTTTGTAAACAATTTAAAGTTAAAACTTAATAGCAAATAAGTATGAGACATCTAAATAGTCTAATGTGTAATTTGGTTGCTTACGTGCCTATAAATAATATGAATAATATATGTTAATCAGATTATGCACCACTGCATGATTTTCATTTAAAAAACAAAACAAAACAAAAAACAAAATATTTATTTTTTATAAAAGGGCATCAGACCAGACCCATGGCAGTGTGCATATGCACATTATCAGGTTAAACTTTGTCCAACAGCTTTTTAAAAAATTTCTACTTGATAGTGAAAATTAAATTTTACAAAACACAAGAATGATCGGTTACAAATGTGAAAAAATAATAAATTTTTTAAAATAATGGAAGACAAAATGAGATGAAGAGAAGACGGAAGAATAAAGAGGCATGAATGGATAAATAAAAAGTAAGGAGATGAAAGAGAGCAAGAGCGAGGACAATGACATGGACAGAAAACACACATACATCTGTTCATCTTCTGTCTCATTCAAAGTGTGTATGTCTCATAATGGCCCTCAGAAGGACACTTCACAGCTGCAATCATCATCAGTTGCCAGGCAACAAGGAGAAACCACTACCGACAGAAACACAGCACACTCGGCTTCATTATTATTGTTACAGAGTGGCAGAGGCGCGTGTGTGTGCGTCCATTGTGTGTGTGTGTGTGCATGTGTGTGTGTCTGTGGTATATGGTAAGAAAACCAATCCTTGGTGAAACCCAAAGTCTTTTCTGGCATGCTATATCATAATGTTCATAGAGCTGTTCATTACATTACCATTGACCACAGTGCATGGTATGTTTTTGAACAAGACTGAAAAAAACGTTCATACCAACATCACTTTTAAACTGTGCAGACTGTGGTGCTATGCTGATGCTAATATAACAACTTCCCACATAGCAAGTAGGTCTGGCCCGAATCTGGTATCAAGCTGGCACTGCTGGCTGACTTCTGGCATGATAAGACGTATGTCATCCAGATATGGGCCAGGCCTGGCATAGATGGCACTGTCTATGTGATGGCATGCCACATCTGGCTCGATTGTGGTTTGGGTTATGTGGCCCAGTCTCATAGAAAACAGGCCTCTGGCATCAAGCTGGCACTTCTGACTGACTGGTGTCATGGCAGAGTGTATGTCAGCCAGATGTGGGCCAGGTCTGGCAATGACGCCACTGTTTATCCGATGGCATGCCATATCTGGCCCGATTATGGTTTGGTTTATGTGGCCCAGGCCCATAGAAAACAGCTCTGGCTGGGATCCGGCATCAAGCTGTCACCTCTGACTGACTAGTGTCATGGCAGGGTGTATGCCCAGATGTGGGCCAGGTCTGGCAATGATGCACTATTTATGTTCCTATTTTAGTTAGAAGACCCAAATGCCATGTTGCAATACTATACTGCTATGGTAGCCTACGTTTCAAATGCAGATTTGACAGGTTTGTGAGTGTACACTTTATCCAAAACCTAGTGACGGTTTACTCATCTTTGCCAGTGGGTGGCTGTAACTCAGGAGGTAGAGCAGGTCACCTACTGATCGGAAGGTTAGTGGTTTGATCCCTGGCTTCTCCAGTCTGCATGTCGTGAGTGTGAATGTAGTTAGGAGGCACTCAGTTAAGAGAAAGTGTGTGGTTGGGTGAATGTGGTATGTTGTATAGAGCACTTTGAGTAATCTGGGTGACTCGAAAAATGCTATATAAGAATCAGTCCATTCACTGTCTGAACAGAGTTTCGTCGTGTTACTTTTGCACTATTACGCACGTTGTTATTACATGACTTAATTAAGGTACACATTAGGCTGACATTTAGGGCCAGAGCTGAAACTGCTCTGGGCCAGCACAGGGCCAGCAGTGTGTCTGCAACTGGCCTTGTGTGGGCCACCTTTCGCAAACCAGATCTGGGCCCCCAAAGGGCCCTCATTCTTTGTGGTATGTGGGCCATGTGTAAGCACATTGTGTGCCAGATCCGGACCATACCAATTTTGCTATGTGGGTTATGTCATCAACAGACTTTCCAATTTAGGAATGTTTCATCTTAGCCGTCACACTCAGGTGTCACATTTTATTTGGTACCTTCCAATATATTGGGATGATATGCCACATTTTTGCAGGGGACAGATTGTCTTTAAATCTGGCTTTTATCTAGTGGAAGTCAACTACTGGTTAATCCGCCTTTTGCTACCAGTGCTTTGGACAGTGAAGAAATTTGCCAGAAACAAAAAGCCACAAACTACACAGATTTTGTATAGTTGAGACTATACAGTATAGCTGATACACATAAAAGCATGGCATTGTTACAATTGTCAAATGTGACTAAAAAGAAATGTGCAAATCCATAGCTGCATCCCTACTGAAATCCAAAGCTGATGAAAAGACTGAAATACCATTTTGGAGTAGTTTGACAATTATTGTGAAAAAAGAAGAAATTATGATAACATAATAAAGCTGAGAAGGTAAGAATGTCCCATATGACTAAAAGAAATGCCTTATACTATTATTATTATCTATTATATTATTATTTATATATCTTGGTGAGACATTTGGGACAGATGTGTTCAAATAAAACACATTTTTCATCTACATGTTCAATGCCAGAATGATGAACTGTATATATTGCGTGTTTTTGCTTGTATCTTGTAAGAGGAAGGGTGTTTGTATCAAGGAATGTGAAAAAAATATATTAATGTAGCTCTGATCAACCTTCAGAGTCTAGAACATGTAGAATAGCATTCTTCTTACTCGCTGAATAGAGCAAAATGTAGTTGCTAGTTTAGTTTTGGTGATTTATATCATCAAACCAAGCAGCAACAACCGGGACAGAACATTAAAGCCGATGCAGAAGTGACAAAAAACAAATCCACTTCTTTTTGTTAATTACACACTTTTCAGCCAAGAAATAAAATGCTGGCAGCTTTGATCACTATAGCTATAACTCCAAATCCAAACCAGTTAGGATGCTGTATAACGTCGAACGTCTATTCAAGAAAACCGGACTTACTGTACATAAAGAAATGCACAATGATCATGTTTTGTTCTATAAGGACTGCATTGCCTCAGCCAAATCTGCTTACTACTCTGGTTTAATTAGTTCTAATGAAGGTAACTCCAGGTCCCTCTATTCATTGTTCAGTAACATTACAAAACCTCCAGACACATTCCCCTCCCAGATGTATTCTGTTGATTTTTGCAATTCTCTTATCTCTTTTTTCACTTGTAAAATCTCAGACATTCACCGTCAACTTAACTCTTTAGGAGCTCCTGACTCTGAAGTAGACTTCCTGGTTCCCCCACTGTCTTCCTGTCAGCTATTTTCAAGCTTTACTCTTCCCTCCATAACTGATGTATCTAATCTCATTAAAAAATCTAAGCCATCCACCTGTCAACTTGACCCTCTCCCTACTGTGTTAGTTAAAGCCTGTCTTCCCTCTTTAGCACCTCTCATAACCAATATTATTCATTCCTCCCTGAACACTGGGATTGTTCCTGAAGCACTGAAAAAGGCTTCTGTTATTCCAACTCTCAAAAAGCCTGGTGCAGACCCCAATAACTTTGATAATCTTCGCCCTATATCAAATCTCCCCTTTATTTCAAAAATTCTTGAAAAAGTTGTCGCCGCCCAGCTTCATTCACATCTCAATGACCATAATCTCTATGAACAATTTCAATCTGGTTTCCGCCCCAATCATAGCACAGAAACTGCTCTGTTAAGGATTACCAATGACCTTCTGATGGCAGCTGATTCTGGTCTCCTATCCATTCTCATCCTTCTTGATCTTAGTGCGGCGTTTGATACCATTTCTCACAATATTCTCCTGAACCGGTTAGCTTCCATTGGTATTAGTCATACCCCACTTACCTGGTTTACCTCCTATCTCTCAGACCGCACTCAGTTTATCCAACTTAAATCCCATTCTTCAGCTCTCTATCCTGTTTCTGCTGGTGTGCCCCAGGGTTCAGTATTGGGGCCTCTTTTATTCATTATTTATATGCTTCCTCTTGGTTATATATTCCGAAAATATAATATAAATTTTCACTGTTATGCCGATGACACCCAGCTCTACCTTTCTTCTAAACCCAATTCATCCCTCCCACCTACCTCCCTCTCAGACTGTCTTATTGAGATTAGATCCTGGTTCTCCTCCAATTTCCTCAAACTTAACAGTAATAAAACTGAAGTTTTACTTGTTGGTACACCATCTATCTTAACCAAATCCCACAGCTTTTCCATTAACGTTGAAAATTCTCCCACCCTTCCCTCCCCTCAGGTTAAGAGTTTGGGTGTCATACTTGATAATACTCTTTCATTCCAGTCTCACATTAATTACATAACACGGTCTGCTTACTTCCATTTACGTAATATTCACCGACTCCGTCCCTTCCTTACTCCCCATGCTGCTGCCATCCTTGTCCATAGTCTTATTACATCCCGTATTGATTACTGTAATTCCCTCCTATTTGGTCTCCCTAAAAAGGTCCCTTCATAAACTCCAACTTCTTCAAAATTCTGCAGCTCGGGTCATAACTTGCACTCCGTTAAGTGCTCATATTACCCCAGTTCTTCAGCAGCTTCACTGGTTGCCCATAGAAGCCAGGATAAATTTTAAAATCTTACTTCTTGCATACAAGTGTATCCATAAATCTGCTCCTTCATATTTGTGACCTGCTCCATATCACCACTGTTTCCCGCACTCTCAGATCATCATCTGCTATTCATCTTACTGTTCCGTCCTCACACCTTATCACTATGGGGAACAGAGCTTTCAGTCGCTCTGCTCCTCGGCTCTGGAACTCTCTTCCTCCTGCACTAAGAAATATTGACTCCCTCTCCGTATTTAAGACACAGCTCAAAACACATCTGTTTAAACTGGCTTATTCGCTTTAATGCTGATTTTATCTGTTGTCACGCTCTGTTTTGTAATTTTAACTTATTTTATGTATTTTATGACTATTGTTCCTTTTATTAATTGTGTTTTTTGTAAGGTGACCTTGGGTTTCTGAAAGGCGCCCTCAAATAAAATGTATTATTAATATTATTATTATTATTATAAAATCCCACATAGCAAAATTGGCATGGCCCAGACCTGGCCCACACAATATGCTTACACATGGCCCACATACCGCAAATAATGAGGGCCCTTTGGTGGCCCAGATCTGGTTTACCAGAGGTGGCCTACACATGGGCCAGCACAAGGCCAGTTGCAGACACACTGGTGGTCCTGTGCCGGCCCATGTGTGGACTACCTCTGGCAGACCCTGATTTGGGCCACCAAAGGGCCGTCATTCTTTGCGGTATGTGGGCCATGTGTAAGTTGTGTGCAGCCACGGGCCAGTTGCAGACACACTGCTGGCCCTGTGCTGGCCCAGATGTCAGCCTAATGTGTACCTTAATCAAGCCATGTAATAACAATGTACCGGAACATAACAGTGCAAAAGTAACATGACAAAACACTGTTCAGACAGTGAATGGACTGATTCTTTTATAGCGCTTTTCTGCTCTCTTGGATTACTCAACGTGCTCTATACAACATGCCACATTCACCCAATCTCTCTAAAGTGAGTGCTTCCTAACTACATTCATACACATGCAGACTGGAGGAGCCAGGGATCAAACCACTAACCTTCCGATCAGTAGGTGACCTGCTCTACCTCCTGAGTTACAGCCACCCACTGGCAGAGATGGGTAAACCGTCACTAGGTTTTGGATAAAGTGTACACTCACAAACCTGTCAAATCTGCATTTGAAACGTTGGCTACCATAGCTGTATAGTATTGCAACATGGCATTTGGGTCTTCTAACCCGATCCTAGTTCTAGCAACATTCTCTTTCCCTTTCTGAACTCATCTGAATAAGCGCTTGCAGACAAATCAGATCTTCACTGTCAATTATTACGGAATTTTTACTATTTAACATAGCCAGAACATATAATGTAATGTAATTGTAAGGCATAAGTACATTCTAAGACACCTGGAAGGTAACATCTACTACACTCCAAAACTATGGCAAAATGCAACCTAACTTTTCTTACACATCTTAAGCATCTTAAACATTTTGTTAGTCAGTTGAAATAAACTGAGTGCTTAAAAACACGCATTCAACAAGCTTAAAAATAGAGAAAAGCAATCGTTTGACCTGAGTCACCACAAATATTATTTACTCTAACATCAACCTAAGACATAAAAAGACCATTATTGTATTCCCACTTTAACATTATTCCTGGTAAATACTGAATTGATAAAGTGACTCTGCTGCTGAAATGATGAAATGCATTATAGAAATAAAACACAAAATTCAACTGGTTCCTCTATCACAAGTCATATTTTTATCACAACAGAATGTCATTGTGCATGGCATATTACTCTCATATTATGGACGTTTATTACTAATGATCAGAGTGTTGGGGTCTCACTGGTGAAAGTAAGTCTATTACTGTTACATTACTTCCACAGTACTCCATAAAATGACCTGCAACCCATTGTCACATAATTAATAATGAGGACATATTTATGATCTTTCTTTTAGTTTTTGTTATCTATGAACACAAAACTGACAACAAAATGCACAGTTAAAAATCATCCCACAGTGATTCTACTGGTAGAAATGGAGGCTACAATGCTGCAAGCCTGACTGCTCATCACTGTGTTTATTACTCGAATTTGCCTTAGTTCCTGGCTGCTGGGGCCAGCATACATTTAGCTATAACATCCCTGTAGGTTTTTCACTAGCTTTTTGTTAGCATGCTATCTGCGCAGATGTTTGCAAAGAATTGTGTTAGGAACACAATGCAATTGTTTTTGTCCTAGAGGCAGTTTGCACTTTACCATTGCATTCTTGTTCTTTTGTGCAATAAAAATAAAAGTACTGTCTGTATCTCTACTCCCCAAAAACTGTAGCTCAGCTCATACAACCCAGTGCACAGGAAGAAAAAACTTTGTAACTTTCTGTCAACAGTTACAATTTTTTTGTCAACAGTTACAATTAACTGTAATGTAATTACTTAACTTCGTGCTGCATTACTGAAAAAATGTGATGTGATTACAATACACGACACTTTGGAATGCACTACACGCACAACAGCTAAGGGGCCACTGGTATATATTACCCAGTCCCATTTATAAAATTAAAATTAAGATAAAATAATAGACATTAATTGCAATTATATTGATACTGAAGGGCTTGATGTTTTACATTGTAGCTTTTGGAGTGGACGTTGGTTTGATTAGGTGTTGGAGAAAGAGAAAAAGTAATTTGCAACAACATTATTGTTATTTGTGGAAATAAGAGAATAAAAACACGCCTGCATTCATAAACTCCTCTGAGATTTCTCTCTGCTTGCCTATGTGAGAAATAGGACATCTATCACATTCATAAGGACATCGACACTGTCTGTGTGTGTGTCAGCGTGGTTTAATTATGAGTGCTCGGTAACAGCTTTGCAGTTCAATTCAGTTCATAAAGCAAAAGCCAGAAAAACAGAAAAACCCCTGCAGAGCGAGTGAACAAAGGCAGAATTAATCATGTTTCCAATGAGAAACAAGCCTCAGAGTGAGTCACCAACTGACTAACACTCCTTTCCAGACTCACATACTGTAGGCTTTACACATAGAGCGAAAAACTGCTAAACACACTGCACGCCATCAGAGAAATGTTGTGTGTTCATGTGTTAGTCTGTTCAGCAGCAAAGGCTTGCTGCTGCACCTCAAATCTCCTGCTGCATGTAACAAATAAAAAACACTGTATCAAAAGTCTAAAAATGCAGCCATGTTTGCGAGGATGGATACATTCGAATGCCTTATTTGAGCATCTGATACATTGTCAATACAGTTATTTTAAAACAAACAATTCATGAAACTGTTTGTCAACAATAAATCTTTTTTAACAGCAATTAACTTAAACAAATTACCCTCGGTGATATACTAAATTCTTTTGTGCCAAATTTTGTTTCATCTGCTGGTGAAAGAATCGAATAGAAACCACCATCCTTATTATTGTTGACGTATATAACAAAGCTTAATATAAGCTTTGTCACAACTAGTCAGCATTCCTGAGGTAAAGTTGCTGTACTGGAAACAAACCTGTATAGTGTATAAAAACTGATTTGTAAAGGTGTGGAAAGTGACATAGCAACAGTATTCCCCTTTCTACTATTCTAAGCCTATGTGTTAGTTCAGTATTAAGCTCTGCAATCATCTGCCCACTTCCCTAGGTGTTCAGCTTCTTTACATCACTACCGCTCTCCCACACTGTCAAACTCAACACTGGCATCGTTGTTCCAGTCCAATCATCTTCTTCCTCAACTGAGCCAATCAGACTCACTTCTGTGTGGTTTAAATCACAAACCACTTCTGTCATTCTGCCTTTCATACATGCAGTGGTGTTTATGATGTTTCTTTTGTCATGCTATCACATTTTTAATCATGTGTCCCCCTCTTAGTGACATCCTCGAACCTATTCCTGATCAAGATCAGCCAGAGCCATTTGAATCCTCATCTGTGTGAAATTCTAGTAGAGGGAGCTCCTGTATTGTGTCCCATCAGAAGTACTCTTCTCTGCATCTTCTTGCCCAATCATAGTGCATGAGAAAATATGAGAGCTTGCTGTTGCATTAGACATGACTCAGTCTGGACTGCAAGTCAGTCCACCTCCTCAACAAACCCCCATTCCTGCTGTTTCTGCTCCTTCTAAAACAATTACGTGCAAGCAAAATAGAACCAGGAAGTCTGCTGCATCACCTCCCCTTCCACAGGAAAAGCATAAAATTCCGTGAAGCTCGGATCCTTGGCCATCTACCAGCAACATGGATGTGACGCAGTTATGCCTTTTCTAAATGCCGTCGACTTTCACCTTCAAGTGATGGAGAACCCAAACTGCGTACACTCACCTTTGATCTCTTCCACTCAGCCAGTTTTGCTCCTTGGGCTCAGTGGCATCCTTCTGGAATTCAAAATGTTATTTTGCTGTTATTTTAATGTTCAGGTGTAAAAGACGTCATTTTCAACCTAGTCTTTGAAACTCTCTGATGGATTGTGTTGAATAAAGTTAAGCTTCCAGCTGTGTGTCACCTCTTGGATGATTTCTTCTCATTGATCCTCAGTTCAAGAATTTCAGCTTCTATTCTCAAATTAAAATCCCCATTTCATCATTTAGAGATTGCCTTTTCAATATTCAGTCTTTTGGTATTTGCTTGATTCAGTCTCATTAGGTAAGGGTTGTGGCTCAGATTTAAGGTTCTGGTCTATGCTGCTGAATAACTGGTACAGAGTAAGTTTTTTTATGATGACATAGTATTTTTTTCTGACTCTCTCAAGCCCTTCACAGTTGCACCATCATCTATAAGTTTTGAAGGTATTCTCAAAGGGTAAAACTGAGTTCTCAGTTTTAAAAAGTTATTTTACAAAAAGTGCAAAAACAGTGAGGTGAAACACCTGCATATGAACATTACTTTTATTTTAACATCCAGGACGGAAACAATTGCATTATGCTGCTAACATAACTTTGGCTCTTTGCAAGCATAAACAACGTGCTACTGTATTGTTAAACTAGCCAAGAGCTATGTTGAAGCTGAGTGAAAGCCAACTCAGCAGCCAGACCCTGAACTTCTACAGGAAAAAAAGAAAGAACAAGAAGTGATGAGCAGTCAGACTGCTGCCTCCATTTCTACCTGTTCTTGTTTCTAATATAGAATCACCATGGCGATTGTTTTAAAGTATCTTTGTGCTGGTTTTCATGTTTGCTTTGTTCTGTTGGTTTTGTTTTCATACCTAAATACTAAGAGAAAAATCATGTATGTGTGTCCTTGTTAGGATAGAGATTTGTGCTGATATGTGGTACTGTAGACTGTGTTTAATTGTAATTATGAGACAATGTGTTTTAGTTCATTTCAATGTAACCAGTAGTGTAAAAACTTTCTCCTGGAATTAATTAATATTTTGAATTACTTTTTAAGAAAACTGTTCTGTGTCAACACGTTTTCATCCCAACACGTAACATGCAGACACTATGTGACAAATCATCAGCATGTTGCGCGTTCTGAGGCATGAGAGCAGGTTGGAATAAATCTATAAATTTAAGATTATGGTTAGGGTTGCAATAGAAAGCTGGCAAGAGAATAAAAAGGAAGCAAATAGAAAGCCACGAAGCAGCTTTCTATTCACTTCAATTAGGAATCTGGAGCGTTTAATAAGGACACGGAGGGGTAGCTTTCGCGTTACTATGACACGGCTTGGACCGCGACAAATCGTCGGTATGTTACGCGTTGGGAATGTGAATGCTCTGTCTGTGTAATGTGCAACACATTACTTTGTTGAATGATGAGCCCAACACTGATCACAACAAAGATGAGAAATACCTCCAACATGCACAAACATTTGACTACACAGCACGCAATTAATCTGCATGACTGTAATGCCTTTGAGATGCTGCTTAGCGATGGTGGTGAGTCTAAAAGCCAAAGAGAACCTAATGAGAATCAGTAAAAGAATTAAATCAATAAGTGATATCCATAACGGAATCGGAATTGGTAAATTCTTATTAATGCCCTTCCCTGCTCATCTCACTCACTTTTTAATCCTTTTTCTTGATACAGGATTGATGAGTAAATGTTTCCCTTGGTCTACCCTTGGGCATGACTCTCTCTGCCTTCTACACCTGTTCTGAATTTCCTTATCATCCAGGAAGGACAACAGATTGTTACACCACCCACAGTCTCACTCTGTGGATGTGATTTCTGACTTACCTGTATTCCCAGTGAGTTCCACTCAAGCCTCCAACCCCACTGACCTGCCTTCCCACTCTCCACCACCACTTGTCTCTTCTTGCTGGATACTTGCCTGTAACGTATAACCTCCTCTATGATTCATGTCCGGATAATCCACAAGTAAGGCAATTCCATTGCTTCACAAGATTCTTCCGATATTAAGATTGGCCAGAAATAACACTCTCTTTCCTCTTGTACAGATTATCCACTTGTTTTCTGATAACCAGTATCCCTTTCTGAACTACTCTCCAGTTCCCAGAACTATCCAACAACTTGTTCAATAATCCTTTTAAATCTGACACATGTGAGATAAATCTCTCTTTGGAGTCTGACCTGTAGTTCTGAAAGCTGGCACCACTGTGCCAAGAATAGCAATGCATTTTATTTAAGAAATGGATGTCTTCCCACTATTGATGGCTGACTACTCATTATTGATGACTTCCTAATTTGCAAAGTAATCCAGTGGCTGGTTTGTACCCAGTTGCGGGTCAATTTAATTAATATATGTCTGACACCCCCAATTAAAAAATAAACTAAAACAAACAATAACCTACAACATTAACCTTCAAATGTTTTTGTTTGTTTGTTTTATTGAAGGAAGAAAACCAAACCAGAAAGTGTTTAAAAATTCAAGAAAAAAATTATGATCTGTAGATCATATTCGTTTTAAATACTGTAGTGCAGTGTCCACTTCCCTTTTAAAAAAAAAAAAACTAAAATATATACTGGGTCAGAGAGGACTGTGACATCATCTGTGAGGTCACGAAACCCCCAAATAAGAAACCCACTGAAAAATCCAAACTCCTTATTGCACTTCCTTTGGTCCTCAACAAAACACTTGGCAAGTTTAAAGTAGATCAGAGAGACGAAAAGCGTGAAATGAAATTATCTGTGTTTATGGTCTATATTTAATGAATTTTAAACCCGTGAAAGATTTATGTCACCAATGTAACTTCTTTACATTATGATTACTCTGTCAGGACTTAGAGGATTTTAGAACTTGATTTTAGAACTTGGTTTAAACTCTTTAGTTACCTTTTGGTCCACGATGGAGCACGCCACCTCCCGGACCTGACTGAGGCTGAACTCCGCGGCATCCAGCAGCACGGGCTCCCGGCTCAGACCGATCTGGATGTGGAAGGAGATCACACCACCACCTCCTCCTCCTCCTCCTACACCACCACCACCCCCTCCCCCGGCGCCGGTGTTGGTGTTGTTTGTGCCCCCTGAGAACGGGAGAGGGCTGGGCGCACGGATCAGCGGAGGCGCACTCATATGAGCCTTTTCACCACCGGTTTCTAACTCTGCCAAGAAACAATTAGGAGTCACGACGACGTGAAACGACCGCACGGGTGAATGAATAGGGAAATTAGCGACACGTCCAGGTGGAGCAGCCAGAGCAGGGATTTACACCGTGGAGAGGTGCGAGAGGCTCGGACGCACGGAACTCCCCAAAGCGTCAGAAAAGTGCAAGAGGATAAAAAGAGTTTCCGACAAAAAAGACGACTGATTAACTAAAATAAAACTAACTGAAAAAAGAAAGGGAGCCGCGAGAAGACAAACAGCGCGGGTGTGAACACAGAGGCAATTAGAAGAGCCATAATGACTACATGACTGGACCAGAGAGCAGCGTGGAAACCGGTGATGCGGGTGACAGAGCCATGGACGTCAACAGTGGCTGGAGAGGAGGAGGAGGGGAGTAAAGGAAAGGAGAGGAGAGAGGGAAATGTCCTGGACTGAGGGATGGTGGATGAATGATGGATGAATGGAGAGGTTTAGAATTCAGAAGCTGATGAGACTGTGCGTTCTGTTCACTTATGTAAATCCAGATATTTGCAGATTTTCAAAATCCCAAATTCTGTCTCTACTCCGTCTATCCTCTCTTCATCTACTGTCCCAGTAATTATTACTGTATTCAACTACTAATTTCTTAACAATATATGCAGTTATGGTTGAGAAATTGATTTTTGGATATACTAATCTAAAACTAGTGAAATATTACCTCTTGAGTTTGTCTTTTGCTGACAAGGCATTTGTTACCCTAATATGGATGTATGGGGTGGGGGGTGGGGGGTTAGGGTGACTTTAGTAAAGTGCAGAGGAGGCAAAACACAGGTTGAAACTCTCCTCACTGGTTTGATTCGGGTAAGTGTCGGGCAGTCAGGTTACTGTCTGGGCTTGCCATTTTGCCATAGACCCATTAATTCCCAGTAATGTTGAGATGGCTTTTTACGATTAGATTAATTATGTAGGATGTTTAATGTGGTTGCAAACGTGGGTCAAGCAGTTAACTCAGGAGCAGATTCTTTTTTTAAAGGTAATTTTGCTTTCTTCTTGTATGCAGCCTCTTTTTTGGTTTGCAGTGCAGAAAAGCATAGACTGTACCAGAAATGGAATTTGTAATAAAGTTAATCTGTTTTCATGTAACATAATTTTGTCTGTGATTTTCTTTAATCAAGACAGAGATTATTGCCACTGGAAACAATTTAATTTTGTCCACCTAAATCTAATGGATTGCAGTCTCCGCAGACAGAAGGGAATAAATAGAATACAATTAAAAAATAGACTTGGTGAAGAACAAAGTAAGGATGCATTCATTTTCTTTGTATTATCGTGGGGTCTTTACCTTACAATATAAAGTGTGATGGTTAGTGTGATTTCATGCTATATAAATAAGACTGAATTTAAATGACTAAAAGCCCTGTGACGAACTGGCGACCTGTCCAGGGTGTACCCTTCTCTCGCCTTAAGACAACCCCCCCCCCCCCCCCCCCCCCCCCAAAAAAAAAAAGGATAAGTGGAAGAGAATGGGATAATGGATGGATGGACTGACTAAATAATATTTTTTTTATTGAATTTTGACAGACTCTTACTTCTCTATTTAATAAAAATGCGAGATACCCTCCTGCTTAAAAACCTAAAATATTAACATAAAAACATGGTATTTAATAGGAATTTGAAAAATGTTAACAGAACCTAAGAAAATGAGGTGAAAAATGAATTTGATCATTTTAGTCACCTTTTCCCCCTGTTTTTATTTTATGAACTATAGAAAGTAGGACTTCCAGTAGTTGAATAAACTATAGATCTGAGAACAGACTGGGGACAGAACCACAGTAGTGTCTATGCTTGTTAGACTATGAATAATATTGTAAATGTCCTACTGTGGAGTTACAGAGAGGTCGGAGTTGTAGAGTAGTGTGTGAGTCTTACTTAGGCATCAAAATCACTTGTTCGGGGTTAAACAAACATTACAGTTCGAGGTAAATTACAACAGGATCAGGTGGTGAGTAGTAGCTGGTCTACTAAATATGCACATGCTGGAATACAGAGGTGGGAATTAAGGAAGTAGAAATACTTTAGTACTGTACTGAAATAATATTTTCAGATATCTGCACTTTACTCCAGTATTTATCTTTATTTTTAAATATCAGTACTTTCAACTCCTTACATTTCCCAAACAGGCTCTTTATTTCAGGTTTAATACATTTGAAGGACGATTTCAGAGCGCTGCATGTCTTTGAACATCAAACTGAGCCTAAATGGTGGGATGGCATATCCATCATGGTGGCTTATCACATGTAAAGTGATGAAAGAGGCAAAACCATATAATTTATACATCATTCATAGCTCTATGCTCAGGGGTTTAACTGGGCTGGAATGAGCTGGAACAGTATTTTTGGTGAAGATGTCCATAGGCTGTGGTTGCGGTGCTTCAGCATCTAGCTAGCATTACAGAAGAGAAGTGAGCATAATGTTCAGCTCAGTACTGCTCACTGCAAAACAAAGTTAAGTATACTAACTTTGTGTTATTCAAGCTCTCAACATATTAGTGCAGAACAAACAGGTGAGCTTGTTGGACTGGGGTCACTTTACAGTAAAGCACTGTGTTGGACTGGTGGGCAGAGGATGTGATGCAGCATGACACCTTAACGTTGCCAGATATCGTCGGGAATTTTACTTGAATTTGTAGCAAATCCAGGTAATGATGCTCTTAACAGCTCAATTACCGAATGACATTCAGTAATTGATCCAGTAGGAATTCTTTTGTGACATTTTGAAAATAGACGACAGAGACTGACTGGTTCAAAGAAAATAGGCAGATATGCTCATTTTAATTTTAAAACTAAAGGATTCTATTTGTTTTAACTTGAAATTAATCATGACAATAAATAAAGTCTTCTCTACCTCATTCCAGCAGCATGTTTTACAGTGCACCTGTTGCATCTGCAGCTTGATAATGTTCTGTCGGCTCACTGCAGACTGAGAGTGAAGGGTACTGGTTGCTAGGAGACATGCACATATATATACACAAAGACACACTTCAGCCAGCCCTCCTACGCTTCAACCTTGCCTCCATTTAGTCCCGTTTATTACCAAGGATGATGCCAGAATTGTGGCATATGGTATGTGTGTGTACTTGTGTGTCCATCTTTGTGAGGACCGATTTGAGTTTCTGAGCATGAGGCGGAGGATATTTTTGGAAAACGAGAACATCCCAGTCCTCGCTTGCGGACAGAGGTTCAAAAAGCTGGGTGAGAGTTCAAATTGAGTCTAAGGATCAGGTGTAGGTTAAGGCTAGAGTTTTAAAGTTGAGCTTTGCATAAGAGGCATTGTGCCAAAAAGGGAAGTGCAAATGTGTGACTCCAGAGAGAGGAAGAGTCGTAGCAAACAACCAACAGGGTCAAAGCAACTAAATATAATTAATATTAACTTGTAAAAGATTCAGTGGATACAGAAATGTAATTAAATAAAATAGCGAGACCACATTCATGCAAGAAATTTGGCTATAGGGGATTATGTGGTGTGATTTCAAGTTTACCAACCCTGCTCAATGATTCTGAATCCCCTGAGCAACAATAATAAATCTACCTATTCATCTTCATCTGTGAAGGTTCTACCTCTCTTTCCATGCACTTTATCAGCAAAGTGTGAAATTCAGTACATTTATGTGTTAGATGCAGACATTTTAACAAAAACATATACAAAACACACATATATATATATATATATATATATATATATATATATATATATATATATATATATATATATATATGAAACTGGAAAGACAATAAATCAATGTTAACATGCTGTTCGTGTATCTTTAGGCAGGTACTGCTGTTTTTCCTGAGCCCTATATTTGAGCCCTTCTGATGTCATATTGTTGTTAAAAGTACAACATTTTATTTTTAGCAACTCCAATGTAATGAATGTTACATGTAATGAATCCATACTGTAGATGTGTGAACGCATATGATTGGATTACTGTTACTCTTGCAAAAACGTCAGGACTTCCCTGTATTTTTTGTGTATTTTTTTCCAGGTTTTGCTGACATATGTTTCCTTTACTTTTGGTTTGGTTATGGATAACATCCTCTAAATTATCAGGAAGCACATAATTACACACCGTAAGCCTTTCTGTAAGAAATAAAGGTAAATGAAAATTCCCTCTTTATGTAGTGAGCCTGTAGAGCCATTAGGGTCTGTGCAGTAGCACTGAACATTAGCTTATTATTATAAAATATCATTTTAATTGTAATAATATAATCAGACAAGAGATGTCAGAAGGATTTCCTAAAACTGATTGTAAAATTTGGATTGGTGTTAGATTTATGACCCTGTGCCAATGCAGTCAAAGTGATTTTGAAAAGTATTTGCCCCCTTCCTGATTTATTTATTTGGATATTTGTCACATTTACATGTTTTCAGATCATCAAGCAAATGTTCATATTAGACAAGATATTCATGTAAATGCAAAATGTAGTTCTTTAAATTATCATTTCATTTATTAAAGGGGAAAAAAGCTTTTCAATTCTATCTTGGCCTTTGTGAAAACCTTCCTTGGGGATCATCAAGATGTCAAGAGCCTTTGTGTTCTTTTTGGTTAGAAGTGTTTGGAACTTTATATCCAGGCATCCATAGATTCCTATGGATCGCATGTTTGCACAGTCACTTTCTTATTCTTGAATCATAAACTCTGAGCTTGACTGTGGAACGTGAGGCCTGCAGCTCTTTAGCGTCATCTACAAGGGTTTTTTGTGACCTCCTGGTCTGAACTAATTTGGTAGGTTCCTGGAAAGGTTCACTTCTGTTCCAGGTTTTAGCCTTTGAAATACTTTGATTAACCCTTTCCAGAATTTTTCCAGACACGCTTTATTTAAGCGATGTCTTCAACAGTTCTGGGAGTAATGAGGCCTTGCTGTGGCAATTAAAATTAACTCAACTTTAAAAAAAAAAACAGAGGTTAATCAGAGTTAATTCATTCGTTAGAAAGAGTGGGCAATTGAGGTGGCTGTAGTTTAGAAGGTAGAGCAGGTCATCTACGGATTAGAAGGTTAGTGGTTCAATCCCTGGCTCCTCTGCATGCCAAGTATCCTTGGGGAAGATACTAACCCCAAATTGCTCTCCGATGCATTCATCGAAGTATGAATGGTAGTTAGGAAGCACTAAGAAAGTTAGACTGGGTGAATTTGGCATGTTCTATAGAGCGCGTTGAGTACTCCGGGAGAGTAGAAAAGCGCTATTTAAGAATCAGTCCATTACCATTACTTTTTCAGATAGGGCCAGGATGGTTTGTACAGCCTTTCCCTTTGTAAATTATTCCCTTTATTTTGTATTTATTCAGATTATCTTTGTCTGATATGCAATTTCTGGTGATTTAAATGCGACAAATATGCAAAAAACAAACAAAATCAGGAAGGGTGTGTTTCTTGCTGAAAAACCTTTAGCCTGAAGGCCCTGCCTCCCATTCTATTTTTAAATGCCTTTGGAACCACAAGTAGCCAGCAGTCTTAAATTGCATAATTTTAGTTTCATTTTGTTGATTATCCTTTTTCTGCTCTGACGTGTCAGAACGTGTGCAGTAATAAGAGTCTGTTACACACCCAATATTTTTACTGAGCATGTTTGCAGTCTCTAACAGTGTTTTATAACCCAATTATAAAATCAAGCTAAAAACTGTCATGTTTTGAGAGCTGAAAGTATGGTCTAATGCATGCACAGCCGGGAGGCAGGAAAAGTCGTGCTATGCTAAATTCAGGCTTAGAGGCAGGCAGAAAGAAAACAGCAACCACTAGGAACATGACAACACAAGGAAAACAACAATAGGAGACAAAATAAGTCAAACAAAACTGAGGCAAGTGTCATTTATGAATTCAGTAGGCCTGAATTGATAATTGGCAGCAGTTGTGTATGACAGCTACAACCAGAAGTCTAAATGTATGTAAGGGGTTAAGAGAAAAAATACACTCACTGTAAGCAATACCAAAAGATGGAGAAAGACTCAGTGATGTAACCTGCTGAAATGTTCCATTGTGATCCTTAAACTGAGCGTTTTCATCTCTGCCATGAAAACCATTTAAAGGTTTTTAAATGATGTAAAAAGACAAGCTTGGATCTAAACTGAAAGTCACAGCACAGTTACTGATTTTTTCTCAGTCACAAAGTAAATTTTACAATCATTGTTTGTCCTAAAAAGGACCACAATTTAAAAAAATAGGTATCATGTTGCATCCTGTAGCACTAAAAACTAGTGTCGGAGCCTATAAAAACAGGAAAGTATTAAGTAAGTTCTTAGAGCAAGGGGGTGTTGGAGTTTGTGGGAAACTCCAACACACTCTGAGTTTCCAAGAACATCCCCGAGCAGGTCAATGTTTTGGTGAGCTGGCATGACAAGGGCTCAGGCTCACTGAGAAACGTGCCCATACAGGAGCAACTTCCCAGACAGTTTTGGAATTTCAGCCAAACTTTGCTCTGCACAGTAAAGAACAATGACACTCACACAGCATATTCAAATTCACAGAAGCAAACAGTTTGTTTCAGAATTGGGTATTTGTTATAAATCATTTTTAAAAGTAAATGGATCCAGGTACACTGTGTCCCTTATGAAGGACAAATGAACTAAGAGGGAATGATTAGATTACATTTTCAGTCTGGCAGAGAGGACGTGCTGTCCAGCTATGACTACATCACAAGTTCTGCTAAGAATGCTTGTGACATCCAACAACATTTCATCTTTAACAGTCATAAATACAAATCTCTAAAATCATACTCAGCTCTGGCATGTTGTTTTCCACTCTGCGTTTACTTGCAAGCGATTCACTGTGCCAGAGTTCATCTCCCCGTGGATCCATCCAGGCTGAAAATGCACAGTTTGCAAGAATCTGTATTTTTAGAAACATTTGCTAAAGCAGGACAATGTTGATGACTCGTAGCAGATGATGCTTTGGCAGAAAACTTCACGATGGGAGAAGTTGGTAACATTTTATGATAACTACAATCATTAATAAGGTATTAGTAATACTTCATCATTTATAAAGCATGACTCCTTCTCAGTATGTCAGTTAAAAACATGGATATAAATGGATATAAACATAGTTTGGTGTTGCTTTTTATATTACATTTTAATGTCAGTATTTTTATACTTTAGCAATTTCTTAATAAAATATTATATAAATTGCAAAAAACTTTATTTATGAGCTGTTAATGGTTCAACAATGTCTTTAGATGCACATTTATACCTATTTTTTTGTGAGTGTGTTAGTGGAGGTTTTATAACGACTTATTATAGCTGGCTTTAGTCAAACAAGTCAGTGTTCAGTCTGGTTTAGTTCCAAAGTGCTCCTGGATTAAACTCAGCTGAAATGAACAAAGCAGGGATGGTCTCCTTGTCCAGCACAATGAAAACTCAGAGCAGCTCCTCACAGTAAGGAGGTGACCAGATTTAAAGGCGTCTTCCTTTGTCGTGGCATTTCCATTGAAGCTCAGTTTCTTCTCTAAATTGCTTTGCGATTCTCAATGACGAAGCAGGTGGCTAACCACCCCAGGAGCCTGGTCACCTCGTTACCCGAGGAGCTGCTCTGAGTTTTCACTGTGCTAGAGGAAGAGACTATGCCTAACTTACATAATTAGAATTTAAACTGACTTGACGCTGACTTGCCTGACAGCTGAGATCAAAGGAACTGAGATCATTTGTTTTTTTTCTCTTTTTTCTTTCTCAATAGGTGATCCAGGTGATTGATATATGTATTTTTTGTCTGCTTATTTTGTTGGTTTTTGTTCTTTATCACCATTCCTCTTCCCCGCTGTTTTTCTTTCCCCATTTCTTTCTCCCCTTTCTTTTCCCCAGTCAAGTCTGTCCCGTATTTAGCAGGTTAAAATAAAATAAACAATAAAAGGTGAATCAAATAGACGAATACTGCAAGGCTGGGTTGGTCGATTTGGTAAAGTAAATCCGTTGGGCATCTTTCTTTGCCTTTAGACAATAATTCTGATGCCAAAAAATCCCAGACTTTTAAACATCCTGGAGCAATTTTCCTCTTTACATATCAGGTGATACTTTATAAATAGGGGAAAGCCTAAAGTAGCTTTTATCAGTGAAATATGCATACTTTGTTTGCAGTGGTTACCCTTGTTTGTGAAGCAGTGTGGCTTCAGGGTGTACTTATATCCACATTGATTTCATTATTTTAAACTTCAGCCTTATTAATTATGAGCGTTAACCAATGTGTTTATATTTGACAGAATATAAGAAAAAGCATTGACTCACTTTTAAGAATTCATTTTGGTTTAAAATCTCCCCCAAATAAACTGTGATTAGTTTAAAAATATTAATATAATTTTTTGTTTGACCTCTGGATTTCCTATTTTCCATGTTCTATTTAAGTTGGCTGCTGAAATTACTTGTCTCTCACATTTGTTATAAGGTGGTAGAAATGGTGTAACTGTAGCTTCCCTTCTCTGTGTTCGTTTCATTAAAATTCCTCTCTGTGTGCTGTGTGCTTGCCTTTCTGTCTGCCCCCACTCCCAGAGTTTTACCTTTAAAGGTAATATTCAGTATTTCAGACAACGATTGGATCATTTTCTATATTTTGGTCAGTATATAAATAAAAGGTATATGCAATAAGCTGATTACAATATGAAAATAGCTAATTACAAGTTGTGCATTCAAAAATGTAGATTACTTATATAAAAGTTAGAAACATTGTTTCTTTATGGCCTCTCTGAACATTTCTATGGTGATTTTCTGTTAATATAAAGTTATTTCTTAATGTTTTATGGTACTGATCTACCAACTCCTCAAAGGGTAATGAGGAGAAGACTCATGGACAGAGCGGGTAACCTCTGTCCATGAATGATGTGAAATAGGTTCATTAATAATGTGAGGTTCTGTCTTGGACCATCCAGCTCTCTCTTGAGACAGTTCATTTATGTCCAGCAGCACAAATATACATTTTGCATTTTACCAAGGGTCAACTCGAAATTAGATATTCACAGAAAATAAACCATATGATCCAAATTTGTTCCATAATTTCCATCTCCTAAGCCCTACCAACTGTCTTTAACTGTAAAGCCATAGATTTATTCCCTGAACTCGACAACACATTTGTTTTCTGAGTTAGAGACAAATGAAAGAATCTTTCTAACTGAATCATAATACGAGGTGAGTCAGCAGCTCGACAGTCTGCTTTTAGGAAATCCTCCCACTCCAAGCCTGACAGCTCTTCCTGAATACTTGCCTTCAGTGACCCACTCACTTTTTGCGTGCGTTATAAAAATAGCTTAATACATGCATGCCCACAACAGAATGTGTCTTCCCCATCAGCAAAGCTATCTACTTCCAGTTACCTTTATATGCTAATAATTTGTTTGCCATTTCCTCAACAGCTTATAAATCAGTTTCATATACAAAACTGCTAAAGAAAAACTCAGTCAGTCAATTAAAACCAATCAACCAACAAATCAGTTACACTAGTATCTCAGATTTGTCCACTGTTTCCATAGTAAAGTGAGATCAACACTGTAGCAGCTCTGGACACTGAACTGTCTCCTCCATGGTCACTATCATATAATGTGTGAAGCACACTGTGACATTAACAACTCGGAGCAGATATGTTTGTTTGAGTTCTCTCGGTCCATCTGGGGGCCCAAAAAGTTGACAGGACCTGAAATCAGCAGCTGAGGCCCACGGTGTGAAAACATGTCGGCTGAGAGTCACAACTTAGAGCCACCAGGGTAAAACTGGACCACATGGAGTGATACAAGAATCCCGCTGCAAGTTTCATTTAGTGTGGAGCTGAATGTGACACAAGGGGGTCTTACCTTATTGAATGAAAAACCAGAGAGATGTGCATGTTTGAGCGAAATGTGTTTCTGAAGGTGTTTTTATAGTGCATCAAACAAACTGAACAAAAGGCTGGAAAGAGGACAAGAAGAGCAGCAGGGGGTGGGAATTTCCCTGATTCCGCACAGAGAACCAAATAAAGCCTGTTATGGGAGAATTCTGGTTTAGTTGGTGCACTTTCTTTGGAACTAGCTTTGCATTCAATTACATCCCAAAAAAGTGATGTGATTTTTAAATGAACCATTTTGAATGTTTGTTATAATTTAGAAAAATAAACATGGAACTTGACATGGATTGGACATTTGCTAACTACACTAGGGATTTTATTTCAGGGGCACTGCCTGATGTAAACACCATTGCTCACACTCACCTTTTTTCTTCAAGTAAGGCTCGTGCTAAGCTAATTATATCCCATTATATAACACACAAAATTGCATATAGTTATAGTTGAAAATAAGGTACCCTTTCTATCATGGAAGGGATGCACAGATGAAAACAAACAATTACTTGGCAAAAGTTGTCATACTATTGTAACTGTGCACTTTCTTATTTCACTGCTAAAATAATGGAAGCTCATATTAAACGTGGACAAAGTTTTACGTTATGAGGTCAGCATACATGAAAGTAATTTTTATAATGTCAGTGAAAACATTATTCTCAGTTATGTACCTCTGGCTGTGAGCAGTGAAACCTCTCCTATTTGTTATATATATTTTTTTCTTTTCTTTTCGAGAGGGGGCAACCACTGAGTAGTTGGCTTAAAGTGAGTCCGCAGTATGGTTCAGAAGTCCATGAACTGACCAAGAGGCTGAAACAAACAAAACTAAGTTGAGTCTGATGTGTAAAAATGTACAGAATATGGACAAAACGAATAAGACAACCGTGTTGCATCATCACAAACAGCAGTTGCTTGTTTTTTAAGTCCCTCTGACTCTACAAGCAATCATCCTGGAAAAACAAAAGACTAAGGATGTACATCAATGTGTGAAACCCCAAACAAATACTCAGCAGGAGGTGCCGACAAAAAGAAATTGTCAAAAACAAAAGGTAACAGGGTGCACAAGTTGTTGAACAAATAAAATGAAATGTAAATGTCTTTGCTTTTACATGACAGGGACTCCTTCCTGTCCCTCTCTCTCCTTCAAAGTTGTAGATGTCTGCCTCGCTCCACTGAGCAACCTCAGGATGATTGGACTTCCTGCAACACCTCAAAACACACTCACGCACCACTTGGTTACTCTCAGTTATTCACACACCATTGTGGCAAAATGAACACAAACCGCTTATTCACACGCGTACACACATATACACTTGTGTCAGAATGAACACACTCCACTTCGGCAGATTTGACACCCACCACCCGTCGTTACATTTTTGCAGCCCCCTCCTCCCTCCATGGGTGCTATTCCCGTCACCGTGGGGTGTGTGAGATGCGGAAAAAGTGCTAAAAAGCTGTCGTCTTTTCCCAGTAAACTTGGTGCCGTTGTTGTATGTTGTTGTGCAAATGTTTTGAGAGGAAGTTTGCTGATGCCGACGCATGGCGAGGCACAACAGTAGTCAAAGGGCAGCAGTAGGAGGGGATTGGAGTACTCCGCAGGAAGTCCACACGTGTCAGTGTGCAGGTCACAGGGCACGCCTCCTGAATGTTACTGTTTGTCTTAATTATTTTCACATTTTCTGAAATCATACTTCACTTTCACAAAACATTCAAAACAAAGACACAAACATAAGACACCCTGTTTGTGTGTGCGTGTGTGTTTTCTTACACCCAGTAATATTCTGTTCCTCCCAAAGTACTCGCATTCTTTCTTCAGCATTGTGCAAAACTTAAGCCACAATGTCCCAAATGTTTTTGTGCATGCATCCTTCAATATTAGATTTTATATACCTCAGTCCTATACCACAGTTAACATTTAATATCTGCCATAACTGCTGACCTGTTTAAAGTTAGGAATGGGGTGGTTATTACCTTAAAATGCTTACTTATCCCTTTTGTAAGGGAACATCACCCATTTTCTTGTTTTCTTTTGTTTCCTTTTGGTAGTATAATTGTTTATTTTTGCAACATTATTCCTTTTTATTTTGGACATGACCTCTATGATTTTGAAATTCTGATATACGTTGCTGGGAGAGGGGAGTCATATTTATGTGATGCTTATATTTCCATCCAGTAACCTGCTGAATGCTAATTACTAAATTAACCTAAATATTAAACATTAGGAATCAAATTTGCTAAGTGCAAAGCCACATTTGCAAAAATGTGTAGAAATGTAGATGATCTGTGAGTAGAAAAATGATTAAACTAGTGTCAATTCCAAACTCGTACTGAATGTTGATTCATCAAAAGAACGCTCCAATAAGTGAGGCTGCTAACCCTCTAAGCCTAACCCCTGCACCTAAACCTAACACCCCCCTCCCTGCAAAAAAGAAAAAAAAGAAAACCATTGAAAAAACCAGAAAACTGTTTGAACAGTGATTTATGGCTCAGGTGTTTTTTTGTGTGTTTTCATCTTCTATCATCCTCTGAATAGCAGCTAACATCCATGACATCTATAGCTTGAGGACTGTCAAAGGACAAGTTAAAGCTGAGTTTCTTTCTTTCATGCCAGTGAGCAAGAGGCAGCAACATGTAAAGAGAAGCTGATGATGTGAAATTAAAGGCTGAGGTGACGTTAGCAAAGAGTTTCTATCCTAAAGCAATAATATCACTTAATGTTGAATAAATGCACTTAGGCTGCTGTTTTCGAGAGGAATACGAGGGGAATGTGTTTATTTGTGTTGCTTTACTTATTTATTATATAATTATTTTATTTTTCTTGCTTTATTCTTTTACTTGCTAATCGCCATACCAATACCAACTAGATTTTTAAATCTTAATATAAAATGAGTAACAGTAAGGTGGACATTAGGTAAGGCTACACTTTTTGCAGTGGACTCGTAAAAATATTTCTGTATCAGTAATATGTTTTCTTTTTGTCTGCTTTCAGAACTGCACATGATTATTTGCAGCTAGCAGGTTGTTGATGCTAACCATCAAGTCTATGAACTAACCTCAACTAACACCAGCTAACAGTGTTAGCTCGGTGGCGAATAGCCTTCAGTAATAGTAATAAATCCCACAGCAATAGTACTTCAAAGATACTGAAGTGGCACATAACCCAGGTAGCTACCTCAACTAAAACAAGGTAGTTGCAGAAGGCTGACATTAGTTTTTAAAAAAGAACTTACTTCCAGATGTTTCTTTAGGTTGGAGTCTTTTGATGCTGAGAGCAGCTTGGTTTCTGGCAAACAGAAGTTGCATTGCACGGTGAGATTTCACCCATCTCTTTCTTCTATGATTATGAAGTGGTGTTGGAATTTCCAAGTAAGAAATGCATTCCTGCCCATGCACTGCTGGCTCTGTTGTGCTGGCTTCGGGTCCATTGTGTAACTGACATCATCAATATTAACAAGACGCTTACATTAGAGCCTCTTATTGTGTGTTTTGTTTGGGTTTCAGTGAGTGGAATCACGAGAGTTAGAGAGGGGATAGCCTAAAATATGACACAGGAAAAGATCGCCGTGTAATCCATTTATTTCAACAAAGTAACTGTATTCTAATTATCATCTATTTAAACTGTAACTGTGACGGAATACTGTTACTCATATTTTGTATTTTAAATACGGTGCATGTACTCCGTTACTCCCCAACACTGCAGAAAACTGAGGTTTGAAAATACATGTTGAGGCACTTTGTTACTAGCAGCCTGTTGCAAAAACAAATATTTTTGTTCCAATTTCCCTTTTTTTGAATCTATACAAATGGCAACGATATTATACTGTGGAATCAGTGTACCTTTTAATGCATTAGTGATTCATTTACAAATTAATGTTTAATTGTGCTTATTTATTTAGAAATTAGTAAAATAATTCATTTTTTAGATGTAAACAAAGGGATTATAAATAAATATTTTGAAATAACAATTAACCTTATTAATCAACTAACAACTGTTAATTAATTAATGAGCTATTAAACATGAAAAAAGATTTACAGACACTCTCAGTAAAAACCTAAAAAAAATCCACTTTCAGATGCAGATTTAAAAAAATAGATTTTCAACATATTTTAAAGAGAAATAAGTAAATGAATTCAAAAACTAAATTAGGAATACAGATTTTTTTCCCCAACATATTAAAATGGCGATTCCGTTCAGTTCAGATTTTAAAAAAAGCAACAAAATCCAGGCTGCTAGCCTTTGTGTCTATAACTAATTTGCATTGCTTTTTTTTTCTACAAGGACCAAAAGAGTCATGGAAATGCTAAATGGAGACGCTAATTTGTATTTTACGGCATATTTCATTGTTAAATCACAAAATGCTTTATTTCAATGCAAGCGATTGTCTGGTCCTTTCCACTTGACCAATAAACATGCAGCATTATCGTGTCCACCATTTTGGATGTGTAACAATTGAAGGAGGCCCCAGTGACACAGAGCTAGAGACTGCTGAACAATCATGTGTCTGCTAGTAATCTGGGAGAAATAAGTATTCCTGACAACCTGCCAGTGGTTGGGGAAAATGACTGCAAAATCCCCAGTTCCACAGACCTACATACTGGTCAGTGACCCCCCAGCAACCACTAGTCGCTATGGAAAATGTGTATTTCCAAACCAAATATTGTGATTGCTTTGGCCACTGCCATATTACTGCAGGCTTGAATGGAAGTAATGGTAAGAGCACCTTTTTTAAGTTTCTAGTGTTTTCAGTTTTTTTCACCAAACAACACCTTCCAGGAACTATTGCCAACCAGTCATTTCAGAGGTACAGTAAAAGTGACAATAAACTTATACAAATAATTAAATTAATTATTTGTATAATTAATTATATGTATTATATTTATTAATTATAATTAATCAATAAACGTATACTTTGAGTCAAGTATCCTTTATACATTTCTATATTTATAACCACCCAGACACGCATCCACATACAAACAAAGAAAAACCAAAGTGTACCGCAATAGAAAAAAAATCAGCTATTAATGGTCCTATAAGAAGAAAAATTCAAAACCATGTCACATGTATTTCATGGCAAAATTGATATTGATATGAACATAACATTCATCTTACAAAGTCCATTCAACAGCAGCAAGAAAAATACTCATTTTAAACGGTTACAGGGATGGAAGTAGGCCCATTTTTGCATGTTTAAAACAAATCAGGTTTCTGCTACAGATGGGCAATCAAGGAACCACATCAGAGAAAAAAGATGTTTACTGTTACCATGCAACTGTTGCCTAGCAACTGTGTCATTAAATGCCCTTAGAATGTTTTAAAAAGGAATGATGACACGAGCATGAGATTATGAGCTACGTATTACAATGAAATCAGATTTTGTTGACTGATAGAAGATGTCTGTGTGTGCTTTGAATGCCTAACAGTAGATTAGAACTGTCTAGTCTCTACGTAGGTGCTGGAAGCTTTCTGTAAATGGTTCACAGTAAATCACAATGTATGCAGTGAATAACTGATAGTAGATCTCAACGGGTGTATTTCTATGACTGTTTATGGACATTTTACTTTAATGACTCTTAGCAGATCACAACAGGTGATTATTCTTTATTTATACATTAGATATTTGCTGTGAAGTAGGTGTTTCTTCCTTGTTTATATTCTAGATCATTTCTGTGAAGGACTGACAGTAAATCGCAATCCATGGTAGGAATGCCAAATATAAGATCAAAACAAGTGTGTACTATGTTAATACATGGTAAATGGCAAATAGACTTGTTCTTATAAAGCACTTGGGAGACACATCCTGTGAATGACTGACAGTAGATGTTAGGTTTTGTATTGTTGATTGTCATTTATGCTTAGAAATATCTACTTATATATGCTTAGTGTTTTATAATTAGTTGCAAGGTACTCTTTGTTTGTATGTAGACGTCATATGTTAATGAACCTATGTATATTCATGTAACCTCAATAGAAGAGCAGTGTTATGGGGGAGCGGACGAGAGCAACTGGGGTCAAGCGAAGGAACGGCGTTTGTCCGGTTCTCTCCCGTGCACGAGAAACATGAGGAACTTTGCCTACTTCGTGTCTTGCTTGCTGTGTAATTATACTGTCTTCAACGTTCCAGCGAATAGGTTCAAGCTACAAACCTATCAGTAGATCACATGTGTTTTCAGTAGATTTTCAGTTTTATTTATGTCGCACCAAATTGCAACAGCAGTCACCTCAAGGCTCATTATATTTATTTATTTATTATTTATTTATTTATTTATTGTCATTGTCAAGAACAATGAAATTGCGTTTGGGGCTTCCATACAACCCAAAAAAAAGAAGAAAATAATAAATACCCCTTAAAACCCAAGTGTACATATTTAACCCAGTGTGACTCCAATGCAATAAGACAATCCTTAGCAATAATGTTCGTAGAAATTCAGACAAAGACCTGAGAAACATGACAAAATACAACAATGCAACCCATTCAATATTATTGTACTGTGAGATATGATATCAGATATATCAGATATATTATCACGTAGAAACCTTACAATAATACAGAGAAAACCCCAACAATCAAACAAGCCCCTTTGAGCACACACCTGGTGACAATAGAAGGGAAAAAATCCCTTTTAACAGGAAGAAACCTCCGGCAGAACCAGGCTCGGGAAGGGGTGGCCATCTGCTATGACCGATTGGGCATGATGCGAGAGACAAGGTATCCTGTGAATGACTGACAGGAGATTGCAATGCTTGCTGGAAATGAGTAATAGAAGATTATAATACTTATTTTGAATGACTTCACTTATGTGGAGTGGATCACAATGACTGATACACAATAGCTATATGGCAACATGTAACGAGACATAAGTTCTTGTTGCAAGACAAGAACTGTCACATTTCAGGGGCCCAGGAGAGATGTGGGGAAACTCATCAATTTGCAAAAGATGCATGTGTGCAAAAGTATATCGGATAGTAAGCCACAGTGCTTCCTGGGAATGACTGATGCAGGATTGCAAGGTGTTCTGTGAATGACTATAATCATCAATTATATCACAAACTTTAAAAGGCAATGAAAATGTAAATGATAATAATATCTGGTCTAATTAAGAAATGTTTAACAGAATGATGAAGACAGTTTCCAAGATGAACAGATTAAACTTGCACGTGTTTATGTAACTGAAAAGTATGCTACGTAAACAAATCGACTGACATCTGACAACTATTATAAAATATGTGACAACTGAAGAAACACACAAAAAGGACAAACAAAAGATGCAAAATGACTAAAGTGAAAGTGAAAATTACCACACTGAAAAGCAAGATGACTACAAAGGGCCCCAAAAGGCCCCCAAAGGCTGTGCTTAACGCACAAAACAAATACATATAAAATGGCTGCAAAGAGAATAAGAAAACCAGAAGAAATAACCATGAAAAACTGCAAATGACCAGGAAGAAATTCATATACATGAATAAATTACATGAATATAACATATTTATGAGGCCTTTGAATGTGTTCAAAAGCCTCATAAATAACTTTTTTGGTTCACCATAGTCAGATTTCTTTATTTGGACTTCTGACATCTTGATCAGACTTGCATAATTTTGTTTTATATTTCATGATTTTGTGTTCTTATTATTGCTAAGCATTTTCCCATGGTGAGTATTTTCACTATAAATGAACCAAGCAATATCTGCAATGCGTCATTTTTTAATATTTTCACAACTTCAATCAATCAATCAGCCACATAGTATAAATGATCATACTTTACTTTGTCTGCAAGTGGAAATGATCTTCTGTTAATTTCATTCCCTGTCATTTTAATTATCCATCCATATGCAGAAAATGAAAGGATAATTAATCGTGTTCCGGAGGCATTTTCATGATCACGTGTTTGCATGAACAGCTTCATTATTTTTCCCCCTAAAGGCATCAACAATAGCAAGTCCTGAAGTTTCACCAAACACAATTTGCAACCTTAACACAGGGGCATGCAAACACACACAGACACTCATCATTGTGAATATCAAGGTGACAGTGCCACCCCCTCTTCGATGCTAGCTGTTTCCCCTTTGAGTTTTATGTAAATACTGATGAGTGCCTATGCCTGCAGCTGAACTGCTGTGCAGGAGCCGTCAGCTTTCATGTTTCATTTCCTTTGACATATGTTGATGAACAACTGGGTAGACGTGGCACTGCAAAAAGTGACAATGCCTGCAATTTATTTGATCTAATCTTCAGTTATTGTTGATAACAGAAAGTGAAGTGCCTTTCATTATTTCTGTTCTTCATCTTGTTTCTCTTTTATAGAGCCTGCAAGTGTCCTCAACCTGATGTCACATGTCAATGTTAGAAGAGATCACAATCCCAATACTTCTAGCATGAAGGGAAGAAAGAACTGGTAGCCATGTTTGACCACAAACCACTATTAATATTTTTTGGTTTGGGACTATTAGAGAGAGAAAATAAAACATTAGAATTCTTCATTCTGTGGAAAATTGGGGGAAAACTGCAGGTCTTACAGCGATGTAGTTAAATAGACTTTAAGTAAATAAGGCCCAAAATTCATTCAAGTAACAGTTTTAAATTACGTTACATAAAATAATACAAAGTAACCAGAGTCAGAAGTTCATATGGCTAGCTCACATAGGCTAAGATAAGATTTATTAGATCATTATTAGTCCCAATAGAATAAAATAAGATAAAAGAAAAGAAAAGAATAACATACTATACAAAATAGAACAAAATGCTTGGCACAAGGTTATTATCGTTAACGAAAACTAACGAAATAACGAAAACTAGAAGTGAAAAAACATTTTCGTTAACGGAAATAAAAATTTATAAAAAAAAAAGGAAAACTAACTAAAACTGTAATGAGTGTTCACATAACTAACTAAAATTAACTGAATTTATAGCAAAAATGTGTTTAGTTTTCATTGATGTGTGCGTGTCATACAATAGTCAAGGGTGAAAATGAAGTTTAGTTTCCAGATTTTTTTCTTGCTGTGTCTCATTATGCCAGCAGGTGGCAGTACGTTAGTCGAGTCGTCTGTGTTGCTGCTCCGTCCACGCACAGAATCATGTCAGGAAAAGTCGGGAGAAAGCGCCAGAGTCCAATTTGGGATTACTTTGAATATGACTGTGTTTTGGCTAAAGCAAGTGTCTTGTAGTGGAAAGAGACAAATTATGAGGGACATTTCTAAAGGGAAAAAAATCCCACAAACCTTAAAGTGCACTTGAAAAGCTCACACAAGAAGGCTAACCTAGCTTATCTTGAGAAGGGAGCACACTCAACCCTCATCCCCAGAAACAGACGCTAACCCCAGGCAAGGCAGCATGATGCATCCCGAGACAACAGGACTGGGATATCTACATAACTGTGTGAGTCAATTGCCTTCAAAAAGTTTATCAATTCACTTGAAACAAAATTACGAACACCCGGTGCTGCAAGAGTTAATAGTCTCATTGGGGCCAAGATATAACTTTATAGTTGCCTGGTATCAATGGTTGTTCATCTGCCTATATTTATTTATTTATTTAAAGAACCCATAGGTGGGAATGTGAGTTGTCTGTCTCTGCGTGTTAGCCCTGCGACAGACAGGCGACCTGTCCAGGGTGCAGGGTATGGTAGCTGGAATAGCAACATACCCGGGTATGTTGCTATTCCAGCTACCATACCCTGCACCCTGCTTATGCAGAAGAGAATGACTGATATGATGAAACTGGGATTTTGTTACACTTAATTATTGCAAACACAACTAAAACTATAACTGAAACTAATCAAAACTAAACTGAAACTAAGGATTTTCAAAAAAAAAAATAAAAACTAAACTAAACTAGCAAACAATTGGTAAAAACTAATTAAAACTGATATAAAATTGAAAATCTGAAGTCAAAACTAAATAAAAATAAAAACTAATGAAAATTGCAAAACTATTAAAACCCTGGTTTGGCACACTTGGTACTATTACACATCAGGGAGACAGGACGAAAAGTTACCATTGGGTATGGGATGTGTGTGTGGTCATCTGCAGTGACCATGTTGTGGAGTCTGACAGCAGCTGGATGGAAAGACCTGCGAAATCTCTCCGTCCCACATCGTGGGTGCAGCAGCCTGCCACTGAAGGAGCTGCTCAGTGCTGTCAGTGTCATGGTCCTGGGTCGTTGACCCAGCGTTTTGTGTTTCCTTGAAGTTCATTTTTGTGCCTTGTGTTTATTCTGATTTTGTATTAGTTTAGGGTTGAACCTGAAGTTTGGTGTATATTCAGCTCTACCTGTGTCTGTCCTTGGTGCTCTGTTCATGTCCCCGTGTTGTGTTGTAAATCAGTCTGTGTGTTTCCTGCTTTACTTTGAAGGCTCGTGTCCTAGAGTTCCTGTTTTGTTCTGAAAGTCTGTGTCTGTTGTCATTGTGTTCAGCTTGTCTCCTCCGGTCCTCATGTGTATTGGGTTCAGCTGTTCTTCCCTCCTGTGTGTGATTACCTGGTTACCTTAGGGCGACCGTGGCTCAGGGGGTTGGGAATCGCATCTGTAACCGGAAGGTCGCCAGTTCTATCCCTGGGCTCTCTGTCCTGGTCGTTGTGTCCTTGGGCAAGACACTTTACCCTACTTGCCTACTGGTGTTGGCCAGAGGGGCCGATGGCGCGATATGGCAGCCTCGCTTCTGTCAGTCTGCCCCAGGGCAGCTGTGGCTACAACTGTAGTTTGCCTCCACCAGTGTGTGAATGTGAGAGTGAATGAATAGTGGAATTGTAAAGCGCTTTGGGTGCCTTGAAAAGCGCTATATAAATCCAATCCATTATTATTATTACCTTGTGTTTGTATATTTAGTGGGTGTCGGTCTGTGTTCGTTGTCGGCTCGTCTGCGTTCATCTGCGTTCATCTATTTATCTCTGCGTTCTATGGTGTTCCTGTCTCTGCGTCTCTCTGCCCCGCACCCCTTTTGTATGGTCTCAGGTTTGTCAGTTAGTTTCTCCCAGTTTAGGTTTCCGTTTGTAATTACTCACGCTTCGTTGCCTGTTTTTGCCACTACCACTTTGTAAATAAACATCACTCGTATCATCAGTCACTGCTGCATTTTGGGTCCTCCTTTTCCTCCACACCACACGGCTCACTCCGCCAGCCGTGACAGTCAGAGACCTATTTTTAGGTGTCTAACTACTTGGTTAGACTTAAACACCCCAAAATATCAAGGTTAAAATTTAGCATTTGCAACCTGTTTCAAGGTTTGTAATTTTAGGATTCCTGCCTGAAATATACATGTACAAGTAAATTATCCTTATAGGCACAAAAAAGTAAAAACTGATGTCCATTTTGTCATGCTCCATGCTAGTGTGTCAAGAACTGTAGTTCTAACACACAAGCTGGACCCAGAAGCAAACACAATACGCAGGAAATGCACGCAGAATAAACTTTATTTCTTAACTAGGTGACCTGGAATAACCAAAGGGAAATGTTAGAACAGAAGAGACCGGGAGATAAACGATTCAGGAACACCGTGATCAGGACCGTGGGAGGCTGCAACAGAAAAGGGAGAGGGTTACTGGGGAGCAGGGAAATGACAGCATACAAAGGGGTAGAGCTATTTATCTTACGTTCGGGACCGGACCGTGGGGACCGGAGGGAGGGGTGAGTGTCCACGGGAGAGGATTGCAGGGAGACGGAGAGGATGATGACAGGTGGTTTATCTGAACTCCAGGCGGGCAGGAGGACAGGCAGGTGAAGGGTCGAACACGCCGGACAATAACCTGAGCATGCGGTAACAGGATTAACACAGTTCATAGAAACCAGCAATTCCACATCAACCTTCGTGAGCGGCCAAGTTACCACTGAATGGTGACTGACGGACTGGCGTGGAGCAGCCGGCCGTGCGGGGTTAGTCCTCCTGATGATCACCTGGAATGGGATGCAGGTGTGAAGACGACAGCCACACCCGTAGGCGTGGGCATCCCCACCGCTCCTCAGACACCGAGCCGTGGACCATGACATAGTGTGTCTGGGGTTTATGCTGTTTGTGCGGGAGGACTTCCAGGGTTCATCCTCTGGGGAGGAGTTTCCTGCATCTCACCTGCTCCTGATTCCAGAGTGATCAGCAGGAGGGTTTTAAAACCAGTGCTGCATTCCACTCTCTGCCAGTTCGTCCTGCTATTTTTGGTGGTAACTAGGCCTCCATGTTGCCTTTCTGTGTCTCTACTCCAGTTTGCAGTTCCATCAGATTCTCTCCCTGCTGTGCTCTCCAGCGCTGGTCCTATTTGTTTCCGCTTCTACAGCCAGTCTACAATCCAAGGGTTCCACACTCACCTTGCTTACCTGCCTGCCCTCCTGCCCATTGTGACTCTCCTGTACCCCCTCTGGACTCTCTGGAACAGTACCTTTACCTCTCACTGTGCTCTCTCCCTACAGGACTCCCATGGACACCCTCCCCATGGAGGACTAATCAATACTGCTCTGCAAAGTTCCCGTTCCGTCCCTCTCCTTGTGTTCCCGGTGTTTAAGCATTGTCCAGCTACAACTGATTGTGAATTTGGCCAACTTTATTTTCAAAATTTTGAAATTGTTGAACTGCTCTTATGTTGCTGGAATGGTATGTGGGTTAAATTAGTTAGTTTAACACAGTGGACTAAACCCATGAGCTACATAGGTTGTGCATAGCAGTATAACTAAAGATTAGTTGTAAAAAAGCTTATGAAAGTGCTACTACTGAGAAAAAATACAAAATGAGATTTATCTATCTTCTGTTTACCTGCTTTAAGGAGTTTGTGAACTTCAGAGAAGCCAGAGGCTCTAGTGTCATATGCTCTGAGGTTCAAGCATCATTAACAAAATAGTCAACTTGCAGGTACCTGACACTGTAGGAAACAATAGGGAAAACAATTTCTCAAAGCACATTGATGGCCTGTTAGATCAATGATTTTATTTATATTGTTCATTTATAATGTACTGATACATGTTGGGGCAATCACACCATGTGTGTGTGTAAAACCGAACATTCCTAATGGCAATCACATTCTTTTGTATTTCTTTGATACATCAAAGATATTCCTCTAAGAATGGAGTTAGCTTTCTCCACAAACACGACTTGAGTTATGTTAAACAGTTATGTTAATTGTTGACATCTATCCACATCTTTCTTCCAGCATTGCAGATGTTCTACCAAGAAATTCAGAGCAACCTGCACACACTTTTGGAAAGCTGAAAGAGTCCAGAATACTTTGGAAAACTGTAATGAAAAGGTATTCTGTAGCAATTACACAAGAATATCCAGTAATGTCCCTGCCTACAATTAAACACATTCACTTACCGAAAATCGTGGGCATCTGCTGTGGCAAATGGGTGCAAGCATTTTACCACAAACTTAGTCACTGCTCGGTGACATTCGTCTATCCTGGCCTGAAAGGAGACACTACCGACAGACTGCAGCGAGAACTGCCAGCATCTGAGCCAGCCAGACTCTGTCTGTCTCTCTCATCATGGTCACCTAAATGCACAGTAATGGCAGGTTTTGTAATAAGGCAGATCGCGCTAACATAATATGCACTGTTAGTTGATTATTTACCTGCCGCATTAGGACGTGCAAACGTTACCGCTGCTGCTGGGTTGAGATTCACGAGTCCGGAGCGGAATTAAAAACATGACATTCATTTAAGGTCATCGTGTGTTTTGTGAGCAAATGCTTTTGCATATTCGTAGTGTTTCCTCCCTTAAATGAAATAGCTACTTTGCAAGTATTGCAAGTTGCCCTGTTGTCATCCGTTCTCGTAAAGTATAATCAAACTTTTGAGCGTTTGAGCCGCCATGTTTCCTGCCAGGTAAATGACGCTCCGCAACGTGGTGACGTCATTCGGGGCGACTGGAATCGATAAGGGAATCAGACCAGACTGACCAACCTGTGCACTGCCTGGATTGATTACAAGAAGGCCTATGATTCAATGCCCCACACCTGGATCCTGGAATGCCTTGAACTATATAAGATCAACAGGACCCTAAGAGCCTTCATCAGGAACTCAATGGGGATGTGGCGTACAACACTAGAGGCCAAGCCCATAGCACAAGTCACCATCAAGTGCGGGATCTACCAAGGAGATGCTCTGTCCCAAATGCTGTTCTGCATAGGCCTTAACCCGCTCAGTGAGATCATTAACAAGACTGGCTACGGATACCAACTACGGAACGGACCAGTTGTCTGCCACCTCCTGTACATGGATGACATCAAGCTGTATGCCAAGAGTGAACGATACATTGATTCACTGATCCACAATATCAGGATATACAGCAATGACATCGGGATGTCATTCGGGCTGGAGAAATGTAGTCGGATGATAACAAAGAGAGGGAAGGTAGTCAGAACTGAGGGGATCGAGCTACCAGAAGGCAACATTGGAGACATAGAGGACAGTTACAAGTACCTGGGGATCCCGCAGGCGAATGGGAACCACGAAGAGGCTGCTAGGAAAGCTGCAACCACCAAGTACCTGCAGAGGATCAGGCAAGTCCTGAGGAGTCAGCTGAACGGTAAGAACAAGATCCGGGCTATCAACACCTACACCCTGCCCGTGATCCGGTACCCAGCTGGTATAATAAGTTGGCGAAAGGAGGAGATAGAAGCCACTGACATAAAGACAAGAAAGCTCCTTACCATGCATGGAGGGTTTCACCCCAAGTCCAGCACAGCACCCTGAGGCTGTACGCTAAGCGGAAGGAAGGGGGCCGGGGACTGGTGAGTGTCAGCACCACAGTCCAGGATGAGACAACGAACATCCAAGAATACATTGGGAAGATGGCCCCAACTGACCGAGTGCTCAGTGAATACCTCAGGCAGCAGAAACCCAAGGAGGAGGGAGACGAGGAACCATCATGGGAGAACAAGCCCCTGCACGGTATGTACCACCGGCAAATAGAGGAGGTGGCTGGGATCCAGAAATCCTACCAGTGGCTGGACAAAGCGGGCCTGAAAAAAAGCACAGAGGCACTAATCATGTCAGCACAGAACAAGCTCTGAGTACAAGATCCATAGAGGCTGGGGTCTACCACACTAGACAAGACCCCAGGTGCAGGCTGTGTAAAGATGCCCCTGAGACAACCCAGCACATAACAGCAGGGTGTAAGATGCTAGCAGGTAGGGCACACCTGGAACGCCAGTGGTAATCGGAGCACTAGGTGCGGTGACTCTCAAGCTAGGTGAGTAGCTCCAGAAGATGCCTGGAACAACATTGGAGATCTCTGTCCAGAAGAGCACAGTCCTAGGAACAGCTAAAATACTGCAAAGGACCCTCAAGTGCCCAGGCCTCTGGTAGATGACAAAAGCTTTAAGGATAGACCTCCTGCAGGGGCGAGAGGGGAATTCTTGGTTATTTATATACCGGTCAAAAGTTTTAGAACACCCCAATTATTTATTTCAATTTAGGTTGGCTTCATCGGGTGAGGGCCTCCAGCTCGCACTGGAACGGTTCGCAGCCGAGTGTGAAGCAGCGGGAATGAGGATCAGCACCTCCAAATCTGAGGCCATGGTTCTCACCCGGAAAAGGGTGGAGTGCCCACTCCGGGTCGGGGATGAGTTCCTGCCCCAAGTGGAGGAGTTCAAGTATCTCGGGGTCTTGTTCGCGAGTGATGGGAGAAGGGAGCCGGAGATCGACAGACGGATTGGGGCTGCAGCTGCAGTAATGCGGACGCTGCACCGGTCCGTCGTGGTGAAGAGGGAGCTGAGTGTAAAAGCGAAGCTCTCAATTTACCGGTCGATCTACGTCCCTACCCTCACCTATGGCCACGAGCTGTGGGTAGTGACCGAAAGAACGAGATCGCGGATACAAGCGGCAGAAATGAGCTTCCTCCGAAGGGTGGCTGGCCTCTCCCTTAGAGATAGGGTGAGAAGTTCGGCCATCCGGGAGGGGCTCAGAGTAGAGCAGCTGCTGCTCCACATCGAAAGGAGCCAGCTGAGGTGGTTCGGGCATCTGACAAGGATGCCCCCTGGGCGCCTCCTGGGTGAGGTGTTCCAGGCATGTCCCACCGGGAGGAGGCCCCGGGGCAGACCCAGGACACGCTGGAGAGATTATATCTCTCGGCTGGCCTGGGAATGCCTTGGTATTCCCCCGGATAAGCTGGAGGAGGTGGCTGGGGAGAGGGAGGTCTGGGCCTCTTTGCTTAGGCTGCTGCCCCCGCGACCCGGCCCCGGACAAAGCGGATGAAGATGGATGGATGGATGGATGGATGGAGGTTGTTCAAATCCAAATACCTTGAAATGGCTACAAAGGTTAGTGGTGATCTGCCAGAGGTTAAAAAAAAGGGTAAGGTTACCCCCAAACTGAAAATAATGTACATTTCAGGATTATACAAAAAAGGCCTTTTTCAAGGAACACAAAATGGGTTAACAATTTAAAACTGTTCTGCCACAGTGGCGTTTGATCAAGCCTTGAAAATTAATGGTGAGAAAAAGGCAATTAACAATGGAAGAGACAGACCATCATAACACTTAAAAATGTAGGTCTTTGCTACAGAGAAGAGTCAAGGTGCACAGTACACAGTTTCCTTGCACAATCAAACAGCACTCAGAAATTGGGGAAAACACTGACAGGAAGAGGTCTGACAGACCTAAAGCCACAAGTGAATCAGAGGACAAGTTAAAAGCTTGCGTGATTGGCGGGACAAAGCTTCATAGTGGTCACAGTACGCAAGTCTCAGTTTATATAGAAATGAACTCAAGACTAACCAAATGAACTTAACCATAATACAAGATGATGTGAAAATACAAGAACACAAAACACTGGGTCAAATGACCCAGGACCATGACAAAAAGCAAAGCAACTAGCAAGTACCACACATTTATGGGAACTTCTGCAAAAGATATAGGAATAACTTCTATTGTAAAAACAATTCCATGGGTGTGTTCAGCTGTTATATCTGCCAAAGGTGACTACTTTAATGAGTCAAAGGTTTAGAATACATTTGATTCCATGATTTATTTAAAAAAAATGTTAACTCCATTTGCGTATATGTATTATGCTTTGATTTCAGAGTGCAATGAGACACTGCATATTTTTCCAATAAAAAAAAATCTAGAAACATTGGGGTGTCCTAAAACTTTTGACCAGTAGTATTTTTCATATGCTACTTCTGCATTGTGGCTCAATTTTGTTCACTTGTTCACAGGCGTTGTCATTTTGCCTTTATTCATTCATTTCTGTTGTCAAAATTACATCCTTGGTGTTTATAAGTAAGTATAACCCACTATATTGTGAATGAACCTATTCTAGTAAAACATGGCATGATGGCATTTGATTTCAGTACACTAGAACTGCCAAGGGGATTATTTTGATAGGTGAAAAACAGGTTCAGATGCTGGGTGTGCAGAGCAATGAGGAAACCATAGCTGAATTATGCAGAAGTGTGTAGAACTAAACTTAGGAAATAAAGAGTAAAATCTGGAGCACAGCAGCCAAATCGAATGGGTTTCAGTCCTAAACAAGATACATGAGGAGCTGAGGGCTGCAAACTGAGGCAGAGCAGTGTGAACAGTGGATGAAAGAGAGGGGGTGCAGGTCTGGTGCAAATTTGGATGCTGTTGTACTTTTATACTAATCAGTTTTTTAAAATATGTTTTCAATTTTGTTGTCGCCAACTGTGAGGTCAATTTTAAAATGTGTGTTTCACAATGAGCACTCTGTTTTTATTTTGGTTAAGTGTATAACTAATACTACACTTAACCAAAATACATTTTTAAATCCACAATCCATCCATAATATTTGATAATAATTACTAAATGTAATTCCATCCAAAAAACCTATAAAGGAACTCAAAATAACAAATCCAGCCTGCTCTCTTGACTTTGATGCAACTAAAATGTTATTCATTTTTATTTTATTTCATGTCATTACTCTTTTTCTCATTTACTCTGAAAATAGTAAAGTACGTAAGGAGAAGGCCAGGTGTCAATTCATAAATTTTCACTTGTACAATGTAAACATGTCAATATTATCACAACAGCGCTGCAGCTTGTTGTGAAAGTGCTGACATATGAACCGCAAGGCTTCTGTGAAAGGTCTGCAGATGCTCTTTGCTTCTTATGCATTTCACTTGACGACCACAAGTCTGTGGAAAATCCTGCTGTGGCTGCTTCTGACTGTGACCCATCCTGCTGTGAATCAATTATCAATTTGCAAATGACAACACACATTTTATGTCACAGATATACACAAACCAAAGGGCACAAACATCCAACAAAAAGAAGCATTTACTCAGAGTAAAATTAAATAATGCACTGGAAAAAAGAATCTGACATATGGTGAGATGAATGTATGCTTCCTGCTGTGATTAGAGCGAAGTTGAATTAAGCTTTTTGTCTATATAATGAATATTTAACATTTAAATGCTACATCAATAAAGAAGAAAAGGCAGGCAGAGTGGAGGTGAGGCTTTAATCAGCCTGTTAGTGATTGTGTTGTGTTTAAGAAACAGACCTCCCACTGGAAACACACACGCCGTTGTGTTTCCCTCACTCCAGAGGACATTACTTAGGCTTACATTCATTTCCTGAAGACTTGACCTAAGCCTAACCTTAAATCCCCTTTGCTTTACCTTAAACAATGCCTTAACCCTGAGGATGCGACCTCACAAGCTAATTCAAACTTGACGGTTTAACTACGTAAACAGATCTGTGTCCTCACAAGATGAACAATACCACTATGCACACACACTTTGCTTGTTTACAGACAAACATTCGAGGAAAACATGATGTGAAATAATCATCTGGAGAAAAACAACAGTTGATATTCATCAAAACAATTCATCAACGCAAGATTTATGAATTTATTTGAATGTTACTGTTACTCTTACTGTGGATTGATTCTTCACTTTATTTTGTTGGTAATTATACAAAAAAAACATGTTCTTTTATTTATATTCAAAACGCTTCTCAGAAATTTCTTCTTTGGCAGTGGTTAAAAGTGCTATTTTTTTGAGTTTACTCACCAAGTTTGAACAGTTTATCTCACTCACCTGACTAATCAGCCAAATCATCTCTAGGCCCATTCACGGACGCTCTTTGGCGTTTATGTCTGAGCTTTGGCTAGACCAGTCTAGAGCTCTCTCTGGCGGTACGTGGGAAATCTCCATTGTTTTTAAGATTAAATAATATACTATTGTGGAGGTATGCAAAGATGACACGAGAGTTCCTGAGGCTCTTCTGGGAGCCGGAGTCAACCAGAAAACGTGTCCCCGAGCGTGAGTCCCCTATAAAGAGTAGTAGTAGGGCGGCGGAGGGAGCTACTTAATTAAACTCCCGGAGAGCAGCCATTTGGCTTTTCTACTTTTAAAACCCGGAGAGCAGCCAAATGGCTGGTAGGCTTTTAGCTAAGCTTTAGCTTCAGCCAAGTGGAAGCTAAATTGGCTAGTCATTCATATGTATATTAGGTTGTTACCTGGGAATTCTGGAGGGAGGGGAGTGGGGGTGTGTGATTGAGGGGGTGGGGGAGCTGCTAAAAGCTGTGAACTTCCTTTTGTGTTTCATCTTGATGCATTCTCAATCATCCAGGGAAATAAATCTCCAAAAGTCACCAACTTGGAGTGTTTCAGTTTGCCATCTTAGGGAGAAATAAACACACATGGGTGTATGTCCTTGCTGAGATTTATTGTCATGAACCGAAGTTCCACGCACAAGCTGGACGGAGGAGCAGAACACACACACAGCGGTACGAGAGAACAAAAAATAAACTTTATTATAACTGAGGGTGTCCCGGGAGGGTAGAAGGGAAAAAAACGCACGGAACCAGAAAAACCGAGGGACCGGGAGGTGAATCGCGCAGGAACGCCGAGAGCGGGACTGTGGGAGGCTGAAACAGAAAAAGGAAAAAAGGATTATTGGGGTGCGGGGAAAACGGCAGCATACGAGGGGAAGTAGAGTACGCGTCTTACGATGATAGCGGGGCCGAGGGAACCAGAGGGAGGGGTGAGGGTCCGTGGGGAGAAGCTTCAGAAAGGTCGAGGCGGCTGGGGCTGATCGTGATCCAAATTCCGGACAGGCAGGTGGACAGGCTGGTGGCTCAAACACGCCGAGCTCTGATCTGAGTATACAAGGCAGAGTTAGTGTTAGTTCACACGGATAGGTTTGCATAAGGGCTTTCCCGCAGGTGTACGTTACCGCTGAAGGACGACTACGGACTGGCGTGGAGCAGCAGGCTGGGCAGGATTAAATAGTCCACCTGGTGATCGCCTGGGATGGGATGCAGGTGTGGAGTTAGCAGCCACGCCCACGGGAGTGGGCATCCCATCAGCACCTCGGACGCCGGGCCGCGGACCATGACAGTACCCCCCCCTCAAGAATCGCCCCCAGGCGACTGGCCGGGACCCCGCCTGCGGAGAGAAGCATGGAAAGCAGAGATGAGACGAGGGTCCAGAACGAAGGCGCGTGGGACCCAGAGGCGGTCCTCGGGGCCGTACCCCTCCCGATCCACGAGATACCGCCAGCCGCGCCCGCGCCGGCGTGCATCCAGGATCCGCCGGACTGCATAGGCCGGATGGCCGCCGATGAGCCGGGCGGGAGGAGGGGGCTCGGAAGGAGGGCACAGGGGGCTGAGGCGGACTGGTTTAAGCTGAGACACATGGAACGTGGGGTGCACTCGCCGGGAGGCTGGAAGCCGGAGCCTGACCGCCACCGGGTTGATGACCCGGTCCACCTCGTACGGCCCGATGAAACGGGGAGCCAGTTTGCAGGACGTGCCTCGGAGCGGGATATTCCCAGCAGCCAACCAAACCTTCTGTCCCGGCTGGTAGTCAGGGGCTGGGGCACGGCGCCGATCGGCGTAGTGCGCATGTCGTTCCTTCGCGCGCAGGAGGGCGCTGCGAACGCTGCGCCATACATGTTGGCAGCGCCGAAGGTGATGTGGAGCTGACGGGACGGAGAGAGTTAAGTCCTCTTCAGGGAAGAGTGGAGGCTGATATCCGAGGGACGCTTCGAAAGGAGATAGACCGGTGATGGACGAGGTTAAAGTGTTATGGGCGTACTCCACCCAGGGCAGGTAGGTAACCCAAGAGGAGGGGTTTTGACTAGCCACGCACCTCAGCATAGTCTCCAGCTCCTGATTGAGACGTTCAGTCTGTCCGTTGGATTATGGGTGGAAGCCGGAGCTTAGGTTGACCTTGGCGCCGAGAGTGGAGCAGAAGGTCTTCCACACCTGTGAGGTGAACTGGGGACCTCGATCGGAGACAATTTCCAAGGGGATTCCGTGGAGCCTGAACACATCAGTAATCAACGTTTGGGCAGTCTCCGCGGCCGAGGGCAGCTTGGCTAGCGGGATGAAGTGAGCGGCCTTAGAAAATCGATCTACAACGGTGAGGATGACACACTTTCCGGAAGAGGTAGGGAGACCGGTAACAAAGTCGAGGGAGATGTGAGACCAGGGCCGGTGGGGTGTAGAGAGCGGGTGGAGCTGACCTGCGGGGCGCTTGGTGGATGACTTATTACGGGCGCAGACGGCACAGGTGGACACATAGTCCCTCACGTCCCTTGTTAGCGTCTTCCACCAAAAATGTCTTTTGAGGAGGTGCGTCGTTCTGCTCACGCCTTGGTGGCACGTGAATCGTGCTGTGTGGATCCAGTGGATGACCGCTCCACGGGCGGCAGCAGAAACGAAGCGCCGTCCGGGTGGTCCAGTCCCTGGATCGGGGTCCCCCGGGAGAGCTCGGCGAATGGTCTCCTCAATCTCCCAGGTGAGAGTGCCCACCACGCAGGCGGCGGGTAGGATGGTGGCGGGGGAAGACGCGCCACTGTCGGAGGAGTACTGACGGGAGAGCGCATCGGGCTTGGTGTTCCGCGACCCTGGACGATAGGAGAGCGTGAAGTTGAAGCGGGCGAAGAACAGAGACCAGCGAGCTTGGCGTGGATTCAACCTCTTGGCGGTTCTCAGGTACAGGAGGTTTTTATGGTCTGTCCATATGAGTAAGGGCTGTTCGGCCCCCTCCAGCCAGTGGCGCCATTCCTCTAAAGCGAGTTTAACAGCTAGCAGTTCCCTGTCGCCGATGTCATAATTCTTCTCCGCGGGGGTGAGTCGGCGCGAGAAGAAGGCGCACGGCCGGAGCTTATTTAGATGCCCAGACCGCTGGGAGAGAATCGCTCCCACTCCCGCATCAGACGCGTCAACTTCAACAATAAATTGCTTAGAAGCGTCTGGGTGGGTTAGGATGGGTGTGGACGTAAATAATCGTTTTAACTTAGCGAAGGCTGCGTGGGCCTCAGGGGACCAGGTGAAGGGCACTTTGGGTGAGGTGAGCTGGGTGAGAGGCGCGGCCACCTGGCTGTAGTTCCGAATGAAGCGGTGGTAAAAGTTCGCAAACCCCAGGAAGCTCTGAAGCTTCTTCCGTGACTCCGGAACCGGCCATTCCAACACTGCCTTGACTTTCACCGGGTCGGTCTTCACCTGCCCACCTGCTAGGATGTAGCCCAAGAAGGAGATAGATGAAACGTGGAACTCACATTTCTCCGCCTTGACGTACAACCTGTTTTCGAGCAGCCGTTGTAGCACGCTCCTCACATGGACATGATGTTCCTCGGGTGTTTTGGAAAAGACCAGAATATCATCTAGGTATACGAAAACAAACACATTTAGGAAGTCCCGTAACACGTCGTTGACTAGAGCTTGAAAAACCGCCGGGGCGTTAGTTAGCCCAAACGGCATCACCAGATATTCGAAATGCCCCAGTGGGGTGTTGAAGGCGGTCTTCCACTCGTCACCCTCACGTATCCGAACCAGGTGATAGGCGTTCCGCAGATCCAGCTTGGTGAAGACTGTGGCTTCCTGGAGTGAGTCAAAAATAGAATTAATTAGCGGGAGGGGATATTTATTCTTGACGGTGATGTCGTTTAGACCCCGGTAATCGATGCAGGGGCGAAGCGTCCCGTCCTTTTTTCCCACAAAGAAAAAACCCGCAGCGACGGGGGAGGACGACGGCCTGATACGTCCTGCCGCTAGCGACTCCTGGATGTAATTCTCCATGGTTTCTCTTTCGGGGCGAGACAGGTTATACAGTCTGCTAGAGGGCAGCGAAGCTCCCGGGAGTAAATCAATGGCACAGTCATATGGACGGTGAGGAGGTAGTGAGAGCGCCTCGTCCTTACTGAACACCTGCCGAAGATCATGATATTCGGGGGGCACGGAAGAGAGGTCTGGTGCGGGTGGCGGGGCTGAGTTCCGTTTCGTTGAGGCGAAGGGAACGGCAGACCCCAAACAGTTCGCCAGACAGAACACACTCCAGCTCGCAATTCTCTTTCCGGCCCAGTCAATGTGAGGGTTATGTTTCTGTAGCCAGGGGTAACCTAAGATAAGCGGGGTGTCAGGAGCGGGAAAAGTGAAAAAGGAAAGCTGCTCCTGGTGATTTCCTGATGCGACTAACTGTACTGGTGCGGTTTGGTGGGTGATATAAGCAAACACTTGATTATTCAATGTGGACGCAGGGATGGGCGGCTCGAGTGGAGTAAGAGACACCGCTAATTTCTTAGCCAGTCTCTCATCCATAAGATTCTGTTCCGCCCCGGAGTCCACCAGCGCGGAGCATGTAAAGGTCTGGTTATTAGTCACGAGGGTAACGGACAGTAATAATCGGGGTCTAGTAGTGCTTAAAGTGCTGCCCACCCGTATCCCCGGACTTACCGGTGGGCCGGGTCGTTTGGGCGGACCGGGCAAACAGCGATGCGGTGACCGGGCCTTCCACAGTACAGGCATTCCCCAGCCCGAAATCAGCGTTCCCTCTCCTCCGGAGAAAGCCGAGAGCGTCCGATCTGCATGGGTTCGGGCGGGGGAGGTGACGGAGAGCGCGCAGCCGGGGGCGGAGAAACACGGATCCTGGGGCGCAATACGGAGCCCATAGGCTTAAGCCGCCACTCGGCATCCCTCTCCCGCAGGCGTCTATCGATCCTACGGGCGAGGGAAGCCAATTCTTCGAAGGATTTAGTTTCTTCGTGGAAAGCTAGTTGGTCCTTCATCTGGTCGGTTAGTGACCGTAAAAAAACCCCACGGAGGGCCGAATCGGGCCAACCCACGGCGACCGCTCTGGTACGGAACTCGACTAGGTACTCCGCAATACTGCGCCGCCCCTGACGGAGCCCCAGCAACTTCTGCGTGGCGTCATCTTCTGAGACCGGAGGGGAGAACGTAGCCCAGAACTCCTCCAGGAAATCATCGTAATCGCAATCACGAATGGAGTGAGAAGTTAAGTAGACCTCAGCCCACGCTAAAGCACGTCCCCGTAACAAACCCACGAAATAGGAGATTTTAGCTGCATCCGTGGGGAAGGCGTGTGGCGTGCGGCTGAAGAACAGGGAGCATTGAAAGAGGAGCCCCCCACACAGGTCTAACTCCCCGTGGAAGGGCTCGAAAGGCGGAGGCGAAACGCTGCAGAGCACGGGGTCGGGCGGCTTGGTTCGCAGCTGTTCCTGAGTGTCACTGAGCTCTTGGTAGCGGTCCTGGAGCGATTGGAGCTGCTGATCGTGGCGACCAAGAATAGCGCCCTGTTTATTAATGGCGGAGCGGAGTGGATCTGCTGGGTCCATACTGGCCAGTCCGTACTGTCATGAACCGAAGTTCCACGCACAAGCTGGACGGAGGAGCAGAACACACACACAGCGGTACGAGAGAACAAAAAATAAACTTTATTATAACTGAGGGTGTCCCGGGAGGGTAGAAGGGAAAAAAACGCACGGAACCAGAAAAACCGAGGGACCGGGAGGTGAATCGCGCAGGAACGCCGAGAGCGGGACTGTGGGAGGCTGAAACAGAAAAAGGAAAAAAGGATTATTGGGGTGCGGGGAAAACGGCAGCATACGAGGGGAAGTAGAGTACGCGTCTTACGATGATAGCGGGGCCGAGGGAACCAGAGGGAGGGGTGAGGGTCCGTGGGGAGAAGCTTCAGAAAGGTCGAGGCGGCTGGGGCTGATCGTGATCCAAATTCCGGACAGGCAGGTGGACAGGCTGGTGGCTCAAACACGCCGAGCTCTGATCTGAGTATACAAGGCAGAGTTAGTGTTAGTTCACACGGATAGGTTTGCATAAGGGCTTTCCCGCAGGTGTACGTTACCGCTGAAGGACGACTACGGACTGGCGTGGAGCAGCAGGCTGGGCAGGATTAAATAGTCCACCTGGTGATCGCCTGGGATGGGATGCAGGTGTGGAGTTAGCAGCCACGCCCACGGGAGTGGGCATCCCATCAGCACCTCGGACGCCGGGCCGCGGACCATGACAGTTATTGATAAAAACAGTACAAAAAACCAACCATTTGTACACATATTTACAAATGGCCTGCTGAGTGGTTCATGGAGCATGTTCATTGGTTCATGGACCTCCCTGAACTAATGGCATTTATTGCAATTGTCATCTTGCGGGGGGTTAACAGGGTTCCATCTCTAAATGACTGCTGGTCAGCAAACCTGGGAAACCCACAGATAATTGGAACTATGGCATGAAACCGCTTCCAAGACATCATGCAACACCTACGCTTTGATGACAAGTCCACCCGCAGTGATCGAGCAAAGACTGATAAGTTCGCTGCAATTTCCAGTGTGTGGGGATCATTTGTCACCAACTGCATCACGTGCTACAACCCTGGTCTACATATCACTGTTGATGAACAGCTTTTCCCATCAAAGACTCGGTGCTGTTTCCTGCAGTATATTGCAAGTAAACCTGACAAGTTTGGGATCAAGTTTTGGGTGGCTTGCGACCTAAAATCCAAGTACATTTGCAATGTCTTCCCATATCTTGGCAAGGACCCCAATCGTCCCACTGGGGAGAGACTTTCTGAAAATGTAGCAATGAGGCTGATGGAACCATTCCTAGACAAGGGCAGAAATGTTACCACGGACAATTTTTTCACATCACTTTCACTTGCGCAAAAACTTCTTAGACGGAAAACCACCATCCTCTGCACAGTCAACAAGATTCGCAGGGAAATTCCTCAATCCACTCAAACCCCCACTCCCCTCCCTCCAGAATTCCCAGGTAACAACCTAATATACATATGAATGACTAGCCAATTTAGCTTCCACTTGGCTGAAGCTAAAGCTTAGCTAAAAGCCTACCAGCCATTTGGCTGCTCTCCGGGTTTTAAAGGTAGAAAGGTAGAAGCCTGGGGATGCTACTGTTTTAATGGTGTGGTGAAGCCTCCACTGACGCGGGATGATTGAGTGAGACTCCATGAGGAGTGTGGGAAGCCCGAGAGCAGCAAGCACTGGGAGAGCACGATGAAGCTGGGAAAAAGAGACGACACGGGAGTAAGGGAGAGCACGGGGATTTATGATCATTTATCGCACTGTAAATAAATGCACCGTTTGCAGTGAAGAGTCCTGTGCTTTGGGTCCTATTTTCCTCCACATCCCCCCACGGCTTGCCCTTGCAAACCGTGACAGAATCATCCCGCCACCATGGACTCAGGATCTGGCTCGGAGGAGGAGTTTGTCGCACGGCTCTGGGACCACTGCCGGAGCATAATCTGGGCCACGGATCGCAACCAGAGGCACTGGCATGCGGTATTCTTGGATGAGTTCCTGCCCTTTTTCCCAGAGATTTCTGGACATTCGAGAAATCTGTCAAATAACCACCGACTTGAGAGCAAGTTCCTGCTTTGAGCTGTTCGGCTTTGGCAGCCCAGGCAAGGTGAGTGCCGCCATCCTCCAGGAAACCCTCGCCTCCTGGTATTTCCGAAATCGTTGGACGATGTTTTCTCCGTCACTTGCTCATTCGACCCTCCTTTTTGGGAAAAGCGACGCTCAGACCATCGTTTCACCACAGTTAAACTCACTTCAGCGGCTGCAACAGGAGCAGCTGCTGTCGGACCACTGACTTGGATCGCCGGCTTGGAGTACTCGCCACGGTGAGTAAAACAGCCTCTGTCACTCCGGAAAATTCGCTCACTGTGAGGCAAGGAATGGAGACTGTTTTTTCTATGCGTATGGCAATACCAAGTCGTTTTCAAGGGTAATTGGACCCGCATTAGCGGAGGGACAAGGCAGTGTTGAGAAAGGCGGGTTGTTGGCTAGGCCTGTTTCGTTGTGTGTTTCGGGGTCTAAGACCACCGACAAGGTGTGTAGTGGGCCTGGTCGGGTAATCAGAACAGGAGTCATGTTTTGTGCCAGCCGGAGAAGTACAGAGAACTGGGGTTTGGCTCCGGGGTCGAAGGATTGTTTTATTGAGCCTTTAGACCCGGAGCAGTTAAGCAGACAGAGTTTTGATTACTCTGTCTCAGAGCCTAGTAGTGACACTGCTTCAGCTAATGTTAAAGGACAATGTGAGGAGGGAGCAATCAGCTCTATTGTTTTGGCTCCTAAGAGAAGACTGTGACAACGTTGCTGACGCCCTGTGCCGCTACCGGCATCTGAGACTACTGTTAAAGGTGTGGCTAAACCCACAAGGGTGGATGGACATTGTATTTCTGAACTGCCGACCAATAAGTGTTGTCTGCCTGCCAGCTCAGGGGTAGTGTTTTATGTAGGCTCAGAGCCTGAACGGTGAACCCAGAGTCAGTGAGCCCAGTAACTATTAGGTTTGAAGCTGTAAACCCCACACCGGCAGAACCTGTAATGGTATTTTTGATCTCTGAAAAGGTTGACTTTGAGACTGTGGGCTCTGGTTTAGGGTGTGTGAGTTGTGGCCAGAGGACCCAGAATCATCAGCACAGCCCGCCGTAGCACATGGCGGAAAAAGCATGGCGGCGACGGAGAATGAGAAGGGCGAAAGCGGATCGTTGAATGAAACGGATGAACCAGAATTGGTTTGTAAAAATGCTGCAACTTCAGTGGTGTGGAACTGGTTTAGCTTGCGTCCGTCAGATACACAACAAAGCACTATTTTTGGTAGAGCATGTTAGCGGGCTGTCATTATTACCATGTTTTTTGGAAAATACGGCACACTTGAAATCAATCCTTTGATTTTTCTGAAAATCGACAGTGCCCCTTATAATCCCGTGTGCCTTATGTAGGAATTCTGGTTGTGTTTACTGACCTCGAAATGATTTTATGTGTACACGGCGCTCGAAAATCTGTCAAATGTTTTAGTACAACTTCGCTAAGTTACGAAGCCGCACCGCTTGATGGATTGTCGGAGCATTACAGCTATCGTAGGCAGGAGCCTCGCGGAGTGATACGTACTGTGCTTCAACATAATATTACCGTATTGTGTGTGTATAACCTCTTAAGTTTTGTTGATATTATACATGGTTATGCTGAGGATATGTCGGCCAATTTCCACTGGAAATGCCTTTTGGTTAAACTGTCAGCAAGGAATTTGCTTTTGCACTGTTACATTTTTATATAACTTTAATGCACATAAAACACAGCTGCTTGTTTAAGTGAAAATACATTGATGGGGTTTTTTTTGCACTAATAAAGTTGTGGAGTTGTAAAATATTTTGTCTAGTGTCAATTATATCGTCAGTTATATCGTTATCCCAAATTTTCAAATGTATATCGTGATAAATATTTTTGGTCATATCGCCCTGCTGTAGCCCGTGCTGTCCAAGCCGGGGGTCAGCGAGCCAGAGGGGCCCATGCTACCCGTGCTGTCCGAGCAGGAAGTCAGCGAGCCGGAGGAGCTCAGCGCGCCGGAGGGGCCCGTGCTGTCTGAGCAGGAGGTCAGCGAGCCGGAGAAGCTCAGCGAGCCGGAGGGCCCCGTGCTGCCCGAGCAGGAGGTCAGCGAGCCGGGAGGAGCTCAGCACGCTGGAGGGGCCCGTGCTGTCCGAGCAAGAGGTTAGCGAGCCAGAGGGACCTGTACGCCGACCCCGTCCAGCACGGCCTGCACACCGATCACATCCAGCACGGCCTGCACATTCATGTCCAGCAACCAAACACCAGCCATCAGCCAAGACCCATAAACACTGGCCATCAACTAAGGAGCCGCAACGCTGCCGGCACTGTACCCGTGGCAGGCCACCCGACCCGCAACGACGTTGCCACTGGACCCTTGGCAGGCCACGGGAGCCACAACGCTGCCACTGCCGCACACGTGGAAGGCCGCCTGAACTGTTTTGCTGCTGCTGCCGGACCCATGGCAGGCCACCTGAACTGCAATGCTGCTGTTGGGCCCATGGCAGGCCGCCGGAGCTGCTATGCCGCTGCCGCCGGACCCGTGCCAGGCTGCCCCAGCTGTTTTCCTGCTGTCACCATCTATCGGGCCGGCTGCCAGAACTTTGTTGTACCACCGTCGGACTTGCGGTGAGTCGGTTTTTTCTTTTTGGGATTGTGTGCCCCGCTGCTGGAAGTGCAGCTGGGTTTTTGAAATGTTTTGGACTGGGGCTCTTTTTGCCTGACGATTTTTGTTTTGTACCCAAAAGCAGGTGTCATCAGGTCATCACTTAAAGATTGGATATTCCACCTGTTGTGAATGTTTTAATGCAGTACAGTTGTTATTATTATCACTTGTCACATCCTGTTTATTACAGTTAAAATAAATAACATTCATATAAGAAATAAAATTGTCTCATGTAAAATGTCCGTTCGTCATAAGGGTGGTACTTCAAGAGCCAAATATTTTATGAGGTGGTACTCATTGTGAAAAGTTTGAGAACCACTGGGGTAGACCATTCAAGCACTTCTCATTCAGAGACTTGTCCCCATCATATGCTGTTTTTTAACTACAGTTATTAAGTATTGTTTTTACGTTTTTTTTCTTTTGTGAGATGTGAACTATTACATCCATATTATACAACAGTATTCCGGTTCTTCCTATCTTGGTGGGGACTAAATCTGAAATTTACTATATTGGTTGGAATCAACAGCCCTAGTGGGGAACAAAATCCAGGTCCCCATGGGGTTGAATGCATTTTTCACACTCAAAATGTGGTTTTAGTGTCAGAGTTACAATTGGGTTATGGTTAGGTTTAGGGTAAGGGTTCGGCATTCGTTTTTGATGGTTAGGGTAAGCAGCTAGGGAAAGCATTATGTCAATGAAATGTCCCCATGAGGATAGCAACAGCTACCTCAGCTGGGGATGGGTCACCAGTCTGTTGTAGGCTTTTTATTTATAGCTTTTACAGCATTCATACATTAAGATAATTGTTTCATTATATTGTTAGTATACTACCACCATGCTTCACTGTTGGGAGGACATTTAGCAGAAACAGCGCTTGGAGTTCTGCTCCAGGTAGAGGTGCTTTTTAGTCATAAAGCTGTTCTTCCAGCAGGCTCTGTAATATCCACAAAGTTATTTTAGAGGGATTGTTGTATTTTTGGTTACCACCTTAACTTGTGAATAATTAAATCTTCCTAAAGGTTTTATAGCATTGCCTTAATGTGTCCCAAATTTGAATGTGTCTCGCTAGAAAGAATTCTCAGAGAGCACTTTAATAAATCAATCAAAGAAATTGTTGGTAACATGCTCACATGAGAAGCAGTTGTCTTTTCCTGAAGCAACATTGTCACTTCACTTCTATGAAAACATTATGAATAGTTTTTGTTTATTGGTACATTTGTTAGGTAAAGTCACAGAACAATGCCACCTTGGAAGTGCCTAGCACACAAGGCATTTGACAAGAAATATAAATAAAGCAGAAAGCTCATTGTCATCTTTACTTCTAAGAAGCATAAACCAAATTTACTGATTTGGATTATTGTTTTATTCATGTAACAGATCAGATGTGTGATTTTTAAAGACCAGGTGTGTCCCCCGAGCTTAAAAATGAATGAAGAGAAGGTAGAATTACTCACACACTGCCACAGTTCTGTAAACACACAGCGACATCAACAGGAGCAACAAGAAATATTTAATTTTTTTCCCACTCTGACAAACAACTTTAATTGGCTCTCTCTCTCTCTCTCTCTCTCTCTCTCTCTCTCTCTCTCTCTCTCTCTGTGTGTGTGTGTGTGTGTGTGTGTGTGTGTGTGTGTGTGTGAGCATCCAACAATGATAATTAGAAGCTGTGAATAAGGTGACTGTCCATTATCTACAATGTATAAGCCAAACATGTTTAATATCAGTGATACTGATGCTGAATGGAAACACAATTTCATTTATTACATAATAACGTTTATGAAAAAGTAGAAAGTAAATAACTGATGGTTTTGGAGGCCTGTTTTAATTATAACGCAGGATGCTGATTTAACCTCTAAAATGTTTATGCATGAAGAAACCAACTGTAATAGTTGTAAGAGTGTAACCTGTTTTTTATGGTACTCCCACCAGCTCTGAAAACCTGAGGTGCTGTTCAAACAAGCCTTTCCATCAACTTAATTGAATGAATTCACCCACCATGCAACACGATGCCTTCACCATATATTTCTGTACTTTTCTTCCAGTTATTCACACTTGTCAGTTCTAACCTGTGGTTCCCTTTCAGACTTGCCATTTCATTGTCCAGCAGTTGTCCCTACTGTCTTCCCACCTTTCCACATCCCCAGACATTCAACAGCCAACACACCTGCACCTTATTCGTTCTCATCAGGTACAGTTCTTATCCAGTCCATACACTCTCCTACTCTATGATGAGTATGCCTCTGTGGAGTTGCATTTGCGACTGATGAAGGGTGTCTTAATTAAGGATTCAGGTATAAACACAGCAGCACGTTTTGGGATGCCCTCACCTTTCTCACAGGGGAACCTTTCATCAATTTCTCTCATTTATGCTACTATCAGTAGCATAAATGAGAACTTTTTCTAGTTTAAATGAGAACTTTTTCTAGTTCTTTGTCATCAACATTTAAAACATCAAATATATAAAACAATAATAATATCAGTAATAATAATTGTAAAAAGGATCCTAATTCCTTAATGTTGTGTGCTTAGACATGCACCTTTGCAAGCTCAGTTTATAGGCCTTTATGACTCATTTCATCTTAAGGTAAGTTAGCTTGGAACAGCATTTAACTGTAGAAGATTCTTCATGTGACCTTGCAAACAAATATGTCAAGACTTTCAAATTAAATAGTTGTAGCCACTCACAGCTAAATGAAGCACCTTTTATCAGGATGTAGCAGCAAATGCAGCAGCTTTGGGACAAACCTACGTCTTTCAAGGGCAGAAATGGAGCACAATCTTTGGTGGTATTTTAATAACTGGCTGATTGGAGTTGCAGATCATTTGCCTGATCATTCATCTGTCCATCTATATCCAAGTTTTAAATAGTTTGCCCTGTCTTCCTCCCATCACCCCAACTGGTAGCCACTCCCTGAGCTTTGTTCTGCTGGAGGTTTCTTCTTGTTAAAAGGGAGTTGTTCATTCCCTATGTTGCCAAGTGGTGGTCCTTTGATTTTTGGATCCTTTTTCTCTATTATTGTAAGCTCTCTACCTTACAATACAAGATGCGATTCCTGTTGTGATTTCCCACTTCCAGGTGTTAGTTAATCACACGCATTTGGATTTCTTCAACCACTACATCTTCATCTACATGGACAACATCCTTGTCTTTTCCAAAACTCTTTTGGACCACCAGAACCTCGTTTTTCAGGTATTCTAAAGATTACTTGACAGATACTGCAGATTACTCCACAACTCACCAAGCCTTTAATGCCATGAAATGTTTTTCTCAGTTTTGATTCAGCCATTTTGCTCTGTCCGTCATGTATTTGTTCCTTGACAAATACAGTCATGGTCTAATTCAAGATTCATATTGCTGTTACCACTCTAGATTATGTCATTGACAACAACAAACTCAATGAATATCTTTGATTATGACTGCATATTTTAGAATTCTTGTGCCAGTTACTGTAACGTCTCTTAGAGTGACACCTAAAACACCCAAATCATTCAGCACAGTAATGACTAATCATGGTCAAGCACTCATGGTTATAAGATGCACCATTATGCCACTCCACTGTTCTGTCAGGGTCAACCATGGATGGACAAATGAGGCATTTTTTTTCTCTTTTTTTCTGCTAGTTGAATCAGTTTTAATTCTGGCCAAACCGATGATTTATGGCTCATCTTTCTGTCTGGCAGCTGAAGGCCAATGTTGTAAGATCTTCTGGATTCAGGTATTGATTATTTTCCAGAAAAACTATTCATGTGAGGTATAGAAAGGCTAAAAAAAACAACAATATAACAGCTTCACCAGTAATCCAACGTATTTGAACATTTTTGTGATCTTATACTGTGACTCTGCTTTTATATGATCTGAATACGAATGTCACAACATACAATAGCTCATCAACAACAGCATAATTTTCAGGAGTGTAACCCAGAAACTGTCCTTCAGGGAAAGCTGATAAAACAGCTTGTTGTATAATCCAGTGTCAGTGTGCATTCATTAAAACCCAAAGTTTATTGCTAGAGGCAAATGATTTGAGGTTTTATTGAATCAAATGAATGTTTTATTGCCCCAGTAATCAAACCTTACAGCATATACTTTCTGTGTAGTGTTTTAAAGCTCATTCACCTTGCTATTATTTGTTTGTGTCATGGTCCTGGGTCGGTGACCCAGCGCTTTTAGTTTGTTATCATTTTCATGATGATGATTGTTTTAGTTCTGTGTTATATTCGGTCTGCCTCTGAGTCTGCGTCTGGATCTGTCTGTCTATGGTGTCACCCCATCTGTTTGTGAAGCTGTCTGTTTAGATCTGTGTCTTGTTTGGTTCCCCGTGTCTGAGTTTCCTGTTTTATTGTGAAGGTCTCTGTCTGATGTGAGTGTGTTCAGTTTACATTTCCCCTGTCCCGTCAGTTCTGATTTCTCCCAGCTGTGTTGCCCTCCTGTCCCTCATCCCCTGATTACTGGTGTGTATTTAAGCCCTGTGTGTTCTCCTGCCTGTTGTCGGCTCGTCTGCATTCATCCGTCTACCTCTGCGTTCTATGGTGTTCCTGTCTCTGCGTCTCTCTGCCCCGCACCCCTTTTGTATGGTCTCAGGTTTGTCACTTAGTTTCTCCCAGTTTAGGTTTCCGTTTGTAAAGTACTCATACCTCGTTGCCTGTTTTTGTCACCACCACCTTTGTAAATAAAACATCACTCGTATCATCAGTTTGCTGCATCTTGGGTCCTCCTTTTCCTCCACACCACACGGCTCCCTCCGCCAGCCGTGACAGTTTGTTTATTAAAGCCTTTCTCATTTTCCATCTTCACACAAAAACCTTGATGAAAATGCTGCTCACGTTTTCCACACTTGTCACGTTGTTTTGAAAATAAACCTTCACCCGACACTGCTTTTTCCTGAAAGCAACATGGAGTGATTGAACAAATCAGTGAGGAGGCAGGTGAATGGTGAGGTTGAGCAGCATCCCATGATGCTGAGCAGCGTGATAAGAAAACATGTTTGTTATGTGCAAGGCGGTGTGAATAAAGACCAGTCTCATTTACAGTTTACAGCGGTGTGTATGTGTTCATTGCACTGGTTTACATGCATTTAATTTTGTGCGTTTGTGTGTGAGTGTTTTATGATTGTTTACTCACCTCTGCACCTTCACACACACACACACATATACACAAATTGTTTGTCATAGTGTGTACACAAATTACAGCATGTTTGTATGAGAGTCTGCATGTTTTTGTGCTTGGCAGCTTGCATGTTTTTGCATGCTGTTTACACACCTCTGTACCCACAATGCCCATGTTGTTTTTGTGCATATATGTGTGTGGGCCATCAGTCCATGGCTCAACACACACAGTAATAGAGCCCACTGGGACACAAGTAAGTCTACAGTTACTAGCTGTAAATTGACCCGTGTGTATGTGGAGGGGGTTGTCCACAGAGAGCTATAATAACTGTTATCTCTCCCACAGGCCCTTATTGTTTCTCACACACATAGACACGCACACACATACTCATACACACACACACAGACCTACGAGAGTCACACTGCTGCACTAATAATTAGAGCTTTCAGCCCTCCTCAGGTCAGAGGGACTGTCATTGATGTAGACAGACAGATAATCAGTCTGTACTCTGTGTTCACAGAAGACGGGACGATAAATAAAAACACATGATAAAATAAATAAAAGAGAATACAGTGGAAAAGTATTCAAGCTAATTGATAGAATAACATTTTTTATTAAGTGTTGTGGGTCGAGTTGATGAAGAGGTGAATCAGCAGGATCAGTGATTTAGAATTTAATGGTCTGCTTTGTTTTTTGAGTGCGAGATGCTTTCTGCTGTTTTTACAATAATTATGAATTGAAGTTATATATGTGTTTAATGCAATATTTTTATTGAGATAAGAGTTTCTACAGTTTTTATTGGGATATTGTTTTGGGAACGATTTAATAAATTGCATGCAATTGTGTGTAGCTCCTTTTTGTCTGGCTCATGCGCTTGATGCATGCTCTGACCCAGGCTGGTGGTCTCCCAAAGCCAAGAAGGAGACCATCAGCCTGGTCACGGTATGGTGACCCTAAAGCTGAAGCAGACACAAAAGTGAAACATATTTAAAAATAAAGCAAATATCCTCATGTAGGGGTAGAGCTAATTTAGGTTTTATCATAAGTAAGATTATGCTCTTATATCAGCAAAAGTAACAGCAATAAAAGGTTCAGAATAAAGTTGTACACAAAAAAAAGCCCAAAGGCCTGAAGCTAGTACTGAATGGTGGCGATCTCGAGGTTGCAGAAAGCACTGTGTGGAAAACAAAAAACAACAACATCTGATATTTTGCGTGTTTATATTTAATTAAATAAGGAGTTTTAGGTGATTTGCCTTGTTAAACATTACAAAAACAGAACACATGCCAAAAGAAAAAAAACTGGTACTTGGCTGTACTCGCTGTTACTGTATGTTTTTTCGTAGCATCCCTAATTAGGTTATATGAAATGTGCAATTCACTTGTATTTTTATTTTTATTCCTATTTATTCTATTTATCCGCTTCGTATATTTTATTTATATTGTCTCTGTATTTATATATATATGTGTGTGTGTATAACTCTGTAACTTCTGTCGGTGCTGTGCTTTTTTGGAAATCGAATTTCCCAGAGGAACCCACCCGAGGGATTAATAAAGTTCTATCTATCTATATTTTTCAGGTTAGAATTTTATTAGCTGAAAATTTTGGAACTGTGGGGCCGGGTGATGCCAAGTCGTCTAAGCAGGACTTGCACTGTTCAACATCTATTGTTGTGCCGGGAAAAACCGACTGTTTGCGTTCCTCTTAATGTTTGTGCTTTAGCTTGTGTTCCTGTAAAATGAACATGATATGAGTGGGTGGAGCCATTCCCACAAAAGATTAAATTGTAAATATGATAACTTTTTTCTTCCACCTCCCTTCGGACGTGACCACAGCAAGTCATTTATTTCCTTCCATTATGGAATGAAGCAACTGATTTGGATGTTTGATTTGCAAAACTGTGATTATAATAATAAAACCTAACATATATCCAACTAGGTATAATGTCTGTGACAGAATCAATTAAGACCAATTGTTATTCTTGTCTGTTTTCTGCCAAAGTTATCATAAGGGTAACACATTTTTCCTGCTCCTGCGGCAGGTGTTTTTTTTTTTAATTCTCATTTTTATTCTAGTTATATTAGTGACATGCTAACCATCTGACCATCTGAAAAACAGATTCTTCTTTCTCACACCTCACCTTAAATTGTGAGTGCGTGTTTAATTGCAACAGCTCTGTTCTGTTCATGTTTGCAGGTTGTTGGTTAATTGGTGCTGGAGGCTCAGCTCGTTAACTCGACCCTCATCTGCCTCCAAAACAGCCTCACACCAATTACTGCTGCTCACTCATCCTCTTCTCTCTTCTCCTTGTTTACGTCTCTCACTCTCTCACGTTTTTCTAAAATTCAAATTTGCTTTACTGCCTTGACCATAATTAGTAACAGTACTAACAAAGCAAGTTTGCTTCATAGCATAGAAATTTAAAATGTTGTAAAACAAATGATGTCCACAATAGCTGTGTTCTGTGTATCGCTGGTACTTTTACAAAACCTTTTGAAAATAATAAGGGGTGTAGATATTAACCATAACAACATGATTATTAAAACCTAAATGGTGTATCTGTATTGTTGTACTAAATTAAAGTCAAATTTTCCAATATTTAAATACTGTGACATGCAAAAAAATCTAAGCCCATTTGTTCCATAACAGCTTTTAGCATTATGTTTCTCATGCTAAAGACGGTCCACTGTAACACCAAGGCTTCTTGAACATGTATTTGTATAAGATCAGTTAGAGGTCAAACGCAGTTGTAATAGAAACTTATTCTTTTCCCTTCTTCTGAAATTTATCTCACACTTACTCTTATGCATAAAAGTCAAACTGCAAGGTGCAACTTCATTTAAAAAAAAGGGGGAAACAAGCTATTCAGAGCAGTTTTATACCCTGAACATAGCTTACCTTCTGTACATGCAAACATAAAGACATATGTATGGATGAACAAATAATGAAAGGTACATCTAAATCTCTCTATTTCTGCTTTCATCACACTCTTTTTGACTGACATCCAAACAACCAATTACTACGTAGTTACCATGACGACCCCCCTCTGTTTTTCCCTCCCCACTCATTCTCTTTTTCGTTCCTTTTGCAGCCTCTCTGTCTCTTCTCTGATTGACATCTTAACAACCAATTACAGCCCTCTCTCCCTTCAAACACCCCCATACCCTCCCCCATCTCATCCTCATGTCTCTTTCATTAAACCCATCTTGTTGTTGTTTGTCAGTCCACTGCTGTGTTCTTAAATGCAGCATCACTCCCACTCAAAAAATCTATTGAGCGAACAGAGCACTGCTGTTTACCAGTAAAGGATGAGCGTGGGAGTTTGGGTGAGACCCCGCCCTGTTTGTGCTAAAAGCACAGCTCAGGTGTTTGTCGCTCCATTATAAACCTGCCAGCCAATCACATCCTGGTATTGTTCATGAAGTTTTTGTTTTCTTTTTTTTTCTTTTTGAAGATTCAACCAGTAGCTATAACACTCAGTATAGAGTGTATATATAATCATTGCTTGTGTCCAGCTGGTTAACATTATTTGACCCAAAGCTAAGCGGCAAAGTCTAACAATTGTGAACCATAAAAAAGCAATGATTCATGATTTTGCAGAAAATCCTGGCTGTGGGTCTGTCATTTATGCATTTATGCTCTTCTTTGTTGTTGTTGTTGTTGATGTTCTTATTTTTGTTCCAAAATCTGATAATTCTTCTACTGGATGTGTATATTTTCACATGGGGACCATAATCTCTGAACAGCCACATCCTGTAGACTTCAGGATCTTGATGATGTTTATTTGTTGGAAGAAAAGAGCAACAATACGCAGCAGGACAACCAAAACTGTCACACCCTCACAAACACCTATACCCTTTGTGTGTGTGTGTGTGTGTGTGTGTGTGTGTGTGTGTGTGTGTGTGTGTGTGTGTGTGTGTGTGTGTGTGTGTGTGTGTGTGTGTGTGTGTGTGTGTGGTTTTGCTACAGCTGACTTGCAAAATCATCACACATCTCTTATTCATCCCTCCTCTTATCCCTCACTCACTTTCTCCTCCAAAATTAATATAAGCCGGGCTGCTGTTGAGTTTTTTGCCCAATCAAGAATCCATTAATACTCTCTCTCTGTAGTTTTTACCCCTTGCTCACACATGGCTCACTACACAATAACACAACAACATACAAATGCAAAAAAGAACACTTGTGGTTTAGCTCTTTTGCAGAGGTAGCCTAATGATTGAAATTTCACCATATCAAATAGTAAAATATGGTAAATTCAGGTATAGTATATATTCTTGCATCTTTCTTCATTATCGGCTAAACCAAAGCAGATAAAAATATATATTTTATTTTTTTCTTCATTGTTTTCTTATTTATTATAACTGATATGGAAAATGTAATGAATTATGACTACACTGAAGAGACCCCACACATTATTAGCATTTTGATAGCCAGTAATATGTTAATAGAGTCCTAAACTTGACAGACAGAGGAGATTTTCTAAAGATGGAAGAAGAAATCATTTTAGGTCAAATTTAAAGGTCAATCATTGATTCTGATGAAAATTGATAAATAAATGCTTTTGCTACAGTAAAAAAAAAAAAAAAAGAACAACACGGGTGTTAAAAGGCCACATTTATTTGAATTTATAAACCTTTTTATAAATTCTTCGTCTGTATAAAAAAAATATTGTTTATACAGTTAATTAAAGAGCACTATTTGACAATTTATTATGGTGCTCTACATTTGGCAAGGGGGCCCCTAGTTGCATAACACTGACCTTCACAGTTGCTTAAGTTGGATGCCTTAAAATGCAGTCTACTAGTAATTATTTCATTTACATTATAGGAATAAATTAATACCTCTGAAACAGGAGTTTTAGTTAGTAGCTAACTTCACTTAAGTTAATATAGAAACTACTCGAAGATGGGGGAGAAACAGTAAGTCATAGTGCAAACTGTCAGGGGTCGTGTGTGGATGCGAGGAAGAGATGACCCAAACGCAGGACTCATGGTGCAGGATACGGAAGTTTATTATAGTGAGTGGATGAACACAACATGAACGAACGCTGACTGGCTGGATGACTGAAAGGCTGGCTGAACTGAAAACACACACGGGTATGACGGCAGTGACAACATCAACGACAAGACGCTGAAAAGAGAGAAGCTGAGGGTTTAAATACAGGCTGGATGATGAGTGATTAAAAACCGGTGAGTGAGCAGCTGAACTTAATCTGAATAAAGACACATGGAGGTAACTGGAACATAATACACAGGCAATGAGAATGAGTGGGAAATAAACTGAACATGACAAAACCGAAAACACTTGGTCAACGACCCAGGAACCCTGACACAAACATATGCCTACCAACACCCCCAAGGCTTGAGGAATAATAAGCTGAGTACAAACAGATGAATAATTGACAATTTCACGTGCGATTTAACAGTGCTGGGTTTGACTGCATGTAAAGTGTCATTCACCAACTACATTTTTTTGCTCCTTTTTCTCTTCACAATGCAATCATGAACTGAATGAAATGTCCTGGGTTTATATTTTATTAGTTATTATTTAGTTTTTCTTTGCTATACATTTTCTGTCTTTGTCTTGATTTTTTTATCAGTGCTCTCCATAATGTTTGGGACAGTGGCACAATTTTTTTACATTTTGGATCTGTACACCATCACAGTGAATTGCAAATAAAAAAAACAAAACAGCAATTTTTATACACCATCACACCACTTTAGATGTACAAAATTAATGGGACAACTGACTGACAAGCAGTTCCACGGCCAGGTTAGGCCTGGTCACTTGTTATGTCATGAATGAAGCAGACATGTTATCTAAAGTTGGTTCAAAGTGTTGAATGTGTATCTTATAGCTTCCCATTGTAGTTTTGTTGTAATTGTAAATATGAGGCCAAAAGAGATGTTAAAGTAAGTGAGGGAGGCTATCATTAGGCTGAAAAACAGAGAGATAGTAAAAACTTTAGAAGCGGCAAAATCAGCAGTCTGGTTCATTGTTAAAAAGAATGAATGCACCGGCCAGCTCTGCAAAACCAAAAGGCATGAAAGACCACAGAAGGCAAAATTGTTTCTAACTTCACAACATACTGAAATCAAGAACAGTCTTGAGGAGGCAGCTGTATCATTGTCAAAGTCTAGAATCAAGAGTTTACAGCAAGGTGCAACCATTGATTACACTCAATACCAGGAAGTTCAAAACTAATCAAGTGTAATTGGATAATGACCCAGAGCATACATGAAAAGAAAATTTAACAGGGTAAAGAAGTTTTTTTTCGATGGCCAAATCAATCACCTAATCTTAATTCAATTCTTTATAATGTAAGGTAGACCCTACAATAATGCACACAGAGAAATACTCAACAATCAAGTAGTTTGGCGACAGTGGGAAGGAAAAACTCCTTTTTAACAGGAAGAAAACTCCAGGGCCAGGCAGGGTAAACTGTTCCCTCGATGTTTTCCTCATAAGGGTCTTCTGAATCGCCCCGCCCCTCCCCGAACCAGGCTTGGGGAGGGGCGGGGCCATCTGCCGCGACCAGATGGAAAACAGTATAAAAGACATGCTGTGGAAGAGAGCCAGAGATTAATGACAGTGCAGATTCAGGGCAGATAGGTCTATTAACAGTGACTGAGAAAGGTGAGAAAGGTGACTGAAGAAGAAATACTCAATGCATCATGGATCATTGAAGAAGCTAATATAGGAGAAATACGCTCTCTTTTTCTAGTCCCTCTAGGATTTTGGATTAACTGAAGACTTTTCAGGGAGTTTTTCAGGATCAGGATGTTCTGATAGTCATGAATTAAAGTAGTCCAGCCTAGAATCCAGAGTAAGAATCTGGTTAGATAGCATATTTCTAAGATTTTCAGGTCCGACTACAATAACCTCAGTTTTATCTGAATTTAGAAGCAGAAAATTAGAGGCCATCCAGGTCTTTATGTCTTTAAGACATTCCTGCAGTTTAACTAATTGGTGTGTGTTATCTGGATTCATGGATAAATAGAGCTGGGTGTCATCTGAATAGCAGTGAAAATGTAGACTATGTCTTCTGATGATACTGCCTAAGAGAAGCATGTATAATGTAAACTGAATTGGTCCTAGCACTGAACCCTGTGGAACTCCACAATTAACCGTAGTGAGGAGGACTGTCCATTTACATGAACAAATTGGGGTCTATTAGATAGATATGATACAAACCACTGCAGCGCAGTACCTGTAATACCTACAGCATGTTCTAATCGCTCTAATAGAATATTATGGTCAACAGTATTGAACGCTGCACTAAGGTCTAGCAGGACAAGCACAGAGATGAGTCCACTGTCAGAGGCCATACGAAGATCAATTGTAAGGGTGGTGACCATGGTGGCCATTTAGAAGTTGGCCATCTTGGATACAACTTTTGTTTTTTCAATAGGAAGAGGGCCATGTGACACATCAAACTTATTGGTAATGTCACAAGAAAAACAATGGTGTGCTTGGTTTCAACGTAACTTTATTCTTTCATGAGTTATTTACAAGTTTCTGACCACTTATAAAATGTGTTCAATGTGCTGCCCATTGTGTTGGATTGTCAATGCAACCCTCTTCTCCTACTCTTCACACACTGATAGCAACGCCACAGGAGAAATGCCAGCACAGGCATCCAGTATCCGTAGTTTTAGGTGCTGCACATCTCGTATCTTCACACCATAGACAATTGCCTTCAGATGACCCCAAAGATAAAAGTCTAAGGGGGTCAGATCGGAAGACCTTGGGGGCCATTCAACTGGCCCACGACAACCAATCCACTTTCCAGGAAATTGTTCATCTAGGAATGCTCGGACCTGGCACCCATAATGTGGTTGGTGCACCATCTTGCTGGAAAAACTCAGGGAACGTGCCAGCTTCAGTGCATAAAGAGGGAAACACATCATCATGTAGCAATTTCACATATCCAGCGGCCTTGAGGTTTCCATTGATGAAGAATGGACCCACTATCGTTGTACCCCATATACCACACCAAACCATCACTTTTGTTGTTCCAACAGTCTTGGAGGGCTCCATCCAATGTGGGTTAGTGTCAGACCAATAGCGGTGGTTTTGTTTGTTAACTTCACCATTCACATAAAAGTTTGCCTCATCACTGAACAGAATCTTCTGCGTGAACTGAGGGTCCTGTTCCAATTTTTGTTTTGCCCATTCTGCCAATTCTGTGCGCCGATCTGGGTCATCCTCGTTGAGATGCTGCAGTAGCTGGAGTTTAAAAGGGTGCCATTTGTGAGTAGCTAATATCCGCCGACGGGATGTTTGATTAATGTCAGTCTCCAGTGACATGCGGCGAGTGCTACGCTGTGGGCTCTTGCTGAATGAAGCTAGGACAGCCACTGATGTTTCTTCATTAGTGACAGTTTTCTTGAGTCCACATTTTGGCAAATCAAACACTGAACCAGTTTCACGAAACTTAGCAAGCAGTTTGCTAACTGTAGCATGGGAGATGGGTGGTCTCGTAGGGTGTCTTGCATTGAAATCTGCTGCAATGACCCAGTTACTGCGTTCACCAGATATCAACGCAATTTCGATCCGCTCCTCACGTGTTAACCTCTTCAACATGTCAATGGCTGTGAACAAAGAGAAACTTGTAAATAACTCATGAAAGAATAAAGTTACATTGAAACCAAGCACACCATTGTGTTTCTTGTGACATTACCAATGTGTCACATGGCCCTCTTCCTATTAAAAAAAATAGAGTTGTATCCAAGATGGCCAACTTCTAAATGGCCACCATGGTCACCACCCATCTTGAGGAGTTTGCCCCACCCTGTAGAGTGTGATTAAAGTGGTGGGTGAGTTCTTTTACATTTTGAGAAAAGTCAATTGAGTCTAATAACAGATTAAATGCCATGTTTATGCTGTCATTTTTAGGATCATGAATGTTAAAATCACCCACAATAATTATTTTATCTGAGCTGAGCACTAAGTCAGATAAAAAGTCTGAGAAATCAGACAGAAACTCTATGTAAGGCCCAGGTGGATGGTAGATGATAACAAATAAGACTGGTTTTTGAGTTTTGCAGCTAGGGTGGTCAAGGCCAAGCATCAGTCTTTCAAATTAATTATAAGTCTGTCTTGGTCTTTGGTTGATTAATAGGCTGGTGTGGAAAATTGTTGCACTTTGAGAATTCTGATAGTATGAAGGGAGAGACCTCATGTTTAATAATCCACATTTCACTGTTTTACTCTTTGGTCCTGTTGAGGGTACTGTATTGTTCTTTCTTTGTGATTGTTTTTATAATTAAGTTGCTTTTTGCTGGTTTTTCGTTTTGCTGATGAAACAGTCGGAGGCCACTCAATGTCGCCTACTCTGGCCCCTGGAAGACAATTGACTATGATTGCTGGTGTCTCTTGCTTCACATGTCTCAGAACAAAATCGCCACTTACCAGAGTTTGATCCTCAGTGGGTGTGTCGTCAACAGTGTTGGTCAAGTTACTTGAAAAAAGTAATCAGTAACTAATTACTGATTACTTCCCCAAAAAAGTAATCCCGTTACTTTACTGATTACTTATTTTCAAAAGTAATTAATTACTTAGTTACTTAGTTACTTTTTAAAAACACGATTTACAACCTGAAGAGGTGATAAAGTGATAGATCTTTCAGCCCAATTCTACTTTTTCTACATAATCCATCATACAAAATTTAATCAAATGGAAAAGTCTCTTTTTTTAACTTGTTTTATCAGTTTTAATCTTTTAACTTTATGCATCAAGCAAAAATTTAATTATATGCAACATTCTCTGAGTTGAATAAATTTGTTTAACATTTAAACCTATTTTCTACACATTCCAGCACATAAAATAAAAATATTTTTTGTGTTTACACTCACTCTTTCAAATAGATGCAAGTAAAACACAGCAGAAAATAAATAAAGTCAAAGACTCAGCGGTCCTGTTGCTCTATTTTCACCTGTAAAGCAGGACTGAGGTAGGCGGAGGTTTACCCTGGTTCAGGTGTGCCGCGGTCAGTTGAAGAATCCGCGAGTTTCTCTGTGAGTTTCCCATTACGTCGTAGCGCACTCTGTGCTTGCTTGGAAGTTTAGAGGTTTTTTTCACTGTTAAAAAGAAGTTTTCTTCCCACGCACGATGGACGCTAATGTTTTTGTCACTTTTTATGGAATGAAACTCAAAGTAAGGTCAGTACTTCCACGCTTTAAACGCTGCATGCTCATACTCTCTCCCACAATCGATATGTGATCCATTGTTGATCTGCACACAGCTGTTGTCACTAACGGCGCACTTGCTTACGTCACTGTCGTGAGACATTCTCGCAAAAAATCACGGTTTTAGTAACGCAGTAACGCAGCGTTCCTACGGGAAAGTAACGGTAATCTAATTACCGTTTTTGCAATAGTAATCCCTTACTTTACTCGTTACTTGAAAAAAGTAATCACATTACTGGTCGTCAAGTGGAGAAAATCAGTTAGACACATGAACTGGCTGGTTCTGGGGCTTCTGTTTAGTACTATGCTTCCTCCCCACCATCACCCAGCCATCCTGTTTCCCCAGCAGCTCGGGGCCTGCAAGGGGACTGCAGCAACTCAAAGTGTCTGCTGTAAAGGTCTAGTCTAGCTAGCAACTAGCAATCTAGCAACCCAAAGGAGGAAACACCCAGAGCTTTGTAAAACCCCTTGAATTAAAGCTGAAAGTCTGCACTTCAATCACATATTAATTGCTTGATTTACAATCGACTGTGGTTATGTACAGAGGCAAAACTACAAAAAATGTGACTTTGGCCCAAACATTAAGGAGGGCACTGTATCTCTGTATGTACATGTTTTCATTTTATGTGACTATTTTGTTAAAATGTATCCTCCCTGTCTCTTATTATCCTGCTGACTGAGAGTCTGTGTGGGCAGATTACAGCCTTTTCAATGAAATCCCTTTCAATTGGAAGGTACAGCTGTGAGTGTATGTGTGCATTTGTGTGTTACTAAGTGTTCGCACGTGTTTCACTAAGTGTGTGTGTGTGCGCGCGCGCGCGCGTGTGTGCGTGTGCATGTGTAGAGGGCCATTAGTAAGCTCTTGACTGACAGCTCAGCTTCATTAGCACAGGTGTTTGACTGTGTGTGTGTGTGTGTGTGTGTGTGTGTGTGTGTGTGTGTGTGTGTGTGTGTGTGTGTGTGTGTGTGTGTCTCTGTGGAAGAGTGGGACTGTGTGAAGCGTGTTTTGTACAGGAGACATAAGCAGCTCTTCATCCATCTATCTATGTAACTGATCTTTTCTGTAAACAAATGATGCTATCAGTAATAGGGCTTTGGAGCGTGATGTCATGGGGGTGGGCGTGGAAAGGATTTTGGCCTGATGCGCCATTTTCCTTCTCCGTGAATCTACCTCTACCTTATCGTGGTGGTGGGGTTTGTGTGTCCCAGCGATCCCAGGGGCTATGTTGTCTGGGGGGTTTTGCCCCCTGGTAGGGTCTCCCATGACAAATTGGTCCTGGGTGAGTCCCCAGACAAAGAGCGATTCAGAAGACCCTTATGAGGAAAACATCGAGGGAACAGTTTACCCTGCCCGGCCCTGGAGCCAAGCCCGGGGAGGTTGCCCGAGGGCGAGCGTCTGGTGGCCAGGCCTTAGTCCATGGGGCCCGGCCAGGCACAGCCCGAAAAGGGGACATGGGCCCATCCTCCCGCAGGCCCACCACCCGCAGGAGGCACCGTAGGGGTTGGGTGCATTGTGGGCCGGGCGGCGGCCAGGAGCGGAGGCCCTGGCGGGCTGATCCCCGGCTACCAAGACTGACAATTGGGACATGGAATGTCACCTCTCTGGTGGGGAAGGAGCCTGAGTTGAGAACCTGCGTGAGGTTGAGAGGTACCGGCTAGATATAGTCGGGCTCACCTCTACGCATGGCTTGGGCTCTGGAACCAGTCTCCTGGAGAGGGGCTGGACTCTGTCTCAGTCTGGAGTTGTCCATGGTGAGAGGTGGCGGGCTGGGGTGGGTATTCTAATATCCCCTCGGCTTGCTGCCGGTACGTTGGGGTTCTTCCCGGTGGATGAGAGGGTTTGTTCCCTGCGCCTTAGGGTCCTGACTGTCATCTGCGCTTATGCGCCGAGTGGCAGTTCAGAGTACCCAGCTTTCATAGAGTCCCTGGGTGGGGTGCTGAAAGGTGCTCCACCTGGAGACTCTGTTATCCTACTGGGAGACTTCAATGCTCATGTGGGTAACGACAGCGAGACCTGGAGGGGCATGATTGGGAGGAACGGCCTCCCTGATCTGAACCCGAGCGGTGTTTTGTTATTGGACTTCTGTGCAAACCACAGTTTGGCCATAACGAACACCTTGTTCGAACATAAGAGTGTCCATAAGTGCACGTGGCACCAGGACGCTCTAGGCCACAGGTCGATGATCGATTTTGTAATCGTATCACCAGACCTGCGACCATATGTTCTGGACACTTGGGTAAAGAGAGGAGCTGAGCTGTCAACTGATCACCACCTGGTGGTGAGTGGATTCAGGTGGTGGGGGAGGACGCTGGACAGACCCAGTGCACCTAAACGCGTAGTGAGGGTGTGCTGGGAACGCCTAGCAGAGGCCCCAGTCCGCGAGATCTTCAAACCACACCTCCGGCAGAGCTTCAACAGCATTCCGAGGGACACTGGGGACATTGAGTCCGAATGGACCATGTTTCAGCATCTCCATTGCCGAAGCTGCTGCATTGAGCTGTGGCCGCAAGGTGGTTGGTGCCTGCCGTGGTGGTAATCCCCGAACCAAATGGTGGACACCAGAGGTGAAGGGAGCCAACAGGCTGAAGAAGGAGTCCTATCGGGCTTGGTTAGCTTGTGGGACTTCAGAGGCAGCTGACAGGTACCGACAGGCCAAGCGGAATACGGCTCGGGCAGTGGCTGAAGCAAAAACTCGGGTGTGGGAGGAGTTCGGAGAGGCTATGGAAAAAGACTTTCGGACTGCCTCAAAGAGATTCTGGCAAACCATCAGGCGTCTCAGGAGGGGTAAGCGGTGCTCTACCTGCACTGTGTATAGTGCTGGCGGAGCACTGCTGACTTCGACTGAGAAAATTGTCGGGCGGTGGAAGGAATACTTCGAGGACCTCCTTAATCCCACTGACACATCTTCCGAGAAGGAAGCAGAGTCTGGGGATGATGAGGGATGATTCGCCAATTTCCGGGGGCGAGGTCACTGAGGCAGTTAAACAACTCCTTGGTGGCAGAGCCCCTGGTGTGGATGAGGTCCCGAGTTCCTGAATGTTCTGGACGTTGTAGGGCTGTCCTGGTTGACACGCCTCTACAATGTTGCGTGGAGATCAGGGGCAGTACCCCTGGACTGGCAGACCGGGGTGGTGGTCCCCATCTTTAAGAAGGGGGACCGGAGGGTGTGTTCCAACTACAGGGGGATCACACTCCTCAGCCTCCCTGGGAAAGTCTATGCCAGGGTGCTGGAAAGGAGAGTTCGTCCGCTAGTCGAACCTCAGATACAGGAGGAACAATGCGGTTTTCGTCCTGGTCGCGTAACACTGGACGAGCTCTCTATCCTCTCAAGGATACTTGAGGGTGCATGGGAGTTTGCCCAACCAGTCTACATGTGTTTTGTGGACTTGGAGAAGGCATTCAACCGTGTCCCTCGGGGTGTCCTGTGGGAGGTCCTGCGGGAGTATGGAGTGTCTGGCCCATTGCTACGGGCCATTCGATCCCTGTACAACCGTTGCAAGAGCTTGGTTCGCATTGCCGACAATAAGTCGAACTTGTTCCGGTGGGTGATGGGCTCCGCCAGGGCTGCCCTTTGTCACCGATTCTGTTCATAATTTTTATGGACAGGATTTCTAGGCGCAGCCAAGTGGCGGAGGGCTTTCACTTTGGTGGTCTCAGACTCTCATCTCTGCTTTTTGTGGTTCTGTTGGCTTCATCGAGTGATGGCCTCCAGCTCGCACTGGAACGGTTCGCAGCCAAGTGTGAAGCAGCGGGAATGAGAATCAGCACCTCCAAATCTGAGGCCATGGTTCTCAGCCAGAAAAGGGTGGAGTGCCCACTCCGGGTCGGGGATGAGTTCCTGCCCCAAGTGGAGGAGTTCAAGTATCTCGGGGTCTTGTTTGCGAGTGATGGGAGAAGGGAACCGGAGATCGACAGACGGATTGGTGCTGCGGTCGCAGTGATGCGGTGAAGCTGGCCTCCGAAGCTACCCTTCGGAGGCCAGCTTTCTCCGAAGGGTGGCTGGCCTCTCCCTTAGAGATAGGGTGAGAAGTTCAGCCATCCGGGAGGGGCTCAGAGTAGAGACGCTACTCCTCCACATCTAAAGGAGCCCGCTGAGGTGGTTCGGGCATCTGACAAGGATGCCTCCTGGGCGCCTCCTGGGTGAGGTGCTCCGGGCATGTCCCACCAGGAGGAGGTCCGAGCAGTCTCTCAGCCAAATTTGTTTGCTTTGAAATGAGAGCTAAAATTTGGTACGGTGTCCTTGAGTGGAATGGACTACAACTTAAGAAAACACCAGCAATAAGAAAAATAGGAAATAGGACGAACGAAAACGGAAATACGATGGTGTTTTACACACTGTAATGTTAATATTCACATTAATAACATTCTGGGAAACATTCAAGAGTTTAAGGTACTACAGAGAGAACACAAAATAAATTTAGAAAACTGTCTGTGGACCTCTGACATTTGAGATGGACATGCACAGAATAACTCACTATAATTGTTTTCTTTCTTTATTGTGTTTTTTTTTCTGTCTTTTCAATGTGTATTTTCAGTTGCCCTCTGAGAGAAGGTGTTCACAGCAGCTCCCAGTGGGCTCCACACATACAGCTACTGATGCCTTGTTAGAGCTTATAATGAGCTATAAAAGTGCTCAGCTGTATCTAGCATGCATGTGAATATTACCTGTCTGCACATGCATACGCGCGCACACACACACACACACACACACACACACACACACACACACACACACACACACACACACACACACACACACAGTGCTCTCCCGCAGGAACAAATAAAGCCATATTGTCCCAGGTCTGATTGCTGTGATAATTAATGTAGCATAGAACCAGAAAAACACACTGAGACCAATTATACCAAAGAGAGTGAAAAGGAGAGGAGGGGATGGAAAGAAAAGAGGAACAGAAGCGAAAGAGAGAACGGAATTAAGTGTGAAAAGAATTTAAAAATATGTGATTAAAGACAGAGGGAAAAAAAACTATGCAAAGTTTGTGTCCTGAAAAAAGTTCCACTAGACTTTACTGCACTGCAGGAAAAATATGTGGAATAAATAAAAAAAACGTAAACCTGTCTATTAGCTAATGCCGTATAGGTATAAGTTTTATTTTGAAACAAGAGCACCTTCTCTTGGCTCAAAAAATTTTCGATTGACTCAAATGCAGGAATAAAGTAAAGATATAGCTACAGTGTCAGGAGAACAGAACAAATGAGAGGTTGGGGTGGATGGATGGGTCTGTGCTTACTACAAACAAATGCTTACCATCATTTAGTTTAGTTTATTTCAAGTATAGAAACATCCACCCTAATATTTTTTAACTACTCACATTTAAAATTTTTATTTAAAAAATTCCACTCCATCATTTCTGATGCCCAGAGATTGTGTAAAAAATACTCTGCTACTCACTTGATCATATGTTTGTCTTTTAAGTTCATCTTTTAGCTTCTTTTGACAACGGATAATATCCCAAGGACCACTTAATGTTGTACATAAGTAAGTAAAACCTCTTAAGGTTCAAGGTTCTTTATTTGTCACATGCATAGTTATACAGGTATAACACACAGTGAACTGTAACCTGACACACTCCTCGACTTGTGCAAAAACGTTGAGGGGGGGAGAGGGGGGGACATTATATATAATATATACATTAGGTGAATGTGCAGTAATAGCATGTAAGCAGCAAGCAGGTGAATTCTGTACATTAACTGAATAAAAACACCTTTGTTCCATCTAATTGCAAAAGAGCAAAAGAAACCCCCCAAAACCCCAAACCCTCAGATCTTACCTTTTGCCAATTCTTTGCAGAATATACTTCATTTGAAAAATATACTTCTTCTGTAAAGAACAACTATGATTCCTGTTTATGATGGCAGCAAGTGTACATTAATGATAAAGGTATTCCTTTACCTGCATGATGGTATAAAAAGTGCTAAAACGTAAATCTTGGCAAGGATTATTTAAGCAACTTTCTATAAAATGATTAGCCTTGACTCTTTTTCTGTGCTGTTGGTTATTGCCTGTATTATAATTGGTTATGTTGTTAACATAATATATATTTTATTTTAGATTTTTGAACCATGGTGTACTAGCTGCAGGACAATGGGTCTCTTCTTACTGAAATGTAAATCAACATTTCAGTGTTTCAAAATTGCACTAAACCCAACTTAGATACAAACTCACTTACATAAAATTTTATATTCATACATAGAACGTATTGTTTTTAATGCACCTACAACACGCTGTATTTTGAAACCAGCTTTCAGAACATCTTTTCTAGCAAAGCTTCACAGATTCTAGGTTTATTTATGTGCTGACAGTGACCAAAATGACATAGAGGTGCAACTGAGACACAACAACAGTTATGCATTATTCTGCTAAACTGATAGACACAATAGGGGTGTTAACAGCGGTATAAATAGTGACAAAAATTAACATTTGAGTGGTTTAGATTGTAGCAAGACATTTAAAGATGTCGCTTTCAGCTTTTTTTAACTTGTGCAAAACAAAACAGCAAAACAATAAAGTTATTGATGAGCAGTGGCTTGACTGATTTAATTGTTAGTTGCAGGGCTGTTGAGAAGTGCTGTCCTTTCTCTAACTCCCTCTTTTCTCTTGCTGTGTGTTGCTCTCTCCCAATTGGTTACATTAAGGCCTTGAGAGTGACTTCCAGGTGTAATTAAAAGCAGCAGAGCCACTTTCACCTACAGCCTGGAAACATGTGGCAACTTGTTAATTTACCTCCATTCCTCCTGCTCCTCCTTCCCCCCTCTACTCCCCTCTGTCTCCCTGGAGAGAGGAGACAGATGGGCTGGGAGTCATGTGCAGCATTAGAAGTAGGGAACTAGGAGACTTATTAAGACAAAGTGTAGTTTTTATGTAAGAACAGGTATGATGTCATTTGTCTTTGTCATCTATCTTCCTAGAAATGTTCCTATTACACCTTTTCAGCAAAGCCTCTGGACACAGATTGGATGGCTTTTAGAGTTCAAACGCAGAAGCTAATAAAGAGAAAAGCAGACACATAACCCTGTTTTTATCACAATATGAAATTAAACCCACTCCGGGTAGTTTCTTGAAAGACAATTTTTTTTTTTAACATTTCAGCTGATGTAAACCTGAAGAGTAGATTTTTAAAAAATATCCTACAGATGCTGATGAGATAGATAGGGCATCAGAAATATACACCAATATGCGCTGCAAAATTGGCACTCAACTTTAAAAAAAATCACACACTGCAGACTAACTGTAACGTAGGAGCAAGGTATGCATATTTGTGCATTGTCTGCATAGAACTGCAACAAATGTCACTGAGAGGTATTATTTAAAGACAAATTAAAAAAAAGTGGGAAAGAAGTTTCAGTGTGTTTAAATATTGTAAAATGGTTATGTTCCATCTCTCCAAGTAACACTACTAGAGAAGTCAATGGTCAGAAGTTACACATATTTTCTCATAAGTCACCCTTAATCATAAATGGAAAAAATGTTATATGGAAATTAAACGTGAATTAGCCTGTTGTGATATTCATTATCCACATTATACTGCTGGAGCAGTTCTATGTTTTTCTCAAGAGGTTAACACAAAGGTTAAATACATTTCAATGAGCCTGTTAACAAGCACAGTGTTAAGCAGAAGCAACTTCATGAACTAAATATTAGGTATCATTCATATTTAGTGACTTAAAGTTTAATTTCCCCTTCAATTAAGACATACATCTGTTTTTGAAATGAAAGATGACTTCTGACAGAAAGACAAGAAATAAGGCATAAAGTAAACATGAAAACAAGCTAAATTAACTGGAATATTCTGACATAAAAAATGTCATCCTTCTGCAAACATTCATGGGGATATTAAAATAGAAATTGTTTTTGAGGTGGCTCAGTAGTGCTGAACAGACCTCAACAAGAACACTGTGAAAAAAAACTATGTTTGATTTTGTTTGTCCATTTCAAAATGGATGGATGGGAAATATATTTTCTATACTTGTTAATATCACTGGGAAAAGTATGAATTATTTAAATACATTTTGTAAATACATTTGTGCTCATTTCACATTTTTAAAGAGTTGATTCATAGAAAAAAGTACACTGATAAAAATTTAACAGTGAAAAAAGTCAAAGAACAGTTGAATCATCGCTCACTTCTGCAAACTTGTTCTAACATAGAGTTGTGTCGTCTGCATAGAGTAAAAATGGATTATTAAGTACTGAATGTTTTCAGAAAAATAATGGCTCTAGTGCTGAGCCCTGAGGGGTGCCACATATGAATGATATTGCAGCAGAGAGTTCTGCACTACTGCTAAGATGATTGTGCTGTTGATCATATTTTGGCAAATCCAAAGAACTGGTAGTACTTGGTTTATGCCATCATGTGTATGCCATCCTGAAATTTGTCAGCACTTTTTCCACAGATGATATCTCAAAACAGCCATGTAAGTTGAATGAGTATCCAAATGCTTACTTTAAAAGGAAGCTACCTTCAACTTTCAGTGCAGTTGTGCCTCCAAAGGCAACCGTACCAGCCTTAGGTAAAACCACAAATCGGAATCCTCTCAGGGACCAAATGCAGACTCCCAACAACCTTTTGGAAACTGAATGCGGACCCTGGCAGTGGTGTGGTCCATCAACATCTTTGCCATGACCAGACACTTTTTTCCTGCCCTTCGTTGTGAAGTGTGTATGTGAGGAATCACTTCACATATCAGTGGAGTGGGTTTTGCATTGGTTGAACTGGTAGACTGGTTGGTAACAATGTCATTACATTCTCCACAAAGATGTGGAGAATATAAGGAGGAGAACTTGACAGCAGCATCCACCAACAGCAAGAATGGTATGTTTTATCTGGCCCCTGGAAAGCTATTGTCCTCCTGCTGCTGTGAACGTAACTTTGCTACACAGCTGATGAGAGGGATTGATTTTCAGAACATTTTCAGAAGTGGAAAATGGAGCTGCATGCTTTTCCTGAGAATGCAAAGGCACTTACAAGACAACTATAGAGTGGTTGTTAATGCCATGGACCAGATCAGGAGTGGGCAAACATCATGTAGCTGTACTTGTCTGTGTGAATGCACTTGAACTTTTGAATAGCAAGGATGACAATAGAAGGTATGAGCTTTGAGACATAATGTATGTCTATAACCATAACCCCAAATTTAACCTCAGCAGTACCCAGATTGTACTGTATTGTCACGGTTCGGCTGTGTAGGGTTAGCAGAATGCAGGACCCAAATGCAGGACACTTAGACAGGAATAAACTCAAAGCGTAGCCTTAATGCTGGAAAAACTAACATTAACTACAAAACTAAACTGGAAACAGGAAACAAGAAACTTCGAAAAGAGAACAAACCAGAAACAGCAACCTTGGCTATAGACGAGAGCACAGCCGGGAGTAATCCAATATAACAAGACAAGGGGAAGCAAAACGAGATACACTGCATGCAGGACAAAATAAAACAGGAAACATGAGACAATTCACAAAGATGCGGACTTGACACTGAGAGACAGACTGAATATGACACATGGAACACAGGGAAGACACAGTGGCTTAAACTAGAAGCAAGAACAACAAATATAACATGAACAGAAAGCCATCAAGAGAACTCAAACACATGAATAACAATAATGAAGGAATATAAATTAAACACAAACACAAAACATGTATGAGGACGGGTGTAGCCGTCTAAGCTGTGGAGAACTGTGGAGTATCCTGAATAAAATCTTTATAAGTCAGTGTGCGTAAATTAAAGAATAAATCGAATAACAATAAGTTTTAAATGATAATTGGATGCTACCATGGTGGAGGTGTTACTATCTTTGAATAAGCCACATTCTGAGAGCAAATGAAGTGAGATGTTGAAGTAACATATTCAGCCATTCTGAGTTTGTTTATTGACTTGAATCACATTTTAATTTGATTATATAAAGTTCATCATGCTTCACGTGTTTATTTTATTCATTTATTCTAAATATGTAAGTATTTCCATATGTGCAGTCATTTTAATTGACACACACACAAAGCTGATTCACAATCTTAAGTGTATCTGTGTGAATGAGTGTGTTAACTGAATTGTCAAAACTCACCCTAATAATCTTTGACCTCTGTGCACACAAACATCCTTTCATTTTTGTTAACAGTGTGTATATGCACTTCCCTTGTTGCTGTGACAACAGGTCTGTGTGCACATTTAACAAGTGGTTTGTTGAACATGTATGAATGGGGTTACTGGTATCTGTAAGTGTGTTTGCAAAGCTTTCGTATGTATGTACTTGTGTTTTTAAGGTGCATGTTCACACTTTTTGTCAACAAGAGTTCATCACCATGACCAAACTCTGAGACCAGAGCCTCCAGATGCAGTTTGCCATGAGACGTTCACTTCTCACAGAACAGTTTTCTTGGACCAGCTGAAACAGACTTAGCTTGCACATGTTTAAAGGTAATTGAGTATTTACAAAAATGATGCATACGTCAGTTTAGATTTCAGTTTAAACATAAACATAACTATTGCATTGTTAGAAAACTGCATATCGGATACAGTGGACCTGTAGCTGATATGCAGTTTTCTGAATAATAAAGTATATTAAAAAGAACAATACTGCTATTAAAAGATGGTAAAACATGGAGGTTTTGTAGCTTGGTTATTGTTGATGCTTGTTCAGCTTCAAGGTGTAAGCATCATCAGGAGTCAATCAAAGGTCTGAAACAAGCTGATACTTTATGATAGAAAAGCAGCAACTGTGTTGGTCTGGTCTCCCCAAAACATAGAATTCAAATAAAAGATGGCAAGAAAGCAAAATGGGTCACTGGTACATGCCCGAAACATAACAGCAGAACTCACCACTGGCATTCAAAACAAATCTTTGTTGGAAGAAAGTCTTGGAACACCTTAGCACTGTGATAGGCTGCCATATTTATTTTAAATTCCCTTTAAATTCCTATCACCAAGACATAAAAATAGAATGTGGAGTCATATCTGACTATAGCAAAAAAGAACTGGTGACTTTGACTTAAAATAAGGTTCCAGTTCAATAATGCAAAACCAGATTTTCTGCCATGTTTGCTGTTATGCAACTCTCCTATAGAATTCTATTCAGGATTCTTTTAGTAACTTCTTTCTCTTATAATAGCTCTGATCTAAGCCTCTTGGAGGAATTCATAGTTCACAAAGAAACTACTCTTACATGCTCTTCGTAGGCATCTGCCTCTTCCACTGTCAGGATTTCTGACTAGACTGATTATGACACTGCATTGCTTGGCCCACGGTGAAATGGCAAGTATTCACAGAAATGCATGAAAATACCTTAATACAAAAGCTGACCTCTCATCATCATACAAAAACCGTTCTGCTCACATTGTAACAACTCTTATTATGGCGTAGCACCGTTAGGGGGTGTGGTCCTTTTATTGTAGTAGTTGGAGAGTCTCCTAGAGTGAGTGCAACGGCAGCCATTACAGCCGAGCATGCTGTCCTCCATGCGTCTGTTTAGAGAGACCGTACCATTGTAACGGGCTGGTGCCCGTTAGCAGTGTTGGGGAGTAACGGAATACATGTACCGCTGTTACGTATTTAAAATACAAAATATGAGTAACTGTATTCCGTTACAGTTACCGTTTAAAAAGGTGGTATTTAAAATACAGTTACTTTGTTGAAATAAATGGATTACACGGCGGTACTTCCCTGTTTCATATTGTGGCCTGTCAGGACTGTTTGGGCTTTGTTTGACAGCTATGTACTGTTGTTACGGTTGCCATGGTTACAGGGTGACGCTCTCTCTCTGCGTGTTTCCTGGGTGAGAGAGCGCCTTTTTGTTGTTGTGCTAAGCTAATAGGCAGAATGCTACAAGCATAGCTCTAAAGAATGTAGCATCATAGGCAGTGTAGTCCGTGCTGCAGGGAGAATGGACTGCCATACCCGTTATGTGTCTGTGAGCGAGGGAGGGAGAAAAAGGAAAAGTACGAGCTGTCATCGAGCAAAAATGGGAGCTGGAAGCATGTAAATATAATAATAACCACTGCAGCCAAGAAGAGTGCCTGACGACCCCAGTTGTAAGTAAGCTATTAAGACTCGACTGTGCGCTGTGTTCGTGTTTTCCTCCGAAACAATACGTTCCGTTGGAGCAGCCTTTCAACGCCTCTCTCTGTCTCTCGCAAGCAGAGTTGACCCACACAACAAAGTAAAGCTATTTTTCGGCTACGAGCCGACAGGGACCCCGCCGTATTAGTCAGAGGTCCCTTTACTACGGTTCGGAGTCGCGGACCTTCAGTAATAGTAATAAATCACACAGCAATAGTACATTCACGTAGTTGTAAAAGCATGATAACATATTAAGTAATCCAAAGTATTCAGAATACGTTACTCTCATTGAGTAACGTAACGGAATACGTTACAGAATACATTTTGGGGCATGTATTCTGTATTCTGTAATGGAATACATTTTAAAAGTAACCTTCCCAACACTGCCCGTTAGAGCCATGGAAACCTGAGGTCTTGTTCTGTTAATGCCAAATAACAGAACTGCAATTCTATCCAACTGACTGGCCTCCGAGTTGTCCAGCTAACCTCCATGCCACATGCCCGCTGGACCTGCTAGCCGCTTCTTCCTCACCACGCATATACAACATATAATGCATGTGACACAGAGAGGGAGAGAGTTAATAACTGTGTATTAACTGTAGAAGTCTCAGAAATGTTTGGTAATGCTTTATACAATTGCATGTCATCTGCATAAGTGTGGAAGTCTATATTATAATGCATCTAAAGTGACCTTATTAACTTTGAATATCTCTTTTTTTTCCTTTGGAAGCCTGAAAAACACTGTCTTGGCTGAAATTCATGGCAAATTGAAAATAGCTGTACGAATATGCAGGACTGTTAGAAAGTTACCTAACTTATGAATGTTAATATTCAAGCACACAGCTGGATAGAGAGCATGCTCTCTGGACTTAACAACATGTTTTACAGTGTGTTTTGTTCACAGCAGTTTGATTTGCTGTGCTTTTACAGTGTATTGTGTAGTGTATTTCACTGTGTGTATTGAAGTTGTTGAATCTCTCCCTCTCTGTGTCACTAGTTATTATAAATACACTGACATGTTGGCTGGTTAATTAAGGTGTATAATTCTTGTTGTTCAGTGCCGTCACATAAAGAGAGATGATAATAGACTGTGTGCACGAGCGTGTGTGTGTGTATGTGTGTGTGTGCAGTAATAATTGGATGAAGGTTGGTGCTGTGTAATAATTGGACGTCTGAACTACAAACACAGTGACAGCAGCAGCAGCAGTAGCAGCAGCAGTCTGCAGGCTTCGTTCTGTTTGTAAACCTAAAGAGAACAAACAGCGGTGATGTTTATTCTGTCTGACTGTAAACACACTAAATAAACAGGAGAGGAGGACGAGACACAGATGAACAATACAGCGCACTGCTTCCCTCCCCTCTGTCGCCTCCACTTCGGCATCCGACTTCTAAAGCAGACATAAGAAATTTCTTTTTCCCCACTAATAAATACAAAAAAAGAATTTTTGAAAAAGCTTTACAAAATTATATGTATAAAATTTTACAAAATTATATGTATGTTTGCATGTGAATTTCCCAAATAAGGGACAATCATTGATTTACCTAAACCAGAAACATCTAAATGTGTGCTTATGACACAAATGAGTATTTGTAGTTTATATTGTACTGTAACAATTAAGAGTCACAAAATTTTTATCAGTTATTTTCTGTTTTTGTTTTCTTACTGATTTATTTATAAATATATATTCCAAAATAAACACAAAATATACAATAAAACACAATATACAATATATACACACAAAAATTGTTAATTAAAAATGAAAAAGATTTTTTTCATCTTTAAATAGAATTCTCCTGCACTTTTAATATTTGTAATATAGTGTTAATACACTTTTAACACCAATGTAGTTGTAAATATATTTATATTTCTTATAAATACATAGTCAATACACTTTTTTCACTGCAGTGTTTTTTTTTTAATGTGGTTCATTCTGTGGTTCATTCTTTGTTCTATGGCACCATCTACAGCCCATTTCTGCTCCTGCAGCAATACAGAGAGCAAAACAGCCCTGTGTGATTTTTCTTTTTCGGTCTTCAGTTTTAAATTGAGTTAGCCTCTGGAGACTTCGGGGACACTGGGGGGATTTGGGGGGGGGGGGGGGGGGGGGGCACCCAGTACCCAGTACGGTGTAAAACCTACAGCTGAGTGTGGCTACAGTTTTACATGCTGACCATTTATTCTAATCTGGAACTTCACTGGTTAATTTAACTGTCAATGTATTAATTTGCAGGTGAAAGAAATCTGTGGTATTCTCACAACAAATCAAATATCAGAGACACTCAGGGGCAATAAAATAGCTAACCGATTACATCGTCTTATGGTTTGCTTCAGAAACATCATCCAACATCATGATGCTCTTTGGTGAATGTTATTTCAGCACCTCCCAACTTTATGCACACACATTACACACCAGCAACAAAAATGGAAATCAGTGTCATATTTTTTCTGCAGTGTCGTGCTCTGTACACTTTCATGTTGGTTTAATGACAATTTTGCATTAACGTTTATTGAAATTCAGTGGTTGAACAAAACAGATAAACATATTACCAAGGTGGGTATAGAGGTGTGTGTGATTATTTTGTAGGAGTCTAGCATCATTCGGTTTGGATTTTTTACAAAGCTAAAGGAGGTAGACGCCTTGCATAATGACAGCAGCACAAATTGGACAGTGCAAATTTAACAATGTGTTCTTTTGCTTTGAGGTAGCTAAAAGCGAAGCTTTTCATACTGCACAAAGCAGCAGTGGAAAACAGATAACATACAAATACCCTGGTTGCAACTGATTTAAATACATCCACTGGCTGAAGAGTTTATTGCTGTAATTGCAGCTTTTTATGTTTTCAGTGTATGCAGATACATAAAACCAAACTGACAGTAGATTAACCAGGAACGGATTCTTATTTTACAAGTAGAACATGTAGCCTCATATAGCTGTTGGCTATTTATAAAGTGAGATCAATTTACTACTACTTTAATACCATAGGATGTTTTATTGCTTATTATTACAGTTAAGAATTGATACAACACGTCTTTAAATTATGGCTCCATAGTGTGGTGGTTTACACAATCGCCTGACACCTGGTTTGACACAAATCTCTTGGGTGTTGCATCACAAACTACATTTCTACCAGATCAAATATGCCTTGTGAACAAGGCAGCAGCTGAAAATACATCTTCAATCATGTCAATTGTCTAATGGTGATGGACAGATTGACAAATAAGGTGAGGCAGGACTCTCCATGGACTCTGATGTTCACAGATGATAATGTGATCTGAAGTGGGAGTAGCTGTAAGAGAGCCTTGAGTGGTGGAGGTATGTGCTGGAAAGAAGAGGAATGAAAGTATGTAGAAGCAAGACAGAATACATGTGTGTGAATAAGAGGGTGATAGGTGTAACAGTGAAGCTGTAAGGAGTAGAGAGAGATGAAGAAGAAATGAGTGTCAGAAGAGACAAGGAAGGCTTACAAGATTGTAGTACAACATCCTATCATGTATGGTTTGGAGATGGTAGCACGAACAGAAGGCTGACCTGGAGGTGGCAGAGCAAAACATACTAAGATTTTCATTGGGAGAAATGAATACATCAGAAGGACAGCTCGGGTCAAGTGGTTTGGAGATTAAGTAAGAGAGCTGAGAGGGTTTGAACATGTGCAGAGGAGGAACTGTGGATAATCTGGTAGAGGATGTAAAACATGGAGCTGCCAGGCAGGAGAAGAAGGTCTAATGGAAGAAGTTAGAACTTATAATGCTCCTTTTCAAAAATGTCTCCAAACTTTATAGCAAAGTATTACTAAATCATGTTATTTTTGTTTGTCTGAAAGTGAGATCTTGGCATAAAGTTAAATTTAAACCTCGCTGTGTGATTATTTTTGACAGCCCGTGTGGAAATCTTCTGTGTCATCACTTAACTGTGATGGGCAGCCAATCAAAACTTGACAGTATTAATTCTGTTGTCACCTGCATGTTGGTGTCGAGGTGCAGTGTCACAGGGGACATTATGTGTCTATAGCTCATCTCCACACTGACACTGAAGGTTGAAAACATCAGCAGCCCTGTCACCCTCGAAAAAGAAAAACATCTGCATCTGCATTTTTCACCTTCTTCAAAATCAACACATTTTTTTTATTTGTAAAAGCTTTAAGGTGAGCCTCTTATTTTTAGACGTGTGGCTCTTCCTTCAATTCAAGGTGAATATCTTGCACATTAAAAACCAAAAAAAAAGATGTCTTTTCTCCTTTTCTTACAATATGCCTTTGTTGCATATGCACCTGCCATCAGTCATGTCATCTATATGATTCTGTATTTTATTCTTTATGTTCAAAGGTGTCATGTCAGGTGGGAATTGAGCTGGCGACTCTCAGAGGGGCTGGGATGGGGCAGCTTTCCCTTCCATCATTTATTAAAAAAAGGAACTCCATCTCCATTTCTTTTGCAGCCCTGATTAAAGGCATCGTCACCGTGTCATACATATGATTATGTCTGCTGTCACAGAGGGAAGTGTGTGTGTGTGTGTGTGTGTGTCTGTGTGAGAGACAGGTCAGTGAATACCAGAGGGAACCTGTTCTGTAATGTGACTAATATATTGTGCATCACAGTGCAGTGAAGCTTGACAACATTAATAATAGCGTCGTCAGTCACAGACAGATGACCTTCCACTGTGTCGCAGTCGTCGTGGTTCATGCAGAGACCTTGTATGTCCACCTGAGGCTAATGAGACAGAAAAACCTGAAACTTTAAAGAGCAGTTCAAGGGAATCACGCCTGTGCGAAAGCAAAATGGTGTCTGAATTAGACCACTGTTATAAGACCTGTATATCAGTAACATCACATACGTATACAGGAAACCCTTAAAAGTTTTTGGGCCTACAGTATAATTTTCCAACCATCCATTTTCTTCTGCTTATCCAATTCAGGGTCATGGTTGTGCTGGAGCCCATTCCTTCAACCACATGCCTCATTTCTGTGAGGCATGTGGTTCTCCGTCATTTGCAAAGACAGCAGATAATAGATGGATACAGCCACTGTTACGTCACTCGTTTCTGGTGTTCACGTTTTAATTTCTCAGCTTTGAGACCGAGATGTTAGATGTTACTCTCTTCATGCCTCAGAGGTTTTGATTATATAGTTGAACTCAATCTGACTTGGAAGGAGTGGCATTTTTGGAGTTGCAACGAACGAAAATACATTTTATATAATCTTAATTTCTAAAAGACAACTGTTGGAGTCAAGCCAATATTTATTTTTAATTTTAATCAATTCAATGCAATTAGGTCTTATTTATAGAGCTCCAATTCAGAACAGCAATCACCTTGAGGTGCCCCAACCTGAACAATCAGACGACCCCCCTATGAGCATGCACTTGGTGAAAGTGGGAAAGAAAAACTCTCTTTACAGGAAGAAACCTCAAGGAGAACTGGGCGCAGGGAGGGGCAGCCATCTCCTGCGACTGTTTGGGGTTGAGGGGAGGGAGACAGGATATAAGGCACATTGTGGAAGAAAGCCAGAGAATATTAATAACTCATGTTTAAATGCAGAGTCGTGTATAAACACACGGTGAAACGAGGTGAGTGAAGGATACATGCTCGGTGCATCGTGGGAATTCACCAATTGGAGCATAAGCTCAGGGTCACCTGATCTATCCCTAACTTTAACTTAACTTAACTTTAACTTTATTAAAACCTCTACTTTTAAGATTAGGCTTAAAAGTAAAGAGAGTAAAGAGATTGTCTGTCTCCCGAATCTATACTGGTAGCTGCTTCCTCAGAAGGGGGGGCTATACTAGCATCACTGGAATAGAAAGTTTGAAACACAGCCAATAGTGCTAAAAACAGGATATGCATTTATTGTTGCAGTGAACAAGTAGCACAATGACTCTGTTCTGTCACAGATCCACAAGATTATGACTACCTCTCTAATATGTTCTTAGTTGATTCAAATCTAAATCTATATCAGTATCTGGCACTGGGATGTCAACCGCAAAGCCATTAAATAATGAGAATAGTTCCAGCACAGCCTCTACTACTCTGGAATGGAGTGGCCTTTATATCTTTTCTAGTCTTTTCTAGTCTAGTCTTTGAGCTGTCGGTGATGCAAGAAATGCATGAAAAACTGCCAAAACTGCCAAGTTTGGTAATGAACAAAGCCTGATAACTAAGCATCTAAATGAACTTGTTATGCCATTTCTAATCTAGATTTTGATTTTGTTGAGTGATGTAGTGCATGTTAGCTAATTCTAGCGTATTTAGTACATGGGACCTTCTCTTATCTACAACCTTCCTTCAACAGTCTGTTCTGAATCAGTAACCTAACCTTTTGGCATTTGAGGGTCATCAAATCTGTCGTTTAGCCAACGGCACGGGCTCTCAGTTGTGTTCAGTGTAAAGGGTTACTGCTGTTAAGGTCTGTATTTTAACCTAAACAATCATCTTTTCCGAAATCTAAATATCTAAAATCCAAATAGTTTAGTACCTGATCCCACACATGAAGTTATCAGGAAGTCATTTCAGTTCAGCTGAAACAAAAACCTATATGATCTTTGACATCTTTTAAAAGTTACTTAATAATAATGATGGTTGGTTGAGCCTTCATAACACTGATTTTACTGCCCGTCTATGTCTTTAAAGTTGTATAATTCTCACATATTGAAAAATAAAATCTGAGACCTCACACTGATGGTGATATAACCCACAACACACCATTGAGACAGGAATGAACTGCTGGCTGTGTGGAGAAGTCGGATTCAATCGTCGTGATGACCACAAATGCTGCTAACAACTCTGTTGGTAATCTGGAATTCATAGAATATTCACTGGAAACCATAGACAGCTGTCCTCATTAAAATGGAGAGGCATGACTAAAAATCCTGGCCGTAAAGTCTCCAGGCGTAGGATGGAGTGGATCTGACACTGCGCTGTGTTGTGTAGCAGGTAAGGACCACACTCCCCCAGGACAGTCTTTAAGCATTTATCACCAAACACCAGCAACTGTGGAGGAAGAAAACATTTGCAATGTTCTTTTGCATAAGGGCTGTGCTTGTGTAACACCAACAACAAAGTTACTAAAAAACACAACGCTAATTACAAAATAAAGGCTTTTTAAAGAGTGCTAATCTGAAAAAATTAAGAACACCAAAAAAAAAAAAAGTTAATGGAAACCACATCTTAAGCTGTACTTTTCAAAATAAAAGGCTCTTAAGTAGCATATGAGTTTACTTGGATGAAGAAAGTCCTGTTATATCAGTGCAACAGCAAAATATACACTCTCAGCTGTGTTAGATATCATTTGTCGAAACTCACTTGCTTGAGGGTGTAACGTTTTTGTCTCCTGACTTCATGATGAGAACAGACAAGAACAGGAACCAGTTTAAGATAAGATAAGATAAGATAACCTTTATTAGTCCCACACGTGGGAAATTTAAAGGGGGCCTGAGGAATGAAAACTCTTGCAGAAGCGTCCTGGGCAAAGATAAACTTCATCAGCCTGGCATGAGCCACCACGCTGCTGTCTTGCACTGATCTATGGTGGATCCCCTCAGTTCATGCACCGTCTGAGACAAGCAATTTTCTATTCTTAAATTCTAATATTAAATCTTTCTGTTGATAGGCTGCTCCTTTCAAACAGGATTAGCTTCTGTCCTCACAGTTGTGTGTCTGAAATGGTCACATTAAATATATTTGTGGTTTCATTTAAAGTGCTAAGCCATCATACTGAGCCTAAAGTTTTTCCTTTGGTAGTGACCTCTTTGAATGTCACTTTCAATGCCTGAATATGAAAGCACACTTTAACTACTTTCATTAAACTTGCCAAAGCGTTATCACTACCCTGGTCTTGCATTACTCTTTAATCACAATGTATCTGCATTTCTGTTTTGCACAGATGAGTCTGATTTATTGGTTTGAGTCAATCTTAAATCTGACTGGTTACAAATGAACATTAACCGGCAAAGTCTTATCTTTTCTTGACCTTTTTAACAAGGTGTAATGTGCCAGGCACTTTTTACTGAATGGCTCTTGCAGACTGTTTGACAGACATTATTTAGCAACACAAAAATACCCCCAAAAGTCACACACAGTAAAAAGATGCAGAAGTAAGGCTTAAGTAACCGGCAATTTTTTTTTTTTAAAGCACAGATTCAAAGATGTATGGGTAGGATAGACAGATGAATAGATAGATGGATCGATGCAGCTTGACTTGCTGCTGTGCCCTGCTCTGAACCCTCTTTTGTACCAAATTAGGGAGAGCATGAAAAGACAGAAAGAGAGAAAGTGTCTGCTCTCTCCTTCTGCTTCTTGTTATGCGGTTTAATTTCCCCCAGCGCCGGTGCTTCAGCCGAAATCTAATTTGAGTGAAAAATGGCAATCCAGCTGTTCGGTTGACAGAGCCCAACCAAAACATGGTTTTCTTTCAGCGCAAAAACATGCGGCGGCCATCTTCATCTGCACATCAATGGCTGCTGAGCGGAGGCTGAGCGCCGCGCAGGGTAGTAATTATAACGTTTCTGCATGCGTGCACGTGTGTGGATGTGTGCACGAGTGTGTTTTTTGCACTCTGAGTGTGTGTTGCAGTGGGGGTAATTTGCAGGCCCGCTCCTCTTCTTTTCTTTCTATGACGAGAGAACGAATACAGAGAGAGAATGAAGGTATTGAGGCTGCAGTTATTGCGATGAGAGGGAGTGGAAATTATTTGCTTGGAGCTCTCTCCCTCTCTTTCTTTCGGTCTTTTTCTCTTTACCTCTCTCCCTCGCTCTGCTCTTTTGCTTTGTGTCGTCAGGCAGGATGAGATGAACTGGGAGTTAAATAGCCCCCCCCAGCCCAACACCCCCACCCGCCTCCCTCCACCTCCTTCCCAAATCTATTATGCAAACAGAAGTGGTTAATTGTCCACATATTTGCATGCAGCGGGTAAATGAATTATACAAGGGCTCGGTTGCCTAGCAACTGCCCAGGGTGAGAGAGGTGTGGTGAGGGCTGGGTGAGGTTGGTGATTGAAGGGTAGGGGATGACACCGAGGTGTCACAGAGCACACTCTGAAGACAAAAGGTGACGACAAAGTCTTATGCAAAAATGCCCAGTGGAGCGGAAATTACACCTGAGCTGCAGTCCTGTTCTCGCGTTATCTCTGTCTGGATTCAAAGTCCCGATTCATGACTGCATGAACACTGGCACCAATCTCCCAGCCAAACACAGTGGAGTAAAGAGTGCAACATTTCTGTCTTTAATGTATAAAGGAACATTCAATGCTCAAAGCACAAACGCCTCAAAAAGCAACAGCTGGGTTTCCATCCACATGTAGAGCAAATTTTAATCAGAAATATGAAAGCCCATTTCCATCAACTACTGTTATGCGAATATTGGGAGTTGGTTTGTCAGCTGCGTGTCAAATAACAGCAATTGGTGATAATTCACCAGTCGGAACAAGGTGAAGTCTTTAAAAGAGCTCCAGTGAAAGCTGAAAAAAGCAGAAAATATGTGACATTTCTGTTAGGTTCATGCATTCGGGAAAGGAAAGTTACACTTTTCTTCAAGTTTTCTTTTCCATCTCTCCAGTAAAGCTGTTTGGAAAATACGGAGCTGAAAAGTTAATTATAGAGGAATGAAAGCAGACAGGAACGATATACTTTGCAGAAGTGACTTTTGTGATTTGGGTGGATCGTCAGCACTTATCTTTTCCTGGTCTGTAGGTCTAATCCAGCAGTAACACTGCTATCTCGTGCACGAGAGGATCTTATAGCATCCGCCTTGGCCACTTATGTTTGGAGGAACAGATTAATCAACCAAACAGTATGTTCTGTCAGTGCTGTGTCTCACCATGACACAAACAGTATCTTGTGGCATCAGTGCCTTCACACACTAGCCACTGCAATACTCACCATTAAGAGTAAAGTGGTGTGGGACTGGTGTGGTGTGGTGGGATTACAAGTCATAGGTTTAGCTGCCAGGAGACCACTTGGATGTTTTTTTTTTTGTTTTTTTTTGTATTAGTTAGTTTTATTTTCAGTTTTCTCTGTATAGTATTTTGGCCTTTACTGAGTTCCACTGTTACCATCATGAGCCTGGGCTTTTTATAAAGTATTAGTATTATAAAGTTCCTAATCCATGACTTTATCAGTATAAATAGGAAGACTTTCACTTGGAGTCTGTTTTTTGTTTTTTTGGCACAATTTTGTGCTTATCTGGTGGAAAGGAATTAGAAGGGGGGTTCAGAATGATTTCTTTCTTATCTTATCTTGTGATCAATTAATGTAAAACTACCAGTAAATAAAGACACAAGAAGAAGATTTGAATACCATGTAATATCACTGGTAGTTCCAATTTGATGAAGTGAAAATGGTTTTACCAACTGATTTACAGACTCAAAAACTGTTTAAAAAATATTGTTATTTCCCTAATTCCATTTAAAGACATTAGCTAACACTCAGTATGTTGCTGCACTCCTGTATGCAGATTTTCTGTTGTGAACTTTGACTCAGAGTTTTGATTTTTGTGTCCAAATATTTTTGGATCTCTAGTTCTGCTAGAGACTAGAGACCTTTTCTGCTACTATAATTGAATGGCTGGACTGTCTTTAATACTCTCCTTTAAAAAGATGTTAAAAAGACATAACTGTAAGTTTTATGTAAGAGCATCGTATCAGTGAAAGCAGGAGTCATATCAACAAATTCAATCAAAATGAAGATTTCAACCTCAGTTTTTAAAGCTAACATGTAACATGTTGCTAAAGTCAAACTACGAACCACTGCAGCTGAGGAGATACATGTAAGATATGGTGAAAAGTTTCAGAGCAAATTTTACTCATTTTTGGATGTGAGGCTGCTTTCTGAACTATTGCTTCGGTTATTAGAGAAAAAAAAAGAAACACAACACTTTATTGTGAATTCTTCTGTTGTAATTGGATAGCTGCTGATTTGTCCACAGTTTGAAAATCCTCGATACGTCGGCTGTGTTGTGATAGATGTGAAAATAAAAGGTTAGACAATCTCCACAGAGAACAAACGTATTGAATAAGTAGTTTCTTGTGTCCTTACAAACACCTGACAGACAGCAGCCTGTTCATTTTCAGCCCCTTCTGCATCTTCATCGCTTACATCTCTTCTTGTATTTTCAGATGAGCGACTCAAACTGTGTCTCTGCAGGTCTGCCAGGTTTATGAGCCTCATCACTGTTAATGCCGTCAGTCTTCTCCTGCCTCTAATTGGCTTGGCACCCCAATTAGCTCCGGCTGTTAGCACCTGCAGCTCCCCCAAAAGATGAACGGCGCTGAGTATAAGATCCAACAATTAATCATTATTAGGGAGGAACAACGTTGGCATTGTGGTACTTCAGTGTGAGGTGTAACATTTTTGTCATTGTCGAGAGTGTTTCAGGTGTCAAACAGTGTTGAAATGCGAGTCATTTAGCAGTATGAAATATGAATTAAGATGAAAGGGTTACTGTGTTCACAGCATAATCATTTCGCTGCTGAAAAATGGCACTTGGTGTGAGATTTGCCAGAGAATCAGCAGCTGTGTGAAAGACTCTGAAACAGTTTGAACAGTGAACACAGCTGATCCTGTGACTCATTTTTGGACAGGCTGATTAACCAAAACTTCAAAGGTACCAGCTTGAAAGAAATTAATATTTGCTAGTTTCTTCAGCGTTTCCCTGATTTTTTTTCCAGGAAAAAACAGGGAAAGCATCCATTTATCGCAAGTATCACAAGTATCCATTTGTATAGCATTGTGTATTGCAACTTGGCAATGATGTAGTCTAAATGGAGTAATAGTTTGCTACTATAATGCACTACTTTTGCAAATACACTGTAATTACCAAAATCTTATCCTGAACTAAAGTACAATTTCTGTAATAAAATAATAAGGGAACAGAACAAGTTACATTATTTAGTAGTAGTATAACAATAATAGGGTAAAATATAATAAAGTACTGACAACATTATAGTGACAGTAATGGTATAATAAATGTGAGATTACATAAGTTTTCATATGTTGCAATTATTGTAAGGCTAATAAATTTCACCACATTGTGACACTGAAATGAATTATATAGCTTCATAGTAATCATGTTTTTGCTTTATAATGTAACAATCTCATCTCATCTCAACTACTACTACTAATTCTTATGATAAAATGTATTTGGTCATTTCTGTTTAATATGCATGAATCGAGGCTGTGAAATGGTAAAGTTAAATGCATGGAGATGTTGCACAGACACTTACAAAGGCATTTTTTTTATGTTGCATATCATTTAACATTTATTGGCTAAAATCAGTGGTTGTTTGTTGTGTTTTTGTTGTGTGTAGTTGTTTCTTAACAGTGACACCAAATAGAATTTTTGCATTTTACATTTTCTCATGTTCCAGCTGTTGCTTATTCAGTTTGGAGATGGTTTCCTTTAAACACTACCTGGTTCATATTTAATATGGCAGCCCCTGTATGTGGACCTACAAATGCAGGGGCACCTAGGTGCTACTTTAGGTTTGTGTATTCTGCTGTACGTTTTACTTACTTTGAGTAGAATTATGAGTAAGTATGAAGCTGTTCTTTACTTAAGCATCTAAGTTCACCCACAGAGAAAAGTTAAAAATGAAAAACAAATCCACATAACAAAACATAAACCATTTAAACGAGTAATAATCTGCAAAACCAAAATATAACAAATATTCTGAAGGTCACTTACCAGATGACTCCAGAGGTCCGATTTAGTGCCATTGAAAAAAAACCACAAACGGATGCCACTCCATTCACAGAAAAATATCCCCCCCTGCTATGGGCTGTTGTTGGCTCATCTCCTCAAACATTTGTAATCTTTGCACAGCTGTTTGAGTCAGCTGAAAGATTCATGTTGTGGTGGGGACAAATGAGTATCAGGAGGCTGGAGGAAAGGTCGTGTTAGTCTCGCTTAACTGGCTTCAAATACACCGGCACGCACAGGCAGAGTAACATCTGTGCTGCAGGTACATCCGCAAAAAACATTCAGTCATGGATGTGCACGTGTGTGACTGTACATTCACAGTCGATGTTCTTCCTCAGTGTGGAAAACACACAAAGCAGAGAAATGAGTAGAGACAAATTAAGCGGTTACTTATGAAAATCTTTCCTAGGTTCACACAACACCACTTTCAGCCAAGCACAGACTTAACTGAAGCAGTGTTTACTGCTCAACATTAAGGATATTCGCATTTTTAAATCCCACTTAAACTCCTTGTGTAACTTACTCACATACACACACACACGTGCGCACACATGCCAAGGATCAAGATAAACACAGACTCTGTCACACACACTGTAAACACACAAGCTTTTCCTTTTCCAGTGTTGAACAACAAGCTGCTGCAGAGTCCACACAGGAGAGAGAGAGAGAGGCTTTCTCTTTTCCTGCCTCGATCACCAAGATTGTCAAACAATATCTACGTCACCAAGTGTGTGTGTGTATGGGGGGCGGGGGCGGGGGGGGGGGGGGGGGGGGGGGCACTGGCTGGCTGCCTGGTTACATGAATCTAGGTTTTAGTCTGAACTGAAATCCCAGCAGGAATATCTGCCCCAGAAATGATAGAAAGCACTTTACTGTAGTTTTAATAATAACATGAATACTTTCCTCTTATTTGTTAATGTTTGATTGTGTCAGATATTTTATGTATGTTTTTATTCAGTATTATTATTATTATTCGCACGAAAACTTATTATCTGCTCTTACGTTCACAAGCCTAAATCAGTGACATCAAGAATCTTTTTTCATTTCACAAAATGGGAGAAATCTTTCTGTTTTATAGCTTCTGTTTCTCTCTTTATGTGTTCAACATTTTCAGAGTTTTTTAGTGACGCATCTTGATTTGCCTGGAGTTCTCTTGGAATTTTCTCGGTGTGAAAAGAAACAAATCGCAGGAAAAACCTAGAATTCACAAACTCACCACCTGATTCAGACCCGAATAAATGAACCAGGATAACAAATGAGTTAACTGTAATGTTCTGGCATCAGGGGCACCAGATAAATGCTGCAAAATAACAGAAATTTACCATCACAGAAAAAATATGGAGAAAGTAGAGTTTTATAGGTTTCATTTACATTAGAGCTTGTGTATTTCTGTGCTATTTTATGTTAAATAAAGGTAGTTTCATGTGATTTTAAATAATTTTGGTCCTTTTTCATCCTTCAAAATTAGATGGTACCTGGTAAAACCTATATATGGTTTTCACTCCCCTGAATTTTCCTCTTGTTGGTAGCTGTTTGATTAAAGTCTTTGCATTCTTTTCCAAAATACTGAAAATAGCACATTGTCCCCTTGTAAGTGTTGAAGAATATGCAATGACCTCGCCATTCATTGGCCGAATATGCAATGAACTCTTCCTTCATCTTTGCAGATTTTAAAGTTAGCTGCAGCTGACGTTGCAAAACAGAGCGCCTGCCCTAAAAGCCATACATATTTTTAAAATTCAAATACAAAATCTAATTGGTTGCCGAATATTCCTGAATGAACGCTTTCATTTCTTGCTGTTACTTTTTTGTATTACAACAGAAATCAAACTGAAACAGGAAAAAAACTACAAAATACAAAAATAATTTTTATATTTTTAGAATTATATAACTGTATGTAAATTGTAAAATGTAAACTGATATTTAATTCTATTCATTGTATTTTTAGGGGAGACAGTACAACAGATACACTGTAGAATAAAGCCAGAGATGATTAAATGCAAAGTGGTACATAAACACAGACTGAAAAAATGAGTGAAGGAGAACTGCTCAATGCATCATGAAGCACCCAGCATCCTAGTTGCTGTGTAACTAAGGGAGGATTCAGGGTCATCCAGCCCTAACTACATGCTTTTTCAAAAAGGTCAGTGTTTAAGCCTAATCTTAAAAGTAGAGAGGGTGTCTGTCTCGCGAATTAAAACTGGGAGCTGGTTCCACAGACGAGGGCCCTGAAAGCTGACGGCTCTGCCTTCCATTCTACTTTTAAACACTCTAGGAACCACAAGTAAGCCTGTGGTCTGATAGCAAAGTGCTCTATTGGGGTGATACGGTACAATGAGGTCTCAAGACCTTGTATGTGATGACTTGTAAAATCAAAGATACATAACTTCTACCAAATACACCATCTGCAAAGTTACAACTGTATTTTGAGGATGTTTTTGGTCATTGCATCAAATTTTAGACATTGTATTTACAATATTAAATAAATGTTAACAATTGTGCTCAAATTACCTTCAGATTAAGAAACATAAAGGCAGGTCTGAAAGGTGCTTGGATGCCATCAAGTTCAGATATTAAAGAGAAGAGTTTACACAGTGGGTGGGCTAACACCATGACGCTAACTACGTACAGATAGACTAAGGGTCATGTGATGCGTGTTAATCTGTCTCTCATGTCTGTGTTGTTTTTCCTCACCACGACTTTTACCTCTGACCCAGTCACACTGTTTCAGTGAGGGTCGAAAATTGATGAGGGAAGTCTGCACAGTAATGTGTGTGTGTGTGTGTGTGTGTGTGTGTGTGTGTGTGTGTGTGTGTGTGTGTGTGTGTGTGTGTGTGTGTGTGTGTGTGTGTGTGTGTGTGTGTGTTTCAAATCTGTGACAGTTTTTCAAAATCTATTGCACACCAGAGCATCAGTTTAACAGTATCTGAAACAAAAAAGAGATACTACTAAGCAACAGTCTGTATCCACAATTACTGTATCTGAATCTTCTAAAAACACTTCTGAAATGAATATCCTGGATCTGGAGAATCTGAAAAATCTTTGTGGTCAAAATAGACCAACGAGGAACAATAACAACATCTGCTGGTCTTTCTGTCTCTCTAGGTTGTGAGACGACTGCTGAGGCACAAAGGAAACAACAGCCCTGATTGTTCATCACCCTGCTCACGGTGAGACCTATGACTAAATGTCGTGCCACCTAAACTGGAGCCAGGAAAAGTGGGCCGAATGAGGCAATGGGGGACTTCTGCGTTCAAGGACAGCAAAGGCATGTATTACAAAAATGAAAAAGGACATCTGCTGGAGTCTGTTGTGTTTTTACAGGACCCAGTTGTAGAAGCAGGCATCATGAAGTCATTGCAGGCTACATCCTGGAGCTTGCTTCCAATCCAGCAAAAAAGGCTTTGACTCAGGTCGGCATGGGTTTGAGTCAATGAAGTCATACATAAAGATAAAAAATACCACTTCTGATCACTTTTGATCTGGGTTGTTGATCCCCTCTTCACTCTTTTTTATAAAAAAAAAAATTAACATTATCACTTGTTCTATTTAAAAAATAACAAAACTCCTTTTTAAACAAGAAGAAAACTCTTCAGAATGATCGCAAACATCAGTCCGCTCTTAGCCAGAGTAGGACGACGCTGTGTCTGCCTGATGTACAGACGTATGTTTACAGACTGAATTAAAGCCTGAGGGATCGCAGAGTGTTTGTATGTAGAGAGATGTGCTGTTAGTACAGCCACACACTACCTCCTCCATAACATTCCTCCGTCCTTGCCTCCTTCAGTTTCCTTCTCTCCTACACCATTTCCCCACCCTTCTTTTGTAGCCTCCTTCCTTATCGCACCCTTTTATCCTCCTTTTTCTTTCTGTTGTCTTTCTTTTTTCTCTTTTTACCCATTTCAGGATTTCCTCATTGCTCCTCCCCTTCCCCTCCATCCTTCTCTTCACTGCTCTATTCCCACTTGCCTTTTTACTTCCTACTTGTCCTCCTGCCTTTATTTCCCTTCTGTTTCTTTGTACCTCTTTTTTTCCAGATTTTTCTTCATCTCTTTTCCTCCACTTATGAGCAAGCATCCTAAAACCCTCCACTTTTTCAGCCAAGATCCTTTTGCCCCTGCCCATCCACTTCATCCTCCTTTTTCTTCGACAGTTGCCTCTTCTGCCCGTCGTATTGTCCCTCCTGTCTTTTTTCTTTTGTTTGCACATCACCCACAAAATTCTTCTCCTCTGTTCTTCCTCTATCTCTTTCTCTCATCACTTTCTTCTTCACCCTTTTCTTTCTGTCTGTTCCTTCTCCTTACCTATGCCTTCTTCCCTCTCTCGTTTTCTCCTTTCCTTCCCCTTTTCCCTCCCTCCTTCCCTTCATCTCTCAGCCTTCTCCTCCTCCACCTGACCATTTCAATCACCTGCTTTGTCTTCAGATGTTTTTCTCCACATTCCAGTGGTTCCTCCCTTTATTCTCTATATATCTTATGTCTAACCTCACCCTTCTCTTTCCAGAACTCTGTCTCTTCTCCCACTTCTTCTCTTGCATGCCTTCTCCTCTCTCGCAGAGCTTCTATCCTTCCTCCTGCTAACAGGCCTCTCCCCCTCTCTCCCCCTCTGTTTCTCCCGCAGCGTTGCGTGCTAGCAGCTCTCCTCTCTGTCCGGCTCGCTGCGCTGACATTAACGTGCTGTGACATGTTACACTGAAACTACTTTATGGAATCAATATTAAATTCACAGCCTGTGACACTGAGGGCTAAACACACTGCCTGATTGTGCATATATATGTGTGTGCATGTGTGAGTGTGTGCATAGCTGGGTCATGGGCCATTCACATTTATCTGTGAGAGTAAAGAGAAGATGTGTTTGTGTGTTAGGAAAATGTCTGAATAGCTGTATGTGAGTGTGTATGTGTTTGGGTGGGGGTTATTATACTTCTGAGGACTACGTAAAGTGAAGATGGAAATGGATGGATGTGGATTTCCTTTTGTTTCTATTCATGCCTGCATGTTTTTCTTTTAAATGTTATTAAATTTTGCGCTGCGAGTGAGACATATATATCAGTAAAAAGCACTATGCATTTTTATTTTTTACATTTAATAAACTGTCTGGATCTGGGATTACTTGATTACTTTTCTAAAAGTATGCTTTTTGAAAATCACGGTAAAGTCCTAAAGTATTAAAGTGTGTATCCGCGTGTGTTTGTGTGTGTATGTGTGTGTGTGTGTGTGTGTATGTGTCTGCATGTATGTGGATATGGGTGTTCGTTCAAGTGTGTGAGAGAGCGAAAAGCGCGCAGTGCGGTGTCCTGGGGGTGAATTAGAGCAGAGGCAGTCATGTTTGATAGCAAGGTCTCGACATCAATGAAAACACTCTAAAACGGCACGCAAACTTTGAGCGAAAGAAAAAAAAACAGCCAGGAGCAAGGGAAGAAGTGGTGAAGAGGCTAATGTAAGAAGGAAGGAAGAGGAAACAAAAGCATAGGAAAGGAAAATTGAACAAAACCAAAGGAAAGAGAAGATGAAAAGCAAAAAGGGGATGCAAAGTAAAGGAAGTGAAACTAAAAGAATAAAAAATGGTAATTATCTGGGAAGGAGAAAAAGAAACCACAACACAGGAAAGGAAAGGAAAGGCAACAGAATGAATTAGAGAAAGAAGCAAAGAAAAAAGGCAGAGGAAAGAAAAAGCAATGAGAAATTAAAATACTTATTTGATTAAGAAACATATGTTTTTCCCTTTAAATGATGGATTTAATTTGATATTTCATCTGGATTATTTGCACTTTTTTCTTTTTTGTTACATTTCAACCTCTGAATTACTTTGGCAAATGATGTTGTGGGGAGGCTGTTAGGGAAGATAATATTGAGTGTCCCCACAAAGCAAAATTGGTATGGCCTGGATCTGGCCCACACACATGGCCCACATACCACAAAGAATGACGGCCCTTTGGTGGCCCAGAACTGGTTTGCCAGAGGTGGCCCACACATGGGCCAGCACAAGGCCAGTTGCAGACACACTGGTGGCCCTGTGCTGGCCCAGGACAGTTTCAGCTCTGGCCCCAGATGTCAGCTTAATGTGTACCTTAATTAAGCCAAGTAATTACAACATGTGCCGGAACATAACAGTGCAAAAGTAAGATGACGAAACTCTGTTCAGACAGTGAATGGACTGATTCTTATATAACACTCTTCTACTCTCACAGATTACTCAAAATGCTCTCTACATCATGCTACATTCACGCACTTTCTCTAAACGGAGTGCTTCCTAACTACATTCATACACACTCACACTCTTGACATGCAGATTGGAGGAGCCAGAGAGCAAACCACTAACCTTCCAATCAGTAGGAGACCTGCTCTACCTCCTGAGTTACAGCCACCCACTGGCAGAGATGGGTAAACCGTCACTAGGTTTTGGATAAAGTGTACACTCACAAACCTGTCAAGCCTGCATTTGAAACGTTGGCTACCATAGATGTATAGTATTGCAACATGGCATTTGGGTCTTCTAACTAAAAAGGGAAAATAGGAACATAAACAGTGAATCATTGCCAGACCTGGCCCACATCTGGTTGCCATACACCCTGCCATGACACCAGTCAGTCAGAAGTGCCAGTTTGATACTGGATCCGGGGAAGACCTGTTTTCTACGAGTCTGGGCCACATAAACCAAGCCATTATCGGGCCAGATGTGGCATGCCAGGCCTGGCACATATCTGGATGACATTCCACTTACCATGCCAGATGTCAGCCACCAGATGTCTGCTATGTGGGTCTGTCCTAATATTGAACACAACTGAAGGATTTAAAAGAGGATGCTCATTTGTCCTGTAAATTAAGTAATGACTTATATCTGCACATCTCATTGTTACACATCACAAGTATTGGAATTATTTATTTTGATGTTTTGAGAAGATTAATTGCCGTGGACTTTTCAAGCTGGTAACAGAAAAGGTGTTGTCCATGAGATTGATAATCAGGAGGTTCAGCAGATCACTGACTGAATGAGGAAATGAGGAGCTTCCATCCTGTCCCACACTTTATCGATGCTAAACAACAGTTGCAGTCTCTGCAGTGGCACAGTTTCACAGAAACAAGGAATCAACTCTGATCTGAATTCCAGTGATCATCAGAGGAATGCAAGCAGTAATATATAAACAGAGAGCATATTTAATCAGTAATCACTGGGCTGGACTTCCTTGCAGAGACCAGTGTTATTGTGAGACCATGCTCTGTTGTGGCAATCTTCCAATTACCAATTACCAGTGTTGGGTTTGTTACTCCTTTTTCTTTGAAGCAACACATTACATCACTTAATTACTCTCCGGAGAAATAAACTTGTTACACTACTCATTACATTACTTTTTTCACCCCTTGCAACATGTTCTGAAATGCACATCATATATTTACCAGTTAATAATATAAACCTGTCCCACATAGTGACTCTTTATTTTAGGATTATAAAAACAGTATATGTCTGTTTTTATGCTTATAAAGAAGTATAAAGACAGACATCCACTTTCCCTCCACCGACCTCATACTTCTAGCTACACAGCTTCTCATCTTATTAAAAGCCCAGTATAAATATAGTGTCCCGGCTCTTGTATGTGCCTCAGAGAGGTTCTTGTTTCCACTTTCACTCTGATACTTCACCAGTTTCAAGCACAAATAACCTGTTAATTTAATTCCAAAGCAGCTCATGAAGTCCAGACGTTTTCTAGGTAAATCCAATACATTCCTTTTGTTTTTGTTTAAACCTTTCAGAGATGGACTTGTTGGTGTGTTTTGGTTTATTGTCCTGCTGAATTTTACTTTTTCTCACTTTCAATTCAATTCAATTCAATTCAATGTTATTTATAGAGCGCTAATCACAACAACAGTTGCCTCAAGGTGCTTTATATTGTAAGGTAGACCCTACAATAATACATACATAGAAAAAAAAAACAATCCTATGACCCTCTATGAACAAGCACTTTGGCGACAGTGGGAAGGAAAAACTCCCTTTTATCACGAAGAAACATCTGGCAGAACCAGGCTCAGGGAGGGGCGGGGCCATCTGCTGCGACCGGTTGGGGTGAGAGAAGGAAGACAGGATAAAGACATGCTGTGGAAGAGACTCAGAGATTAATAACAGGAACCTATTCTTCTATCAGTTTTTGGTCACGTCACCAACTTAAGACGATTCAAAGCACTATTTCCGGGATTGTTAGTCTTCAGAAACATAAACATATTACTCCAATGCTAGAAAATTCACACTGGCATGCATGTTAATTTTTGTAATAGTTTTAAAGTCTTTCTAATCACTTTTAAAGCACAACATAGCCTTGTTCCAAAGTACATTAAGGACTAACTACCAGAGATGGGCAGTAACGCGTTACTTGTAACTTGTAACGCGTTACTGTAATCTGATTACTTTTTTCAAGTAACGAGTAAAGTAGGGGATTACTATTGCAAAAACGGTAATTAGATTACCGCTACTTTCCCATAGGAACGCTGCGTTACTGTGTTACTAAAACCGTGATTTTTTTTGCGAGAATGTCTCTGACAATGACGTAAGCGAGTGCGACGTTCATGACAACAGCTGTGTGCAGATCAACAATGGATCATATATCGAGTGCAGGAGAGAGTATGAGCGTGCAGCGTTTAAAGCGTGGAAGTACTGACCTTATTTTGAGTTTGATTCCCTAAAAACATTAGCGTCCGTTGTGCGTGGGAAGAAAACTTCTTTTTACAGCGAAAAAAAACCCTAAACTTCCAAGCAAGCACCGAGTGCGTTACGACGTAATGGGAAATTCACAGAGAAACTCGCAGATTCTTCCACTGACCGCTGCGGCACACCTGCACCAGGGTAAACCTCCGCCTACCCCACTCCTGCTTTACAGGTGAAAATAGAGCAACAGGACCGCTGAGTCTTTGATTTTATTTATTTTCTGCTGTGTTTTACTTGCATCTATTTGAAAGAGTGAGTGTAAACACAAAAAATATTTTTATTTTATGTGCTGGAATGTGCAGAAAATAAGTTTAAATGTCCTTTCATAAGACCCTTATGAAAAGGACACCGAGGGAACAGTTTACCCTGCCCGGGATAGGGTTACCGGGGCCCCGCCCTGGAGCCAGGCCCGGGGAGGGTGCGCCTTAGGGTCGGGGAACGGGTCCTGACTGTCATCTGCGCTTATGCGCCGAGTGGCAGTTCAGAGTACCCAGCCTTCTTAGAGTCCCTGGGGGGGGGGGGGGGGGGGGGGGGGGAGTGCTGGAGGGTGCTCCACCTGGAGACTCTGTTGTCCTGCTGGGAGACTTCATTGCTCACGTGGGTAACGACAGCGAGACCTGGAGGGGCGTGATTGGGAGGAACAGCCTCCCTGATCTGAACCCGAGCGGTGCTTTGTTATTGGACTTCTGTGCTAATCACAGTTTGGCCATAACGAACACCCTGTTCAAACATAAGAGTGTCCATAAGTGCATGTGGCACCAGGACGCTCTAGGCCAGGGGTGGGCAATCTCAGTCCACGAGGGCCGGTGTCCCTGCAGGTTTTAGATGTGTCCTCGAACCAACACAGCTGATTTAAATGGCTAAATTAGCTCCTCAACATGTCCTGAAGTTCTCCAGAGGCCTGGTAACGAACTAATCATGTGATTCAGGTGTGTTGACCAAAGGTGAGATCTAAAACCTGCAGGGACACCGGCCCTCGTGGACTGAGATTGCCCACCCCTGCTCTAGGCCGTAGGTCGATGATCGATTTTGTAATCGTATCAGCAGACCTGCGACCATATGTTCTGGACACTCGGATAAAGAGAGGGGCTGAGCTGTCAACTGATCACCACCTGGTGGTGAGTTGGATCAGGTGGCGGGGGAGGACGCTGGACAGACCTGGTGCACCTAAACGCGTAGTGAGGGTGTGCTGGGAACGTCTAGCAGAGGCCCCAGTCCGCGAGATCTTCAACAGCATTCCGAGGGAGACTGGGGACATTGAGTCCGAATGGACCATGTTCAGCGTCTCTATTGCCGAAGCTGCTGCATTGAGCTGCGGCCGCAAGGTGGTTGGTGCCTGCCATGGTGGTAATCCCCGAACCAAATGGTGGACACCAGAGGTGAAGGGAGCCACCAGGCTGAAGAAGGAGTCCTATCGGGCTTGGTTAACCTGTGGGACTCCGGAGACAGCCGACAGGTATCGACAGGCCAAGCGGAATGCGGCTCGGGCAGTGGCTGAAGCAAAAACTCGGGTGTGGGAGGAGTTCGGAGAGGCCATGGAAAAAGACTTTCGGACTGCCTCGAAGAGATTCTGGAAAACCGTCAGACGTCTCAGGAGGGGAAAGCGGTGCTCTACCTGCACTGTGTATAGTGCTGGCGGAGCGCTGCTGACGTCGACTGAGAAAATTGTCAGGCGGTGGAAGGAATACTTCGAGGACCTCCTTAATCCCACTGACACGTCTTCCGAGGAGGAAGCAGAGTCTGGGGATGAGGGGAATGACCCGCCAATTTCCGGGGGCGAGGTCACTGAGGCAGTTAAACAACTCCTTGGTGGCAGAGCCCCTGGTGTTGATGAGGTCCGCCCCGAGTTCGTGAAGGCTCTGGACGTTGTAGGGCTGTCCTGGTTGACACGCCTCTGCAATGTTGCGTGGAGTTCAGGGGCAGTACCTGTGGACTAGCAGACCGGGGTGGTGGTCCCCATCTTTAAGAAGGGGGACCGGAGGGTGTGTTCCAACTACAGGGGGATCACACTCCTCAGCCTCCCTGGGAAAGTCTATGCCAGGGTGCTGGAAAGGAGAGTTCGTCCGTTAGTCGAACCTCGGATACAGAAGGAACAATGCGGTTTTCGTCCTGGTCGCGGAACACTGGACCAGCTCTTTATCCTCTCCAGGATACTTGAGGGTGCATGGGAGTTTGCCCAACCAGTCTACATGTGTTTTGTGGACTTGGAGAAGGCATTCGACCGTGTCCCTCGGGGTGTCCTGTGGGAGGTATGGCGGGAATATGGGGTGTCTGGCCCATTGCTACGGGCCATTCGATCCCTGTACAACCGTTGCAAGAGCTTGGTTCACATTGCCGGCAATAAGTCGGACTCGTTCCCGGTGGGTGATGGGCTCCGCCAGGGCTGCCCTTTGTCTCCGGTTCTGTTCATAATTTTTATGGACAGGATTTCTAGGCGCAGCCAAGTGGCGGAGGGCTTTCGCTTTGGTGGCCTCAGAATCTCATCTCTGATTTTTGCAGATGATGTGGTTCTGTTGGCTTCATCGGGTGAGGGCCTCCAGCTCGCACTGGAACGGTTCGCAGCCGAGTGTGAAGCAGCGGGAATGAGGATCAGCACCTCCAAATCTGAGGCCATGGTTCTCACCCGGAAAAGGGTGGAGTGCCCACTCCGGGTCGGGGATGAGTTCCTGCCCCAAGTGGAGGAGTTCAAGTATCTCGAGGTCTTGTTCTCGAGTGATGGGAGAAGGGAGCTGGAGATCGACAAATGGATTGGGGCTGCAGCTGCAGTAATGCGGATGCTGCACCGGTCCGTCGTGGTGAAGAGGGAGCTGAGTGTAAAAGCGAAGCTCTCAATTTACCGGTCGATCTACGTCCCTACCCTCACCTATGGCCACGAGCTGTGGGTAGTGACCGAAAGAACGAGATCGCGGATACAAGCGGCAGAAATGAGCTTCCTCCGAAGGGTGGCTGGCCTCTCCCTTAGAGATAGGGTGAGAAGTTCGGCCATCCGGGAGGGGCTCAGAGTAGAGCAGCTGCTGCTCCACATCGAAAGGAGCCAGCTGAGGTGGTTCGGGCATCTGACAAGGATGCCCCCTGGGCGCCTCCTGGGTGAGGTGTTCCAGGCATGTCCCACCGGGAGGAGGCCCCGGGGCAGACCCAGGACACGCTGGAGAGATTATATCTCTCGGCTGGCCTGGGAACGCCTTGGTGTTCCCCCGGATAAGCTGGAGGAGGTGGCTGGGGAGAGGGAGGTCTGGGCCTCTTTGCTTAGGCTGCTGCCCCCGCGACCCGGCCCCAGATAAAGCGGATGAAGATGGATGGATGGATGGATGGATGTTAAACAAATTTCTTCCAGTCAGAGAACGTTGCATATAATTAAATTTTTGCTTGATGCATAAAGTTAAAAGATTAAAACTAATAAAACAAGTTTTAAAAAAGGAGACTTTTCCATTTGATTACATTTTGTATGATGGATTATTATAAGTAGAATTGGGCTGAAAGATCTATCGCTTTATCACCTATTCAGGTTGTAAATCGTGTTTTTAAAAAGTAACTAAGTAACTAAGTAATTAATTACTTTTGAAAATAAGTAATCGGTAAAGTAACTGGATTACTTTTTTGGGGAAGTAATCAGTAATTAGTTACTGATTACTTTTTTCAAATAACTTGACCAACACTGCTAACTACTAACAGTATATGCCAAGACATTTACTTGAAAGAATGGCAACTTCTTTCTTCTTTTAATATATTGTATTTTCATTATTTGCATGGGGTGAAGGTCAGAGGAGAATATTCCATAAATTTCTTTGTGTGAAGCACATTGTAATCTAAGACAGAGAAGTTGTGCTGTAAATTCCTGTGGTGTAAATGTAAAGTCTATAGTAAAAAATTATAGTAATAATTATTATTATATTCATTTTGATGCTTTGTTGACCTGTCCATCCACCCCAATCACCCCACAGGCTGTGTTGGCTGACTCTTTCTTTTCTCCTGTATATAATTCAAAGCATCCTGATTTCCTTTCAGGGGTTTTGGCCCTTTGATCCTCTGATCTTTAGACAAAGTCAAGTTTAAAGATGTCACTTCCCTCTATAGTGTCAAAGACTGGACCGTTTTTATGTTGTTCTGGTTGTAAAATTGATTTATTTTTGTGTGTGTGTGTTTGCTGTTAGTGCACAAACTCCAGTATCTCCTTTGCGGCTTGCTGATGCTGAGAGTGTGGAGCAACTGATTCAAACACCAATACAATCCTGCACTGTCAAAACACACAAACACACAGCAGTACACAGACCCACATTAGAAACTCTCAAAAACAGAGGTGTGACCATAGCAGTGTGTGTTTTGTGTGTGTTGTGCGTGTGTTTCTGCTTCACTGAGCCACAGCTGAAGTTTGCACTCAGAGGTTGCGAACAACACTGCACTGAAAAAAGTGATATTGTCTCCTTTTAAATATAGCATATTATATTTTGGTATATCTTTTCAATTCAAATGAGTAATTCCTGTCTACATATATAATTCGAGTAACTCCAGAATACATTCCCTGCGTTTTAATCCAATTAATTTTAGTTAATTAAATGTAGCTCAAAATGCTTAAGTATGTTTTTCATAGCCTCCTGCTGGGCCATTTTGCGCATGCGTTAGGACAGGCCACCATTTTGCACGCGGACTGAAGAAGCGGACTCTTTGTGTGCTCAAGTTAATCGCACAACTTCATATAAAGGTGGTCTAGCTTCGGTAAGTAAACCTTTTACGGTCGTTTTTGTTTTATTTTTTTTACCTCAGTCAAAGCATGTTGACTCTTTAAGACGTGTGCACATGGAGAAAGAAGTCTAAGTAGTTGTACACCTCTGAACTTTGTCATGAATTTGACTTAAGCTAGCTATGTGCTCTATTAGCTACTGCTCTATTAAAAGAGTAATTGTATTGATGCGTTAAAATGTCATATGTTTTTAGCTTAGTTCTGGTGGCACACTTTGTACTAACAAATTATGGAACGAGGCAATTTCTCTGTAGTTAGCTGTAAAGTTCACTGTACAGTCGCCTGCAGTTTTAAGTGGAGAAATCGTCCCTCCCGCCACAACATTGGCATTAAGGAATAGTCGGGCGGGGGAGGGGGCTTCTGAACGCACCTGCACAGTCAGGGGTGCAGTAGGAAATAAATAAGTAGGATTGGCGTTGCACAACGTCTTTTGTGCAGAAAAAAATAATGGTTGTAAACTGTGGAGGAGAATAACTCAGTGGTTGCCAAAAATGTGAGATCAAAAGGCACTGAGAGTGATGTTTGTCAGAACTGAAATTAACTCAGAAAAGAAGTTGCTTCACTTGATAGAGCTGAGTGCGAGACCTGTCAGCGGTCTGGTTTAGCATTTAAAGCCTCGCTACGTGCTTCCAAACCGCTGCATTTAATCTCAGAGAAAACTAACACAGAGAAGTAAAGCAAGTGTGTAAGTTCATCTCTTTATGTTTGCATAGTATTTCCATGTTGAGCTTAACAACCGATGTATGGAGCCACAGCTGGACTGGCTGTCGGAGTTTTGTATTGAGGGGGAAAGGAAGCGATTTGTTTTATACTTCAGCTAGAATGAAAAAAGACACAAAGCTGGAGTTATTCGGTGTCTTCATGCTGAACAGCTAAAACTTCTTCCCTCATTCTCCCCCCTCCCTCTCCTGTTGCTACTTCAATCATGAAACTGATCGATTATCAGGTGATCGGCTTTTCTGTCGCTAGTCTCTCTCATTTGTTAGTCACCCAGTTTGCGCTAGAAAGAGGAAAACGGCAGATAAACAACAGCAGCACGTTTAAGCTTGATAAGCTGTTGCTAGAATTTTTTTAATATTACTTCTAGTATCCGCTTATGTTTTCTGGAGCCACAGCCGTAATAGCTGCTGGTCATGATAGTTTGGATATGTGGTGAGAAGGAAACATGAAGGTGAAACCAGGAGAAGTTTTTACTGAATCATTAGAGCTGAACAGGTAATGAAGAAACAGGTTTACATTTTAGGTCACATGAATGAGTTGAAGGGAAGTTATGAACTGTTTATGAGAGACAAATAACACCAGGATCATTTTCTAGGTAGCTGACATCTGGTAACTGTGCAGGGGCGGATCTAGCAAAGTTTTGCCAGGGGGCCAGGTTGGGCATTAACAGGGAAAGGGAGACACAAAGACATAATTTTCTTTCTTATTCTCATTTAAAATGTCTAGCTTTTAATAAATAATTATTCTAAATCTTACTACCAAAGTGGTGATCTGGTTAAATGTATAGAGATCCATTATTGTATGTAGTAAATATTAAGTCTAATATATGCCCTAGTAATAGTAGTACATATAGCACTTTTTCCTTTGGGAAGGTACGCTGTCTGCGCTGTCTGCAACTGTATTGAAGAAAAATGTTGAATCAAATTATTATAGAAAAATAATTGATTTCTGTGCATTAAAGTAGATTACGTCAATTAAGCATTATCAGGCGAAGGGTGCGGGGTGGTTTCCTAATATTTTTGCTGGGAGTTGGCAGTCCAATTAGTTAGTTTAATATTTCTATGTACTGTTTAGAATACCTGAATAAGGAGGATGGTGTAAGTTTTTTAGGTTGATCAGTATTGCTGAAGTATAAAATATTTTGGGTGCAGTGTATTTTTTGCATACAGGTATAACAGAATAGCTTTAATGTTTTGTTTTTAAAACTGAGTATGAACTTATACAAAATGCAGCAAAATATTTATAAAAACAGTTTTATTTATTATAAAATACACTATATCGGATTCATATCGGCATCGGCAGATAATCAAATTTATGATATCGGTATCGGACATAAAAAAGTGGTATCGTGCCATCTGTAGTTTGCACAGAGGCACAAGTAAGATTTGTTTTGTTACAAGGGAGTATCATGAAGTAATGCACTAATGGCTTGGAAACGGTAATTGTTTGTCTTTCTAAAGTTTATTTTTTTTTATTTGTCTTCCTTTTCTGGCAGATTTTCTTCCCCTTATGTGTTACTGTTTATTCAAGAAGATGGTGTTATTTTGATAAGTACATGCAAATTCCTTACATATTTATCACAACAGTATTTGTCACAGTATTGCAGGGACAAGCTTATCTATCTCATCTTAAGGGTTCTTGTGATTATTAATATTGATATTAATTAATATCAATTAATATATATGATTAAATTTCTTTTATCCAGGACAAAAGAAAAAAAAACTTGCGAAAGTGAAATGAAAAACAGGAATTTAGTTCTTGTGAGTTAAGAGGATGCAGAGCATAGGGTTAGATGGAGGTGGATCATTCACTGTGGTGATCCCTGAAGGAAACAGCCAAGAGAAAAAGGATCAGATTGCAAAAAAAAATGTGGTTTGTTTGCATACATGAGTCTTTACGGTACCCACAGGACTCCTGAAGTATAAGTACTCTGAAGTTTGCAGAGCAATTTCAGAGATGTTTGGGGCTTACATGGCAAGCATGTTTTTAGTTGCACATCTAAATTTTCTCTGCTCTCTGTTGCTGATGGCAGAGTTCTGCCCCGCTGACCTCACAGGTAGAGCAGGGCGATATGGCCAAAAATATTTATCACGATATATATTTGAAAATTTGCGATAACGATATAACCGACGATATAATTGATGCGAGACAAAATACAACTCCACAACATTACTAGTGCAAAAAGACAACCTTCCATTTATTTTCACTTAAACAAGAAGCTGGTTTTTATGTACATTAAAGCTTTATAAAAATGTAACAGTGCAAATGCAAATTCCTTGCTGAAAGTTTAACCAAAAGGCATTTCCAGTAGAAATGGGCTGACATATCCTGAGCATAACCATGTATAATATCCACTGAAGTTAAAAAGACGTGCTTTGCAACATTAAACTGCAGTGTGCAGTACACATTTTTCGGACCATAAGGTGCACAGGATTATAAGGCACATTAAGCGAAACAAAGCAGTCAGATAAATCAAACTTTATTAAACTCATTCTTCTTGCTTCCTCCACTTCTGTAACATTGATTCATTAATGTTGAATTCTCTGCAGCTGCTCTATTCCCATGTTGTTGCAGTATATTAATAACTAACCTCGTATTGTGGATGGATTATCTCAGTTGTTCTCCTGACTGAAGTTTGGTCCGTTTACAGCATCCTGCCATGCGATTGCATTTGTCTCTAACCATGAAGAACCTTCACATTAACTTTTATAAGTGGAAAAGTGTTAGTGTTCGTCCTCCAGCTTCACTGCTTATGTTATGCTAACATAGCTGTGTCGCTAGCGATCACGTAGCACATCATTATATACCAGCTAGCCCAACTTCAGTAACCCTACAAACGTCACTGCTGTTTAGTTTCCTGTCTTCATTTATGTTGGAAGTGATAGCAGAGCTGTACGTTTGATTTTTTTCAGAAATCTCTCAGTCAGAACATGCTATATCATGCTTAGGTAACTAGCGAAACTAGCGAGCTAACTTCCGCTAGCTTCCTGCTAACTTCTAACTCCGTTAAATGTAATAACTTTTGTTTTCATGGATGCCTGGAAGTTAAACTTTATAGTTACACCTGGTAAAGCAGCAATGCTGATCGTTTTATTAAAGATGAAAGAATTTAGACAGTTTTTAACTCTAAGTGATGCTGCAGTGTTGTTTGACCTGAAGCATACAGAGTTTAGGACCCAGATTACTCCCAGATTTAAGAGCATCTTAGTCCGACAAATACGACAATAACGATGGCCGCTTGCATGTTCTGCAAAAAAATGTGCTTTGTTGTGTATCTGACGGACAAACACCAAACCAGTTCCACATCACTGAAGTTGCACCATTTTTACAAACCAATTCTGGTTCATCTGTTTCACTCAACGACCGGCCATGTGCGTATGAAAACAAAGGCACTGCGCATGCGCGTTTTACTCCCATTCTATCGCGATATTTCATTTTCCTATCGTTGCCTAACATTATACCGGTATTATCGTGAACGGTATAATATGGCCCAGCCCTACTCACAGGTGAGACACTCCCACCAGTGGACAAAGAGCACAGGAAAATGTGTTGCCAACCACCTGAAACAGACAAATATCTGCTTTTTAAAACCCTTTAAACCCGTTAAATGGACTGATGCCATTCATTTCTTCTTTGATTAACAGTAGTAACATCCTTCATGCACTGTATACTAACCCATATGATAATCATGCTTTATGAAGTGATGGCAATTGCATTGTAGCATTTAATGAAGAAATAACAAAATAATCATACCAATGATTAAGCACCAGTCTTCTTGTGTGTGTGTGTGTGTGTGTGTGTGTGTGTGTGTGTGTGTGTGTGTGTGTGTGTGTGTGTGTGTGTGTGTGTGTGTGTGTGTGTGTGTGTGTGTGTGTGTGTGTGTGTGATACAGGTAAATGCTGAATTCCAGTGTATTACAACACTTCAACTGGAGATGACCTTCGCGGCACAGTTAGACAGAATTACACCTCAGTTGATGACAGTTTTCCAGAAGAAGGGCGGTGTTTCTGGGCAGAAACTTGCCCACCACTTGCAGATCATGCAAGAGGTAAATCTGAATATTGCAAATTCTATTTGGATTTCTTTTGTCTTAAGTGGCAGGTCACTGGTGAGTCCAATAAGCCGTTTTAGGTGACCAGCCAAGCAATCTAAATTTTGAAATTTCATATATAAATTTTATTTACTATGTTTGAACTGACATATGATAAAATTTACTTATTGCGAATGTCAGACATTGTTCTTTTTTCCAAATTGGTTTAATCAGCAACTCTCTTTAAACAGGCTGAAAGTGATGTTAAAGTGAAAAGGGAAGCAGTTCTCAGGGCACTTTGCCTCTACCTTGGTGAAGAGGACGGAAGCCTTATTCGGGAGTTCTTTGTAAGTCATTGTAAGCAAGTCATCTATACACACACTTTTTAGATAGATATCTGTGTGTGTGTGTATTACACACACACACACACACACACACACACACACACACACACACACACAAACGACTAGATTGGAATTTAATTGTAGAGTTAATTGTTTTTTCTTTTACCTTTTTATTAAATGTTTAGGACATTGAAGGAGATGATATCCAGAGAGACCTGAAGAAGCACACCATGGGCATTTATGTCATCAACAGGGAGGATGGACAAAATGGACATTATGATGACATTGGAATATTTGTTGAAGGGGAGATAGTCATGGACAACATTGGATCTCTGGCCCAAGCTTGTGCATTGATGCTTGGAGTAATCTATGCACTAAACCTAGCCTTCCCCAAGGAATTGAAGGACTATTATGAATTCATTTAGAAAGTGTTGATGGGATTCGATGGTGAAAAGCTCTCCCCCAAAGTCTTTGGGCTGAAGAACAAAATTGCTACTGGATAGGAAGATTTCTAAAATAACACATCAAGAGAATGCTGTTATGTAAATTACCAATGACTGGTGCTCTTGTGAATAGGAGTGAAACTCTTGTACAACCATCATTTGTTCTGTGTTATGTTTCGATTGAACATTTTAACTTTCAATAATGAATGTTTCACGTGTGGTACATTTGAGTAGCTTGAAGAGCAACTTTGTAATTATTCAGTTATAGCTGCTGCCCTGCGTATAATCAGTGTTAACTCAACCGGATAAAAAAAAAAAACAAAAAAAAACATTCATGATTACCACACTGCAGCACACTGGTAACACTTTAAAGACTATTAATTGTTTTGAAGCGAGTATGTTAGGTCAGAAAATATGTAAAACATTCAGAATCTTCAAGGAAGGACTAGAATGGAAAGACAGTGGTCAATAAGCAGTAAGGAAAACACAAGTTTAATTTTAAGTCTAATTACCTTATTAAAATGCAATTTCTAAATATGGATCGCAGAACAGCAAGTCTGAAACTGGTTAGTTTGTGGATGCATCAGTTTCTAATTGTGATACATTATACTGCTGGTAGTGTTTTATTCTTTTATGTAAGGAGTTTGTTTTTTTTTTTTTTCTTTTTTAGAGGAAGAGAAACATTGGTTAACATTTCTCTTGTCTGTTGTTTCTGTTTTGTTTGAATACAGCTTTTTAAAGCTACTAGTTCATAGGCAAAAGTTTTGTAATTTGTATTATACAAATTGCAGCAATTTCCCTTAGAGATAGGGATGGGTATTGATAAGATTTTAACGATTCCGATTCCATTTTCGATTCTGTTTAACGATTTGATTCTTTATCGATTCTCTTATCGATTCTTTTTTTTTTTTTTTAAAAAGGAGAACACTAAGGTCGATTAGCTCAGAGCTTTGTTTTATATCTTCTCTTTGAACAAGATAGAAATTTAGGAGTAACATGGCCTTACAAACCCAACAGTGAGATCTTGAGAGATCCAGCCTACGGCTCTTCAATGGGGTGTCACAGGGTCCCCAGGAAAAAAAATTGTAAATGTAAAATAATAAAATAAATATTCTTGTGAGACATATCACATATTGACGGGGTCGGGTTATGTTAAAAAGTATAAATTGTTATACTTTGTTCATTGGTTCAAAGGTACCCCACACTTCTTTTTTTGTTTGCTTGTTTGTTCTGGTGTATTTTTCATTTGAACTGTTACTCTGCCAGAGTACTCATATTTACAAGATGGCATTGATTGGTGTATCAGGAAAACTATTTTGTACGTATGTTCATTGAAGGGGATTGAAGTCGTTCTTTTTTCCACCGCAGCGAAGGGCTAGGAGTAGGAGAGGAGCTGCTGTATGTTTTTGTTATCGAATCGATCTGATTGTGAAATAAAGCATATGCAGTGAGAAAGCAACTCCAGGAGTCATCCCTGCCTTAAAGCTGCAACATTCTTCTGTAGCAATAACAAAGTATAACATAAATTGTTCTGTGGCAATTACACAAGAATATCCAGTAATGTCCCTGCCCACAATTAAACACATTCACTTACCAAAAATCGGGGGCATCTGCTGTGGCAAATGGGTGCAAGCCTTTGACCACAAACTTAGACACTGCTCGGTGACATTAGTCTATCCTGGCCTGAAAGGAGACGCTACCGGTAGACTGCAGCGAGAACTGCCAGCATCTGAGCCAGACTCTGTCTGTCTCTCTCATCATGGTCACCTACATGTACAGTAATGGCAGGTCTTGTAATAAGGCAGATTGCGCTAACATAATATGCACTGTTAGTTGATTATTTACCTGCCGCATTAACGGGAGAGGACGTGCAAACGTTAGCGCTGCTGCTGGGTTGAGAGTCACGAGTCCGGAGCGGAATTAAAAACGCGTGTCATCGCGTGTTTTGTGAGCAAATGCTTTTGCATATTCGTAGTGTTTCCTCCCTTAAATGAAATATCTACTTTGCAAGTTGCCCTGTTGTCATCGGTTCTCATAAAGTATAATCAAACTTTTGAGCGTTTGAGCCGCTTAGGCGCCGTGTTTCCTGCCAGGTAAATGACGCTCCGCAACGTGGTGACGTCATTCGGGGCGACTGGAATCGATAAGGGAATCGTTTGCAAAAATGGCAAACGATTCCAAGGAATTGAAACAGTGGGAACCGGTTCTCAACAAGAACCGGTTTTCGATACCCATCCCTACTTAGAGATGTGGATTCTTATTCTGTTTGCAACAAATTTTGCATTAATAAATGATGTGAAAGAATGTTGTAGTTTTCATTATTGACGTTTTTAAAAACTACAAATCAGGGTAAGCAATATTTTTTAAGTAAACTTAACTTAATTGAAATAGAGAGAAATTAACAATTTGATTGATTTGAATATAAGTTTGGGACATAAGTGTAAAGGAAACAAATTATTCTGGTACATTTAACACGACCTTAGTTGGACTTACTAATAATATTTGACGAAGACGTATCCACAACAGTTAAGTTAAAGTAGCTTAAAAATATATGTTGGTTTTACTCGCTTAAATTAAATTCAGTGTACTTAAAAAATATTTCTGGATTCAAACAAATTTATTTCGTGCAACCACTTGTCATAAAAAAATTGAGTAAATTGAACAAAACATTTTTTTCAGTGTGCGTGTGCTGTAAGAAACACACACAGATGCCATGGTTTGACTTAATTAAGCTTGTTTCAAGTTAAACTGCAGCCACAATAAGTAAAAGTCTTTCACTATCTGAAAGGTGTTTATTCAAATCCTGTTTGGGAACTGCTGAAACATAATTTAGTTCAGTAGGGCCAATTTTGATATTTCATCTATTGTTTCCAAATTGCACATCACCATGGTAACAGTACTGATGATTCAAGGTCTGCTAGGAGCTTGCTGACTGCAAACACACAAAAGCACGAAGGTACAAGAAACTCATCATTTGTTCTTGTTCTCTGTACTGTGTTGATTTGTTAGTCATTTCTGATTGGTAAACCACTTTGGTCCAGGTATTTGTCCCAGTGGGTAGTTTCCACTGATGTTTGTTTATAGACCAGACAAGTTTAATTAAGAGAGGCACTGTATGAAAAGCAAAACTTGTATGAGGTGAGAAACAACATAAAATTAGCTTCCACATTCTGGATTACTTCTCAACTTGACCCACTGTTGAAGCAACACTAACAGAGCCACATGTCTGCAAATTTGTTAAAACAATTAGTGCAGCGATTTCTGTCTGAGGTATAATATACTCATTTTAAACTGAGTTAATGGACTTTTGGATGAAGTAGAACTGCATTATTTCTGATTCCCATTTCAAATAATGAATGGTTTGCAAATATAAAAATAACTTCTTGCTGACCAATTTGCTTTCTTTATCATGTCAATAAAGTCATTGATCAGTAAAGCCATTGATAGTCACTGGAACATCTGGAATTTATGAAAATGCAAGCATTACAACAGAAAAAGAGACACAAATTGTAGTTGGCAGCTCAACTCAATGACAAAGTCCAGATGCTTTTGCTTAAATTGCAATGCTTGGGGTCACCTGGCGGTGTTGTGGTTAGCACTCTTCCCTCACAGTGAGAACATTCCTGATTTAAATCCTGACTAGGACCTGCCTGTGGGGAGTTTGCATGTTCCTTAGTGGATATTTATATTTGGATTAAGCCCTCCACCTTTAATGTTCTACTTGTGCCTGTGTGGGTTTCCTTTAGTCCTCTGGCCTCCTTCCAAAGTCTAAATACATTCATATTAAGTTAATTGGTGATTCTAAATTGGCTATGAAATGGCCTGCATTTGTATAGCGCTTTTCTAGTCCATAGGACCCCAAAGCGCTTTACACTACATTCAGTCATTCACCCATTCACACACACATTCACACACTGGCGATGGCAAGCTACATTGTAGCCACAGCTGCCCTGGGGCCCTCTGACCACCACCAGTAGGCAAACACGGGGTTAGTATCTTGCCCAAGGATATTTGGCATGCAGCCAGGATGCAGCCTGGGATCGAACCACCGACCTTCTGATTAGTGGCTGACCTGCTCTGCCACCTGAGCTACAGCCACCCCTTAAACTGAGGTATATAAAGTCCTTGAAGTGCATAGAATAGTAGTTAAAATGACTTGTAGCCTAAAGTGCTTGGAGCGGTCAGTAAGAATAGAAAAATGCTATCTAAATGCAAGTACATTTAGTGGCATAATTGGGGTAATTAGTCAGTAAGAATAGCATTGCAATTAATGTCACCACTGAAAAGCTTGGTCTCAGAAATTGCCACAGATATTCCTATTTTGGTCATAGACCCTGAGTTTGCAGTTTTTGTAATTAAATTTGGGTTTCTGTATTTTGGGGTTTCTGGGTCTTTTGGGTTTTGTATTCTATCAAGTTCTACTTCCTGGTTCGTTTCTTTATGGCTATTGTATTACTTTGGTCTTTAGGTCTCCTCAGCTTTAGTTTATGTTCCAGTTTTCTTAATGAAGAAATCTACACAGAATGATTTCAGATCTTCCGTACCCATGCTGAAAAAGGACTGTTGTCACTACACTTTACCCTCATTCACATGCAACTGCTTCCACTCCTCCAGCCCTCTCTCAAAGAGGAAGCATTGCTCTTAGCACTCCTCATCTCAGTTACCCAGCACCTCAACATCACTGCAGCAGCACCCCAGAACCCAAGTGTGATTGCTGCAACAGGCCTGCTTGACAGCAGTCCATCCACAGTCTGAAGCTCCGATGATGAGAGTGGGTTGGCTCAGCCTTTCACGGCCTCTCACCCACTGGGCCTACTACTAACGTGCTCCTCAGGTTGTACCCAGTTAGCTCCTCACCACTGCAGGCAGATGGCTTCAAGCTGCAGCAGCCAGCTTCCCACTAAAAGAAGCATGCTTCTCATCAGCAGAATTAGGGACAAGAGTCAGTGACCATAATTACCTGTGATGAGTAGTCATCTGGCGTTTTTTAGGAATCACAGACATTTTACCGCCCAACAGCCCAACCTTGATGCCACACTGCTGCGCTCATCAGAGGCTGCACTATTCTGTCAGTTTGAAGGTGATGCTGCCAGAGAATGCTGTCTGCGTCATCCCTCATCATTGACAGAGCTATGGGCAGATGCTGAGGAGCCAGTAGCTTTTGCTCTGCACCCTCTTCCAGGACACAGTGGGGCTCTCATTGTTATTGCTCCTCACTGCAGCGAGAGCTAGCTTCTCACCCGTGTCTGCTGGAACCAAGTCCCAATCAAGGACAGTTTCTCAACCCATGTCAACTGACTGTGAGCTACCAGTTCTCAACACCCCAGTGAGGAAAATAAAGACTTGAAGTGTTTATTCTGTGCCTGCAGAGCTCCCAGAGCCCAGGCCTGTAGGAGCCCAGGCCTGTGACTCACACACCTGTGGGTCCTGCCCATGCCTGACCCTGCATCTGTGTTCAAAGGTCCCATTCAGTCTGAGTCTGAACCCAAGTCTCCCACTACGCCTGATCCACAGGGTCACCTGGGGCCACCTGCATACGTGTGTCTTTTAGGCAATATCATTAGAAAACAATTAATACATTTTCATTGCTACTGTCAATAAAATTGAAATGATTTTAATACACTTTTGTCTTTCTTGGAAATATTATCATGTGAATTTAATACCATTGACAAAGAAATGGGACAGGGCATGGTGGCCACATTACTGAGACTAAATTTCCATATTTTCAAAAGCAAACTTTTTACTTAATGTAGGATTTTCCACTGCTCAACAGTTTGAGCCATTCTGTGTTTCTTTTGATAATATTTGATAATATTCTCAAAAGGTGACAGATCTGGACTGCAAGCTGTCCAGTTTAGCACATCTTTTGCAACATGGCCACGTTTCTGCTTTAAGTGGTTTGTCATTGTCTTGCTGAAATAATCAAGGCCTTACTCAAAAAGGTTGTTGTCTGCATGTTTCTCTAAAACCTTCATATTTCATTTAGTATTTATGAGGTATTTTAAACACACCCATACCATCACAGAGACTTACTTTTGAACAGTGTGTTGACAATTTGATGGACGGTGTTTCCTGTATTTAGCTTTAAAGAGCTCAGGATCGCTCAGACCCACTGGAAATCACTGCATTATATTTATTATGCGATGGTTTTTAAACTAAAATGATTATCTGCTTACAAATGCCTAAACTGGCTAAATTCTTCTTTTCTCTCTTGTACATGACATGAAACAATACATTTTGACCCTTAAAGACATTTAAATCACTGGACTTTTTCACTACCTTAAATCCAGCAAATTATTGGCAGATTAAAAAACTGATGATAATTAGTTCTGGTCCTCGCTTAGACTTGTAACCATAATGTAAAGAAATTCTAATAATATGCAGACACTTGTATTTCTCCTTGAGGCGACTGTTGTTGTGATTTGGCGCTATATAAATAAAATTGAATTAAATTGAATGGCATGAAATTAAAAATATTAAATCAGCTTTAGCTGATATTTGATCCAGGGTATATCATCTGGGCTTTTTTCCAGACCCTCTGTGACCATGAACTGGATAAGCTGCTAATAAAAGAGAATGGATGGATGGATGATATTAACGTTGATGACATAACGTGCAATGTCAAATTCTTTACACATTACATGCCATGAAATGTAAAGATAACAATATTACATATAAAGAGAATAATATAAAGTAAGAGCATACTCACCAACATAATCAAAGTGAGGGTTATCAAACCTTTTGGAAAAAGACTGTATAATCGTGGTTCCCAAAATTGCTCAGCACTATTTCTGACATTTTTCAATCCTTGCAAATGAATAGATTTGAAGAAAATATGCAGACTCTTGTCTTTCATACAGTGAACTTTATGCTTTCTCCCCAAATGAGAAAATACACTTGCACAGTGCATTATGGGAAGAAAATCTGTGATGAAATTGATTGTGAAAAGCACTAAACAAAAAGGGGAGCATTATTCTAAACATGGACCCAGAAAAATACTGATATTTGGGATTGGGCAGCTGCTCTCTCACACACACACACACACTGAAACACACAATCACAGAAGGAGACAGCAGCCATTGAAACCTTGACATTGTGGCGCCAAAAGAGACTAAATGTTTTTTCTGTCCTGCTGAGACATTATTCCATTTATACCCCTGACACAGACACACACATGCACATGCACACAGTCATTAATGACACAGAGGTCTGAGCTGAGAGCTGAAGAGTGACAGACAGCTCGTTAAGATTGTCATCACGCTGAGGCCCGGACCTTGTTAGCACAACACACACACAAGTACAAAACACACACAAACGGTCACACACTCACTAACAAAACACACTCACACACTTACAAAACACACTCAGAGTGTTTTTTCAGACATGCTGGGTTGAGGTCCTGGGCTTTGTTACTCAGACTGAATAGAGACCTTGAGAGGCCTAAGTGTGTGCCTGTACGTGTGTGTGTGTGTGTGTGTGTGTGTGTGTGTGTGTGTGTGTGTGTGTGTGTGTGTGTGTGTGTGTGTGTGTGTGTGTGTGTGTGTGTGTTTCTAGACCTGAAAATGTTCGTTGTTATAACAGATGAGACCGTGGCAGTGAAATAAATCTCGATTATATTTTACTCAGTATTTATTTAACCACATCTTTGAGGTTTATAACTTTTGCTACAAGCTTATTTCATTAGGACAAGTGTTTATTTTACTGCTCCTGTGGGTTAAAATCAAACAGTATTTCAAATTGAAATTGAAATAAAACTCAATACACTGAAAAAATTAGATACAATTTATATAAATATGAGTAAACCTAAAACAACAGCAACACAAGAAAACAAAGGAAGCAAAATGACTTACTAAAATTAGAAAAAGCAAATAAAGGTTTCAGTAAAATTCATTCCTAATTTATTTAAAGCACTCAAATGGACGACAAGGTAATAATGAAAACTGGTAAATTACTGTTGTTAGATCTAAAGTCATATGTATTGAATGATTTATTTACGTCTTCTGAAATTGTTTCAGTAATATAGTTGTGTTGACATTTATTCATATCTTTATATTTTGATATGTTTGTCTGTAATTGTAAGTAAATTTCCTGATTATAGGAATAATAACATTGTTTTCTCGCCTTTTCCATTTTTCCTTTTTCATGCATGTTTCAACATGAATTTAATGCCATCAGCAAAAAAAAGTTGGGACAGGTCATGGTGGCCACAGTACTGTTTCAAAAACAATGTTTCTGTTCTCCATTTATTATTATTCATTTGGTCATTTAAAAAAAAAACTCTGTTTGTATATACATTTTTATGTGTGTTACATTTTTGAAATAACTGGTTCCTGTATTTAATTTATTTTTTATTGTTTTTTATTGTTTATATTTATTTGTCAATATAAAATTATTTGCATAACCAAGAACGGCTGATGTTAGCAACCTCTTGTGTTTAAAAGCTCGGTTTTTGTTCAGCAATAATAAATAAAATGAGTAAAATAACAAAAAATAAGAAGTCTGTATTTTTTCCTTAAAACTTAAACTATTTTTCTTTAAATACGATTTTTTTTTATTAATATGGCACGAACAATAATAATTTGCTACATACCTTGTGATCCTTTAATAAGAATAATTTCACACACAGGTCAGTCCTGTTGTTTAAAACTGTGCAAATGTGGCAAATAAAGAGAGCGTGTTTAATTGAAGCATAAAATGAATCAAATAAATTTCTTCAGGGTTTTGATGTAGCTGAGTACTTTTTAAATGAATGACTCACTCCTGTCCAACCTCTGACGTTCAAAGATCACGTAGTGAGTCCTGCTGCTTGGGAAACTGATTAGTTTCCGTGATATGGCCCAGTAGAGTCAAGAGTTTAATAAATGAACATTTTTTTAGAAACATGTCAACATTTCACTTTTTAAGTTTTGTTTTTGATTTTATTTTTTTTACCCAACACACGATTTAAACAATTCATTGAATATCAAAAGTATTGAATTAATCAACTTACACCCTCACATATTTCGGAGACATCTCTCTCATCTCTCTTTCTCACACACACACACACACACACACACACACACACACACACACACACACACACACACACACACACACACACACACACACACACGCATGCACACGCACACACACACACACACAAACACACATACACACACATGCACAAAGGACCTCTCTCTCTCTAATTGGATTGAGACATCAGGAGATGTCAATCAAATGTCTTTACAAACCGACAATCTCTTCAAAAAGCCATTATGTACACCAACGGACCCCGGGGGCCAATACACACACACACACACACGCACACACACACACACACACACACACACACACACACACACACACACACACACACTTGTGCAGTGAGAAAGGAAAGGAAGGTAATAATTAGTTGTTGGTGGTTTGATGGATCTCCTGACACCTTGAGGCCACAAGAAAATGTTCTCACAGCTCTCAGCTTTTTGTGTTGTGTTCTGTGTGTGTGTCTGTGTGTGCGTGACTGATAGCCAGACCTGTCCCTTCTCACTACCCAGAAGCCTCCTCTGCCCTCCAGGCAACCAAAAGAATAACGGCTGGAGTACTGCTCCACTGTGGAAATGAACCCGTAACCCTGACAGACTTGTGTTCAGTACCTTGACTGTAATGATTAATCTGTCTGTGTCAGGAACAATTTGGAGATTTAAAACTCAAGGGGAAATATCTGGTTATTTCTTTCAATGGGATAGAGCTTCGAAACACTGTTGGACTGTTTACATTTGGTTTTAGGGCTCAGACCAAAAAAGGTTAGAATAGAATAGAATAGAATTCAACTTTATTGTCTTTGCACATGCACAGGTACAGGGCAACGAAATGCAGTTTGCATCCATCCAGAAGTGCTTTAGTGATATAGATATATTACAATATATATTAGCAATAATATAGATATGTGAGTATATTACAGAAATGGATCTATTATGGTATGTTATAATGTACACGGTATGAAGTATGTTGTGAATATTCTATAACTATAAGTATGTACAGGCTGTAGTGAGTACAAGCTATGAACAGGATATAAATATGAAAAACTATACAGAATATGAAATAAATAACTTTACAGAATCTGAGATATACAGCTATACAGAAATGGGAACTATGCAAGTTGTAAACAGTTGTAGGATTAAAGATTATCGAATGTACAGGATGATTATTTACACAGAGCTATACAGTAGTGCAGTTAAGATAAGTGAGGGTGTAGATAGTTTCTACAGAGGCTATATAAAGTGCTAGTGGTTGTGAGTGGTGGTTCAGTCCATGTTATTATTGTGTGTTTGAGGGTACAGTTGTCCATTGTGGGTCTGTGTATGTTCAGTCCATGAGTTTAACGTGGGTCAGATGTCAGGAGGCAGAGTTCAGGAGTCTGACAGCTGTGGGGAAGAAGCGGTACCTGGTGGTCTTAGTCCGGAGGCTCCTGTGGCGCCTCCCAGAGGGCAGGAGGGTGAAGAGTCCATGTGATGGGTGACTGGGGTCTTTGATGATTTTCCCAGCCCTTTTCAGACACCGCTTCCTGTAGATGTCTTTTATGTCAGGAAGTGGTGCTCCGGCGATGCGCTGGGCAGTTTTCACGACCCTCTGCAACGCCTTCCGGTCCGAGGCAGAGCAGTTCCCGTACCAGACTGTTATACAGTTGGTCAGGATGCTCTCGATGGTGCAGCGATAGAAGTTCACCAGGATGTCTGAGGACAGGTGGTTCTTCCTCAGAGTCCTCAAGAAGAAGAGGCGCTGGTGAGCCTTCTTGACCAGCTTGGAGCAGTTGGTCGTCCAGGTGAGATCCTCAGAGATGTGGACTCCCAGGAACTTGAAGCTGCTCACACGCTCCACAGCCGTCCCCTTAATGTGGATGGGTGGATGTGGGTCAGCATTCCTCCTGTAGTCCACGATGAGCTCCTTGGTCTTCTCGGTGTTAAGCAGCAGGTTGTTTCTGTCGCACCACTCAGCCAGACGATCCACCTCCTCCCTGTAGGCGGCCTCATCGTTGTCACTGATGAGGCCAATCACCGTGGTGTCATCTGCAAACTTAATGATGGTGTTGGAACCATCAGCAGGTCTGCAGTCGTGGGTGAAGAGGGAGTAGAGGAAAGGGCTCATCACACAGCCTTGTGGTACACCGGTGTTCATCGTGATTGTAGATGAGCAGCGGTTATCCAGCCGGACATGTTGGGGGCGGTTGGTCAGGAAGTCCAGTATCCATTTGCAGATGAGGGAACTGATGCCCAGGTCTGTCAGTTTCCTGATGAGTTGTGAGGGGTGGATTGTATTGAACGCTGAACTGAAGTCTATAAACAGCATTCTGGTGTAGGTGTTGTTGTTGTCCAGGTGTGAGAGGACAGAGTGCAGTGCGATGGAGACTGCATCCTCTGTGCTCCTGTTCTGGCGGTATGCGAATTGGTGGGGGTCCAGGGTGGGGGGGAGACAGGATTTGAAGTGTGCTAGGACCAGTCGCTCTAAGCACTTAGTGATGATGGGGGTGAGTGCTACTGGGCGGTAATCATTGAGGCAAGATGGGTTGGAGTTTTTGGGTATCGGGACGATGGAGGTGGATTTGAAGCAGGCCGGTACCACAGCGTGGGCCAAGGACAGATTGAATATGTCTGTGAGTTTGTGACCCCTTCACAATAACCAGAACTTCTGGTCCTAAAAACTCCAATTTTCATTTAAGTCACAGTTGTAGACTAATAAAGGGCAATGACAGTTCTACCTTCTTTATCTTTATTGAATATGTTGGGTGCTCACTTTCAATTTAGAAAAAAGTTACTTCTTATCAGGTACCGTCTTTATGCTGCACTATAAACTGTTGTTTTGAGTTAGTGCTAATGTATAAAAGTAGGCCATACAAAGTCAGGGTTAATGACAAAATATTTTTTTCTCAGCACTGTTTGGCTGGTTTGTTGCCAAAGAAACATCTACCACTTGTTTAAATATGTCCACTAAATTAGAATTGTTAAAAGAAAAGAAAAGTGGCTGAAGTAAGCCACTATTCTCTAAAACAAAAGACCACGTCTTTGCTCTTCTAGGAGGACATTCCATAGCCTCACTAGACAGGAATGTTTAAGCTAAGATACACTTAATTTATCCTAAAAGCTGGAAATTTATTGTGTTACAGCAGCAAAAATGTGAAAAAAAAACGTGAAACTCAATAACATCAGTGCAGCATCACAAAGCCAAATAGCTCTGAAAGGTAAAAACTCATTCTAAGTGAGAATCTCAGTAAATCACAATCTAAATATTATACAATGAATACATGTGTTGTTTTCTGGGGGAGAATAGAGCCAGCCTCTCAGCATAATGCCAGGAAAAGAAAACAGTTTTTACCCAAAAATTCACAACACTGCGATATAAAAAGGATTCTCTACACGGACACCATCTGGGAAGCACGGTGGAGGGGGCATCTTGGTTTGGGACTGTTTTGATACCTCTGGTTCTGGACACTGCAGGCACATTTTCAGAGCCCTGACCAAACGTGGGCAGATATGGCCCAGAAGAAAAGTAGACCACATTTGATGAGGACATAAATGAAAAAATCTTAATTTTTTTGTCTCTAAGGTCAAGAATCATTTGGGGTTTTTTTAATAAGGGACTAAAAGTTACAATTTTTTCCTTTCTGTCCCATCCGGGAAACAGAATTCAAGGAAATTTAAACACTAGTTCATTAATGTCTAGGATAACAAAATCAAGTGGGGTTTTTTTGGTTTGATTCTGTCATGTTTCATCTTCTACTTAGTTGTTGTTTTGGCTTTAGCTCACTCTGAGGATTTTGTACTCGTTTGTTTGTGGATCTGCTTGATGCTCCTTTGTTCTTTAAGAGAGATGATGTTTCTGTGGCTGCCTGGGACTTGGGAACGTTGATTCTTCTTTCATGTCATGTCCTACCCAACTAGAGGAGATATAACACATGACGAAAGAATCTTCACAACAGGCACATGTTTCTGACCATCAGATTAATTTTTGCTTTAAAAATAGCTCGTCCTGGTATTATACTATAAGATACTGAAGAGTGAAATATCTTGAATAAACCTTATCCAATTAATATCCATGACAAAGTTTATGAGTTTGACTATGTCCAAAGGTGTTTATATAAATTAGAACTGAGTTTATACATATAGTCTAACTTGTCATCTAATCTCTCTGTTTTGAGCATCAAGTCATTTGTTTGGTGAGGGGGGGGGTGCTTTTTCCCCCCCTTTTTTTTGTTCTTAAACCTTTCAAAGTGCTAGAAAGTGATTTACGTCAGTGTGTCTTCCTATGAGAGCTGCAGTAACTCCCTCACAAGTTTCTTTCAGTAGCTTCCTTATTCACAGGGCATCATGTCACATATTAGATTTATCTTTACACCAGATGCCTTTCTTGAGGAAACTCCAAAGGGATTTTTGTCTTCTCCTGGGAACAAACTGTAGAACTTTCACTTGTTAGGCAAATGAGTAAATGACTACACGATGGAGCCAGCACTCTCTCATAAGTGTGAGCTTTCTAACTCTGACTGATCGCTCACAGAGGGCCCTGCTTGTTCAGCCATGCAGACACTCTGCAGTCTAATGCCCATACAGTAGTATGCAGCCAAGAGCAATGCTTAGCATGTTGAAACTAAACATGCCACCTTAAATCATATTGTCACAACCCTGGAACAACATGTGACACAAACTAGCAGCTGCAGATGTGTTTCCTAAGAGACTGTCAGAAAGCATCTGCTCAGCAGTGCCACACCGGAGGGTTCAGTTATCTCTACAGCTCAGTGGTCTAATGAACTACAAACTCTTGGGCCTGTATGTCCTCCCAAACAGTGTCATGCAAAAGTGAAAGTAGATGGTGATTTCACTTTAAACAAAGTAGAAAGGCAGCGATCTCCTGCATTAGAATTGAATGCTGAAATATTTATGTGAACTCTATTTATGTGGATTTTTTATTTTTCATATCGATGTTTGTAACATCTATAATTATACAAGAGTGACTTCTCTTTCCCTTCAGGAATTTAATTGTAAGTAAGGTGTTGTGTTTCCAGGTATTCCTGTATGTGTTGAAGCCCACTGCTGCTACTAAAATAGATCATGTAAGAGTTAGGCGTGAATTTTTCTTTTAAGTCAGTAATCTTTTTAAGTCTGGTAGCTATGACAACTGTTTTCTTTGTTTTGCTTACTTTTCTTTTAGTGTTGACTGTTTCACCTCAGTTTTTAAAATTTTCTCATAGGTTATTTACTTCAGTAAGTCATACTTGTTCTTTGACCTTTTTTATCTTTCCAACCAATTTGATGAGCTAATTTTAAAAATTTGTATCCTTTGATATTTTTTTCATGTTAATTTTTTAACTTTTTAACTCGTAGTTTTTACTGTTCTCACAGTATTGAATTTTTACATCGTGAATTTGTTAAATTTTTCTTCTTGACAAAGTTGTCATATTTATATGAAAACATTTTTAAAGTGAATGTTTTTTTGGGGGGGAGGGGGGGGGGGTAATCACTGCAGACAGTATTTTCTTTACTGGCTTCAACAGGCTTCCATAAATGTGGCACTCAAAAAGAAAGAAATTTGGTGCAAGTTATTGTGTAACTTAATCACACACACACATTCACGTTTACTTTGACTCAGTCTCACACTTAGTCACAAAACTATAGGACTGCTTTTGAAAATGATTGAAGATAATGTTATTGATGTGTTTTTAAGAGTTGTCTCTTTAGCAAGGACCAGCGGGCTTCAAACTGAGTCAAAGTATGGAGAAAAACACTAATGGATTATCCTTTTGTCATGTAGAATGATGCTAGCATTATCCTCAGATAACTAACTTAAGCTTAGTAACTGAATGTCTTCATGAAAGAGATACACGTAAATCTGTTTGCTTAGCTGCGTGTTAACATGTCATCATGTGTACACTTCTGTTAGTTATGAACTGTATGTCTCAAAGTGTGGGTTCGTGTGTGTGCGTATGTGTACATGTGTGTTTTGGGGCCACCTGCTGTGTGTATGCCTGTTCAGCTGCTCTCCCACTGAGTCTGCAGCCAAATAATACTTCATTAAAATACCAATAAATACTCAAAAAATCACTCAAACACTGAGGGAGAAAGAAACTTAATTAAAATACCAATAAGCAATTAACTTAATTTCATCACCCAATAAATAACCAACTTCATCAAAATACCAGGCAGGAGCCAACTTCATTCAAAAACATCCAATCAAACTGTGTCAAAGGAGTGTGTACTGGTGTGGATTGTGTTTGTGCAACATCCTCCCGAATATGTGTGTGTGTGTGTGTGTGTGTGTGTGTGTGTGTGTGTGTGTGTGTGTGTGTGTGTGTGTGTGTGTGTGTGTGATTTACATGGTAATAACCCAGCCATGCTGTGGAAGTTTCTCTCCCTGGAAGATGAGATCCGTTTCATTCTCCCACCGTTCATCCCATGTTCATCTCACAGCTGGACTTTTGTCTTTCTCCATCGCCTCCTCTTTCCTCTTTTTCTGTCTTTTGTTTATTTTCTTTATCCGCTTGCTGTCTCTCACATGCTAATGTGGGCTGAACAACTGGTATAGAGGAAATGGAGAGAAACGTAAAACGACACAAGGTTGAATCTATAGATGTTACTGAATAGGAATACGACAGAGAGAGAAGAGAGCGCGAATGTTAAAGACCCTTAAATGTTAATATGTATATTTATATGAAAGGTTAGATTCAGATTCAATTCAGATTCAACGGTGTACTGATATATAACAAAATTATAATGTTCTTGTACATCTAGAAAAATAAGTGTAGGTTACTTGGATAAGAAGCCCATGTTACGAATACTAAACTTCTTCGTTTATACAAATGTATAAAATATATATATATATATATATATATATATATATATATATATATAGAGAGAGAGAGAGAGAGAGAGAGAGAGAGAGAGAGAGAGAGAGAGAGAGAGAGAAGAACTCTAGCTAGCTAACCTGACATATTTTGGGTAAAAGGATCACCCTCACACTGGAATTGCTGTTAGAAACTGTTATATCTCTATATAATATGTAATCTTTACATGATTTTAAAAATATTTTGTACTCTTTCTTTTAACCTTTATTTATATTCAAATGCTTAGAATATATATTTCAGAAACTAGTGACAATATATATGGTTCAGCCAGCCAGGGGATTGAGGAAAGCACCTACAAACTGGGTGTGCCTGGAAGGACTTTATATTTGTGATTTTTTTATGAATTCTAAATTACACTGCAAGTCAATGGAAGGTGCCAAAAAATAGGACTGATATGAGATCGACAACTAGTTTTTATTAGCAGCATAGCATAAGTTAGCTTAGCTTGAGGAAACTGTGATGTGCAAGTGAGCAGTGTGCAGTGATCTAGATCGAGAAAGGTTAGAGTATCTACTAGAACAAGAAGACTCAGTGATTAATGGTATAGGTGTGAGTTTTGCATTTCAACACTTAGTGTTGTTTTGTTATTTAGGCTACCTGAGCATTCAAAGTGCTTTATTCAACTTGCTTCATTCACCCATGCATTTTTTTTCTATGCTTTTCATTTAAAATTTACACACCTATGGATATATCACTGAGCAACTTGGGCACACAGACTGGAACCACCAACCTTCCAGTTAGTAGGTGACATGCCCTAGCTCCTGAGCTACAGCCACCCCTTTTAAAATAATTGCGACTGGAAGGAAGAGTATTGCCAGGGTTGCAATAGAAGTAATGCCGAGATAGCCTGTCAGTAAGGGAAGTGAAACAAACTGATATTAGTGATCATGTTGAGATTTTTAGGTTTAAAAACGAATTTAAGCAGAGTATCATCAGCAGAACAGTGGACAGAGAAAAAACTGGGTTAGACATAGTGAAAACAAAATAGGTCCAAGGCCCGATCACTGAGGGATTACACATGTAGGAAAACCTAAAATTTGTAGCCATGAAAATGTAAAATTAGTATGAAAAATCATTATATAAGACATTTCAATACATTACAGAGCTACCAATCAACCAATTAAGCGTAATACGCTTAATTAATAATCAGCCATACGTATCCCTAAAAATCTTAGAAACATGGTGACTAACCAGAAACTAACACTTAACGTTACCTTGGATTCTATCACTGTGATTAATTTTGGAGTCATTTTTGACAGGGATATTTTTCTCAATGCACTTACTAAACAAAAATGAAGGATGCTTTCTTGCATTAGTGCAGCAGGTGTAAAATTAGAAACATCCTGTCTCAGAGTGATGCTTTATGCATTTATTACTTCTAGGCTGGAGTGTTATAATTCATTATTATCAGATAGTCCAAAAACCTCCCTGAAAAGCCATCAGTTGATCCAGAATGCTGCAGTAAGAGAGAGCATATTACATAATCTATGTAAATACTGAGTTACTGTATTAGCCTTAATTTAAGTCTATTCAGATTTCTGTGAATTCAGGCAAGTTTCAGATATTATATATTCAAGGACAAGAAAATGAGATATTAACCAGATCAGATACTGGTTTTGACTGGAGAGTATTGGGAAGAGAGTCTTTTACAGTTTTTGCATTACATGCTTTTTGAAGTTTTAATTTTGTGGGGTTCTTTTAGAGTCTGTCCACACTTGTGTTTGGCGAGCCCAGTTTAACCTACAAGAATTTATTTTTGTTGCCACAGAGGTAGAAAGTCATGACTGAATACGGGTTTATAGCTTGAGGGATGATGTCTCTCTTCCCCTCAATCAACATTAGACGGATGTTTTGTAATCAAAGTCATGCTTCAGCATTAATGTAGATATTTAAATTTCTTATCTTGCCACTTTTCCATTTGATAAGGACAAAGGGGAAATATCAGATATATATTTTTCTTAAAACAATATTTAAAAACGAATCTTAATTGTTGCTAACTAATTTTATACTGGCTGATAATGACCACCTAATCATTTCAGCTCTGCACAACAGTCTGGTTTCTGGAAGCCTGTGGAATAAGAAAAGTGGCATGAAGGTTAGTAAGGATCCAAAAACACATTGCCCACAGTACCACCCGGGATGATTAATCTGTCTGTGGAGACATAAAAGAGAAAGAGGGATGAAATAAAAGCAGAAAAAGATGGAAATGATCCATCTGCAAACTGTGGAGAAATACACACACACACACACACTCTCACACACACACTCTCACACACACACAATCACATGCATACAGAGTAGGAGGAACATTGAAAGTGTCAGGAAATAACAAGGGGTTGAGTCATTTAATTTGACTTCATGTAGAGCGTGTGTGTGTATGTGTGTGTGTGTATCATGCAGGTGTGTTTCAATCTCGTCAGTGGGTTACAGCGGATCACAGTTCGCCGACATGACTGATAATCAAGTCCCCACACTTTTTACATGGAGAGAAAGAGAGGGGGAGTTTTGGGGGTGATGGGTGAGTGCAGCTCATCTCAGGTGACAGAAGATAATGAAGTTGGTCATCTCTTGTGTTTGCAGTGCAGGCCAACAGGTGGAGCCCACACTTTGAGAGCAGCAGGACTACCTAGAGGTACATAGTGGCAACAAAAACGAAATGAAAACATCCATCCATCCATCCATTCGCTTCCGCTTATCCTTTTCAGGGTCGCGGGGGGCGCTGGAGCCTATCCCAGCTGTCATAGGGCGAAAGGCGGGGTACACCCTGGACAGGTCGCCAGTCTGTCGCAGGGCTAACACATAGGGACAGACAACTATTCACACTCACATTCACACCTAGTGACAATTTGGATTAATCAATTAACCTATCCCCACAAGCTGCATGTCTTTGGACGGTGGGAGGAAGCCGGAGTACCCGGAGAGAACCCACGCAAACACGGGGAGAACATGCAAACTCCACACAGAAAGACCCCGGCCTGATGTTGGAATTGAACTCAGGACCTTCTTGCTGTGCGGCAACAGTGCTAACCACCGTGCCACCGTGCCACCGAAATGAAAACACTGCAAGCCAAATCCAGAAGTTGCTGAGGTATGCAAACCAACTCCGTGCACACCACTGAGGTTGCAAAGGTTTATGTGAACATGAAGTTTGACATTAGATGGTGAATGCTGATATTTGTAGCCTGACATTATAGTGTGGCCTGCGGTTCTTCTAGAGAGCAACAAAACCTTTCCAGTAGAGTACAGTTGTACAGTGGGGCAAAAAAGTATTTAGTCAGCCACCGATTGTGCAAGTTCCCCCACGTAAAATGATGACAGAGGTCAGTAATTTGCACCAGAGGTACACTTCAACTGTGAGAGACAAAATGTGAAAGAAAAATCCATGAATCCACATGGTAGGATTTGTAAAGAATTTATTCGTAAATCAGGGTGGAAAATAAGTATTTGGTCAATAACAAAAATACAACTCAATACTTTGTAACATAACCTTTGTTGGCAATAACAGAGGTCAAACGTTTACTATAGGTCTTTACCAGGTTTGCACACACAGTAGCTGGTATTTTGGCCCATTCCTCCATGCAGATCTTCTCGAGAGCAGTGATGTTTTGGGGCTGTCGCCGAGCAACACGGACTTTCAACTCCCGCCACAGATTTTCTATGGGGTTGAGGTCTGGAGACTGGCTAGGCCACTCCAGGACTTTCAAATGCTTCTTACGGAGCCACTCCTTTGTTGCCCGGGCGGTGTGTTTTGGATCATTGTCATGTTGGAAGACCCAGCCTCGTTTCATCTTCAAAGTTCTCACTGATGGAAGGAGGTTTTGGCTCAAAATCTCACGATACATGGCCCCATTCATTCTGTCCTTAACACAGATCAGTCGTCCTGTCCCCTTGGCAGAAAAACAGCTCCATAGCATAATGTTTCCACCCCCATGCTTCACAGTAGGTATGGTGTTCTTGGGATGCAACTCAGTATTCTTCTTCCTCCAAACACGACGAGTTGAGTTTATACCAAAAAGTTCTACTTTGGTTTTATCTGACCACATGACATTCTCCCAATCCTCTGCTGTATCATCCATGTGCTCTCTGGCAAACTTCAGACGGGCCTGGACATGCACTGGCTTCAGCAGCGGAACACGTCTGGCACTGCGGGATTTGATTCCCTGCCGTTGTAGTGTGTTACTGATGGTGACCTTTGTTACTTTGGTCCCAGCTCTCTGCAGGTCATTCACCAGGTCCCCCCGTGTGGTTCTGGGATCTTTGCTCACCGTTCTCATGATCATTTTGACCCCACGGGATGAGATCTTGCGTGGAGCCCCAGATCGAGGGAGATTATCAGGGGTCTTGTGTGTCTTCCATTTTCTGATGATTGCTCCCACAGTTGATTTTTTCACACCAAGCTGCTTGCCTATTGTAGATTCACTCTTCCCAGTCTGGTGCAGGTCTACAATACTTTTCCTGGTGTCCTTCGAAAGCTCTTTGGTCTTGGCCATGGCGGAGTTTGGAGTCTGACTGTTTGAGGCTGTGGACAGGTGTCTTTTATACAGATGATGAGTTCAAACAGGTGCCATTCATACAGGTAACGAGTGGGGGACAGAAAAGCGTCTTACAGAAGACGTTACAGGTCTGTGAGAGCCAGAGATTTTCCTTGTTTGAGGTGACCAAATACTTATTTTCCACCCTGATTTACGAATAAATTCTTTACAAATCCTACCATGTGGATTCATGGATTTTTTTTTTCACATTCTGTCTCTCACAGTTGAAGTGTACCTCTGGTGCAAATTACTGACCTCTGTCATCATTTTAAGTGGGGGAACTTGCACAATCGGTGGCTGACTAAATACTTTTTTGCCCCACTGTATATCTGTCAATGGAGTTGAAAAGGGTGCAGAGAGAGTTGAGGGGACTGATAAGGAATGGGAAGGACAGCTACAGGCAGAAGATGGAGAACCAGCTTCAACAAAACAACGTTGGTGAAGTCTGGAGAGGCCTCAGAACCATCTCAGGCCACAAACAGCAGAACTCTCTGCCTGGGAGGGATGTGAGGTGGGCAAATGAACTGAATCATTTCTTCAACAGATTTGATTCAACCATGAGACAGTCTACAACATCGGCTGCAGACTCACCCACCCCCACTGCTGCTGTTCCACCTCTGACACCTCAGACACTTCACACCTCCTCTATTCACCCTGCTCACTCCTCCCCACCCCCAACAACAGCATCCAATACACACTCAACACAAGGCTCCAGCCTGTCTCTCTCAACCACCCAGGTTAGGAGGGAACTGAGGAGGATTAATGGCAAGAAGGCAGCGGGTCCAGATGGCATCAGCTCGAGGGTCGTCAGGTCCTGCGCGGACCAACTGTGTGGGGTGATGGAGCACCTCTTCAACCTGAGCCTGAGGTTGGGAAGAGTCCCACAGCTCTGGAAAACCTCCTGTGTTGTACCAGTGCCAAAGACTTCACGCCCCAAGGACCTCAACAGCTACAGGCCGGTGGCTCTGACATCCCACCTGATGAAGACCCTGGAGCGGTTGGTCCTGGCTCAGCTTCGGCGCCTAACAAGCTCATCACTGGACCCACTTCAGTTTGCCTACCAGCCTGGCATTGGAGCGGATGATGCCGTCATTCACCTCCTACATCGTTCCCTCGCTCACCTGGAGACCGCTGGAAGCACTGTGAGAATCATGTTCTTTGATTTCTCCAGTGCCTTCAACACCATTCTTCCCTCGGTTCTGAAGGACAAGCTGGAGAACTCTGGAGTGGACCATCACCTCACTACCTGGATTTTGGACTACCTCACCGACCGACCACAGTATGTGAGGACTCAGGGCTGTGTGTCGGACAGGGTCGTCTGCAGTACGGGGGCCCCACAGGGAACGGTTCTGGCTCCGTTCCTCTTCACCATCTACACTGCAGACTTCTCCCACAATTCCACCCAGTGCTTCCTGCAGAAGTTCTCTGATGACTCTGCAATAGTCGGCCTCATCACTGATGGGGACGACAAGGAGTACAGAGGACTGACTCAAGACTTTGTGGACTGGTGCCAGCTGAACTACCTCCAGATCAACGCCAGTAAAACCAAGGAGCTGGTGGTAGACTTCCGCAGGCACAAGCATTCTCCACTGCAACCACTGAACATCCAGGGTATGGACATTGAGGCTGTGGACAGCTACAGGTACCTTGGTGTTCATCTGAACAACAGACTGGACTGGACTCATAACTCAGACGCCCTCTACAGGAAAGGGCAGAGCAGGTTGTACCTGCTGCGGAGACTCAGGTCGTTTGGGGTGGAGGGCCCACTCCTGAAGACCTTCTATGACTCTGTGGTGGCTTCTGCTATCTTTTATGGTGTGGTCTGCTGGGGCGGCAGCATCTCTGCTGGGGACAGGAAGAGACTGAACAGGGTGATCCGAAGGGCCAGCTCTGTTCTAGGATGCCCTCTGGACCCAGTGGAGGTGGTGAGTGACAGGAGAACGGCGGCTAAGCTGTCATCCCTGTTGGACAACATCTCCCACCCCATGCAGCAGACTGTGACAGCACTGAGCAGCTCCTTCAGTGGGAGACTGCGGCACCCACGGTGTGGGACGGAGAGATTTCGCAGGTCTTTCCTCCCCACTGCTGTCAGACTCCACAACAAAGACTTTAACTGAACAAACACACACATCCACACATGTGCAATAACACTAAGTGCAATAATCCTTTCTGGCATCGTTGTATTTTTACTCAGTTGTATATAGCATTCGTATTCTATTTTTATCTTATTGTATATTTTTATTCTATTTTATTCTACTGTATATAGTATATTATTTTATTCTATTCTGTACAGCTGTGTACTGTATTTATTCTTATTGTATTCTAATTTTTGCGTCATAACTTTTGCACTGTCCACTTCCTGCTGTGACAAAACAAATTTCCCACGTGTGGGACTAATAAAGGTTATCTTATCTTATCTTATCTTATCTTATTTTTAATAAACTGCTATCCAAGTTCCATCCATCCATTCGCTTCCGCTTATCCTTTCCAGGGACGCGGGGGGCGCTGGAGCTATCCAAGTTTCTCAGGAAAATCTACAATGTTACAAAAATAAAGCAAGAGAAAAATCATTGCATGGATCTCACAGTATCTAACTTAGAGGAGAGAGACATAAGGGAAATGCTTTCGAAAACAAGATATTAAAATCAAATATGGTATTATCAGAACTTTTTTAAAATGGAGAGGCATGGGGAATAATGATATCTGAACAGAATTACATGCAGCATAGAAAATATTGGTCATCATTTTTATTGGAGTTCATGAACAGCCCTGTACTCTACAATCCTAGTGGGGTACCCAGGAACTTGTAACTATACTTGTATGCCCACTGTTTTGCCTTCTGGGAATTCCGTATCTTCATGCAGATTACTTTCCCTTTATTTGCAGTTATCCAGCCACGCTTATCCAGTCAAATGAGAAATCCTAGTGGCCTCACTGATGGTCACTTGCCCATTGACCTTAGAGCTGCTCTTAGGATCACCAGACACTTGGCGTTGTTGTATGATGCCTATTTCTCCACCCTGTCTGCACTCTGTCCTTCATCTCTCTGGTACACTGTCCATTGTTTTGGATGGTTTATCCCAGGTATTTGAACTCATCCAACCTCACTACCTCTGTTTTTTGCATCTTCACTGTTACACCTGTCTCCTTGTCTTTTACAAATACAGGAATAACATTATGAACACCTGTGTAATACCGTGATGGTCCGCTTTTTGCTGCCAACACACCCCTGACCCATTGAGGCATGGACTCCACTAGACCTTATGAACATGGGTTGCTGTGGTGCCGCAAACCAAAATTATATCAACAGATTAAATTCAGTTCAATTCAATTAAATCTGATTTTATTTACATAGCGCCAAAACACAATGCTTTATAGAGTAAGGTAAAAACCCCAACCGATCCTTTAAGTCAGCGGTCTCTAACCGCCGGGCCACGTCGTTTGGTACCGGGCCGCGACAGTTGAGGCTCAGGTGTGAAATGTATGGTTTTCAGGGTTTTTATTGGTTTTTAGCGTTATTTTGTTATCGTTTTTATTGTTAACTCGGTTTTCCTGGGTCTTTTCACGTGTGTTATGAATAAATCTTTTTTTTTTCTGTACCGGTACTAGTTTTATTTTGTTGTATTTATCCGCGACACCTTAAAAGCCGGTCCGTGAAAATATTGTCAGGCATAAACTGGTCCGTGGCGCAAAAAAGGTTGGGGACCGCTTCTTTAAGTCCTTTAAGTTGTGAGGTGGGGTATCCTTGGATCGGACTTGTTTGCCCAGCACATCCCACAGATGCTCATTCAGATTGAGATCTGGGGAACTTTGAGGCCAAGACAACACCTCATACTTGCTATTGTGCTCCTCAAACCATTCCTGAAGCATTTTTGCTTTGTGGCAGGGATCATTATCAAGCAGAAAGAGGCTACAGCCATCAGGGAACACTTTTTCTATGAAAGGTGCATGGCCTGCTTAAGTAGGTGGTATGTGTCAAAGTAACACCCACATGGATTGCAGGACCCAAGGTTTCCCAACAAAACATCACCCAAAGCATCACACAGCCTTCATTAGCTTGTCTTCTTCCCATTGTGCACCCTGGTGCCAGGTCTTCTCCATGTAAGTTAAGCACACACATTCCAGACATTCATGTAATGCAAAGAAAATATGATTCATCAGGCCAGCATTAACATTTCTGCAATCTGAGGAACAGTAGCTCGTCAGTTGGATCAGATCACACAAGCAAGTCTTTACTGTTCATTTACCACTGTTCATTTTTTGGACCACTTTTGATACATACTGACCAACTGCAGACCAGCAACAGCCCACAGGAGCTATAATTTTGTAGATTCTCTGACCCATTCATCATCACGATTACAAACAAGAAGGGGTTCAGGGCTGTCCTTATTCATGCCCTGCACCACCCTCACATACTTCTCTACCACTCTTGAATTTCTCATATAGTACTCTGTCATATACCTTGACCACGTTGACCATGGTGATCCACGTTTTGGTGAAAGAGGGCCCATGTTCAACCTCAGTCTACCATTATCCGGAGAATATTTGGACACCTTACTGGAATGCTGTAAATTCCCCCTGGATTGGCTCACCTGCCAAGGACTAACCATTCATCTACAAGGAATGGGTAGTCCTTGGAGAAGTGCCTGGGCTGGTCACACTTCTAAGAGTGACTAAGAGAGACTTAGCCCCTTTTGGTGGCCAAACTGTTGTGTCACATGAGGGGAGGTGCTTTTTCCTTGATTCCAGCACTGGCCAGCGACCAACTTGCCGCACCCTGATGGTGGGCCACAAGGATACACTGCCAGGTCATCCTCAGCAGGGGTCACAGCTGCCTCCAGGCTTTCCCAGCTATCCCAGCTTGTACCAGCTGCACGAGCCGTGGGTTTGTCATGTCTAGGCTTGTGTTAGAAGATGTTGGACACCATAGAATGCCCACTGTGTTCACAACTCACACACATGAACCCAGTGCTTTAGATTTGCTGTTTTTCCTTATTTCTTAGTGACTTTGCTATTTACCGGCATCTTTGCAGATCAATGGAATTTCATGTGCAGTATAATAAAGCAAACCTGGTGTCTACAATAGCAAATAAAAATAAGCATGTCTGTTACAGTGTGTGATTCTGTTTCCTTGTTCAAATTGTGATTCACTGAACCTTTTTAAGTAGACCATCTGTGGTCTTTCTGAACCTTTATTTTTCAGAGTGTGGCAGGTGCCAGTGGGGCTCCGGGGCACATCACCGTGAGACAGATAGACTGACAGATCCATCTAAGTGAGAATGTAGAATAATGCAATCTGTATGGACAGAGCCATCACAAACGCACCATAGGAAACGGCAAGAATGTAGATAAAGAGGTTATGTGTGAGGACCAATTTATTTTTCTTGGCAGGGTGGGAAGGCCTCTGAGACATGTTTCACATGTCTGCGTGACAGCAGAAGTCTCAATAATGAAATCTTCTCAAACTGTATTTATATCTGAAGACACTCAGGTCCAATAAGGTGACATATAGAATAATCTCTAGGCTGCCTAGATGATCACAAGCCCCATCAGTGTCTTTGCATCTTCACCTCAAATTTGTTTCTCATAAGGCATGTGAAAAGCACACACCTGGGCTTGTTTTCTCCATGTTCTCTGCATAGCAGAATGAAGATGGTAAGTAGGTGTTGCATAAAACAGGCATGGTAGTTCTCACTTAAGTCTTTTGCAGGAACCAAAGGCTGCTGTGCCACTTGTTCACTGTATGGATAAGTCAAAGGTGCATTGTTGGACGGAAGGAGATGCTTAATGCTACCTAAAAGGGTGTAAGTCCTATTTGGACAGGATTTATCAGACCTATAATAGTTACAGCTAAAACAGCCTTGTGTTCTTCCACCAAACTATACGTTTTTGTCATTTAAGTCTTGTCTGCAGCCAAATGTGCAAATTTGAAAGTACATTCTTCCAATGTCTGCATTTTATCAGCACTTGTGTAAAAACTGAGGAGTATATATATTTTCTAATATGATGGAAACATGTAAACAACACATAGGTCAATGTGGAACCCAGTACAACATACGTTTGGGCAACCTTGTTAATAGTCATTATTTCCCTGTATAAATCGTTGGTTGTTACAATAAAAAATGTCAGTTAAATATATCATAGACACACACTGTGATATTTGAGAAGTGAAATGAAGTTTATTGGATTTACAGAAAATGTGCAATAATTGTTTAAACAAAATCAGGCAGGTGCATAAATTTGGGCACTGTTGTCATTTTATTGATTCCAAAACCTTTAGCACTAATTATTGGAACTCAAATTGGCTCGGTAAGCTCAGTGACCCCTGACCTACATACACAGGTGAATCCAATAATGAGAAAGAGTATTTAAGGGGGTCAACTGTAAGTTTTCCTCCTCTTTTAATTTTCTCTGAAGAGTAGCAACATGAGGGTCTCAACGCAACTCTCAAATGACCTGAAGACAAAGATTGTTCACCATCATGGTTTAGGGGAAGGACACAGAAAGTTGTCTCGGAGATTTCAGCTGTCTGTTTCCACAGTTAGGAACATATTGAGAAAATAGAAGACCACACGCTCAGTTCAAGTTAAGGCTCGAAGTGGCAGACCAAGAAAAATCTCGGATAGACAGAAGCGACGAATAGGGATGGGTATCGTTTAGGTTTTATCCGATACCAGTACCAAACTGGTACTTTTGAAACGGTGCCAGTGCTTAAACGGTGCTCGAACCGGTGCTTAAAGAATGAAGAACACAAACTTTGTCCAAAAACCTCTCATGTTCAGCTGTTTTTTGTAAAAAGATAACAATGTTAGCCTTTTCTGCAGCTATAGGGGATTTATGGTATCACTCTTGGCTGGAAGCAGTGCTTAATCAATGGGAAAAAAAAAACCCAACTTTGTCCAAAAACCTCTCATGTTTAGCTGTTTTCCGCTTTTTCTTTGGTCATTTTAGCCTTTTTGGCCAGGGTGAAGGGAGTACCTGCCATCAAACAAGAAGACAGCCGCATGTAACTACGACGGTGTTTGCTAGTTCACCTTACGTGCATTAATTTAATAACGTGGTCATCATCGTGGCACCGAATACCGGTACCCATCCCTAGCGACGAATGTTGAGAACAGTCAGAGACCAGCACCAAAGACCTACAACATCATCTTGCAGCAGATGGAGTCACTGTGCATCGTGCAACCATTTGGCGCACTTTACACAAGGAGATGCTGTATGCGAGAGTGATGCAGAAGAAGCCTTTTCTCCGCCCACAGCACAAACAGAGCTGCTTGAGGTTTGCTAAAGCACATTTGGACAAGCCAGCTTCATTCTGGAATAAGGTGCTGTGGACTGATGAAACAAAAATTGGGTTATCTGGGCATAACAAGGGGCATTATGCATGGAGGAAAAAGAACACAGCATTCCAAGAAAAACACCTGCTACTTACAGTAAAATATGGTGGTGGTTCCATCATGCTGTGGGGCTGTGTGGCCAGTGCAGGGACTGGGAATCTTGTCAAAGTTGAGGGACACATGGATTCCACTCAGTATCAGCAGATTGTGGAGACCAATGTCCAGGAATCAGTGACAAAGCTGAATCTGCGCGGGGCTGGATCTTTCAACAAAACAACGACCCGAAACACTGCTCAAAATCCACTAAGGCTTTCATGCAGAGGAACAAGTACAACGTTCTGGAACGGCCATCTCAGCCCAGACCTGAATATTATTGAAAATCTGTGCTGTGAGTTAAAGAGAGCTGTCCATGCTCGGAAGCCATCAAACCTGAATGAACTAGAGATGTTTTGTAAAGAGGAATGGTCCAAAATACCTTCAACCACAATCCAGACTCTAACTGGAACTTACAGGAAGCGTTTAGAGGCTGTAATTTCTGCAAAATATTGATTTCATGTCTTTTTTTGTGGTGCTTTTATGCACCTGCCTGATTTTGTTTAAACAATTATTGCACACTTTCTGTAAATCCACTAAACTTCATTTCACTTCTCAAATATCACTGTGTGTGTCTATGATATATTTAACTCACATTTTTTATTGTAACAACCGACGATTCATACAGGCAAATAATGACTATTAACAAGGTTGCCCAAACTTTTGCATCCCACTGTATACTCTGAAGTCATCAATGTGCTATTTCAGCCTAAAACTGTTAGGACATAGACTGTTATAAACCAAGATTTAGAAGCCTTTTATCACTATTATTACAGAGCCGCTACACCTTCAGGCACAAAGAGAAACAAAGAACAAACATAGTCATTCACACTGTAAATAAAAAATGTTAAATATATGAAAACCTTATAAATATATCAACTATATAGAAAGTATAGTGAAAAGATCATGAGATAACAAAAAGGGGGTCCTGCTAGTATTTCACAGTGACCTCACCAACAGGACTTGATATATTACTACACACTGTGGGCTACAGATTCAACCACTGGATGTTTATATTGATTGGGAAACATCTGTAGATTATTTGAATTATTTAAATGCATACTCCAATCGTCTCATTGGAAATTGATGTATTTATTTAAAATCTCATTATTTTGAGCCCCACCTAAAGTGTATAGAAGGATTACTGAGTTGCATTAAAATCATATTTTCTAGCTTTCTGGTATTTTAAAGGCGTAATAATTCATCAACAATATATCAGTAAGGTAAAGAAACAAATCTTGAAGACTTTATAAGCATCAATTGAATTTATTAGTGACATCCACTTTTCTGGTTTACTAAGTACTCACACACTGTTGCACCTCAGGCCACATCCAGCCATTCATGTCACACTTTATCTTTACCTGTCACACGCCAGTGCATCCATTGGTGTTTGAAATCTTACCCAAGGACAAATCAGTATGCAAACAGGAGAAGCCAGGCATCGATACGTTGGCCTTTTGATTACTATACATGCCCCTCCACCAGCTATAACCATAGTGGCGTCTGCAGAGTCTTCTTTTAAGACTCCATGTTGCCTAGTTCATTTAAGGCCCAGAGAAACTCTGCAGCTTGTTGATTCCTCTGTTTCCTCCACCGTCTGCAGACCTCCGTCTATTCTGACCTCGTTTTGTTGTGTGTTTCAGTTTTGAAATACCCTCCTCATCTCCTCTCCTCTCACATACACAAAACCTAACAGTGGCACATCCAACCCCATCGCCTTCGAAAACAGTTTCACATAATTATCCCGCCGCACCAAAAGTCTGTTTTCTTTTCTTGTGGGAAATTGCTGTGTATCGCTGAAAATCCATTGAAAGCTTCAGACAAAGAGGAGGAAAAGCAACTGTGGCTGCAGCCTGGATTCCTCCACACACACACACATTGTCCATTGTCTTCTCCCCTATTATCAAAGCCAACAGTGTGGCTTTTTTTTTCCCTCTCCTGTGTGTGTTTTGTAATGGCGGTGGAGCCGACACCCAGTGGGAGAGCCTGCCTGCCTGCAGGGGGACAGATGGGTGTAATTATGTTATTTTTTACCTCCTCCAGGAGCTGGCTGCCAGCTCGGGGAAATTAGCATCACACCTGTGTGTAATTGGCTAAATTAGCTTGTCGAGCAGCAGTGCTGAGACAGAGGTGGACGATAAGGTGTGTGTGTGTGTGGAGGGGCTGGAGGGGGGGAGGCAGGTAAAATCAGCGAGGAGTTGTTTAGTGTGTGTCGGAGAAGAGGCTGTCAGGGGAGCAGAGATGTCACACCTGCAATGGAAAATGTCACCCAGCAGCTCCGCGCACACACACATACACTCTGATACACAGTCACGCAACAGAAAGACACATTAAAGGACAAACTCGGGGAAAAAGACACAAAACAAACAGCACACACAGGCAGACAAACAAAAACAGAGGAAGATATAAACACACAAACAGTGAGCAGAGGCAAAGGAGGCCAGATACATAGGTTTAAACACACTCACACACACAGTTTTTCTCCTGCAAATCTCTTATTGTAGTCTAGAAAAATATGGGGAAAAGGAAAAGATCGTGTTAATGCATGCAGAGGACGTGTTTCACAAATGCACCAGGGGCCTATTCCCCTCAAACGGGTTCAACAAAGCCCGAGTTTAAAAACGAAAATCTGAGTTAATCAACTCTGTGATCGGAGTCTTCGGTTGGTTCAATCAACTCTGAGTATGTTCAACCTGAGGTGAACCCGTGCATGAGCAGAGAAAGGAAGCCATCGATACCACGATTCACCATGGCAACGGGTAAATAAAGAGCAGCACCTCCATTTTAATCCAGTGGAAAGACAAATATTTATCAATACAGACCAAGATGTTTATCTTAAAAAGCAGGAGGAGGAGAAAACAGCAATTTTAATTTACTTGGTACGCTGTGCTTTTTGGGGAGCAGGTGGGATTATGGAGTGACTTAACCTGATCTAACTTCCAGCCAATTTACAGGAAAAGAGACACAAATTATGCTTTCACTCATTTTAAGTATCCCATAAATCATTTTTTGGTAAAACAGACAGTATTTCTACATCTTACATTATAAATATGCTTTACTTTTTCAGAGGAGATTAGTCTTGCCTAGTTTTTCTTTATTTTATATTCATTATGTTGACATCTATACATGATGGTTTTTCATTTTTTCAAAATTACTTCCAGTAGAATGTGTGTCTCCTTTCCTCTGAAATACCCAGAAGTTAGGCAAGGTTTAGTTACTCCACAATACATTCTGCACCCTAAAAAGTATAGTTATGATGAAAATGTTTGTTTTTCTGCTAAATTACACAGTACTGAAATTATGTAGTACTTAAAATTAGTCACTTCAATTTACTTATGGCATAATTAATTCTTTATTTCCTGTAACACCATGACTTGTTACGCCCTTGTTCTAGTACCTACTTTTAAGTATTTGCATCTAAATATAATTACACTGTAATTTCAGATACAGTACATTGAAATTCCATTTAATTACAGCAGAACTATGGCATCAATCATGGGCCGTATTATAAAGTGTTATCAGTTATTGTTTAATGTTCTACAGTGTGACCATTTAGAATGTGATTGAATATAAACTGAGTGACTCTTAATAGTAAGGGGTCAGTCATGGTGAATTTAACTAAACATCAGAGTAGCTTTCCAAGTGTTTAATGAATGTAGAATTGCAATTTGTTGCAATTACAGACTATGTAACAACAAAATAAGACTGTGAATGGATCTAAAATCTGTCCAGATGAGATTGAGGCACAAAGTGTCTGGAACCAAACTGATGATCTGGTCATTTATCGTAGCTCTGACTCCAGGTGGGTTTGAATCAGTGATGTGTGACCACATTAAAACAGCAGCCCAAAGGTTGTGATACATAAACGTAACATACAAAGCCGTCACATCGGGTGTTTTGTTGATAAGATATAAAGTGCGCTCACATTTTCTAGCCATAACTCACCTTTTTTTAATGTTCTGTTTCTGCAGCCTGACAATTTAACCATCTGCTATATTAAAGGAAATGACAACAGTGTTTTATTGTTTTTAAACTGCACTTAGGTGCCATGGCTGCTAAGGTTCGATGGTCTGGGGAGGCGTTTGGCACTGGGGGTGTAGTTAAGACTGGCACGTCTAAAACCTCTAAGCCACCTAAAGTATTAAATGGTCTAGCGCTCGTAACATGAAGAGTTCAGGGTACTTTGTTGTTTTGTTGAAGGAATCATGTCTTGTGGGTGGGAATATCACTGATTACTCGTGCTTCTTCTATTTGCCTATAACTTTCTTTCTTAGGGCTGCAGAACACCTGACTATAAAGCAGGCCTGGCTGGTCCTCTCCCAGAGGAACTGGCAGGTCTCTTTCCCTGGCTGTCTGAATTACAGTTTGTTGTCTTTATTTTGTTTCACATTCATTCATCTAGCAAGCGCACAGATATCAATACAATGACTTCCACACAGTCTTATAATATTGCTTGTTTTCTTTACTGTGTTTTATTGAAAAACTGCGTTTGGTCTCCCTTCTTTTCTAAACACTTGGGATCTGAGCAGAGACATAGGTTTGCATTGTTTTCATCTGAGTGCAGCCTGATATCTTCCAGTCCTGTCTGCAGTCAGAGCCTGGATGCAGAGCTTTGTGGGAGATCTCAGGTTTGCTTCTTTTCCCCTTCTGAAAACAAAGTTTATTGGCTTATCTTTTACATTCTCAGTGCATTTTCTGTATGGTATTCTATTGATTCTTGTATTGTGACAATCTGCTTTAGTTAGCGGCGCTCTATAACTTTTGGGTTGGTGTATTGCATTTCTACAGAATTCGCTGCTGTACTGGTTCCTCGTGCCCTCTCCTAAATCCAGCAAAGTAACTGTGAAGATCTGCATGGACTTCCTGTCTTTTATGCTTCTGTTGCTGTTGCTGACTGTTTTTAATAAAGATAAACACAGCAGCAGACACTGAAAAAAAGTGTCTGCTGTCAAACAGCAAAGTCATCATAACAGCTACTGGTCATGCTCTGTCATGGCCGATCATGACAAATTTTGAATATGATGACCATATTCCATAATGACTCAAGACAAGCAAGTGGAGTCATAGATGCATGAGTCTCAGTCGTTTTGTGATGGTCACAAATGAGAGAAATCTGACTTTGCTTGTTACCCTCTCAAAAATATAATAATGATGGAACTATTTTCATCAGTGTAGTTTGACTGAAAATATTTGATTAGCGATTACAACATATAATCTACAAAATTAGAGCAGTGCTTTATTTTGAGCAAGCACCCAGGCTCAGAAAGGGACAACCAAGAAATAAATAAGGCATGAAATCTGCACATAAAGCTTCTTCTATGGCCTTTAGATTCGAAGTGTCAGTCATGCCAGAGGCTGAAAGGGTTCAGTTCAGAAGCCTTTGCTTTTTTGCAAAGTGAAATATTGTCACTGAGTACTCATAAAAAATACAGCTATTGCTGCTCTGTTGTTATCACCTTGAGTAACAGTGAAAATGTCTCGTAGTTCAAAATATCTTAGATCTAAAAAAGTTGTGTGAAAAAGTTGTTGCTTACTTCCACCAAAGCACTACAGTCTGTGCACTGTAATGTACATGTAACTACAGCGAATTCAATAAATGAGCCACACACATTATTACATTATTACCTCAATATGTTTGTTAAAGTGCTGTTTTTTGGAAGGGAGAATTAGTGTTCAGCCATTCTCTGGATGTTACCTCACGTTTAACATGCTGGTGAACAAGCATTACTCTGTACAGTAACAGAGCCTTTTACCGATTGGATAAAGAAAACAGCTCATTAGAACAGCACTAATAGTCAGTCATGTCTGACAACATGGCTTCCTGTCTTGCTGGTGTCAGCTGCCTGCCTGTTTGGCACTCTCAGAGATTATTAGGCCAGTACACATGGATGGTTCCTAGATTTTTTTTTCAAAATCTGTAATTAAATAGCATGTTTTTCAGTAATTGCTACAGATTACAGTTCTATTTATTATAACTTGACAGTATAACTCTGGCAAAAAATAATCTCTTGCCTTAACATGATTTCATCTGTTGAGAAACCATTTGAATACACAGCAAAACAATGCATGATATTTGCATAATGGCATTTGGAGTGTTTTCTGGCTGGTGCCTGCAAACCAAAATCAGTTTTGTTGTCACCCCCTACTGCTCACATCAGTAGGCTGTCCCTCTCTGAGTCTTGTTAATTAAGCTGGAGGTTACTTCCTATTAAAATGGATTTCTTCCTAACCACTGTCACCAAGTGCTTACTCATGGGGGGTTGTGTGATAGTTGGGTTTTTGTCTGTATTATTGTAGCGTCTTCATCTCACAACATAAAGCACCTCAAGTTGACTGTTGCTGTAATTTGGTGCTATATGAATAAAACTGAAATGAAATCGAGTAGTTGTGCTTTCAAGGCATTCAATTCAGTTCGAGTAGCAAATAGCAATTTAAAGTAAACCTGTCAGTCTTGTTAAAGTTTAATGTCACAGGCAATGTTACCACAATTTAGAAAGTGCATTCCTTTACCCAGATGTCGAGTTGTTCATTTATGGAACCTGGCATATCTAAGACAGCCTTCTTACAAATCAAGCATATTTGAGCCGTTTTGGCCCAAAGATGGCTCAAACATTTGTGCTCAGACTGACTTAACCAGATGATGAGATAACAATACAGTTAGACACAAAAACAGTGTGTTATGGGTTCATTTGGTTTTGTTTTTGTTTTGTTGTTTTGGATGCCAGAGTGAACGGTTGTCTGTTTCTCTGTGTTAGCCCTGTGCAGGACTGGTGACGCATGATGAGTGGTTAAAAATAATGGATGGATAATAAATAAAAAAGAATTGAAATTGATGTACTGATTTGGTAGTGATGTGATCAGATTTCAGGTTGGCCATATGTCTTCATGCTCAGTCAGATGCATGAAAACAGAAAAAAAAAAATTTATGCCCAAAACCTTGACTTTAGATCATTTGATTACATGTTTTGTTACATAAAATCATGTAAAATGTTAAAATTTATTTAATCTTGTTGGATTAAATGTAACTAATTGATATATATTCTGTATAAGCCAAGCATATTTTCATAATGGTTAAATTATTGAAATTAATTAACCACTGATTTTAGATATTTAATTTACACTCATTTTAGAATTACTGAGTACTGTGGAAAATTAAACATTAGTCCAAACAGGCCACAAAATTAAGCTGCAGTCTCAGTAGATCAACTCAGGCTATCAAACTACTAAATCTCACACAGCATACTATTTAAGCAGCATCACCCTGCACACAGTTTCATCAGTAATTCAAAAATGGGAAAAACTAAAGGAGTAGGGACCAGGACAAGCGCAAGAGGATAGATGGATGGATGAATTTGTGTATTAAATCCGCCTTCCTAATAGCACCTCATGGTGTCGGCCTTCATCAGCGCATCTGTCCTGAGCATCTGAAACAACATGTCTGATCTTTTGGCTCCATCTAGTGGCGGCTCCATCTCTATCTCACATTCTTTAAATCTATGGTCTCTGCATGTAAGGCTCTTGCTCCTGCAGTTCTCTTCTGTCTTTTATAAGCATCTTTCATCTGGCAAGACAAAAAACACGACCACGTCTACTTGTATCTTGTAAATATCAACCACTTTGTAGTGTCTTGTTGGGTCGGGCTCTCCTTCAGCAATAGTGGAAGATCTCTAATCACCTAAGAAAATACATCCCCACTTCCAAAAACACTAGCACACTGTGTAAAATATAAAGAAAGACAGAATGATCTGTAAATCCTAAAAATCCACATTTTATTGACAATTCACATTTAACTATTTAGAAAAAAAAAATCTATTCATTTTCAGCTGAAACAAAAATGTTAGGAAAGAGCAAGAATAGATTGGAAAAGTAAGTAGTACTACAAAGAAACAGCTCGAGGAACGTTTTGCTGCCATTTATGTTAAATGACAACAGGTCAGTAATGTGGTTGGGTATAAAAGAAGGATCTCAGAGAGGCAGGGTTTCTCAGAAGTAAAGATTGGCAGAGCTTCACTCATCTGCAAAAAAAAAAGCATCCCCAAAAATAGAACAACTTCAGAATAATGCTCTCCAACAAAAAAAGACTTATCTCAAAAGAATATCTCATAAAGTGTATTATATCATCACTAGATCTGTAGAAATCTGTGTGCAAGGTCAACAATCAACACTGGGTGATGATTTTGGGGATTTCACATGCATTAAAAACAGGCATGATTCTGTCACTGAAATCACAGAAATCACTGTCTGTGGACACAGTTCACCATGCCATCCATAAATACGGCATAAAACTCTGCTGAAATGTTATCACGGCATATTTCACCAATGCTTACCAAAGCTTTAACGGACAATATCAAAACAGAGAAGAGACAGGTGTCGAGAGATCCTCCAGTATGTCCTCTGACGACTAAAGATGGTGCACAAACTGCATTAATGAAGCCAGTGCTTTACTGTGGATGTGCGGCCTACATGCCAGCATCACCATCAAAACCTGACTCCTGAGAATCACCTCCAGTATCAGTGATGCAGTCAGCTTTCATGGCTTTCTTACATGAAATACTCTTGAAATGACCATTTCAACCAATGAAACAAACTGTTAATTTATTTCATCACCTGGGGAAAAAAATTGTTTGAGTGCACAAATGTTATAAGGTAATATACAGTGCTGTGAAGAAGTTTTTAGTTTTTGTGTATTTGTCACACCTTAAATGTTTCTGATCATCCAATAAATTGTAATATTAGACAAAGATAAAACGCAGTTGATGCAAACTGCAGTTTTGAAATGATGATTTCAGTTACTAAGGAAAAAAACATATCCAAGCCTGTGTGAAAAAGTAATTACCACCTAAACAGAATAACTGGTTGTGCCACCCTTGGCAGCGAGAACTGCAATCAGACATTTGTAATAGCTGGCAATGAGTCTTTCACAAAGCTGTAGAGGAATTTTGGCCCACTCTTTTTTCCAGAATTGTTCTACTTCAGCCACATTGAAGGGTTTTCTGTTTAAGGTCATGCGTCTAAAACTGCTCTGACTTTGACGAGGCCATTTGACAACCTTTTTTTCAGAGGTGAAGTTGATGGTGTGTTTCAGATCATTGTGCTCCTACATAACCTGAGTGTTCTTGAGCTTCAAGGTACAAGCTAGTGGCTAGCTATTTTCCTTCAGGATTTTGTGGCAGAGAGCAAAATTCATGGTTCCATGAATTACGACAAATTGTCCAGGTCGTCAAACATCAAAGCAGCCTCACACCAATTACTTTTTGATACAGGGCTGGGTACATTAGGGTGGCTTTTTGTTTTTTCTGAATGAATGAAATCATTTAAAAACTCAATATTGTGTTTACATTTTTATTTTTATTAAACCTTTATTATACAGGTAGACCCACTGAGACTCAATGTGTCATTTACAAGCAAGACCTGTTCCAGACAAACATATTAAACTTACAACAACAACAGAAACAATAAAATAGCTAAACTCGTCTAATGTACACAGTCATATCAAAGGCAAGAACAAGTTCCCAGTGATGATTTCACAAAAACATGTGTTCGTCTTTTAAAGTCTGCAAGTGGAATCAGTTGAGAGAGCTTCAAATCCTGCAATAATGTGAAGACAGGGCAGAAAAGGAGAACACCTTATTTCCATGCTCTGTATGAACTGGTGGAACAGTGAACGTAATGATGTCCTGAGACCGCAGTCTATGACTAAACTGTTTGTGTAACATGCACTCTGATAAATAAGAGGGCAGCAAACCAGAAATAGAGTTATACATAAAGTGATACCAATGAACCGTCCTGCTTAAAGCAATGAGGACCAGTCAACAAGAGAATATAAAGTACAGTGGTGTGTTAAAGGTTTATGGCCAGTTATAAATCTTAATGCCCCATGATAGACAGAATCCAACAGATGAGCACAGGCATTCATGTAAAGTATATCACCGTAATCCAGGAGGGGTAAAAAAGTGGCAGCAACAAGTCCTTTCCCTGCCGTGAAAGAGAAACATGATCTGTTTCTGAAAAAGAACCCCAGCTTCACCCTCAGTTTCTTTATTAGGTGGTCAATGCATAGCTTAAAGGAAAGATTGTCATCAATCACAATGCCTAGATATTTGTATGACGCCTCAGTTTCAATGGAAATGCCTTGAGCAGATACATACCTCCTCTACCATAAAGGGTGTAAAGGAAAAAGTATTAGTAACTGAGGAACTGCCAGCAGAGTTGTATATGTATGTGCTACACAGAATAAGAAGCAACAAAGTGTTTGTTACAACAATTGAGAGTTTTGGTTTTGTCTGACACAGGAGTGGAGTTAATAATTAAGTGAGGAGGTAGCTCTGTGGAATGAGAGCTGACAGAGAGACTTTATAGCTTGCCAAAACCTCACCAGCTAGGGTCATTTCGAGTGTCAGTGGTTAAAGTCAATAAGTAGTCACAGTTGGCCTTTCTGCAGCTGATGAAAAAGTGGCCAATCACCATCAGAATCTGATCTCACAGCTGCCCAGGCCTGGTTTCTCTCATGTAGGAGACCAGCCAGTTCAGAACTGAACCAGGGGCCCACCCGACCTTTAACTCTGACCTGACAAAAGGGTGCATGTTTGTCCACAAAGCAGATAAAGCTCTCTGGAAATATTTCCAAGCTAAATCGACATTGTCAATCAATGTAATACGACACCAGTTACCCATACGGAAAAGAAATAGTAAAAACTTATATGTGATTACTCATGAAAGTGGTCACTTTCATGAGTAAATCATATAAGGCTTACATGATTTACTCATGAAAGTGGCCACTTTCATGAGTAAATCATATAAGGCTTACATGATTTACTCATGAAAGTGGCCACTTTCGCATTACTTTCATACATTGTTTTAGTAAGTATCCAAAACATACAAGTTTCATTATATAATTTTTCAAGGGATCTTATATCTGTTTTCACTCTTATATGCTTTTCATACAAGTTTCACACAAGACAGATACAAACTTTATAAGATTTATATATATCTTTTCCATATGGGTAAAACTGAAGAAGTTATAAAGAAAAGCTTGCTCACTGAAAACTCTTTAAATTTCTTTTTGTGATTATGCGGGGCTTGGAGTGTGAGATTTTAATGTTTCCCACAGCACCAACTATGCCTGCTTAATGGGGTTGAAACCATCAGTTGCGTCGTGCAGAAGTCAGGTTGGCACACAGCTGACAACCTTGTTCCATATTATTACAAGAAGCAGTCACCTAAGTAAAGAGAAATCACAGTCCATTATTACTTAAGTTCAGTCAGTCCGGAAAAGAGGGTTCCAAAGCAGACACATCTGTGCTAATCAGTCCTTTATGGTCAAATAGCTGCTAAGAAATCACTACTAAGGAAAAGCAACAAACAGAGATTTGTTTGGAGCTAGGAAAAACAAGGAATTGGCATTAGACCAGTGGAAATTTGTGCTTTTGTCTGATGAGTCCAAATTTGAGATGCGTCTTTGTGCGACGCAGAAAAGGTGAACGGATGGTCTCTACAAGCATGGAGGAGGAGGTGTGATAGTGTGGAGGTGCTTTGCTGGTGACACTGTTGGGGATATATACAACTTTATAACATAAGGCAGGTTTTTTTTCATCCTTTTGTTATATTCCTCCTTAAGCGCCTGTCCCACACTCCAGCCCAGTTGAGGGCGGTAATAGACTTTAGTATACGCTTACCAACCCTTATTAAACACAAACGAAGAAGAAGCGGAAGCGGAAGAAGCAATTTGGCGTGTTGTAGCTAACTTATCAGCACCTCATGCTATTGTAATTAACGCTCCTCTAACATTTAACATGAATAAGCTAGGTCAAGCACAAGACTTTGAGTCATATGAGATCGAAGAGCCGAGCGACGAAGAGCGGGCCGCCAGCAGGTGCGAGGATAACACGGGTGTTTATTTTTAGGGGCCAGCGCAGCTTTGGCTTTGGGAGGCTAAAGTGCAGTTAGCTAGCTGGGAGCTAACATGTAAACAAACTAGAATAGCAGGGAGACTGCGCTGAGCCCCTCTTTACGGTGAATTTATTTTAACGTGACATGGATGTTACTGCTTAATTATGTTTATAGAAAGGCGGCAGATTTTTACAAGTCTAAATGTTGCAGGAAAGCGGGAGAGAAGAAAATAAAATACACGAGTGTAGATGCTTATTATTGCCCTAATTAGCCAAGAATATTCTGGATTTATTATTATGGCGCTAAATTGGAGAAAATTAAGCAAGACGTCATAATTATTAATAGTTATAAGTGATGTCTTGCGATGTCTTGATGTGTCCAAAACTTCAAAAGAACTTGTCTACCTGAAGATCTGAAGTTTATTCATTATTAAAGCAGCAAATATGTATGTACCGATGGATGCAGTGAGTACAGGCAACTTATTTTGGTTTTGAGTTAAGCTTAAAGCGACAGTTTCGACGTGGATTCTTGGTTTTCAAATTAAGTGCTTAATTATTTGGTCTTTTAAATACTATACGATACCACCAGATGATATAATGTTACGTGTGCAGAATAACATATGAATGGTTACTTCAATTTCTTAATCTTCTGGGTTTGGGAGTCTGTGGGTTTTTTTGGGGTTTTTTCCTGAAAACTTTTTCTCTGTTTCAGTTCGGAGGATGAGCTGGACGTGCTCCTGAACGGGACTCCGGACCAGAAAAAGAAGCTGATCAGAGAGTATCTAACTGGGGAGAGCGAGTCATCCAGCGAGGATGATTTTGAAAAAGAGATGGAGGCAGAGCTCAGCTCCACCATCAAGACCATGCAGGGAACCTGGGGACCAGCAGCAGGTAACACCCAGCTGCTAGTATTTGTATTTTCTTAGTGATATGTCTGGATTTACTTTTCTATTAACTGATTAGATGGCAGCTATAGCCAAAAGCTGTGTGCAAAGCTTCATCTTAGCTAATTCAGTGTTTGTGATGTTGTCGTTTTGAGCATTTTTAATGAAAATATCTTACAAATAATCAGCTGTGTGGTTCATTTATTTGCTGAGTAAAACTTAGCACTCCATCATCTTGTCCAATTATGGCCACTTCTGGCTCCAAAACAACCGGCGTTGCTACTGTTGTTAAGCTGGGCAGATACTGTGCGTTTTTTTTTTTTGTTTGTTTTTTTTTTCAGTCACGTTATTCAGCTTCTGCTCAAACTGCACGATTGACTCACAGGGGTTAGAAGTTCGCAGGTCACGATGCTCACATTATACGCCCCAATGCTCTGATGCGACTTCAGTGCTCACACTGTGCGTCCATAACATGAAGGGCGTGCAGATCTCTGATGATCTGTCCTGGACTGCAAATACCACAGTGGTGGTAAAAAAGGGCCAGCAGCGTCTCCATTTTTTGAGAGTGCTCAGGAGGAACAACCTGGAGGAGAGGCTGCTGGTGACATTCTATAGAGCCACCATAGAGAGCATCCTAACGTACAGCATAACAACATGGTATGCAGGGTGCTCAGTTGCAGACAGGAAAGTACTGCAGAGGGTCATCAGCGCAGCCCAGAAGATCACTGGCTGCTCTCTGCCCAGCCTGGAGGCCATTGCAAACTCTCGGTACCTCAGCAGAGCTGGCAATATCATTAAGGACTACTCTCACCCCAGTAATCAACTGTTTGAACTATTACCGTCAGGCCGACGGTACAGGTCACATAAAACCAGGACAAACAGATTCAGGGATAGCTTCTTTCCCAGAGCTATCACCGTAGTAAAAAGGCACAAAACAATTGAACCTGCTTAACTATACCATACTTACCACTGTCACTATATTATGCTGCTATTCATACTATCATTATATGAATGTTGCTATTCTGTATATATCGTACTTATTATTGTTTGAGTACTTCGGTTGTTTTATTGTACTTTTTATATTTTATATTTATTATTGCATTTTGCACCAAGGGAGTGGTACTCCAATTTCGTTGTACCTTGTACAATGACAATAAAGGCTATTCATTATAACGGAAAATCTGTCGCTCGCTCTCCCTCTCTGTCTTTCACTCACACAGACACGCACACTGCCACCATCAACTTTGCTAAATTGCTAATGAAAAACATTGATCAGGCAGCTGTGATTGAGCAGCAATGTCCATCCAATTATTTTCACGGTTGTTGTGGTCATGATAATTTTGTTAGGCCACATGGGAAAGGCTCAGATGAGCTTGCCAAAGTTCTACAAGTTGTGCCTCCATTGCTTGTGTCGTGTGCCCCGTTTTTTCACTTTCATTTCTGTGTTTGCGCGTGCGCAGTGTGAGAGGCTGCTGTGACACCCTCACGACGGCCGACAGGATTTCAAGCAGGTTTGGTTTTCTTACAACCGAGCGATTGATGATCGGGAGCTGGTCGTGAGGTGTTAATCGCTTCTCGATACCCTACGTATACTACACGATGCACGAAACACGATGAAGGCGAAATTCGGGCCGATCCCCAAAACAGTCGCACGACTGAAAAATCGGCTCAAAATGAGCCACAAATCGCACAGTGTAAGCCCAGCATTAATTTCTGACTCACTAAATAATGTGCTGCAGCGTATGTTTAAGCACAAAACAAGTATTATGTTGTGTCACTAGTGGTATAGGAGGAAGCCAAGTTTAATCCCAAGGTTAACTAACTTATCCTGCTGTGTCTGACAGACCGTCTCTGTAAATACAGTTTGTGCTTAGCATTTGTGTGTTTGTTCTCTGGTAGAGACCTCAAAACGACCAGGAGGAGGAGGAGCAGAAGGGGAAGGAAGTGCTGTTGGTGGTCCTGGACTTTCTAACCCACAGATGTATGATGAGGTTTATTTTGACTCGGACTCAGAGGAGGACGGCACACCGAGTAAGAGAACTGGTTTTCCTGCTGTGGTTACTAACAGTCATTAAGATGTCATTGTCTTACTTCTCGCTATCACCTTTTCTATCCCTTTGAAGAAGTTAGGCTCCATAAATGCTAAAGAGGTAAGTATTATTTCTCAGTTGCAGTGAATAGATAGAAAATAAACTGTAGGAAACTGAACAGAAGAAAAAAGGAGAGAAGTAACAATTTAACATAAACCAGTGACACACTCCAGGGCCTGATCGACCCTGGCAGGGCCTCCTTGGATGAGGGTGTCTAGTGATAATGGCCGAAACACCTGATGAATCCAAGGTCCACTACTGATGATGTGTCCCAAATTTAAAATGATAATCTAGATCGATCTCTAATCCCTAAACCTAACCAAGGAAGGAAAATGGCAGATTAGCCTGGGTAAAAGACCGAAAGTTGAGGCACACAACGATGTGTGCTGCTGGCAAAGTTTCTAGGCTGCCTTTTCCTCATAACAGCCATCCCTCGAGAGTCTCTTCATCTAAAGCAATGCATTATCAGAGACTTTAACATCCAGTCCTTTTAACTGAATCATGATGACAGAATACATGTACAACCTGCCACTAACAGTATTTAAAATTTCTTCTGTAGGCAGCTCAACAAGCCAGAGGCGGAGACAGCGGACCATTCCGACCAATGACGAGCTGCTGTACGACCCCGACGAGGACGACAGAGACCAGGCCTGGGTTGACGCCAGGAGGAGAGAGTAACACAGATTCTCTTACAATTTCTAAAACACATGCCACCAGATGTTTTTGCTTCTTTCTTTTTTTTTTTAAATTTCCCTCCAGAGACTCATTCCACCTCTTACCTTCCTGTGTAGGTACAGCAGAAGAAAACGACCTGCTGCAGCTTTTCACTCAAAGCTTCGCCACCCTCAAGCTTTGCCTCACAGCGACGCTGTGCTTAACTGTCCCGCCTGCATGACGACGCTCTGCCTGGACTGTCAGAGGTGAGGCTCCACAGCAGGTTTCAAAACAGTGCAGATCCCTATCTTTACCCAGCAGCAGATTAAGGTGTCAGCCTAATGTTAACTGAGATCACAGAGCTGCTCGCCTCTACAGAAGTTTGACATCCACAAAATCTGACTGATGATGGAGTAGTGTTACATATACCATCTCTGATAGTGGCCAAGTTTCTTTTTTACTACACTAAAACGTGCTTCATGTCCTACACAGTGGAGTTTCAGTCCAGCAGAGGGAAAATTGCTAGAACGTAATAATACTGACATTTTAAGAAAAGTCTTTGAAAAGTGTTTGTATTAATCCTTGTTTATGCACAGCGTGCCAAAGTATCACATGCAATATATTTTAGGAGAGCTCAGGTCACTTGTTGTGATTGAGAACAACATCATGTTGTATTCAATATGCTCACCGTGTGCCCCAAAGCACGACAGTGTGCACTGAAAATAACCTTGCATCAGTTCGCACACACTGCTGTTTTGATTTATCTTCCACCTGTGGTGCAACTCTTGATTTTGTAACCTGGAGCGTTCCACTGCAGCTGTCGCAGCTGGGTTGAACACAAGTGTACGATTGTGTCAGGTTTTCATCACCATTTTAATGATATTCCAGTACAGAAGCTCAGAGACATACACATATACAGAGGGAGATTTTGAAACATTTTGAAAACTTGAGACTTTGGGGTTTTGACTTCTTCTCCTCATATATTAGTGCTGATGTTGGTGGTATTCTTTGAGTGGCGACACCCATCATTCAGGCAAATAATGCATTGACTTCCTTTATGCCCTAATGGGCATAAATAGAAGTGACTGCGTGATAAGCTTGCTGCAGCGTGTGAAGCGACCAAAGCAGAGGGTGTACTGGAGCCTTATGACTTTAATTTGGTGATTTAACTTATCCAGAATGTCCTTGCTGAGGGCACAGATAACAGGAGCTGAGGGCCGTTTAGCCATATACTTCAAACAACTGGAAACCTTTTCGCAAAGCTAGGACTCGCCCCCTGCTGCCCCCCTGCTGGCCATTACAAAGAATGCAGGTTAATCCACTTCCACTTAAGCTTTACTTCACTGACACCAAAGCTACACCCATGTTTTCATATATGCACAGGACTAGTTCCCATGTTTGACAAGCTGGAGTGATTAAATATGTGATGAAAATATGAATAAAAACTGACTAAGGAGAGCCAATGGGCCATTGCCCAACTCCCATTACATGTCTCTGATTAGCCTGGTTAGATTAGGGATCATAGTATCACAGTCAAAGCTGTTTTGACAACACAAGGCATGTGAGTCACTTCATACTCTACATCAGTTTTTTGTTGTTTGTTTGTTTTTAAAAAAAGATTTGAAGTGATTGTAAGAGAAACGTTCATTAGTTTGTAGAGATTTTGTCATTTTAAAATGTAACGACACATCACTCTTGTGTCCGTTCAGGCACGAGAAGTACCGCACGCAGTATCGAGCAATGTTTGTGATGAACTGCACAGTCAAGAGAGAGGAGGTGCTGCGTTACAAAAACCAGCAGGAGAAGAACCGGAGGAACAGGAAGAGGAGGAGGGGACAGCAGACAGAGACGCCTGCGGATGAGACTCCAGCAGCGATGGGGATGGATGCTGATGAGGTGTACCACCCGGTGCAGTGCTCTGAGTGCTCCACTGAGGTGGCCGTGTTCGATAAAGATGAGGTTTACCACTTCTTCAACATCCTGGCCAGCCACTGCTGACAAGGACTGAACGAGGTCTGAGCTGGACTTTGTCTCTAACTTCACACCTCGTGGCTCAGATCTTTGTCTTTATATCCAAAATGCTCACCAAAGCAAAGCTAAAGGGGAGTGAACGCTGGACGTGTGCTCATCACTTTAAGTTAACGCTGTTATTGTTCTGTATTTGCAGGATGTGTAAATGTCCATCTTCTTTTTTCTTTTTCTGCAAATAAGATCATGGCGCCAGTGATAACTTGTCAGTGTTGTGTTTACAGGAGTTACAACAGTTTTGACAGCTTTTTTTGCTTCAGCGTCACGGCTGAGATGGCAAATCAGTCTGTGATCAGTCGCCTGATCATGTTTGTCATACACATTTTGAACACATTGTTCAACAGGTAACAAAAATGAAATCCTTTTCAGCATTAGAAAAAATGTACCACCTCATGTCTGTAAAACTTTAAGTGCTGCGCCTGAACACAACCTTTTGCCGTTGACTCCGGTGTTCTTGTGTCTTGTAATTTGGAGAGCAAAAATGTTGGGAGTAGAAAATTTAAATCTGATTAAATCTGATTTATTAAGGTACAGGTCAGCATAATGCAGCTCTCCTCTGGTTGAATCCTATACTTCACCTCCTCCCACTTGATTACACAAATTCCTCATCAATTTCTGACAGGACAGTTTGCCCCTATATTAAAACATATTGATTTTCCTTTAGCTTCCCCTCATTAATCTGAATTACAATGCTGTTTATATTAACAAGAGCATCATCAAACCTGTGCCTTGTTTTATTAGATTTTTTGTTATTTTATTAGCAGAATACTTCGACACTCATAGTGTCTGCTTGTTTTCGACCAATTTGCACCGCTGTAGTTTGAATGCTGGTCATTATTGTGCATTGTTAGTAGAGCAGCCACAGAACTTTCTACGACTATCAGTGTATTTTTGCAATTTTGCCATCATGCTAATGTGGCCTGTGTAATTGGCCATAAATAATATAGACTAAATCACACTGACACTGAAAAACTTCTAAAAGTTTTACATTTGCTGCTGTTTTTATTTTTTAAAATGCAAAAAAATACAGTTTTCTGAAACTTTTGAAAGGCTACATCATTTTTCCTTGACAAATAATCTCGCCTGAGACGGGTAATTTTCAGCATATGCATGCTGCCACAGTTATGGCTTCGGTAAGTAAATGTTCTGATGTCTATCAGAATTGTAGGAATAGAGACAGTGCTTTGTCTGCCTCACTTGTACACAGTTGGTATGATCATAATATAGTTTCCTGACATTTAATTGGTAGTTAACTGATTTCATAAATATCTGTACTTCTTAAGGAAATGTGTTTCAAACTGGGGAGTATAGCATTTTGTTGGGGAATCTATTCAGCCATGGAATGATCCACATTTAGTGCTTTAGTGAGTGTTTGGGCCAGTAGAGTGCTTTGGTTTGGGGGGTGACTCAAAATCTGTTTTAAAGAACCAAGATATTTGATGCTTAATGGAAAGAAAATACACTAAGATGGGCACTCGGTTAAGGCAAAGCAAGACAAACAAGCAAATAAAAATAGAGCTGCTGTTCTGAAACATAGAGTATAAATCCAACTTTGATGTGGTGTTGAAAGTTACTTTTGACTCTTATTTTGAAATTAGGAAGGTGGAACACCCTGGTCTGCGTCACAATCATACGGTTGAACGCGGAGTTGTGATTTGCCGGAAACCAGCGCCTCGCGATTAAACCTTACGTGAGCACAAAACACCTCACCACGAAACATAAAGAGGATAAGAGCCGCGAGGAAGGAGCAAAGTTGATTTTAAAAGTTGGACCATGGCACTTGGAGAGTGTTGGAAGCAGTTATCCTGGTTTTACTACCAGTATCTTCTGGTGACAGCCTTGTACATGCTGGAGCCCTGGGAGAGGACGGTGTTCAGTATCCTTTTTCCGTATTGAAGTGGCTTCTGAAGGGATGTACTACCGAGCTAATTTGCTACCTTTAGCCGAACGCTAGCCTGACTGGCCTAGATCTTTCACTGATAGCGCTAACTTTGGGTAAAAGTAAACATAGCTTCAGTTGTTTGTATAAACCATTTACAGCATTTTAACACATGAGCGGTGATTTATGGCAAATGCGGCATATAGTCCGAGTCGGCCCTTGTTATCGTTGAAAGCTAAAGAGTTCACAGCTTAGTCAATTCTGAATTGAACACTCATCCGCCACATTGTAGAGACTGCTCTAAATGTTATTCTACAAGTTATGTGTTTTAATCTGTAATTGGTTTGTGTATAAACGGATGAAAACTGGAGCGATGTGTGCGTAAACCGCTTCCTAGTTCATAACCTAGTTGACATAAAGAAACGTGTTTGTAGTGACAGACTTGAGTAAAGTGTCAAATTCCTTTCATTGATACATTAAAGAATGTTTCACACTTTGTTGTCGTGCTGTGTACTTTGCCTTTCAAGTCCAGCGTGTGTGCGGTTAGTTTACTCTTTGGGCGGCATCAAAGCTAAGCTAGCTTCAGCTACTGTAAGAGAGTCGGTCAGGTGATTGTCGCGTGAAGTACATACACGTTACGTATGACCTTTATTTTAATTTTATGCTTTTAAAAAAACGCAAACAATGTTAACTGAACGAAGTTAATAATTAGAGTGTACCCCTTGTTGATGGTTTTATGACTGTACTTTGATCTGTGGCAGTGCAGGAAGTCATCAGTATCACGTTCTGTGCATGATGGCGTCACTGTCGGGGTGTATCTCGTCTCCCTCCGAGGGTCAGGTGTGTTACTGTGTCTTCCTGATCGTTATCGGCCTGCATCTCATCAAATAACTTGACGCAGTCGCTCAGGGATCACACTGGTTATTTTATTGTTGATCTACAGGAAGCAGATTATGGCTACGATGAACTTAACTTCCAGTGGCTGATGAGACTTTTGTAGGTTTTGTAAGTATTTAAGGGTTTGGGTTTTTTCCTGTTTCTTTTCCTATCGGGAATAGCAAGTGAATGAGCGTTAGAAAATGTCAGTGACTGACAAAATTTCTTGGTTGACAAATCTGTTAGGAAATATCTGGTCACTTGATAGAAGGTGTACAGCTCTGTAGAGAGCTGTGACCTCCAAGGTTATTTTCATTGCAAAACATCCTGTCACAAGTTTAAAATCTGTTTTGTACAACATTTACAGCTAAATGGAGCAAAAATAAACACTGAAGTTCCTCCACCTAAAGTTTCCTGGTACTGTAAATGATCTTTTTGAGTCATAAGTTAAAAATGTAAGATGATAAAAAGCAGCAGTTTCTGTCCTTGAAGAACCAGGAGCTTTCAGATGTGTGTGTGATGCGGTTGCTAATTTTCTTGTAAGCACAGTAATTTTGTCAGGCAAGACAACAGTGTCACATATTCCCACTGGAAGATGCTGCCTGTGGAAAGCAGCAAGTATAAGAGCTGCAGAGCCTTCTGCAACTTGCCTTTTTGTGTAGTGGTGATCTTATATGATAGCTATCAGCAAGGACATTCAACAATGAAAATGTCTATTGGACCATGCTTTGAGCAAAATGATGGCAACAGTCTGCTTTCCTGTTTACATTAGCAAGGTAATTATAAAGTGTGTAAACATGCTTTACGCTCAATAGTGTGATTTTGAGAGCATTATTGTGGCTATCTCTGTACATAGTTTTAAAGTTATTTCAAATATTTTTTCCTCCCTGCTTTCTGGAATGTAAATCCTGCCGAACGAGTTTGAAATTCTTTCCAGTTGCTAGAAGATTTACCACTAAAGTTTGACTTGCCTTACTGAAATTATGAGACTTTGTGTCTACACTTTAGCCACAGCTGTTATATAAGCCAGTTAACATTTTGCAGGGCTTGTATTGATATCTTTTCTATTCACAAACCAGGAAAAGAGGTCACTGACTGTTTGGTGGCCAAACATTTGCATGCAGGTGTAACTGGCTGCCAGCCTGTATCCATTAGCAGGCAGTGTTTGTTGGATGTAAATCACATTACCAGCTACTGATTGTTGAAGGCACATCAGTTAGAGTTTGTTTGTGGTTCCCTGCAGTAAAACTTGAATGTCTTCAGAAATTCCTCCTTAACGTCTCTCCTTCAGACTCCCTGCTGATCTCTGTGGCTGGTATGGCCATATACACCGGCTATGTGTTCATGCCACAGCACATCATGGCCATCTTGCACTACTTTGAAGTCATCCAGTGATCCAGGGATCCGGATCGTCGTGTATGTCTGTGGCTTCCTGTCAGTCCATCTGCCTACTCCCCATTCACCTGTCTTTCTGCTGTCCTCTGGGGTTCTGCAGCGGAAATTTTCTCCTTTCCAAGACTGATCCAGTATCAACGGTCAAGTATCTGGCTGGGAGGGTCATGCCAGATACTTTGTTGGACACTGTAGGCAAAGAAACAGTCCTCACGACTGTTTCTTTGCTACTGACGTTCAGATTGTGAGCAGTGCTGGGCTTGGAGGCAAAGCCTTGAAAAGGGGTGTGCTTGGTGTTGATTCACATTAGGTTGTTCTTTGTGCTGTGCTTTTTCTTCTTCTTTTTTTCCCCCTCTCTCTTCTGGATCAATTATGCCTTAATGTGTGTACGTTAAGAGGACTATTTTGTTAATTTCATTGATACACTAAAACAGTTGTTGTCTTAGTTACATTCAGAGATGGGACACACTGGACGATGAACAGAATACATAGAATAAAAAATACACCATTTTTTGAGCAGGACTGGATCCGGAGGGCACCTGACTCTCAATCCAGGCTGTCAAGTTGTTGCTCTTAGGAACTGATAAACTCTTTTCCACCGTAACTATTTCCCATCACTTTTATGCTATGGTTTGTACATACGGGCACTGTAACTGTTGATCGTGTGCATCATCAGACGGTTCAGTCAAAAGGTTAATCCTTTTACAATATAAAGGTCAAAGGCATGACTTAAACTGCTGAGTAACTTTCAGTGACTTCCTCTCTAATCAAATGCACTTGCAGTCAGTTAAATGAGTGATTTATTCTCCACGTTGGAGGCGCACATCTGTAAAAAATGCTTTTGTTTCTACTTCCACCACTACAATAAGGACCTTCATCCTTATCCCATTAGTCCAAGCTGGGTCAGAATGTGAGTGTGATGAAGCAGTCTGGGCATTTTAGAGAATCTTGGTCTAAAACACCCGCCCATTTTAAAGGATTTGTTGCCCACCTGAAGGTCTTGAGTGGACATGAGTTGACTCAATTTGCCGTCTTCCAAATTTGGTTAGTCCCCATAAATTATTTCAATATTCTTCAGTTGTCTCTTTTCCCTTCCACACACATTGTCATTTTTAAGTGGCACTGTAATCACTTAAAATTCCAGGGATCAAATAAATAGTCATGACAGTGTGAACTTGCTGCAACAAAGCTGGGTTTGACACATCCTCCTTTTTTTTTTTAACTTTACACTCCAGCCCTTATTGCTGTAAGCCAAATTAACACAGTCTGATTTTGGGCACAGCAGTTCTGCCTGCACTAAGTACTACTGCAGAATACACCTCCAAACTACTGAATGAAGTTTCATTGTCATGAGAATGGTGCAAGTATTAATTTGTTGATGCAGAAAATGTAGAGATGTTGTTAAGCTTGATTTTAATCTGCTGCCAAGTCTAATTTAGACCAATGGAACTGCAGCGACTAGAGCACACCAAGAACAACTATACAGTCAATATTAGTAAATTCACTTTGATCTACTGAGAAACTACAGCGATTTCTTCCCTTTATGAGGCTGTGAGATGGTAACGTGTGGTTTTATGTGCTTGTACATATGCATTGCTCTGAAAAGCCAGCATTGTCCCCTTTTATGCTTGAGAGTGCTCAATTATCCAAAGTTAATGTTACTGTGGTCGTCATTAAGAGTTTCTTCAGCACAGAAATGTTGGCGAAAATACATTTTAATGTGAAAATATTTTATGTGTATTTGTACTGCCAATGTTACTCCTGTAAGAATTACGATCCCCTTTCCTTGCAAAATGATGTATTTTTCTCAATTATGTATATATAACCTTAAATACATATTTGTAAAGTTTTATAGTCAAATATATTAGTAAATGGAATTAATCATTTGTTTTTGTGAGCTATTTCTTCTTCTACATGACTGAACTCATTAAAGGGATGTTAAACTAACGTTGTTCCACTTGGTCTCAATCCTTCCTGTGCACTTGTCAGTGTAGGCCACTAGATGGCAGGGTTTATATGGTTTTTCTTTTTCTCTTGCTCCTGCAATCCAAACAAGAATGAACGCAGGTGCGTTGTTATCAGTGAATGTAACTTATTGTAAACAGTCCATTCAAGACTTTCGTCAATAAAAAAAAGACAGCCTTAAAGTGGATCTTGTGGATTTCATCATCAAAGTTTTGTAAACATGTTTATGAGTATTTCCATAAACTGAAGGTCTTGATGCATGCTCAATCATCCCCAACCTTATAAACCGTGCATTTGCACATTAATTATTAATTAATTATCAAGAAACTGACTTCACAGCCCATTATTCATTCAGTGAGCTAGTTTCAGTCATTGCACAAAGGTACTGTTTATAAGATTGGGGAAACCTGCAGTCAGCTGAGACTGAAGTCACTTGGATGAGTGATAAAACGTTTCTCCTACTGAAAGCGCCAAATCCAGATGAACAGAATCAACCTTCTGGGAGTTACATAAACTGAAGTACAAATTTAAGGTAAGATTACCGCACCTGAGTATTATTATTCTTTGTTTAAAAGTTTTTTACTATGATTTTTTTGATGACCATTGGCCTGATTGTTAATGAGTCAACTGCCCCATGGGCTATAGAGTTACTTTTTAAAGTAAATTTGTAATATAAAATACTAAATAATTTATGGTTCATTTAAAAGACCCCCCAAAAAAGAAAGAACTTATAAAAGCTGAAATTTTGCTTCTTTTTTGGTCTTGAATTACAGCAAATCTGAAGTTTCACCATTTTTGACAAATACTCATCACTACTATGAGGTCTTGTCTGATAAATTATGATTTCCGTTGTGTAAAGTTGATTAAAATAGACATTAAAACAGGCTACTTTGTAACTGGTAACCAACCAACATATTCAACTAAAGGTTTTAAGTGGGTGTGCACAAGCTAACAGATGACTATATCCATTGTTTCCAGTGTATGTTTGGGACATACTTGTGTTTAAAAGTCTCTGCATGCATGTGTAGCAGTTAAAGAACAACCCTGTCCACAGTTATTACATTTTTAGCCATCATAGTAAAATTTTGCACAAATGAACAAAAGTATTTTTTTTCATTTACTTATGCAATAAAAAAAATTATAAAAAGTATTTACAATGTAAATAATTGTAGCTTTATACAGCAGCAAATATTAAAGGTTTAAAAGAGCTGTATGTAGATTTTTAAAACTTGTAATTAATATCATGGGGGGAGGGGGGTCATCTGATTGCTGGGGCTTTCTCTGTGTTTTATATAAATGTAAAATAAATATAAAATATAAAACAGCTTGAGGGGATTGTTGTTGTGGTGAAAGTGAAATGGAATTTAAATGTAATTCTAATTATGTTTCAATTCAGTATTTTTTCCCCACAATTTCCCCTTTTTAATGGTAAGTTAGCCAAAATGTGTTAATTTTACTGTCATTCATTTGACAAACACAAGCACCAGGACTCTGTTATAGAGAAGTTTGTGAGGGAAGCCGTTGAGAGCACACTCAGCCAGGTGAATCATCACGGCCTCATTTTTGGATACTTCTGTTACTTCAGTAACTGTAAATTTTGACTTCACTAGATTTTGGATAAGTGGAAGAATACTTTTCCCCCATGCTGAGTCCGTTTCTGTTCTTCTCTCTTCATTTGTTTTTGTTTGGGTTTTTTTTTGTTCTGTTTTTTAGTAAACTAACTGACACTAAATTGAATTGGAAGCAGTAAAAAATAATTGACTGACAGAGATGTAATGTAGCGAATACCACTGTGGAATTTCTATTCTCCAGACTCCAGGGCCCGTATCCCTAAAGATTCTGAGAATCCTCTCAGAGAGCTCCTAACTTAACCTAAAAATTCCTTGCCAGGAGTTTTAGCTTAGAAGTGATTCCAGAACATTTTCAGTGAACTCTGAGCAAGGAATGGATGGAAAATCCTATCTTAGTGAGGAGGAGTGGTTGACCCCGTTACTAGGTATGAGTCATCATTTCAAAAGCCGTGATTGGTTGATCCTACAAGTTTGATGGAAATGAGCTTTTGGTGATAATGAGAAAGGATGTACCCTCAAATCAATAAACATAATTATACACTCTAATCTTATGCTGACTGTAATTGTAAATAATATTTCACATTCAAGAAAATATCTGGAAAATGAATAGTAAGCTGTAGGGGTTATAGCCTAACATTAGAATCTAAAATATGTGAAAACTTAAACTCATTACACCCTGTTCAAATAATGATTTGTGTCTTATTTGCTCATATTAATATCCTAGCTGACATATTTTGTACTTTCACTCCCATATGGACCCTGTTGAAAACAAGATGGCCTATCTCAAGGGGCTGTCCTTAATGAAGTAGAAATCACAACGTTACAAGTCCAGTGTGGTCTTAACGAGGGTAACACGGCTCAGCTTTTAGCAATGTCTGTGATTGCAGACCCAAGTCATCACTGCTGCATTGTTGCATTTTCCCGGATGCCAAATACCTCAGGGTTGTGATTACTTTCGTCTCCGGTGTAATAGTGTTGTGGCGTCGAGTTGGTGAAGTAATTGCATCTCTAAGGAGATCCACCACAAACATAATTCCTGCACGATCCAATCTGTAGCATCTCAATAATTCCCTGTCATCCAGTGTTTGCAGGACATCTCTCCTGCCTCTTCTGTTGGCCATTTTGTGCAGCTGTTTAGGGGAACTCCTAAGCCACTAAAAGTCCTCTTCCCTGCTCTTAGCAGATCTCGCCTTAGGAGCCCTTTTAAGCGTTAGGAATCTTGAGGAATAGCTTTTATATTAACTGGGATTGTCGTGTCACTTTTAGGGGAAATTCTAAGAAAACGTCATGACTCTGAGAATTTTCTTAGAATTTGGCCGCTAGGAGCCACTTTTTGCACAAAGATTCTTTAGGGATACGGGCCCAGGTCTCTTTTATCCTCACTGCATCTTGTCTCCTCAATGGCAAATAACTGTCCTTGGACTTTCTATCACTATTATTGTCATTATTATTTTAAAGTATTCTTCTGTTTACTTTTATCCTGCTGCTAAATTAATTTCCCCTTGTGGGACAATAAAGAAATTGAATTGAATTGAACAAATTAATGAGCTTTCCATCTTTCCAGCTCCCAGCCTGCTGTTGGTTTTTTACCAATACATTGTTCACCTTCACCTTTGTCATTCCCATCTCTTTGTTTAGCTACTGGAGGATGTCCATCATCTGACTGCTTCATTTAGCTCGCTTGGCTTGCTGGTTTTCTCTTTATTTCAATTCAAGTCAAGTCAGCTGGCTTTATCGTCATTTTAACCATCTGCAGTGGTACAGTACAAAGTGAAAGGAAACAGTGTTGATCCAAGACCATGGTGCTACATAGACAATCAACACAGGACTACATAAAGTGCAACATTCCAAATAAAACTGCAAGTAACAGTACAACACCAGACAGAACAGAACGATACAAACACAAGGTTATTTAACTCAAACCCAACTTTGATGCTTGTTGCGTAGTGCAAGGATGCCAAACTCATTTTACATGGCAGGCCATATACAGCTCACTTTGATCTTATGTGGGCCGGACCTGTGAAACCTGTCGGTATAAAGAAACTTAACTACACATTTAATCACTAAGATTTCCTAATATAAGACAAAGAAGCACAATTTCAACAGTACGTCTGTTTTTCTACATCATAAAGAAATACTGCTGTAGTAAATGAAATAAATCTGTCGGCACAACTGGGCTTAAATTGTAAGAAGTAAATGTGTAAAATAACAAAAATCTATCATTTTGATACACTTTGGTGTATTGTGAATGGCCATGGCGGAGGTTGAGCTGTAAAACTTGCAAGAATAGTTTCAAAATGTATGTTGAGACACATGTGTGCGCTTTGCGGAAATTATGGTACAACATGTTGTGTCTTGGAACACACTTAATATTAATGTTGTCTACAGTCAAGACAGTTTAATTCATGCTTTCCACGACACATTTAACATTCGTGTCTAATATACTGTTAATATGCACCACTCTGGACTTCTGCTGTGACATGGGGACTTCATGTACAGTCACACCTACAACCACCACAACTATGCATGTGCTGTTGCTTAATGTAAACCCGTCAGCATACATCAGCTAGCATTTTATGGCTATACCAGCTTTTCTGTAAGAAAAGCCAAAAGGACAGAAATTCTGTTTTGTTTGTTTGTACATATTATAGCTACAGACACAAAAAGTAAAAACTTTTTTCGGCTTTTCTACCATTGTCTCCTATTCATAGAAGGTACCATCTGTTGCCCCCTTCCTGAATGGCAGTCAATTTCTAATAGAAAGTATAGGAGCTCTGCTAATCTACAGAAATTCCTATCAGTCAGTCGCAACTGGAGAAGCCTTGTGGATAAAGGTTGTGAAACTCCTTCAGTCACTCCTTTGTGGATTAAACTGCATATTTTCTGCATATATCTGAATCTAATCCTGTCAGACAGTACAATGTTGTAGGATTTGTTATGAGGCATCATAATGTAATGGCTTGCAGTAGACTGTCAGGCGTTATTTTAGCCTTGCCCTGTAACCAGGAACTTGTATAAACCTCAGTAAAAAAAAGAAAAAGCCTGTCATGTCCCATGACATTCTAACCTCAGTTTCAGAAGCCTCCAGGAAAAACAGATGAATTAGAGTGGATTTTTGTGGTCTTGAAAATCATCACAAATTGATATCTCCTGATTATCAGCCATCAGGAGCTTCAGTCGAAATCTCCTCTGTGTCGCTGCCAGGCTTCAAAAACACTCTCAAATTACAACATGTACGCACTCTGCCAAGGAATCATTCCTTCCTTTGCTCTCTGGCTGCAGATCAGAAAGGAAACAGAGGTCTGGTTACTGGTTAACTCAGACGATGAAGCTATTCTCACGTACGCACAAGAGGGTGCTCACTGGAGTTTGAACCGCCGTTATATGAAACACAAAAACAATCTGATTTGCCCACAAATATACCTTTATTGTCTCTTATATGTCATCAGATGTTAACTTTTAAAGGCTACACCTACTTTAATTTGCTTTGTGTTTTAGTGCTCTTAATAGATGTTCATTTTTATGCTAAATAATGAACAAGAAGCAACACAGTGCTTTTTTTCCCCCCACACGTGCAAACCTAAACAAAGCTTGACTGTGTTGTACGCCCTTTTTGAGCCCTGAATGGTCAAATCTTCCAATTATAAAGAGTATACTTTGCTTAACCAAGAATAATGGCACTAACCTGATGATGGTGATGGTTGTGGCAGTTTAAACTCTTAGAGTGATTTGTTGTGTTTAGTTGTAGTTGCAAAAGGATTTCCAGTCCTATAGAAGTCTAAGGAAAACCAGCATGTCTCTGTTGACCTCTGTACAAACCTTACTGACTTATAGTCACTGTCAATCATTCTTGGGCCAAAAGGGGCATCATCCATTGGGTAGTGACTTGTGATTGGAAAAGCTGTTAGCCAATGAGCATGCAGTCACACAGTAAGACCTTCTTGTCACATCCAGTTTTTGCAACCAAGATGGCGGAAACACTTCAAAGCAGGACTTCAGAAATAATGTGGTGACATTACAGTATCTCTGTCCGTCTTTTATACTGTCTGTGGTTGTTGGCAACACTTTCTTCTTTGTAGTTGTGTGATTAAATGGCGGTGGTCTAAACAATTTCTTTATATACTGCCATCTTCAGAGGTAGGAACATATTATATTCTACTAGGGGGATTATTCATTTCAAGAAGATCAATTATTAGTTAGTTTTTTTTCCAATATAAAAACCATTTGAAACATTTCTCTGGCTCTCTTCCATGGTGTGTCTTTTGTCCTGTCTCCAGCCCCTCACCCCAAATGGCACACGGCAGATGGCTGCCCCTCCCTGAGCTTGATGCTACAAGAGTTTTCTTCCTGTTAAGAGGGAGTTTTTTCTTTTCACTGTTGCCAAGTGCTTGCTCATAAGGGGTCATTTGATTGTTGGGATTTTCTCTGTACTATGGTAGGGTCTTTGCCTTACAGTATAAAGCATCCTGAGGCGAGTATTGTTGTCATTTGGTGCAATATAAATAAAACTGAATTTAAGCTCATTTAAGATACCAGCAGGCAAGGCTGATTTATCAGTTTGGATATAGGTTCAAATAAATTTTGCGTAAAACCCAAACTAGGTGCTAAAAGAACCTTTACATGTTTATTAGACCTAACGGAAGCCCTTTCACAATACAGTTTAAATAAAAAATATAAAAATGCATAAAAACATTCGTGTGTTTTGTGGAAACTGTTGGAGAGCAAATAACATATTGTGCTGAATAGAATTTGTAGTTCTTTTTTCAAAGACATTATGTTGGTGATATGTTCTCTCACCCCAACCGGTCGCAGCAGATGGCCCCGCCCCTCCCTGAGCCTGGTTCTGCTGGAGGTTTCTTCCTGTTGAAAGGGAGTTTTTCCTTCCCACTGTCGCCAAAGTGCTTGCTCATAGGGGGTCATATGATTGTTGGGTTTTTCTCTGTACCTATGAAGCGCCTTGAGGCGACTTTTGTTGTGATTTGGCGCTATATAAATAAAATTGAATTGAATTGAATGTTGATGATGTTAAATTATATTAAAACATTTACGCCCTCTCTACTGACACTATAAGTTGCAGGGCCATCATCCAAGCTGATTACATGTAATGGAAACAAGCTGAACTTACCAAAATGACATTCCCCTTCAGGTGACCTTTGACCCTCTGCTCTCAAGAGTCACTGTTATTTCTGACTTTTGTGTTTGTCTGAAGAGAGAAAAAAATATTTACACTACAACCAGTTTGCAGCAAACACTGACTCATAGGGGGTGTGGTCATTAATGGGCGTCACTGTGCTGATTAAGGGCAAGCCTTTGGTAGAGCTGGCACAGCTTCTTTAACACCGTCCCTGTTTCATCTGGCAACAGGAAGCTGACTGCTGTGTGGAGAATCACGTATGCAGACATTCCTCAGAAATGGAGCTCCGGGGAGCGAGCAGCGACAGCGAGGCACGACGTGACACGTCTGCACCCTCTGATTCCTTATTAAGTACTTGGTTATCAGATACACGGGTTATTTTCTTCAACCTTGAATCCACCCTGCAGGGTCACTGAGTGTCTGCTGTAGAGCGCTGCCAACACAACATAGTGATACTGAAAGACTTTTAATGCTATTGATATTTATAGTCAGCTAATAATATTTAAAACAAATAAAAATGTTTGAAATAGAAGCAACTAAAATAACTCAAAGGGGCAGTCTAGTCCAGTTGTTTTTAGTATTGCCAGCAGTCTGTTTTATTTAGAAAGTATTTCAACTTTTGTATAACAGGCACCTCACTTTCTTTACTAGCAGCCCATTACAAAAACATATGTTTGTTATCATTTCTTTCACTGAATCAGCACGAAAAGTCCCAATAATACAGTTTTAAAGGCATAAAATAGTATTTTTGTACTATGAGGTACAATAAGGTGATTCCCAAAGAGTTATTGGCTGAAATCTTATCTATAGCTCAGCATGGTGTGCCATGTGTCCTTAAAAAAACAGAGGAAACTGGACAAGTGAAAGACTGTGGCAGCCCTTAAAACTATGAACAGTATCTTCAAGTCATGTCACTAAGAAATTAGAAAAAAATCCAGCACAGACCTGACACAAAAATGGACAGATTCATCATTTTTCCTTGAGTTGATCCATCTACTGTTTACTGAAGCCAAGCGAGACATACAACAGTGAGAGTCTAAAGCCATCTGTAAAACACGGTAGAGGCTCTGTCATTGCATGGGGCTGCAATTCAGCCAGTGGTATTTGAGATCAAAACTGATGGAACTATGAACACAGAAGTGCTAAATGAATGTGTATGTGATTGGGCAAGTGCTTTGAGTGGTCAATTTAGTATAAAGATGCTCCATAAAAAACAGTCAGTTTGCAATTTAGTGTCAGATTTTGATTTATCAAGCAATAATATCTGTATTTGTTACTGTATTTGTTGCTGTCACTTATGTCTTTTTTCAACATGAAAAAAGCAACAAATACAGTTGCCAATGCATCTATCTGGATAAAAGCAAATACACAGTAGTGTTGGGCAAGTTACTTTGAAAAAGTAATTAATTATAGTTACTAGTTACTTCTTCAAAAAAGTAACTGAGTTAGTAACTGAGTTACAAGATTCTAAAAGTAATTAATTGAAAAGTAACTATTGTGTTACTTTGCGACCCAATGAGGTCAACCTCATATGTCTGAATTTACAGTTATGTTTTCATTTTGACATACTGTATTAACACAATTGATCTAAAATCAGACAAAAAACATAATATCTGAGTAGAAAAAGTTATATTTTTTACTGTAACAACCACTAAACATGTTTAATGAATCATATTTCATAACTTTAAATGCAAATATAAGTTGTCAATTTTAAAATCCTATGTTGCAAGTTATTTGCAGCCATTTACCTTTTACCCTTTTTTAATAACCATTTCAAACTAGGTAACAATCAGCTGTTCTGCATTCAATAAGATGCCACACAAATTATTTGTGCCACTCCAAAAATTTCTGTCCACTATAAAGGAGAACATCACAGCCTGATACCTGCAGGTCTGACAGCAGCAGGTGTATCACTCCTGTTTCTACCTGGAGACAGCAGTCAGCTCATTGTTCTGACACACAAAACAAAACTATCCACAACACTACACACTAACTACACAAGACAACACATTAACTACATACTCCAAACACGCTAAACGTCACAAATCTCTCACATCTCAAAACTCGCTCTCTCTCTCTCTCGCCGTCACTCCTATAACTTCCCCGTCTTCCTAAACAACCAAATATCATGTTGCCATATCATTTTTTGATTGGTCGACACGGTGCATTTTTCCACCAACACGAAAGGGCGGGGTTTTGGGGTTTTTTTGGTCATAAGCAGAGAGTGCTCGCTGCGCTGTCCTTAGACAGTAAACGTGACAAAACTATTCAGGAAAAAACAAACGTATGTATTGTTTATCATGACTCTGGTTTCACGTGGCCTATCAACACAATTTAAAAACTGGTATATGTCACCTTGTTGCTTTGTCATCTTGAAGTGGTCATGTGATTGGCAAAACAATGACATGAGTGCTGCTGTTTGGCTGAGGAAGAATATAGTAGTCATTTACCATGACTACTATATTCTTCCTCAGCCAAACAGCAGCACTCATGTCATTGTTTTGCCCCCCCAGCTCCAGGTGTTGTGCCAAAAAGTGATCACCTACCAGAAAGTGATTGCCGTCCGCGGGAGTGCGCGCAGCTGCTTAGCAGATACTGCACATGGAGCGGACATTCCCGGACTCTCTCATTATTGCTCTTGGGGACTTTAATAAAGCCAATCTGAGCCATGAGCTTCCCAAATACAAGCAGTATATTAAATGCCCGACCAGAGAGGAGAGGACATTAGACCACTGTTACAGCACGATCAGCGGGGCCTATCGCGCGGTGCCCCGCGCTTCACTCTGACTTTCTGACCACGTCATGATCCACCTAATCCCCGCGTACAGACAGAGGCTGAAGCTCTCCAAACCTGTCGTGAGGACCAAAAAACTGTGGAGCAACGAGGCTGTGGAGGAGCTTCGCACGTGTTTGGAGTCTACAGACTGGGACACAATGAAGGCTGCTTCTAACAGCTTGGATGAGTTTACGGACACTGTCACCTCCACTTCTGTGAGGACAGCATTGTGCCATCACGCACCAGGGTGAGTTATAACAACGACAAACCCTGGTTTACTCCTAAACTCAAGAAGCTGTGGCTGGAAAAGAGAAAGGCGTTCAGAAGCGGAGACAGGGACTGCTACAGAGAGGCCAAGTACAGGTTCACTAAAGAAGTGGACATTGCTAAACATCAGCACTCTGAGAAGATGCAGCAGCAGATCTCAGAGAATGACTCGGCCTCTGTGTGGAAAGGTTTTAGGAATATCACCAACTACAAGCCTAAAACCCCCCACTCCACTGATGACTTGCTCTTGGCCAACACCCTTAACGACTTTTACTGCCGTTTTGACGAGCCATCAGGCAGCCTTCACACCTCCAACGGCCCCAACAATAGAGGCACTTTGGACACTCATTCCCCCACCTCTCCCCCCTCCATAGAGCCATCACCACCTTCAAACACTTCACCTACAACACCCCCCTCCTCACCCCACACAAAGGAGGATTTCACACCACCTCCTCCCACCACAACTCTTCATATTCATGAAGCAGGTGTGAGGAAGCAGTTTAAGAGTCTGAATGCTCGAAAAGCTCCCGGCCCAGACGGCGTGTCTCCTGCCACCCTCAGACACTGTGCAAACGAGCTGGCCCCAGTGTTTTCTGGCATTTTCAACTCCTCACTGCAGGCATGTCATGTGCCTGCCTGCTTCAAATCCTCTACCATAATCCCTGTCCCCAAGAAACCTAGGATCACTGGACTAAATGACTACCGACCCGTGGCTCTGACATCTGTGGTCATGAAGTCTTTTGAGCGCCTGGTTCTCTCCTATCTCAAGACCCTCACGGCCCCCCTCCTGGACCCCCTGCAGTTTGCATACAGAGCCAACAGGTCTGTAGATGACGCAATCAACATGGCCCTACACTTCATCCTGCAGCATCTGGACTCCCCAGGAACCTACGCCAGGATCCTGTTTGTGGACTTCAGCTCTGCATTCAACACCATCCTTCCAGACCATCTCCAAGGCAAGCTTTCCCAGATGAATGTGCCTGATCCCATCTGCCGGTGGATCACTGACTTCCTGTCGGACAGGAAGCAGCATGTGAGGCTGGGAAAGAATGTCTCGGACTCCCGGACCATCAGCACCGGCTCCCCTCAGGGCTGTGTTCTTTCTCCTCTGCTCTTCTCCCTGTACACCAACTGCTGCACCTCCACCCACCAGTCTGTCAAGCTAATCAAGTTTGCAGATGACACCACCGTTATTGGACTCATCTCGGACGGGGATGAGTCTGCCTACAGGAGGGAGGTTGAACGTCTGGTGTCTTGGTGCAGCCACAACAACCTGGTGCTGAATGCCCAGAAGACAGTGGAGATTATTGTGGACTTCAGGAAGCACACAGCCCCACTCCCCCCCATCATCCTGTCTGACACCCCCATCACCTCTGTGGACTCATTCCGCTTCCTGGGTACCACCGTCACCCAGGACCTGAAGTGGGAGCCCACCATCACCTCCGTCATTAAGAAAGCCCAACAGAGGATGTACTTCCTGAGGCAGCTGAAGAAATTCAACCTGCCAACACGGACGATGATGCAGTTCTACACTGCAATCATCGAGTCCATCCTCACCTCCTCCATCACCGTGTGGTACGCTGGAGCCACTATCAGGGACAAACAGAGACTGCAGCGTGTTGTGCACTCTGCTGAGAAGGTGATTGGCTGCAGACTCCCATCTCTGCAGGACCTGTACACCTCCAGGACACTGCGGCGTGCAGCTCGGATCTCAGCTGACCCTTCTCACCCTGGATACAGTCTGTTTGACCTGCTCCCCTCAGGCAGGAGGCTCCGGTCCATTCGCACCAGAACCTCTCGCCATAAGAACAGTTTCTTCCCCTCTGCTGTTGGACACATGAACAATAACTGTATGACTGTTCCCACCACTAACACATGACCCTACGCTGTGTTCACTGCATCATTCCATGTTTGGCACTGATCACCACCTGCACTCATGTATATATCTTTCTACGTAGCACTTTTAATTCTTATTCTTATTTTTTCATGTCTATTTAAGCGTAATTTAGGACAGTATGTTTGCACTGAAGCACCGCAGCAATTTCCTAATGTTGTAAACCTGCTCAACATTTGACAATAAAACCCTTTCTGATTCTGATTCTGATTAAAGCTGTAGCGCCCAGATTACTTACAGCTACTTCCGTGCAACTGATATAAGAAGGGATAAGCTGAAGACAGCTTCAACACTGTTTGTTGAAAAATAGTAACGTGAACGCACTGCATTTTCTTGTTAGTAACGGTAACAGCGTTGTAACAATAGAAATAGTAATTAGTTAGATTACGCGCTACTGAAAAAAGTAACGCCGTTATTCCCATCACTGACTGTCAGTCATGGATTGGCCTCCCCAGAGCCCAAACATTATTAAAATAGTGTGGGGTTGAAAGAGCAAGAAATAAAAGGCAGCCAGCACCCAAAGAAGAACTTTGGATAGTCCTTAAAAAAATCTGGAGAACTATTCTTGAAACTACCTAAGGAAATTACAAGAAAGCTTGCCTAAAAGAAATATTGCTTTATTAAAGAGTAGAGGTGGCAATACCAAAAATTAACATTCAAGCTCATTAGAACTGTAACAACTCTATTTTTGCTTATATGCTGCTGTATTTCCATCTTTGACTTCTTCCATTTTCCTAGCAAAAAATAAAGAAATGAGGTGAAACTAGTCATTTTGTCCAGTACTGTAGATTTGCATTCTGCAGATGCTTGTTAACACATGTTACTGTGTGACCAGAACCATGATGAACCACAACAAACCAAACACCCTGTGTCTCCAGGAGCTAAGAATTTGATAGTTTGTCTGTTCAGGTTTTGTTCAGTTAATTTGGTCTTAGGTTTTTTAAAAAAAATGTAATTTAAAGTTTTAAACCCAACATATGTACACACAGTTATCATTATCAATGAAATGGCTGTAATGGAATAGTCCAAAGCAATTGCCATGATTAACATCATGTGATCAAGAACATATGTTAAGGAGCATTTATAAGGATTTATGTGAAGAGATTCCAATTGCCCTTACACTGGCTCCTTGATCTTTAATGTGGGTCTCTTAAGGTGAAACTACAATGTCCTTAAAAGGGACTACAAAAAGAACGTCTTAGATGATTCCCTCCACAAATTCTCACCATGTTTTCTCATGAGGGTCATATAACCACTTGCAAAGAAATCATGTTACTATTAAAATGTTAATTTATAGATTTTATTTATTTATGTTTAATTTAATTTACTATAAATATTCATATAAAGCAATAACTTGACAAAATGTAGATTGGATCACAAAAGTGTGACGTTCAGAGTCCAGTGAAGGGTTTAATACAGCCTGTATCTGAAAGTTTGGTTTAGACCAAATCAGCAATTTATGGCATGAAATTTTATTGTCTGACGGTTTATTAGGAGAGCATTACCTCCTTTCCTTTCATAAAGAATCATCCAGTGTAGCCTAAAGGACATAATATGGGAAGCACTACAGCACCTTCACTTATTTAGGGAATTTGAAGAGCTGTTGTTATGCCTGCCATGCAGATTCTTACGGGTCACTCGTGTCTTATATTTTCATGGTTGAAAAACAGATCTTAAGCTCTGTTAAAAACTGCAGAAAAATCATTTTTACACCATCTCCACATGTCACAACCCAAGGCCGGAATCTTGTCGTTCAACATAATTTTCTTCTAAAACATACTCTGAGCATCAGTATCATTACATAGTTTCAATAGCAAAATGGCACCAATTCAATGATCATGTTGAAGAGGAGCAGAAACAAACGCTGATGCCCTGGATTATTCAAAAAGTGCATTTTGGCTCAAATTTCCATGGTTATTCCACCATAAAGATGAGTGTAGCATATGAAACCTCATTTTGACTTACATTCTTCTTCTAGAACCTTTACTGACAACATAATTTTCTAACATCCTTTTGTTAAAAAAATCAATGTCTGTAATTTTAAACAAACAAACAAAAACATTCATTTCATGAAGGTAAACTTTTACATTTTATATGTGGGTTGAATAGAGTTGCTGTGGTGACCTTGGCCACCCCTGACCACACCTTATCTTCTCCCCTGACCTTAATGTCTACTTATAGCGATCTCTAAAGTTTAGATCCTTCCAGAGCTAAATAGTATTATGCCGTGTTTACGTATCTATACGCCTTCCTCTGAGAAAGAGGATTAAATTATCATTAATCATTTATTTATCATTAAATAAATGAACCTAGAGGTTTCTTCTTCCTTTTTGATAATTACTCAAAATCTCTTGGTTCTCTCTACTTAAATGTGCTTAAAAAGATAACTAACTTAACCAATGCACGTTTAAATAGGGGTATTGTACAGTTCGACGGCTGTAAGATACAGTCACCAGAAAATCGGCATACGTGTTGCTTTTATTAGCAAACCGATATTACTAATCTGATGGTCACTTCTTTAAAGTTTAGCTCTGCGTCTTTATATAGCAGCAGTGATGTTTCAGCCCCTTCCTGCACTCTCGGGATGTCTCAGCTAACGTGCACGCTTCGCTCGACTCTCAGTGCGTGCTTCGGTCATCCGAGGCAGCCTCTGTACTAGAATCTGCCGCAAGTCACGTACGTTCCGAGGTGACAGCAGATTATTCCACTGCGACTTTTTTGGGAGCAGTAACGGGATTCACACGGCTTTTTGACTGGGGGAAAAACCAGCAGGTACACTACCCCGACAGCTGTTTCCGAGAAAATGTTGTTTTTATTTTTTTAATGACAACGTAAAAAATACGACTTTACTCTCAGTTTGGCAGATACAAACGGTCTGGAGTCGGCCAAACAGCGCGGTGCTGGCAGAAATGCGCGTCAGATAGCTGTTTTAAGACATTCTGTGTATGTTTTGGAGGAACAGTCCGCCTATATTTTACTGAATAAGTTTAAAAGTACAACTTCGATAGACAGGCTATCCTGCCAAAAAGGTCACGGTAGACGGTGGAACAACCTAAAACATTATTATTATTATTATTATTATTATTATTATTATTATTATTATTATTATTATTATTATTAGACTTTCAAAAACTATCCTAACCCATTAAAGTACAATGCAACAAAAACTTCTGACCAAAACTTTCAAAATAAAAGCATTGTCGACAAATGATTTTGGATGGTTTTTGGATAGTGAAGGAAAGTCCTTTCCAGCATATATTCTTGTGATACTTTTTTTTTTCAACTTTTTGATATATTTTTGTAATGGCTGTTTGTGTAGCTATTAAGGTGGCCTTTACTCTCACTCTTATTTTGGAAACCAGCTTGCTCATTTTCTGTCTTCCTGTTCTTTCCTGGGGGCTTTGTGCTTTCCTATAAAACAGTCAGCAGAGTGTAGAGCAGCTAAACAAGTCGGATGGGAACGCATGCAGACATGAGTCCTCTATCCAAGGTTGTGAATAAGGAAGAAATTAAAACTGACTCCCACAAACTTGTCAATGATGATGATAATGACCACAGACATGCAGATCAGCTGCTCCCCTGGAGGTTTAGCAGTGCTGACACTGGACCTGGAGACACTTTTGTGGGGGCCAAGGTAGAGCCCCAAGTTGGGACTGGTGTCAAAGCTGGATTTGATACAGGGTTCGATACTGGAGATGGCGTTACATTTGGGACCAGCAGCAACAGTGTTACAGTTGCAGACATGAAAGGTCAGATCCAAGAAAATGGGACTGGGGTTGAAGCTGGAATTGAAGCTGTGAGTGAAGTCGGGAAAACAGTCAGAGATATAGCCAGGGCTGGGGCTGGGAAAAATAGGGCCGGGATCGTACCCTATGCTCTTCCCTGGAGCGCCCATCCCAGATCCAAAGACCGGAGGTACCGCAGCAGTCACAGACTGGTGCTCCACTACATCATCCCCAGCATGAACTCCTATGGCATGTGCATCATTGACAACTTCCTCGGGAGCAAAATTGGAGACCGGGTTCTGCAAGAGGTCCAAGAGCTGCACCACTCCGGGAAGATGCAGGACGGCAAGCTGGCCAGCAGAGGCCTGGACAACACTAGGAGTATTCGTGGAGACCAGATCGTTTGGGTGGAAGGAAACGAGCCAGGCTGCGAGAACATCGGCTACCTGCTGTCGAAGATGGACAAACTGGTCACCTACGCCGATGGGAAGTTGGGGAAGCACAAGATCAGAGGAAGGCACAAGGTTAGTAGCTGTCATACTCCGTCTACATCCCCATGCACCTCACTTACTTTATATCTGAAGGTGATTTTATTCCATAGGAATTCTGTTTTAGTGTTTCCTCAGGATCTTTGAATCTTTATTTTTATCAGTGATTTGTACATAACTGCCAATATTGGCAGGGGACCTATTTCTCAATAAACTCTTGATTACTTTGGAGTTTATGTGTACAGTCTGGGATGGACTACTGTGAGAGATTTCAAATGTTTTTCCTGACAGTAATTAAGAACATTTAGGAGGTTACAGTGCTTGAGTACACTTTTCTTGAATTATACTTCCAAATTATTTCAGAGTGTAACATTGTTCTTTTTACTACACTGCGTTTTTACAGCTTGTGGTAATCATAGGAAGTTTTTACACAGTGAACAATACAACATTTTATAATGCTGTAGATTAAACCAGCCATTTCAAACCTTTCCGTTGGCTTGTGAAAAGCAAAGAGCTGTTGGGCTCACATATCTCAGCAGGTCTGTGGAATCCTGATTTGTTTTTTTGGGGGTTTTTTTTTCCAGCTTAACGTCTCCCAGTATGTGTTCAAATAATCCAATATCTGACATAGAGTCAATCTTTATTTTTTGAGTCTCTGTAATCAAAGTGTGCAGCATTCAACACTCCACTGTAATTATAGCACCATAATCATAGTCTTGAGGCGACTGTTGTTGTGATTTGGCGCTGTATAAATAAAATTTAATTGAATACTAGAATTTAAAATTGCTGCAAATAATTAATTAAAGATGAACGATTTTAAGACATACCCGGTAATACACTTCAATTGTTTACGGGTTTAGTTTTATTGTTATTATTATTTATATATTTATTTATTTATTTTAATATTATTATCCTGTATGCTGCATGATAGTTTCCGTTGCAGCTGCTTTGTATTTTCCCTGCACGTGGTCAAGTACACGTTCACTGTTTACTTCCGTTAGGGAGGGGAGGAGGCAGTGAGCGCGAGGGCTACATGCAGCTCACGTAGTACTTAATGGCGACGGGCACGCCCAGCGCGTGGGCACGTTACCGAACCACTACTGCTCCTTTAACTTTAACTAACTCGCATTGTGGCAACTTTACTGCGTGATATTTTGTGTTGCTGACAACGAGGTGAATGATCTGTGTGGAGTTTGTGCTGCCGTGGTTTCTTGTTGTGGCACATTGTTTTTTTGTGTACCGCTTGTTTTGTGTGGGAATTCAAGTGAAAATGATTTGGCACGCGAATCGTCACGTGATGTAAGAGGAGGCCATAAAAGAGAAACGCAGTGGGGAAGTCACGAAGCCTCACCTCTCCCCCACATAGTGGACATCACATCCAGCACGTCTCTCACTCCTCGCACATTCACTCCCCGATCTCTACTGTAAAGCTAAAGGAATGCCACCGGAAGTAGGCCGGCATTCCTGTAAAATAAAGCTATAAAACTATCGTAACTCTCAAGAATCAATTGTCAATTCAGAGGAATTCGTCTTATTGAAGGCTAAATGTCGAATCAATATCAGAATTAGTGCATTTGATTTAAAAGTTAGCTTTGTGTTTTACAGTTAAGCATCATGACGAATTTCAATACAGTTGAATTTCATCAGAATGCTTAGTGTATATATAATGCGACAGATTAGTTTGAACTATTGCTGAGCTTAGAATATTTAGCATTTTACGTGACAAATCACTTGTACAAAAATGATTTGTTAAAATGTCTTTTGATCATATTATTGATTAGTTTTCAGCAATTAATGAGAAATGCTCTATAGCAGCCTGTTTAGTCTCATACTGAAATATTTTAGTCCCACGCTGAAGGTTTATTCTTTCAGATATATTATTTTATTTTTTCTGGAACTGATGTTCCAGACACCCTTGTAATAACTAGCAATCCCCTCGACCACCGTTAAAAATTAAACACACCAAGAGGCAAAAGGTTTGTCAGGCAGTGCGACACTTATTGTGAAATCCGTTACCGGATGTGGTGTACTTGTACAGTCGCTTGATCGCCTGTGTCGTGGGCAGAATGATAAACGCGAGCGGAGAAACGCAGGACTTCAGAGGTATTCCGTGAACTCTGTCAGCTCGGTGCTTGACTGTTGGACTTCAGCAGGGCTGAATTCAGACCGTCACAGAAACAGAGCTGACGGCGAAACGGGCTTCCCTCTCTCTGTTTGTCGATTCAATCATTTTACAGCCAAAACTTTGAACCTGCGACTCGTTTCTTTTTGTACGTTTTTTTAAACTTCCAAGATTACCTCAACAGTTAAAATGCCTTTCATTGAACACTTATCGGACACGGAATTGGAGCGTTTGGCTCTTGAGCAGGTCGTCCCGGCCCTGCAGGAATACGGCTTCTACTATGTGGACGGACTCCTCGGCGAGCTGGCCGGGGGCGCGGTGTTGGATCAGGTGAAAGACATGCACCGCTCTGGAGTTCTGCAGGACGGCCGGCTGGCCGGATCCGTCCCGGCAGTCCACCGGAGGAGCATCCGTGGAGACAAGATCGCCTGGGTGAGCGGATCGGAACGCGGCTGCGAGGCCATCAACTTCTTGCTCAACCTGATCGATAAGCTGATCTCCTTTTGCTCCGGGAGGCTGGGAAACAAAGCGATTCGGGAAAGATCCCAGGTAAGCGAAACCGCCTGGTGGCACGATCCTGGTTTACAGCCATCGTGACGATTCAGAAAAACAAGCTAATAAAGGGCCAACATGTGCCAGTATTTGATCGGGAGCAACCAAACAGGAGACGCAGAGGACCAGAGCTGACAAAACTGAGGAAAGCAAAATACGAACCGAACTTTAAACACGATCAGACCTGCTTACATGTGTAGTTTGTCGTCGAATGTTTGAAAACCAAAAAGCCCAAATAAAGCACATCATGAGTAGTTTATTCAGAGTTAAAGTGAGTAAAACCCCGAAATAAGCATCATAAGATATGTACTTTTTAAAAGGGTACACTGTTTAAAGCCGATTTTAGTAAACTCATTTTAGTTAAGTAACAAATTCTTTAACTGTTTTTTATATAATTTATTTGTGATGTAGACCGTAAAGACTTTATAACTTGCTTCGTGTAGTTTTCACCATCAACAAACTCCAGTCAGCAGTTAAAAATAAACTTCGTGTGTCTGGAACTCACAGGTTAAAATAAAAACGGAGATGTCACTCCCCACTGTCAGTAGTGGCATTGTGCTGAAGCTGTGCGCTGGTTTGGACTCCAGCTGGTTATAAGTGATGCTGAGATCAGGAGATGCTGTTTATCTCAGGCCTTCCTTCTTTCATTTAACAGCTTGGCTCATCACACACTCCTCACATGCTCTCCTCCTCTAGCTGCTCAGTGGAAAGGTGCATCATGCGTAGAAGTAAACACACCAAAGCTCTTGCACAAAAACATGGCATGCTGTGACAGTGGTTTTAATATTGGTATTTATTACAGCGAATTGTTAGTTGTGAAAAAGGCAGATGTGAGCTCAAGTGGACTCTACATAACTTAATCACTAGGCACTGACTGGAGCTCTGCTTTATTTCCTCTATCCTTTTCTTTCTTTCTGTTGTGCTTGGACGTTCTTCTTTTTCTCAGTAACTTGTTGGCCTTTTGGCAGTATTTCAGTAACTGACCAATTCTGGGCCCTGAGCCAGTGTTTCAGAAACCAGAACAAGGTGCAGGAAGGGCAGGGAATTTACGACATCAGGTCAGGTCCTCTGGGTGTTCTCCGCTGCTGTGATGATTAATGGCGTGAAGATTACGGTTCCGTCGTAGGAGTACCATTCTCAGCTTTTACATGTATCGTCTCTACCTATTAACCTGAACAGAAACCTGTGGGCATTGACCCAGAATGAGCCTCCACATAATAATAACAATATTGTATTTACTAGCAGTATATAAACTGCTGAATTGACATGCAGTACAATGCAGTTCAAAGTAGATCTAAAGTTCTATTAATGTGTTAAAAACTTTAACTCTACAACTCTCAGACAGATAATGAACAGCAGTATTGTAGGAATAATAATGCAAGTTGTGAAGACTGAAGGCTGAAACTAAGGCACCCTTAAGTGAGATGGTGTAGATACAACGCACTGTTTCGTGTGCACAGCAGCTAGAGAAAATCTTTATTTTATCTAATTTGTTTTACTTTTACTGGAGAACTTTTAGATTTTGTGATGTACTTGGCACATGTAAAAACAACGTTATTAAGCTGTGTCCTTTAGCTAACAGTAGTGTTACAATTAGTCAGTAAACAGTTAGTGTAGTTTGTGTGACTAATGTCATTTCACTTTGGCACAGTATAATAAAATATCCAAGGGCCTACATTAAATGGATTATTTTATTATAGGATGTATATTTTTCATACATTTCCATAAAAATGGCCGGAGGTGGAATTTAACTGATCAAAATACATTTACTTAGGAACAGTTGTGATATTTTGATACCATGGTAGCATTTACAGGATATTGTTTTATAGTGATATTATACAGGAAAACTGTTACAGAGAAAGAGAAAAACAACTAGTAAATACTAGTTGTTTTTCTCTTTCTCTGTGACCCAAGAATTAATGTGTAAGAATCACAGGCTGGTACCAAGGTCGAAAATACCACAGAGATCACTTCCTTATTCCCATCCTCCCTTCTTTATCTCCTAGAAAAGAGCTCGTTAAAGGCCAGGTGGTTTGTTTCAGAATTCACTAATGAAAGAACTCTGTATTCTATGTCTAGGAGTGTATTTTGCTGGGATAATCATAAATTGTAGCTGAACTGATAAACTATACAAAGGATACTTCTTTGCTCAGAGGGCAGGAAGACATTTCCTTATTTGGTCTGTACCGGTCTGAACTGAGAATCTGCGCCAGGATCCTGTTTGTGGACTTCAGCTCTGCCTTCAACACCATCCTTCCAGACCATCTCCGAGACAAGCTTTCCCAGATGAATGTGCCTGACCCCATCTGCCGGTGGATCACTGACTTCCTGACGGACAGGAAGCAGCATGTGAGGCTGGGAAAGAATGTCTCGGACTCCCGGACCATCAGCACCGGCTCCCCTCAGGGCTGTGTTCTTTCTCCTCTGCTCTTCTCCCTGTACACCAACTGCTGCACCTCCACCCACCAGTCTGTCAAGCTAATCAAGTTTGCAGATGACACCACCGTTATTGGACTCATCTCGGACGGGGATGAGTCTGCCTACAGGAGGGAGGCTGAACGTCTGGTGTCCTGGTGCAGCCACAACAACCTGGTGCTGAATGCCCAGAAGACAGTGGAGATTATTGTGGACTTCAGGAAGCACACAGCCCCACTCCCCCCCATCATCCTGACTGACACCCCCATCACCTCTGTGGACTCATTCCGCTTCCTGGGTACCACCATCACCCAGGACCTGAAGTGGGAGCCCACCATCACCTCCGTCATCAAGAAAGCCCAGCAGAGGATGTACTTCCTGAGGCAGCTGAAGAAATTCAACCTGCCAACACGGACGATGATGCAATTCTACACTGCAATCATCGAGTCCATCCTCACCCCCTCCATCACCGTGTGGTACGCTGGAGCCACTATCAGGGACAAACAGAGACTGCAGCGTGTTGTGCGCTCTGCTGAGAAGGTGATTGGCTGCAGACTCCCATCTTTGCAGGACCTGTACACCTCCAGGACATTGCGGCGTGCAGCTCGGATCTCAGCTGACCCTTCTCACCCTGGACACAGTCTGTTTGACCTGCTCCCCTCAGGCAGGAGGCTCCGGTCCATTCGCACCAGAACCTCTCGCCATAAGAACAGTTTCTTCCCCTCTGCTGTTGGACACATGAACAATAACCATATGACTGTTCCCACCACTAACACATGACCCTACGCTGTGTTCACTGCATCATTCCATGATTGGCACTGATCACCACCTGCACTCATGTATATATCTTTCAACGTAGCACTCTTAATTCTTATTCTCATGTATATATCTCATGTATAGCTCATGCACATATCTTTCTACGTAGCACTTTTAATTCTTATCCCTACTTTTATTTTTTCATGTCTATTTAAGTGCTATTTATGACACTATGTTTGCACTGAAGCACCGCAGCAATTTCCTAATGTTGTAAACCTGCTCAACATTTGGCAATAAACCCCTTTCTGATTCTGATTCTGATTCTGCTGACACACGAACCTTTTTCCTCTATATAAACTGTTGTCTGATGAATAAACCTTTTGAGTTGATTTTGGGAAAGCAACCTGAAGCAGTCTGTGTTTCCTTGTTCTCCCAAGCTACTCCCGGCGCTGTAACTAACCTGCTGAACGGCATACCTGAGTGTTACTTTGAATAATTTTGAATCTCATAGGGTAAAGACAAAACTCTGCTTATAGGTGCCCACGCCTCGGAGGAAACCCGATCCACGGAGAAACCCGGGACGGAGATTTCTTTCACTTATCTTCAAGGACATTTTGTTGCTGATACTTGCTTTAAATATAGGTAGCAAATATTTAGGAATCGGTTTAAATTTTTCTATAGTTGAGGGACTGGTAGAAAACAGCTCATGCATTAAGCTGGTGCTCCAGACTCCAGTTTCTCTTCCCTTTTCTCGCACATTGATGAATTTGTCCCAGAGGGTCATCAGCAGTGGAAAACCTCTATCCCATCACCTCTCCTCTGAAGCACCAAAGAAGTTTTGCATCAGTGGGTTTCTCAGTCTCCCCTCACTCTAGACATTTGCAGTCCTAAGACAAATTAAGACGATAGTATTCATTACCTATAACACTGCCACAGTCTGTGTAAGATTAAATTAAAAATTTAAGCTGCTTTTTGTTTTAAAGGCTTTTAGACTGCTGGACCTGAGCCACAATAAGTAACGACTCGCGTCACAAATGTAACTTAATTTGAAATTCAGTAATTTTAACATCGGTACTGCTCGATCGGCGAGTGAAATGTGCTTACATCTAAAAGAGAATTCTTTGACCACTTTGCTTGGACTGTCCAAACCACCAATCCACAATGAATCTTGGGATCTCCTTGATTCATCCCGCAAAAAAGACATTTATGAGCTGCATTTTAAGAAAAATTTGAAGGGTTTGTCATCTCGTAACATAATTTCACGTCTATAGTCACAGCAAGCCTAGCAAACCCCATGACCACCTGTATGGTGTCCCAATCAGTGTGGGCATCTTCCTAATATAAAAATCCAGGTGGATGTGTCATAAACATATTCCCCCTACTCAGAGTTTTATGAAAGTGGAAACCAGCCATTGAGGCCAAAATCAATTTTTGTACTAGGATATGCTTTTAATGCTCAACATGGGAGTCTATGGGCATTGACTCCTTTTTAGTACCAGCCCCAAGTGGCACTTAGAGGAACTCCAAGACTGAGACTGCATTTTATTAAAATACCTCAATGTCATTTGGATCTGATTTGCAAAAATTCACATTTTGTTTTGTTGTTGTTGTTGTTGTTTGACATTTCTAAAAATCTAATTGAATATATCTAAGAGATTTGAGACTTTACATTTTGGTTATAGGAGAGCAGAAAAACTGAAACTCAACAGAAAGGGGGAGATCTAGTCAGTCACTTACAGATATTCTATTTTACACAGATGGAAAAATATGTTAGATAAATGATATCAAAAGCCTGCAACAACTAGTCAGCTAATTTATTGAAATAACAACATCAAGTCAGTGTTTGATGGATGCCAGACTGTGTCTGTGTCCTTCTCTCTGAGATCAGCATCACTTGGGCTCGAATGACCCCGACCTTAACTTTAAAACTAAGCCTAACTCTCAAAAAGTTCTTGTTAAAGTTTTAAATCCCAAAGCAAGGAGCGACCAAACTGTCTTAAATTTTCAAAAATGTCCCTATAAAGACATTGTTCCTCGGAAAGTCAGACACAGCAGAACAGATACACGCCCATTCGTGTGAGTGGGCGTGAAGGTATGCGCGTGTAGCAGTGGACATTCTCACGTACACATTCAATTCTTCCTTCACTCCTCCTCAGCACACACTAAAGCTCACTCACTCACATACAGTATCCTCATTACACACACACACACACACACACACACACACACACACACACACACACACACACACACGTGCTGCAGTGTACAGTAAGCTCTTATCACATGTTTGTGTGTGTACGTGTTATCAGATAGAACTTCTTGTGAAAACGGGTCAGCCTGGTTACAACACACACACACACACACACACGTGGAGATGATGCAGGAGAATAAACAGCAGGATTTGTCTTTTGTGTGGAGGACACAAAAAACCTTTAATAGTTTGAAATACAATTCTGATTATGATACAAGCAGCTGGACATAATTAAAAATCAAAGATTGCACCCAAAGTAGTAGACAAACCCAACTCCAAGCATTGCTTGACACCAGTCTGTTAGGTGGTTGAAGCCAAACAGTCTAGCTCCAGTATCTGTGAGGCATTAAAAAGGTCTTAAAACCTCTTGGACTGGGTTTGCTAAAAGTTGCAGAATCACTGCTGCTGGATGTCGGTGGCGCTGCAGACGCGCTGTAGCCTCACGCGCCACACGTAGCTTTGTCATTAAACCATCAGCTGGCTGGAAACCTGCCAAACAACCGCACAGACATCACCACACCTGCACAACATCTCCCCGTGCCCCTCTCCTCCCCCCTCTCTGCATCTCCCTCTGCTAGAGAGATAAGATAAAGTTGAATTGAAAAACAGTTCTAAGGCGTTTTGTTTTCAGCCCTTTTCCTCTCACAGTGTATCATTTCATCTCCGCTCAGCCCCCCTCCTGTGTCACTGCGCTTTTTTTTTTTTTTTTTCTCATTCTACAGGAACTCACTTGTACGATGACGGTAATGATGATGAAGCCTGTATGTGTGTGTGTATGTGCCCTAGTGGCGGCGTGTAAACAAACTTGCATGATTTCTCCACTTCCCCTCAGAGCGAGCCTGTGGAGCAGGTCAGCCGCTCGTTATCAGCGCTAGGGGTTTGTCGTCACTGGCAGCCAGGGAGGCCTGAAACTACGTGCACGTTTGGAGTCCCTCGCACACACTGACGGGGGCTTGACTTCTGCACCCACCCACCATCCCGATCCCCTTCTCATGAAAAGCAATAGAGAGGGGCGTTTCACAGCGAGAGCGCCCAAAAGGGAAGGGATGTGGCTTCTACATGGTTGCATGCGACAGGTGTATAAACACAGACATCAGGTGGTACATGTTGATGTCGGTAAGGTTACTAAAGGTGTGCTGCTGTTGTCGTTGATGTATCGAGGGAATGGTCTATTGGATCTGGGGTTAATCTGCACTGTGACCTTCCTGTATAAACTGGCATGTGTGTTGATAATCGTAAAGGAAAGGAAGTGAACAGGATGTTCGCTTCCATGAGATTCTATGGAGCGTGCAAAGGTGTAGAAGGCCTTTGCACGCATGTGTTTGACAATAAGGGGGGTTCACAATGAAATCCCATCAGAGAAAAGGGGCAAGCACGTTGACAGCGTGACTGCTGCCGTGACTTTGCCTCTATAATTTTCTGCTATCGAGGTTCCGCGAATAAATGCAAATCACGCTCATGTCTTGGACATGTGCGTACATTGAGCTACAGGCATTGGTCGAGGGGCTTGCGTGCAGTCTGTGTGTAATCATCGGGGTGAGGTGACGACGTTGACGTCAGAGAGATGGTAAAGATAACACGCTTTGACATAAATCAGTGCTGCTGATGTTTGTTTTGGCGCGTTTAAGGAACATGTGTTTTTAACAAGCATCAATCTTCTCTAACGTCATTTTCCTTTTCTTTTTTTCTTTCATTTGTAAAGTAGGGTCCACATTCTGGAAAAAATGATTGATTTTTCAGTGCCAAATGATGAAACATGGAAACTTGCACAAAACTTTAATAAATTGTCTTTTAATATTTTTTTCTGTTTTGGAAAAAATTAAAGGGGCAGGTGTGTTTTACTGCAAGCCCAAGTAAATAATAATATCAGTCTGTGAAATGCTAGATGTAGGTGTTTAGCTGCAGTGGGCAGTCTGAGCAGATCTAACCTGAGTAGCACAGAATCAGCTGTTTGTGACCACTGGGTTTTGTTTCATCGGCAAGGATCACAGTTTGTGCTTTGTTTTCTGTGGACTCTGAGACACAGTCTCACGTCTCACAGTCTCGTCTCTTACTCTGAGCTTATCAGACACTTCCTGCTGGGGTTATGAGGTCGCAGCGCTGCAGGGAGGGGATGCAGGGAAACCCCCCCCCCCCCTAGCTCCCACCTCCCATGTCCTGTTTGGAAAAGGTTTCCATTTTAACTGAAATGAACTCGTTTTCTGTGAATATTTATTGTATTTTTATTATTTTATTTTTATTTATTGCTTCGAGGAAGCAATTAATTATGAGGACTCTGTAGTCAAAGCACTGGTTTGTAAGAACTGGTATTCTAGTTTTAGTATTTCTTTCATTTTAAACATGTAAAAAGAAATGGCTCATTTTCAAAAAATAGTGGAACAAATAGATGATGGGGCCAAAATCTCAGTGACGTCAGGATTCCTGGTTGTGTTGGGAAATCTGTCGGTCTTTGCAAAACTATTATGGCCTCTTATCAATACTGTAACCACAAGCGCGGCTGTTCCAATTTCCTCCCAATACTGACTGGCAGCACGTACGCACACACACACATATGTACACATACACGTGTACGTGCGACTCGGTGTGTAGGCATGCAACCACAACAAGCACATCTGGACACGAGAAATATTAGTAAATAACCACCACACACACACCTACATTGGTGCACACACACATAGAGGAAGTATGTGTAATTGTGTCAGCATAACTGATTTTCAACGCGCCAGCTTTTATTTCGAAGATTATATCAGCCACTGTACTCGTTCAGCATTACTTGTTTTTATATTATGTTATTATATTTCCAAAACAAGCCATAGGAAATGATCATCTTATTACATCAGATTGTGCTAAACTAAAAGAACAGTCTAGTACATTTTTATTTCCTGTTATCTCTGTTAACACTACAATTTTATTCCTGATATTTTAGTATTTTTACTATTCATCAGTTCCTTCCATTATACTCCAGTTTCAGAACTTCACTTCTTTTCTTTTCTCTCTTGATTCATGTGTTGATGGTTTGATTTGTAAAACTTTGGAAAAACATGAGCAGCAGTTGTGACAGCTCACAAGTTTACAAAGCCTCAGTTAAATTCTACTGATGAGAACCACAATTATGAATAATTACAATATCAGTGGTAACAAAAATAAAAAGTAACCAAGTAATAACTAATCAATTCTGTTTATATGTGCTGTTTTCCATTATGTTTCGTAAATAAATCTGTGAAGCAAAAACTTTATTTATCTGTGTAATGTAGTCAAATATGAGACACATGAGGAAAAAAATAGCAGTTAATGTTAGCACTTTCTATGATGTCCGAGCTCGTGGTGAAGTGCATTTAAAGCAGCAGGGTTTTGTGGTAGTAGTGACACAGGAGTGCTCTAATTATTTCTGCTTGTGCGTGTCTGTTTAGGCTATGGTGGCGTGTTACCCAGGAAATGGGGCGGGTTATGTCAAGCACGTGGACAATCCCAACTGTGATGGACGCTGCATCACCTGCATCTACTACCTCAACAAGAACTGGAATGCCAAGGTGCTTATTACACTTTGTTCATTTATTCATTTATCGAACCCTCTTTTCAGTTTTTCGTGTTTGATCACCATCTCGAATCTTTTTTATGATTTCGAGTCTGATTGTGAGCTGAGTGAATAGTGAAGTTTCTGACTTTGATCTCTGATGATATCAGTATGAAATGTTTTTTTGCTTCCTTTGACTTGATAAAATCAGAGGAAGTGATCGCGACTGATTAGAATTAAGATGTGAATATTTGCACATTATTGGTTTCTGTCTGGGGACAGGAGTGAATAGAAATGAGAGAAAAAGAACTTTCACTAAATTGTCTTTCCTGCTGTTGTTTATCAGGAGCATGGCGGCATCCTCAGGATCTTTCCAGAAGGGAAGTCGTACGTGGCAGACATCAAGCCACTTTTTGATAGGCTGCTCTTCTTTTGGTCAGACCGCAGGAACCCACATGAAGTGCAGCCTTCCTATACCACCAGGTAACCCGCCAACCAACCCATCAGTACCCCAATTCATGAGGCAGCTTCTCCTGTAACTACTACAGACATGATGACTTGGACCATCTGCCTTTGTTGGCATTTGTTAGATGTGTTGTAATTTTCCTTAAAACATGGCAAATTAATTAGCAAAAACGTAACCCTTATTAACACACACTGGTCGTTACAGACAGCAATGGCAACCACTGAAGACACTGTTCTTGCCGTTTGTGTTTCAGGTACGCCATCACAGTTTGGTATTTCGACTCTGAGGAGCGAGCCGAGGCCAAGAGACGCTTCAGAGACCTCACAGGTACAAACGAACCCCGGACAAAGCGCAGTTTATTTCCACAGCAAATGCTTTCAAATTATATCTTGAGACAGAATTTCATTTCTGAATGTCTTTGTTTTTTCTGTTTCAGCATCAAAGGCGCAGCAGGGCGGTAGCTCCAGCAGCTCCAGCTGATCACGAGGAGGTGTCACCACCTAGTGTTCAACCTCCAAACCGCAGGAGAGGGCGGCAGGGTTCCTTCTGGTCGTCGAAGCTTCTGGAAAAGCTGAAAGAAAAGTTGAAAAACAAACAAAAAAAAAAAGTTTTCACCCTGTCCTGATCTAAGGACGGGCGTTTCTGACCTGCCTGCATTTCTGCTGCTGCTCCTGCTGCTGCTATAACCCGAGGCACTTTGGGCGACCTGCAGCTGTTCTGGACATTCCCTGCTTTTCATGATGTTTCTGCAATACGCAGCTGATTTCGTCTGAGTGGAGAGAAAAAACTGTACACTGTACTTTTTTTTTTTTTTTGGTAAATTTTCTTTTAAAGCCTCGCCTTCAGATGAGAGGAGGAGGAGAGTTTGCCGACAGCTTTCGGGGTTTACAGAGAGACATGATGTTTTTAAACCACTGTGACGGAAGTTTCACACTTAAATGTGTGCTTAAGAAGGAGGAGCACAGAACTGTTGCTTAAACTACAGAAGAAGAAGAAAAATTGTTTACCAGTAGATGATGCCTCGATATCCACCGACCAATGAGGGCTGAACTTGAAAAAGATGAAAATACATGTTTCAAATTTGAGATCTTATTAGGAGAAACTTTTGAAAAAACTTTGTATATTTTATTGTGAACAACCAAAAGGAAAAAAAGAGCTTGCTAGATTGAAATACTGAGTCATTAAGGATTTCTTTTATTTAAAAAAACTCCATTAGCATTAAGTCAATTATTTATTTTAAATTCAACAAATTTATTAAATCACTAATAGTTTTATTACCCTAGAACTTAGATGTAAATGTTTCCACTTAATATATCATACAGTGCATCGCTGGAGTGCCAATTTTGGGAAGAGCACTTTGCCGCGATGATATAAAACGTTTGTGGAAAATAGCTGTGTCATCTAATCCAGAAAAGTAAAACGAATAGTTTAATCGGTTACTTTTCCAAATTCCTTGTAGCTTCAACCAAGCTTCCAATTGGGAACTAGCGTGTGCTGCAAATCACCTTCTAGTAAATGGTTTTGTAGGTTCAGCTAAGCTGCTGGCCTCGGACAAAATGCTCTTAAAGGGGACCCATTCTGCTCATTCTCACTCCGTATTTTTATTCTTGAACTCTTAAATGAGCAACGTCGTACGATTCACAGTTCAAAATAATGCCTACTTACCGTATCCTGCTTAGTTCATGAAAATGATTTCCTTCCTTGACATAGTGAATAACATAAAATATGTTCGTGTGATAGAAAAGAAGGAAAAGCAAAAAGGTCCCCTTTAAGGTCAAGTTTGCATTTAATGGGAATGAATTGTTCATTGAAGTTTACCATATGATCTCTTATATTGCACTACCTTCCATCATCATATGTGAAAGGTTTTACTTTCCAACACAATTCTACTGAGATTTGATAAATGACGTATTTTTTATAGTAAAATGTGTTAAATATCCACAATTGCAGATTTGTTTTTCATACCCTTCTCGGAATGCTTCTGTGTATTAGTGAACTTTGTTGGCTGAGAAATAGAAAAACCTTTCACTTTAAGTGTGATTCACAAATAGTCTTCCGTAAATTATTTTGACAAAACGCTCCATTTACTCCGGTCCCCGTGAGTTCGGTCCCTGAATCGAAAAACGGATGTCTGTGTCTGGTGCAAGCGCCGTCCTCTGCTGACGGAGAAGGACGATGAGGAGACAGATTCCACTGATACAGCAGATTTGACGGGAGCGTGTGAAGCAGCTGTCAAAGAGACTGTACATATGAGAGGATGAATAATTGATGTTCCGTTCAAACAGCCCTTCTGAGACATTATTGAGCTCGAGTCGCTGTCCTGAAACAATAACGCTCACCGCCAACTTACACCACCTTTAAAACTGATCTGTCATCTTCACTGCAGCGGGAGTGGGACAACCCCCCCCCACGTGGGCTCTCTGCTGGTATTACTGCATTCTTTGGTGGAAGAGTTAAGTCTTGTACACAATCCGAATGTTCTGTAAACATGATATTTACAAATGTGTTGAATACAACTTCGGTTTAAAAAAACAGACTGTGGTGTTTGACTTTATTTATGGCTTTATGGTTTATTTAACCATTCACATCACCGGTACAGCTGAGCAATTAGTGGTTTTATTTACAAGTAAAATAAGTGGTTCAATTATGAACTCTTATATAAATTCAAGGGCTGCTCCAGTGCAATTCACTGATCAGGTATAACATGAGCACTGACAGGTGAAGTGAATAACACTGACATTTCTTCATGATAGCAACTGTTAGTGAGTGGGCTATATCAGCGAACAAGTGAACATGTAGGTCCCAACGCTGATGTGTTAGAAGCAGGAAAAATGGGCCAAATTGGGATGTGACTAGATGGGTTAGAGCATCTCCAAAACTGCAGTTCTTGTGGGAGTTTCCTGGTCTGCAGTGGTCAGTATCTATTAAAATGGTCCAAGGAAGAAAGAGTGGTGAGCTAGTGACAGGGTCATCACTGGCCAAGTCTCACTGATGCACACAGGGAGTAACTGTGACAAGCTAATGTTGCTCAAATTGCCAAAAAAGTTGATGCTGGTTTAAAAATTACTGATAGCTCAATTGATATGTGTGGGAATACACAGTGCATTCCAGTTTGCAAATGGGGCTGCATAACTGCAGACCTCCCAGGGTGCCCATGCTGACCTGCATCTCCCACCAAAACCACCACCAATGTGCATGTGAGCATCAGAACTGGACAACGGAGCAATGGTAGAAGGTAGTCTGGTGTGGTCTAAGGAGCTTGGAAAGAAAAGTGTTTGGAGAAGCTTCTTCAGTTCTAAGAGCAACTGGTGGAGAGTCCCAGATTTTAAGCCCTATCCTCCCAACTAGGAAGGATCCGAAAGACAAACACAACAACAACAAAACAACAAACTTTATTTATATAGCACATTTAAAAACCAGTGGTGTACCAAAGTGCTTAAGAGAGTAGGATGAAGTAACAGGGAAGGATGAGGTCTATGGCAAGGTACCAAAACATGCTAGCAGGTTGAATGGCATTAAAACACAAAAGCAAAAGAATTGCATATAAAAGCATAAAAGAAAACTAAGTGTAAGGATAAAACAGTCAAAAAAATAATTAAAAATGATTAAAAGTAATTAAGAATAAGCCAAAGATAAGAATAAGCATTAAGCTAACTAACAAGCAAGCGTTAACTGGTAGATTTAACAACATTGTCATCCCCTATGTAGTCGGTTTATCAGAAAAACTCAGGAGAGTCTTCTCTAAGCACGACATCCCAGTGTACTTCAGACCCAGCCACACACTCAGACAAAAACCGGTTCATCCCAAAGCCCAAAGACAAAACTCCTAAACACAAACTTTTTTTCTTTTTCACCTATCCCGTTTGGTTCTTTTGCCATCAGAATTAAAGGCAAAGAAAGATGCCCAACGGATTTACTTTACCAAATGGACCATCCCAGCCTTGCAGTATTGGTCTATTTGATTCACCTTTGCTTTTATTGTTTATTTTATTTTATTTTCACTTGCTACACATGGGACAGACTTGACTGGGGGAAAGATAAAGGGCAAAAAACAAAAACCAACAAAACAAACAGACAAAAAAATACATATATCAATCACCTGGATCACCTGTCTGAAAGAAAAAAGAGAAAACAAGCAAAAAAAAAGAGAGCAATATAATAAACAACATCATCGCAATGACCTATGTGAATATAACAGTAAATACTAAATATTAAACATTATTGTGCAGCACGTAAGATCGACAGCGCACAGTGTGCTTTGAGGTAGGAGCCAAAAAGGGTGTAGTTTGTGTGTGTGAGTCCCCGTGTGTACACCTGTGAGCATGAGCGCGCTTGTATTTAAAAGGTTCCTTCATGTAATGTATTTAGTATTTAGTATTTATTTATTTATTGTCATTGTCAGAGAACAATGAAATTGCATTTGGGGCTTCCGTACAACCCGTAAATAAAATAATGAAGAAAATAATAAATACCCCTTAAAACCCAAGTGTAAATATTTAACCCAGTGTGACTCCAGTGCAATAAGACAATCCTTAGCAACAACATGAGAACATGACAAGTAAACATGAGAACCTGACAAGTAAGTTCAGTGCTATTAAGAAGTTGGATATGGTTATTGTCCGTGAGAGGGGGGCAGAGAGTTCAGGAGCCTCACAGCCTGTGGATACAGGCTGTTGGCCAGTCTGGATGTTCTGGCCTGTATAGACCTGTACCTTCTCCCTGAGGGCAGCAGGTGGAAAAGGTGGCGCGCAGGGTGATGTTGGTCCCGCAGAATACTGTGCACCCGTCTCAGACAGCGAGTGGGGAAGATATTACTAATCTCTGGCAGACTTATTCCAATAATTCTGCCAGCTTCTTTCACCACCCGCTGGAGTGCTTGCTGATCGGCCTTGGTGCAGCTGGGGAACCACACTAGAAATCCATACGTCAGAACGCTGCTGATGGCACAGTTGTAGAAGTTCAACATCAGAGATCTGGGAATGTGTGCGCTCCGCAGTCTCCTCAGGTAGTAGAGGCGCTGTTGGGCTTTCCGTGCAACTGAGGTGATATGGTTGCCCCAGGACAGGTCCTCGGTCACAGTTACCCCCAAGAATTTAAAACTGCTCACCCTCTCCACCGCCTCACTGCCGATGAAGAGAGGCAGATGGTTGTTATGACCCTTCCTCCGGAAATCTACAATGATCTCCTTGGTCTTTTTGGTGTTTAAGACAGATGATCTGCTAGAGGGTGTGGGGAGCCACAGCCCCGTCCTCCAGGGCATGAAGCAGGTATGGAGGAGATCAAGACTCTAGACAACCAGAGGCTCTCAGAGCACAAGAGACCAAGGAAGACCAACAGAGGGGCAGCCGCGCCACTCTCCCAGAAAGAGCTGAGGAGAGCCCCAGATGAGGAGTCACTCAGCAGCCGCGGAGCAGAAGCGGGGGGGGGGGGGGGGGGGGGGGGGGGGGTTGCAGTGACGTGCCTGTGAGCTCCACCTGCAGCCAGCTGTGCCAGAGTGACCGAGCCAGCACAGCCTGTGTGTGTGGAGGGATGTCTGAAAAAAAACAAAAACAAAGCAATCAGGCTGAATTAGGACCAGACTAATCCCCATCTTTTTTTCACATTGACACTGTTTATTTCTACTGTCTGTTTTTGGTCCATTTAGATTGCTAATGTAGTTTGTTAACAAAATGATGGTAAAAAACTTTTACCCTTAGTCTTGTGTGGTTTAAAACTACTTAAAAAGCGTGCCTATTTCGGGTCACTTTTGCCGGTCCCAAGCCCAGATAAAGGAGGAGGGTTGGAATTAAGATAAATGTAACTTGTGGTTCTAAATATTGTGGCATGCAGAGGTATCTTTACGAAGAAGCTCACAGAGAGAGATTGAGCTTGTTATTCAACCCCAAGCTGGTAGGGGGAGCTCTTTATTACAACACTTGCTGATGCTACACTGTGCTTCGAGGGTCATTAACAGCATAACAGAACTCACTTATGGTTGCATTCATTCTATAAAACAATAACTGTAAGTGACTTTGAACCGCAGTACAAACACAACATTCAAGATAACAGTTAAAAGTAGTGTAACCATAAACAATAAAACAAGAACATCTAAATAGCAGCATATGTCCCAAGGCATGATGGGAGAGAACTAGCTGTTCCCCCAACACGCCACACAGCCCCCACCTGAGTGGTTAGCTGTCCCCAGCAACCGGCATGTCCATAGCAAAGTCTCTGAGGTGTTGGGGAAGGCGACGGCTTCGTTGAGGACGTTCCGTGGGTCCCCCAGCTGCCTCCGAGGCCAGGTTGGGGGCCTGCGGTTGAAGCTGGGACCCTGACGCCTCCCTGGATGGACTCAAGGGCTGATAGGGTGCCAGGCGATCACGATGGAGTACGACCACCCTGTTCCGTTTGACCAGCCGCACCCTGTAGACCACGTCGGACAGCCTCTCAAGAACAGTGCAGGGTCCAACCCACTGGCTCATCAGTTTGGGAGAAAGCCCTTTCTTCCTCTCCGGGCTGTAGACCCACACATGCTGACCGGGCGAAAGTCCTTCCCCCTTGCAGCGGGTATCATAAGCTCGCTTCTGCCGGGAGCCTGCATCTCGGAGAGCCTGCCTGGTCAACTGATGCACCTCTCGGAGCCGGGCGAGGAGGTTGTGGAGGTAGTCCAACCCGGGGTCCCCGCACACATCCTGCCCGGGGGGGGATCCAAACACCAAGTCCACTGGGGTACGAAGCTCATGACCGAACATCAAGGCCGCTGGAGTGCACTTAGTAGATTACTGGACTGCAGAACGGTAGGCCATTAGGACCAGGGGAAGGTGTTGATCCCAGTCACGCTGCTGATGGGAGGTCAGGATAGCAAGCTGCGTGGCCAGGGTGCGGTTGAAGCGTTCCACCAACCCATCGCTTTGAGGGTGCAGTGGCGTCGTCCGGGTCTTCCTGATACCCAGCCGCTGACAGACCTCCTTGAACACCGCAGCCTCAAAATTCCGGCCCTGGTCGCTGTGCAGTTCCTCTGGTACCCCGAACCGGCAGAACATCTCGTTGACCAGACGCTCAGCAGTGGTAACAGCACTCTGGTCAGGGACTGCATAGGCCTCAGGCCACTTAGTGAAGTAGCATGGCAACCAGGACGTAGCGGTTCCCCTGGTCAGTGGTGGGGAAGGGTCCCAGGATGTCCACACCAACCCGTTCCATGGGAGCCCCCACCTGATACTGCTGCAAGGGGGCATGAGAGCGTTGGGAAGGCCCTTTCTGAGCCGTGCAGGCATCACACCGATGGACATGGAGCTCTACGTCCTGGCGACACCCGGGCCAGTAGAACCGAGACCGAAGTTGCCGCAGAGTCTTGGTAACTCCAAAGTGTCCTGCCCCTGCTGCACCATGAACCAACTGGAGCACCCTGGACTGCAACTGCTGAGGTACCACGAGCTGGAGGACCTCACGGTGACCCCCGGGAGCCTGCCAGCGGCGATAGAGGAGGCCGTTTCGGTTTTTGAGGTTGACCCATTGGGAGTAGAGAGCCTTGGTCTCGAGGTCCAGTGCAGATACCTCTGGCCATGATGGTCTCTGACCAGCTCCAATCCAACACTGAACCTGGGAAAGGGCAGGGTCTTGGTTCTGGTTGTGTTGCAGCTGTTGGGGATCCATGGCCTCCAGACCCTCAGTATCCCCTGCGGCGGACTGGACCTGAAGACTGCTACAATGCCCACCTGGAACAGAGTCATTCTCAGGGCCGCCCTGTGGTGACGCGATCACTGAAGTCATGCCCTCCCGGTCCTCCAAGCGTTGGCAGTACCTGCACTGTTTTTCCTCACAAGGGCGTCGGGAGAGGGCATCTGCATTGGTGTGGAGATGTCCCGCCCGGTGACGGACCTCAAAGTGGTAATCTTGCAATGTCTCCAACCACCGGGCTAGCTGTCCCTCCGGTTCTTTAAAGCTGAGCAGCCAAGTGAGGGACGCATGGTCTGTGCGCAGGAGGAACTTCTTCCCGTAGAGGTAGGGTCTGAAATGGCGCAGACCCAGGATGATGGCCAGCAGCTCTCGACGGGTGACACAATAGTTCCTCTCCGGTCTGCTGAGGGAATGGCTGTAGTAGGAGATGACCCGCTCCCCCTCAGGGCCTTCCTGCGACAGCACAGCCCCCACCCCTGTGTTGCTGGCATCGGTGTCCACGACAAAAGGGAGCTGCAGGTCTGGGTAGGCTAGCACCGGTGCCTCAACCAGTGCAGATCAGAGCCGATCAAATGCAACGGCACTGTCCTCACTCCAATGGAACTCCCGGCCCTTCTGTGTGAGCCAGTGCAGGGGGCTTGCAATGGTAGCAAAGTCCTTGACGAAACGCCGGTAGTATGATGCCAGGCCAAGGAAACTCCGCAACTCAGCAGTGTTGCCTGGAATGGGCCAATCTTTCACAGCGGCCACCTTCGCAGGGTCAGTGGAAACCCCTGCTCCGCTCACAACGTGACCTAAGAAGGTCGTCTCCTTTCGGAAGAGATGGCACTTTTTGGGGTGGAGGCGAAGGCCAGCCTGGCGGATAGCGTGGAAAACAGCAGTCAGGTTAGCCAAGGCTTTCTCGAAGTCTGTCGCGTGGACGAGGAGGTCATCCAGGTAGACCACACAGCGGTCGCGGGGGATGTCAGCCAGAACCCTCTCCATTAGGCGCTCGAATGTGGCTGGGGCATTGCAGAGGCCGAAGGGCATCACCTTAAACTGCCACAGTCCCTGGCCAATGGAGAAAGCAGTCTTTGGGCGGGCCTCTGGCGTCAGCTCCACCTCCCAGTAGCCACTGCGCAAATCGAGGTAACTGAACCAGCAGGACCCAGCAATGTCGTCGAGGGCATCGTCAATCCGGGGCAATGGGTAGGAGTCCTTGCGTGTGATGCTGTTGAGTAGACGATAGTCGACACAAAACCGCCAGGTACCATCCTTTTTCCGAACCAGTACAGCCGGGGCTGCCCAGGGGCTGTTTGAGGGTTCGATGATGCCCGCCTCTGCCATTTCCCTGATCTTTTGCTCTGCTGCGGCACGCTTGGCAAGGGGAAGGCGACGAGGGCGGAGGCGGATGGGCCGTGCATCTCCAGTGTCAATGTCGTGTTGTACCAGGCTGGTTTGCATGCAGTCCTCATCCTTGGCTGCAAAGATGTCGGCAAACAAGTCGAGTATCTCTCGCAGCTGCCGTCGCTGATCAGCCTGAAGACCCTCGCAGCTCCTCTGGTATAGATCCTGGACAGCTTGCTTGGTCTCTGCAGACAGTTGCGGTACTGCTGGTGAAGGGGAGCCCCCTTCCCCCGCCAGCGGCGACAGGTCCTCAGGCTTCCTGACGCTGGCTGAAAAAGTAGAGGCAGGCAGCGGGACTTCCTTTGTGGTGTGGAGCTTCACAGCCTCCGTGCCCAGGTAAAGGATTGCTCGGGACACGTCCACTGTGGCCTCCCATTTGGCTAACAGGTCCAGGCCAATGATGCATTGGTCCTGGATGCTGGCTAGCCAGAACTGGTGGTCCACGGTGCAGTTAGCAACAGTCACCGGGAGGGATCTTTCCCCCTTAACTTTGGCACGCTCCCCCGTGACTGTGGTGATGTGGAGCTGAGTAGGCTGCCAACCCTGCGGTATTGGGCCATCAGAACCAAGGAGGACTCCAGCCTGTACTAAGGAGAGCGTGGATCCAGTGTCTATCAGGGCTCTACAGGTGGTGCCGGCAAGGTCACAGTCCAGATACAGTCCCCGTGTCTGGCCGAGCCGGCCAACCCGCAAGTGTGATTCGGAGGACAGAGTGGTGGCAGGGGGCAGTTCCTCCGTTGTGCCACCCCGCCTTAGTTTAACGGCAGCTGGGGTGCCAAGCTTTGTGGGCTTGGTGCTGGACAGTAGCATGGGATGTGGCCTGGTTCTCCACACCGATGGCAGTTACCCCTGGATTGGCCTCCTGCTCGCCTATTCCCTCGCCGAGATCGCCAGAGTGGTGTGTTGGTGGTTTGGCGGGCCTCCTCCTCCTGGTCGCTCCTTTCGTAGTCCGTTTGGCGCACTTGGTGACTTATGCCAGGGCTGCGTGCACCTGGGCTGAGCACATGCTCCACTCTTTCGGCCTCAGTTAGAGCTGCCACCAGGGTTTCTGGTGCATGCAGACGGATGTGCTCTTGTAATCGTTTTGGCTGGAGACCCCGGACAAAAGCCTGGAGAGCAAGCTCTTCTTGTGCTGCAGCATCAAAAGCAGGGTACCCTCTACGTGCATAAAGACGTAGGTCAGCAGCATAGGCACCCAGACTCTCCTCTTGTCTCCGTGGGCGGCTAGCAAGTTTATCTCGGGCATCATCTGCGTGTGTACGGAGGCCAAACCTGCTCTGCATTGCTCTGGCAACAGCAGGCCAACTTAAACGCTCTTCTGGCTGAAGATCTGTGAGGATCTGCAGGGCCCTGCCTTCCAAGGCGAGGGCAACTTGGACAGCTGTCTCCTCTGTTGACCAACCGTTTAGCTGAGCAGCCAGCTGTACCTGGATAAGGTAGGTCTCTGGAGGTGCCTCCCCATTATAGCGTGGCAGCTTCATGCTCCCCCGGACAGGAGCCCCTGATGGCGGCAGCTGCTGCACTTGGTCCTGGAGACAGTTGACGTTGTCCCCCTCAGCTGCCAACAATGAGGGTGTGCTGCTCCCAGGCATCACCATGAGTGGAGGCTGGCTGGTTGCTCGTGGTCTTGGAGCCTGCAGCATGCCTTGGCAGCTCCGACAGCTCCCCAGTGGGCGGGGGTGTGAGGCTCCATCTGGTAAGCCCCACAGATCTTCCCCTGGCTGGCTTGCTGCTGCCTGGGGCTCTCCCCGCTTCTTCGATCGTGCTCCATTCACTGCTTCCAGGCGAGTGATAAGCTCCTTGATCTTCCTCAGCTCCTCTTCCTCTTTCAGAATAGTGGCCATGCTCTTGGAATCCCACTTCTGACACCAATGTGGCATGCAAAGGTATCTTTACGAAGAAGCTCACAGAGAGAGATTGAGCTTGTTATTCAACCCCAAGCTGGTAGGGGGAGCTCTTTATTACAACACTTGCTGATGCTACACTGTGCTTCGAGGGTCATTAACAGCATAACAGAACTCACTTATGGTTGCATTCATTCTATAAAACAATAACTGTAAGTGACTTTGAACCGCAGTACAAACACAACATTCAAGATAACAGTTAAAAGTAGTGTAACCATAAACAATAAAACAAGAACATCTAAATAGCAGCATATGTCCCAAGGCATGATGGGAGAGAACTAGCTGTTCCCCCAACACGCCACAATATATTCTAAATGCATTTAGGGTGTTTTTTACTCACTTTATGTCTTTTCCACGATGTTATTTCTCTTTCCTACTGCGTAGTTTACAAGCATGACCAATTATGCAAATTAGGCGATGGCATCACTTCTAGCGACTTCTAGAACAGCCTATAGTGGTTTTCCATAATGAGGAGTTGACATTACTGCCCCAGTGCAAGATGTACATCATGTATTTGGAGCTGCTACCTGCAGTGTTCATTCTCTGTCTTGCCTCTTGAGAGGTCAGCTCAGCTAAAGGTTTGCTTGCAGCTATGGTGGCAATGATCAAAAGTGTGAGGGCTTAATTTACAAGAGCTGTGTGCCTATGAATGGCAAGTGTAGGTGTGTTTTCTCTTTCCAGTGCTCTTTTACAAATGGAATGCAGCAGCCCTGTGAACCTCTGTGTCCTGTGATGTGCTGCTTCATTAAACAGATTCAGGATGTGCATTTATCTGATAGACTGTTCGTCTGCTTTGCTGACAGCCAGGTATAAAGCTTTACATAAACAGATACACTGCCACTGGATTTTGGAGGCCATTTCCCTAGCATAAAGTACCAAAGGTCTCTCATTGCCTCAGTGTGTGAGACCACATACCACCAGGGAATGGCAGCCTTATTTAAAGAGTTTATATGAGTGATATCATCACAAACCCAGAGGGTTCATACGAGAGGCTGATCCAAAAGCAGACTCAAGAGCTGACTTACTTTTTGATCAAGCTTTATTTACACACCAAAACAAGGATTATCTGTACACATGTGTACACATACGCACAAACACACACACATGGAGAGATTTCTGGCAAGCAGTTCTGAAACAGAGGAAAGACTGCAGTGAGCTAAGACTTTATTACAGAAGGTAGCCGTGGTTTGGGGGGTGCAGGACTGATCTGATTATGGTCAGAACCAGTCTGCTTGAGGAGAGGAGGGCTGTAGAGGCTGTGCAAAGGGCCCAGGTTCGAGGTCGTTAAGTAGCGACATCATACTTTTTACAGTTTGGCTGAAGAAGGGAGGCGTTGACTGGCATTCAGTGGGCACAACAGGGGAGGCCAGCAATTTAGATGGAGAGGAGTTCTCCAGAGAAGCAGGGCTAATCAGAGTAGGAATGTTAGGAAAGGAGAATGTATCCGGCTGTGGAGCGGCAGGGAGGTGGTTAAGGAGTGACCACATGTCTTCCTGAATGTCAGCGAAACCAATAGGCTCTTTTTGGTGTTGAAAGAATGTGGCAGAAGAGGTAAATGATGTGGATAGAGACGTATATACAGGAGAAGCAGGGTTGGTCTGATTTAGGTGATGACCAGTGAGTGGAGAGGAGGGCTGCTGAGACTGCTCAGAAGTGAGGAGGGGGTCAAGCTGTTCCACCACTGACAGCAGTGCTTCATCAGTGTCACTGACAAAAGTGGCCTGGAGCTGGACGGGTGCAGCAGAGGAGGCCAGTGATGCAGATGGGGAGAAATCCACACGAGAAGCTGGGAGGACCGGATTTACTTGACACACAGGTGCATCAACTGTTGTCTGTGTGTTCTGCAGCTGCACACACGCTGACTGCTGATCAGGAAGGTTGGTAACAGCTGGCTGTCTCTGTGGCTGCTCAAGAGGCTCCTTCGCAACTGAATAAGAAGATGGTTGTGTCTGAGCTGGCGTCACACAAAGCCTCTTGGCCTGTTGATCTTCCTGTTTAGGTTCAGATGCTGCACAAACAAACACAAACAAAAACACAGTAAGTCTTCTTTTGTTAACAGATTTCCGTCTTCTTTTCATCACATTTCACATGAAAAAACGTCGTAATTCCCAGAAATCTCCTCTCACCTGTGCTCGAGGTGCGATTTCGTGTTCTCTTCCTCTTTTTGCCCTAAAAACAAAAATATGAGAATTTTCATCAGTTGATCCAAACTCTGTGCACTGGTTGCTTCATAATTCAGTGCAGTGATGGGCACATGTATGAACTGCATGTTAGCACTTTGGACATACGTAGTTTTCTTTGGTGGACCAGTCTGGATGCTCTGTGGCGTGACGGCATCTCTCGCTTTCAGCCTGATCAAAATATTTAGCTTGTTGTTCTTTTGAGAGAGACCTCCACTGAAGACAGACAATCATGAGAACCCACTGTCAGCAACTGAATGTAAGGAGGCACCACTAAAGGAAGCTGATTACAATAATTCGCACAAACATCTGCAGATGAAAGACAGACAGATTCCTGCAGATCACTGACACAAAGCACCACAGAAACTTACTTTGGAGTGGAGGTGTTGGATGGGGGAGCAGGAGGGACAAAATCCCAGACTGGAACACCGTGCCTACACAGATGCAGAGACGGATACGAGATAACAGAGTTTATGAAGATACAGATGTTCAGCAGCTGTGTTCACTGGTGTGTTTGTGTGTTTTACGTACAGTTCTCCAGCAGGATGCAGGTACTGGATCATTTGTGGAATCCTGAGCACATTACGCTTGAAACACACAAAACACACAACAGATGATGAGAAAAGCTGGAATGCTATGATCTATCCACTCGGTGTAGGAAGTGATCAGTGGGAGGAGAAGATGTGCATAAAACTACATTCATACATAGCTGGACTTTGATCTCCTGCGTTATTCTTTGGAATTATGTTTCACTGGCAGCGACTAAGTTTACTGTTCAGCATTTTAGAGTCAAATAAAACTTTTTATTTCATGTGGACTGAAGAATGCAACAGTTTTAAGCATCTTTATCAATAAAACTTCAATGAGACCTGTCACTACCTCTGGGTGTCTCAGCTGTCCCTGGCTGACTGTAGAGGTGAGCTGGTGCTGAGACCATGAGTGGAACCAGCTGCTGAGTCACAGGAGGAGCTGGTTCTGGGAGGATGTTGCTAAAGAATCCTCCAGTCTGAGGATCTGATGCTGGCTGAGGGGGAGCAGGTGTCCCAGTGGGGAAAGGAGGGAGAGGCAAAGGGTAGGATGTTTGCCCCAGAATGCCAACTTCAGGAGTGGAAGGCGCTTCTTCCCACTGCACTGTTTCCAAAATATAATTGTTTTGGTCCCTGATGTCCATTTTAAAGACAGACAGGTTGAGGGGGTCGCTCAGAAGAATGGAAAACTGCGTCTGTCTAAGATCCTGTGGCACACACAATTATAAAAGGTTTTGCTCTCTTTAGACTGCGTTCTTACATCTCATATAATACAGAACTAAACTAAGGACAAGTATGTGGGAACAAGGTGTGAGTTAACAGTTAAAATCAGTTAGAGTGAAAGTCATATTAAAATCTGATATTTACTGATGATAAGATATTTAAAAGTGTTATATTTGTACTAATTCAAACTAAACAGAAAAATACAAAAAACTAACAAACGAATTAACAGCCTGTTAACCGTCATGACTTCACTGCATTTATATAACAGCAACTGTTCTTGAGTTTGTAACACAAACATTTTATATTCAAGAATCTGTAATTCAATAACACTAACATGCATTGAGATGAAATCACCCCAAAGTTTGATTAAAATGTAACAAGAATGTGCTGTATGAAGGCAGTTACTGCCAACAGGTTTATTTAAATACTGCAGATATATTTTAAAGCACATTTTTCTGATCATTGCAGTTTTTGTTTAAATTTTAGTTGGATACTTGTTTTTTTTACATGATGTGGATTACTTAGGTCACTGCAAAATCACACAGTAGCTCAATAATTCAAACATCACTTTGCACACTTTGTTTACATGTTGAGGGACACAGTAAAACAGGAAAAATATCGATTTTGAAAAAGTAATTGTGTGGCTTAAAGATTCAAGTGTATTATTTAGATGTTCCACTGCATTAGATGATCTTAAAACTATGCTTTAAGTACTCACCAACAATTTTCAGCGATGGCTCAGTTAAATATTTTAAAATGCTGTTCAAAAGTAGTTTTGAGGTTTGTTTCCAGCATCTCTTTATCCACAGTCATCATCATGGCTGGATCAACCTTCTCAGGGACCCTGGGGCAGACAGTTGATGTTGGGCACCGACTGAGAACACAGCACATGTCAGGATCATTATTGTCTTAGTAACCAAATTATAAGCAGCAGGGCTAGACTGGGACAAAAAAATCAGCCCGGGCATTTTGACTGGTGACCGGCCCACCAGGTATTATAGGAAAAACCATAAAGCCTTTGAATGAAAACAAATGCTGTTGTCACAGTGATGTACACTGTCTTGTTGGTATATATGTAGCAGTCTAATAAACTTAAACCTACACCATCCTCCCTATTCTGGTATTCTAAACAGTACCCAAAAGTAGACTGCTTGGTCGAGTTAACCTCCTGAACTATAGATAGTAGATAGTAGATAGTAGATCTTCAACACCATGTGTTGTAGATCTACAACACATGGTGAAAACCTAAAATTAAGACAGAGAAGACTAGAGGTGAGTCATGATCATTACTGATTACTGATGGCAGATTTAGATATATTTTCATAAACCATTCATTTGCCACGTCAATAAACAGCATGGCAGGGCAAAATACTTTTTCTAACATGGCATTCATAACATGGCATTCTAACATGGCAACCTTTAAAAAGTGAAAGGAGACAGAAAGACAGGTGAGAAAGAATAAAACTTAATTGACTTTTTGATGGCATTTTACACACAGTACTGGTACAGAATCTAGAAAATGTGGGAAAATACTGGCATCATATACAGTACTTAGCTACTTCTGAAGAAATTATGATGGGGCCCAAAAAAATTACTATGTACAATAATGGATTTCTATACATTTTACATCAGATGAAAACGTTTGTTGTAAGATTCAGATAATTATTTGTTATGCCCGGTATGCCCGATGGCTAGTCCAGCTATGCTAAGCAGAGACACAAAACCATGCTCAGAAAGGTTCATGCTTGTTTTCTGTTTTGAGAAAACAAGCATGAACCTTTCTGGTGACTGGCCCATGGTGACTCTGGACGAGCTGCAGAGATCTACAGCTCAGGTGGGGGAATCTGTCCATAGGACAACTATTAGTCGTGCACTGCACAAAGTTGGTCTTTATGGAAGAGTGGCAAGAAGAAAGCCATTGTTAACAGAAAACCATAAGAAGTCCCGTTTGCAGTTTGCCACAAGCCATGTGGGGGACACAGCAAACATGTGGAAGAAGGTGCTCTGGTCAGATGAGACCAAAATGGAACTTTTTGGCCAAAATGCAAAATGCTATGTGTGGCGGAAAACAGAGGAGGAGCCAGACATTTGAAACACCCGGGGCTTAGCCCTAAAGGGTAGTATGCATGTGGGATTTTTTTTTTTTTTGAGGGGGGGGGGGGGGGGGGTAGAAATGACTGAAAGATTAATAGGCTCTGTTTTGAGTTTTGTTCAAAAAAGAATGACTTCATATAGGGAAATATATATATCACACATGCAGGACACCTTAAACTAGTTTTTTAATTGAGCAGCAAGACAGAACGAAGTCGGGGCTGTATCAGGACACAGGGACTAAACCCCAATTCAACCAGACCCAGAACTGATCCAGAATTAAAACAGGACTACGACAGTTCAAAAGCAGGATTACTGAGGACTTAACCAAGACATAACCACAATCAGAACTAGATGATAGTAGCACTAAAAATCATCATAGACCTGCACTACACTTATTTATTTAATTCTACCAAAGTACAATATTTAGATTGAGAAAAGTTTATATAATTATTTAGCCTTGTTGTGCAAACAAGCCTGCAGAACTTAATAAATATAGAATTTGAAAAATAGCAAACCTAAAAAGAAACACTAGGTACGAGATACATGAGTACCTATGATACGGTGATACTTTTAGTAAGCAACCATTTGACTAACATGTGTGTCTCACCTGCTCTTGTTCATCTCTGTTCTGTCCTCATTCTCCATCTCCCTCTCTGTTCCTCTCTCTCCCTCTGTGTGCTGACAATCATCAAATATACAGTTGAAACCAGATATTTACAAACTCTTCAGATCAAAACACAAACACTTTTTTAATTGTAACATCAAATCAGACTAAATGTTTATTTTTTTTAGATTGATAAATATAAAAATATATTTGTTAACTTTAAGAGTAAAGAGAGAAACTGTCTGTGTTTTTTAATTGCAAATGGCACCAAATTGTATTCAAACTGAGCCACACTTATGGAGCTCCACAATTCTTTTCCTGGCGTTTTGGTTGATATCTCTTGATTTTCCCATGTCAAAGAAACAGGCTCTGTGTTTTGCCTTATATGCATCCACAGCTGTGCCACCAATTTACTCACATGGACTCTACTAACCTATCAGAAGCTTCTTCAGCTCAGAATGGAATCGTCTGGAGTTTTCTTATTAATTAACAATAAACTTAGTGTACATGTACTCCTAAATTTAATGAAAGTGATAAAAAATAGACAGCTCTGTCTCTCTTTATTCTGACATTTAACTAATTCAAAATATATTTCAATATTTATCTAAAACAAAAGTTTACTCTAAATTGATGTTGTACAGTAAAAATGTTTTATGTTTTCTCCCTAAAGTGTAAATATCTGGTTACAAATGTGAATATCCTGCTGTGTACTGAAATCCCTCTTGTTTTGCATAGAAATATACTGAACAACATACAAAGCATAATATATAAAATAACATTTACCTGAGTTTTTTTCTTTGAAAGAACCCTCTAATGTCCATTCTTATGTTTCAGTACATAACTGAAACCGAATTAGTCGGGGAGGGTAAGAACTGAAAATATGAAATAAACACACGTAAGCTAAGACTCTCTAAAAAATAGCATTTGTTCGGCTTTTCATTTCGCCATTTGTTGATTCACTTGAAGAGCAAGTAAAATAATATTGGTCAAGTGATCAGTTTCATATCAATCTTTCGTGATGCACCGTCATATTTACATTATTTGTACGGTACGAATGATTTGCTTTGGTACCTTGTCAAACTTAAGCTCTCCTTAGTATGGCTGGCTCCGTCTCTCCAACAGCGCACTCACGGGCAGCAGCTGCCCGCCCCCTCGCTCAGTCGCTTAGTGCCTGAGCTTGGATCATACCAATATCAGGGGGGGATTCACGCACAGTCGTAAATTCCCACAGTGTGCACTATGTGCTTCGAATATTGTGTGTACTTTTTGTTTTATACAGTTGTCAGCCAGGCATCTAACTATGAAAAAATTACACTCCAAAATACCCCGGGCTTCTGACAAAACAACCCGGGCTTAAGCCCCGTAAGCCACCCCCACGCTCCGCCCCTGGCGGAAAACTAACACTGCACATCACTCTGAACACACCATCCCCACCGTCAGATATGGTGGTGGCAGCATCATGCTCTGGGGGGCTTCTCTTCAGCAGGGACAGGGAAGCTGGATGGAGCCAAATACAGGGCAATCTTGGAAGAAAACCTCTTGGAGTCTGCAAAAGACTTGAGACTGGGGCGGAGGTTCACCTTCCAGCAGGACAACGACCCTGAACATAAAGCCAGGGCAACAATGGAGTGGTTTAAAACAAAACATATCCATGTGTTAGAACGGCCCAGTCAAAGTCCAGATCTAAATCCAATCGAGAATCTGTGGCAAGATCTGAAAACTGCTGTTCACAAACGCTGTCCATCTAATCTGACTGAGCTGGAGCTGCTTTGCAAAGAAGAATGGGCAAGAGTTTCAGTCTCTAGATGTGCAAAGCTGGTAGAGACAAACCTAAAAGACTGGCAGCTGGAATTGCAGCAAAAGGTGGTTCTACAAAGTATTGACTCAGGGGGCTGAATAATTACGCACACCCCACTTTGCAGTTATTTATTTGTAAAAAATGTTTGGAATCATGTATGATTTTCGTTCCACTTCTCACATGTACACCACTTTGTGTTGGTCTTTCACGTGGAATTCCAATAAAACTGATTCATGTTTGTGGCTGTAATGTGACAAAATGTGGAAAAGTTCAAGGGGACCAAATACTTTTGCAAGCCACTGTACTTCTCAAATAATCTCTAAGGATCCGAATTTTTAATAAAGACTCTTATTATTATTAGGATAAAAGCTTGATATAAACATAACAGTTTATAATATGTCAGCAGTATCCCTACAAGGCAGTGGTGTACTGCACACCAGCACTGCGCTTATATGATACTTTAATCAAGATATTGTTATAATTTCATCACATTAGCTCAACGGGGTCACAAAAATTTCCCACATACTAGAAATGATCTGCTCAGCATTACAAAAATTACATTTTCAACAAAGATTGGAGTAAAAATGCAGTTACGGGAAAAACATGTCTGTCTACAAATATTAACTAAACATTTTTATGTGCTACAAAATGGACATAATGGGGTGATTAAAACAATAGCTGTCACTTCCTTTATTTCCTATATTATCTCCAGTCATAGCAGAGGGCAGTGACACTATTGGTTTAACCCCAAAAAGGTGATTGTGTTCATCTGGACGTACCTTTTGTGGATGGACGTTTTTCCGTCCGTCCATCCATGGTGAAGGCTACACACCGCTTTCTGACATTTTTTTCATCCTCAGGCGCAAGATGCAACTCAGCTGCTTTCAGCTCAAAAACGTAACCAAGGTATGGTTTGGATTTGATGTATCCCTCTATTGGCTCTTTGAGTACATCAACATTTGCCAGTGGATTCAGCACCCTGCTGCTCACAGACTAGATCAGGCTAAGTGTTGGGTCTGCGCTTCCACAGGTCCCGCTGGTTTAGAAACTTATTCCCATCAACGATAAGGAAGCAAGACAATCAGTGATCAATCGATTTTACTTGCGCAAGGGAAACCCTGGGGTGTCTCAGAAAAGCACTCTGAATCCAACCACAGACGACTTGTTGTGCTTTAGAGTTTCCTCCACATTGAAAACTGATATGTACTGCAATGCTCCAATGTTGTCCGGCAGTCTCACTCTCAACTCATTGACTGGCAGATATGCCAGAGATTCTGGCAGATGTGTAAAAATAACTCAGTTGTTTGGTGGTGGCTATTGCAGAGCTGCCACAAGAGGCCAGGTGGATGAGGGAAAGGTGAGGCAGGAGGAGCAGAGGCGGCCGCCGGTCCGAGTGTCAGGTGAACTGAACTTCAGGTAAGAAGTTATGACCTTCTTACCTGAAGGTCAGATATAAACCAAGTTTAGGTGGAGTTTATTTTCGTTGTGCTGACTTTTTACCGTCAGTTACTGCGTACTAGCTAGCATGACGGAGTTTCTACAGCTGGGTGGGTGCTATGTTATTGATAGTGAACTTTATTTTATTCATAAGGTTAGTTAGTAGAGTTGCCAACCGTCCCCTAAAAAAGGGAATTGTCCCGTATTCAGAGAAAATATTACGCGTTTGGTATGGAGGTGAAAAGGAACAGTTTGTCCCGTACTTCAGCAAGGATGGAAAAAGACACAACGCTGGAGTTTTTCTCTGTCTTTACGCTGTCAGCTGTCTCTTCTTCTCTCATTCAATCATGAAACTGATCAATGATCGGCTGATCGGCTTTTCTCTCTTGCTTGTTTATCGCCCACTTTGCGCCAGGAAGAGGAAACCAGCGGATGTCGCGCTAAACAACAGCAGCACGTTTAAGCTTGATCAGCTGTTGTTAGAATTTATTTAATATTAATTTCTAGTATCAGCTGATGTTTGCTGGAGCTACAGCTGCAAAAGCTGCTGGTGATTATGTCGGTTTGGTTATCTGGGGAGAGGGAAACATGAAGATGAAACCAGGAGATGTCCTCACTGAATCATCAGAGCTGGACAGGTGATGGAGAAACAGGTTTACCTTTTAGGTGACATGAATGAGTTGAAGGGAAGTTATGAACTGTTTCTGAGAGACAAATAACACCAGGATCTTTTCTGTGTAGCTGACAGCTGGTAACTGTGCAGGGGCGGGTCTAGCAAAGCTTTGCCAGGCGGGCCAGGTGGGGCATTAACAGGGAGAGGGGGGCATCTCATTTAAAATATCTAGTTTTTATTAAATAATTATCTGAATCTTACAACCAAAGTTTTTATCTGATGTACAACGTATAGAAATCATACATATACCAACAAGACAGTGAACATCACTGTCACAACAGCGTTTGTTTTCATTCAAAGGCTTTATGATTTTTCCTATAATACCTGGTGGGCCGGTCTCTAATCAAAATGCCAAGGCCGATTTTTTGTCCCAGTCCAGCCCTGCTTCTACAGATGATCTGTAAACTGGTTGACAACTACTCTTTCAAGGATTTTTGAAATGAAAGGAAGGTTGGAGATTGGCCTATAATTAGCTAAGACAGCTGGGTCTAGAGATGCTTTTTAAGTAAGGGTTTAACTACAGCCAGCTTGAAGGCCTGTGGTACATAGCTGTTTATTAGAGATAGGATGATAATATTTAAGATTGAAGCATTAATTAATGGCAGGAATTCTTTGAGCAGTTTTGTAGGAATGGGGTCACTGATCCACTGACCTCAGAGATTCAGACATGTATGACTGATAGGCATTTAAAAATTTTGGACTCTGAAAGTCATCAACAAAATCCTAAACTGGACCATTAGTAGGCGATCCAGGGATGATTTACTCGGGTGGAATAAAAGGTAATTACAATGATACAGGTGAGATGAAATAAAGACATCATTATAATCATTTAAACTTCAATTTGAGATTTAAGACAGGGAACAGATAATAAAAAACAAACAAGGCAAACAAGGCAGCATATTTTATCTTTACTTCTTTACACTAAAAGGTGTATGTGGTTTTAATTTTTTATAAGTAATGAGCAATTTACTTCCCTGGCCCACTTGATAACAAATTGCAGATTTTTTTTAATCTGTGAAGAAATAACAGCAAAAGGTTCTTTTCTTGACTTTTATACATTTTATTTTGTGATTTATTCACATATTTTGCTGCTTAACTTCTTATAAACGAGAGACTAACTCTTTTACTCAGTGTGATTGTTTTTAATGTCGCTCTAAGTTTGATCTGTTATTGTACATTTTTCACGTTTGTACGGGATATTGTATTTGTTTTAAATGTTATGTGGCACATGTATTTTTGACTTTTATTTGCCATAATGACAGGTCTCTCTTCAAAATGAGATTTTTAATCTCAGTGAGAGTTTTACCTGGATAAATAAAGGACTAATACAATAAATAATATAGGAGATAGTTTTTTAGTCTCTATTTGTGACTCTGTCACTGTTTTCTAAACCCATCTCCTCTCTGATTAGATTAGGGACAGTGACAAACCACATTTAGCAGCTTTGAGGTCTGAAATATTTTTTTAGTTTGCAACCAATGGTGACATCAGTCAAAGACATAATTTATTATAAGACATAGAAAAATTACTTTTTCAGCGGCAGTTCCACTGTTGACCCTCTGGATGTCTCTGCAGCTCCACTCTACTTACAAACACACCACCCATGTCTCTGTCCTAAAAATGTGTTTTTTGCTTCACAGTGTCCGATAAACATAATCTAACATAGTGTTTTCATCCAGATATTATTAACTGTTTCTAGACATGTTAATGTCTTTTTCCATTCCCTTATTCCTTTTCTGTCTAATTGCCATTGCTAAATATCAAAGAAACATCGATAGTGTATGAAATGTATACGCTTTATATTATTTTTTATCTTTCTTCTGCAGCCTGACAAAACACAGCGAATCACAGCTGTGTAGACCAGCTAACCCAATGATCTGCACCATTAGCAATCTTCTCAATGCACTTTATGCTTCAAAGTAAAAATAATTACAAAAATATTACAGAGATATCCCCAAACAATGACGCTACCCACCAAGAAGAAGCAAATGGCGATAGTGGGAAGAAAGAGCTCCCTTCTCAACCTCCAGCAGGACAGGCTAAAATGAGGGGCAGCATTTGCCACAACTAGCTTGGTGGGGAGGGCTTAAGAGAAAGAGAAGAGAGAAAATGATAGGAAAGAGAGAAAATAATTCATCTCAATAATTCAATAATTCAATAATTCATCTCAATAATCGAATAAAATCAACCCTTGATGCATTTTGCAATTGCATTTTATGTGAAAGGAATATCCTATTAATACTAAAAGAAGATAAACTACAGTTAAAAATGCTTCCTGTCGCTAATCTCATCCAACACTTTTATATACTGCCAAACCACACTGTCATTTTCCTTTGAAATGAGGAAAAAAGTGTGATGACTCAAGAAGTTGGTTTTGCTTTCATTAAAAAAATGGCAGGGCGTTTATCAAAACTCATTTCTTACATCTTTGGGTCTAATGACTGACAGGATCAACATCATCATCAGCCCTGACGTTCGTTAGTGCCGTGATGGTCAATTACTGCTGATGGCTTCACACCTTTAATGAAACGAGTCATTAAACATGGGCGAGTCTGAGGTCAGCAGAGGTCAGCAGAGAGGTCAAAGTTCAGTACTTCCTGCTTGTCAAACTGAAGTTGTAGGTTTGGGACACGTGGCATTGCTCTGTGCGGTTTTGGGGAGGTAAAACATCTGATCAACAGTCTGATAGAGGTGTAATGTTGCAGTTTGAGTCAACTCTGCATTAGTTCCTATATTCTGAACAACATTACTTCACACAGCTATAGAAAAAACAAGAAACAGTGGACCAAAACACTAAACACTATGAGGCAAATAGATACTAACTTTATATAGTCTAGGGGTTGGAAAGCAGCTCTGATAGCTCATGTAACATGCTTAAACTTGTTGAACAGTGCGAATTCTTTTGCATCCCATGATATGTGTTTATATACCACTTTGCATTTAATCAATAGTTATTATTAGTCTGTGGCTCTCTTCCACAGTGTGACTTTGGTCTTCTGACCCCCAACCAGTAGTGGCAGATGGCTGCAGCTCTACCAGAGGTTACTTCCTGTTAAAAGAGTTTCTCCTTCCCAAGTGCTTGCCCAAAAGGCATCATTTGATTGTTGAGGTTTTCTCTGTATTGTTGTAAGGTCCCACCTTACAATATAATTGTTGTGATTTGGTGCTGTATAAATAAAACTGCTTTGAATTGAAAATTTAGTCCTTATTCTTGACATGTAACCCTTCCAAAAGTACCAGACAGACAAGCAGTGGCACTGGATTCGACGCTAACACCAGGTGAACTCCAGGAAGATAAGCAGTGTTGGGGAGTAACAGAATACATGTACCTGCATTACGTATTTAAAATACAAATATGAGTAACTGTATTCCGTTGCAGTTTCTGTGTAAAAAGGTGGTATTCAGAATACCGTTACTTTGTTGAAATCAAGGGATTACACGTGAGTCTTTTCCTGTTTCATATGTTAGGCTATGCCCTCTCTATTTTTGGTAATTCCACGCCGGTGGAAACCCAAACAAAACACGTGTTCAGACGCTCTAATGCCTGTCTCAATCTCGCAGCCCATGTCACCTCGATTTGAAATGTTTTTAAAAATTAATGTTCAAAAAATTATTTAATATGAAGGCAATAGGCAGAGTGTTACAGGCATAGCCAGGGCTGGACTGGGACAAAAAATGGGCCTGGGCATTATGACTAGAGACCGGCCCACCTGGTATTATAGGAAAAGCCATAAAGCCTTTGAATGAAAACAAACGCTGTTGTGACAGTGACAGTGTACACTGTTTTGTTGGTATATGTATGATTTCTATACGTTGTACATCAGATAAAAACTTTGGTGTACGATGTCATAAGTCACTGGACACTGTGAACATCCACGGTCACCACTTCATGCATAATGGACCTTCCATGTGTATGGACATGTGCAGGTATATATGAATGTATAGTATACATACACCGTAAAAAAAAAAAATCCTAAAAAAACAGTAATATTCCGGCAGCTGGGCACCAAAATAATACCAGAAAATAACAGAAAATAACTTTCCCATGAAAATACGGTTATTTTCAGTAATGACAATACAGTTTGTTGTCCTAATTTTACATGGGATTTTGCCTTTTTCAAGTGCTTTTAAACATTAAATTAGGAACAATTTAATGTGATGTTGGCCTATAGGAAAACCTGGACATTTTCATCCATCTTGAAAATCCCCCTGGACGCCCCGGACAGAACGTGAAAAGTGGACATGTCCAGAGAAAGGAGGACGGTTGGTCACCCTAGCATAGCCCTAAAGAATGTAGCCTCATGGGCAGTGTAGCCCAGTTGTAAGTAAGCTATTAAGACTCGACTGTACACTTTTCTTGTGTTTTCCACCGAAACAATAAGCTCCGTTGGAGCAGCCTTTCAACGCCTCTCTTTGTCTCTCGCTAGCAAAAGTTGACCCACACAACAAAGTAAAGCTAGTTTTCGGCTACGAACCCAACACGGAACCCGACGTATTAGCCAGAGGTCCCTTTACTACGGTTCAGAGCTGCGAACCTGCTTTCTATACGAGATCGCTGCAAAAAGTGCAGCCTTACCTAATGTCCACCCTACTGTTACTAATTTTATATTAAGATTTAAAAATCTAGTTGGTATTGGTATGGCGAGTAACCTTCAGTAATAGTAAAAAAAAAAAAATCACACAGCAATTGTACATTCATGTAGTTGTACAAAGCATGATAATATATTAAGTAATCCAAAGTATTCAGAATACGTTACTCTCATTGAGTAACGTAACAGAATACGTTACAAAATACATTTTGGGGCATGTATTCTGTAATCTGTAGTGGAATACATTTTAATAGTAACCTTCTCAACACTGCTAATAAGTGTGCCCAATATTAAGGCTCCAGGTCCAGATGAAGTTCCAGCAGAATTCTGAACAATTGTGGCACCAGTATTCCACAGAACATCGCAGGAAATCAAGGAAACTGGCAGACTACCACCAAATATGAATTCTGTCAACATTAGTCTCCTGCTAAAACCAGGCAAAGACCCTGTATTTCCCTCAAGCTATCATCCAATATCCCTTAGTAAAATAATCTGCAAAGCTCTCTCAAAGAGATTAAAGAAGATAACTCCCCTCACTGTAAAAAAAAAAAGTAATAAAAAAGTATTTTACTGTGTATTTTACAGTTTTGTACAGTTTTTCTAGAATATCATTAAATTTACATAAATAGACTGTGATTTTACATTTCAAATGTAAAATAACATAAAATCACTGTAAATGTAATAAAACATAATTTCCTTGTTTTTTAAATATATTTGTCTGTACATATGCATATTTAGATTGTTTAAATACATTCACAAATGCATCAAAATTTCATAAATATTTGTCCGTTATTTGGAAGATTGAACTGTTAAATTCAAATCAAATCAAATCACTTTTATTGTCACATCACATGTGCAGGTACACTGGTACAGTACATGCGAGTGAAATTCTTGTGTACGAGCTTCACAAGCAACAGAGGTGTGCAAAAATACAATAACATAAAACAAGCAAAATATAAGGATGGCTAAATCTGAGAGTAATAAATATATGTACAATATAAGAGTGTGTGCATTACTGGATGTGTATACTAAATATGTTTTTCTACGTGTGTGTGTGTGTGTGTGTGTGTGTGTGTGTGTGTGTGTGTGTGTGTGTGTGTGTGTGTGTGTATACATATTTTACAAATTAAATAGAGTAAACAATAAATATAATATATAAAATATACAGAGGTTGGCAGTTGGACATGTGCAAAACAAGTGGCATTTATATACAGTATGGAGTGCATAATGTTGAAGTTCCAGTAGTAAGGGTGAGGTGTCTATGAAGTGTTCAGCAGTCTGATGGCCTGGTGGAAAAAGCTGTCTCTCAGTCTGCTGGTTCAGGACCGGATGCTGCAGAACCTCCTTCCTGATGGAAGTAGTCTGAACAGTTTATGGCTGGGGTGACTGGAGTCCTTGATGATCCTTCCCGATTTCCTCAGGCACCGCTTCCTGTAGATGTCCTGGAGGGAGGGAAGTTCACCTCCAATTATCCGTTCAGAGCACCGCACTACTCTCTGGAGAGCTTTGCGGTTGTAAGCGGTGCTGTTGCCATACCAGGTGGTGATGCATCCAGTGAGGATGCTCTCACTGGCACAGCGATAGAAGGTCCTGAGGATGCGGGGGCTCATGCCAAATCTTTTCAGTCCCCTGTGAAAGAAGAGGTGCTGCTGCGCCTTCTTCACTGTTTTGTTTATGTGTACTGACCACGTAAGATCCTCAGCCAGATGTACACCAAGGAAGTGGAAGCTGCTCACTCTCTCCACAGCAGCGCCGTTGATGGTGATGGGGGTGTGTACTTCTCTGCACCTCCGGAAGTCCACTATCAACTCCTTTGTCTTTGCGACGTTGAGGGTGATATGGTTGTCTTGACACCAGTGGGTCAGGGCGCTGACCTCCTTCCTGTAAGCTGTCTCATCACTGTTGGTGATAAGACCCACCACTGTAGTGTCGTCCGCAAACTTCACAATGATGTTGGAGTTGTTAGTGGCCGTGCAGTTGTAGGTGTAGAGTGAGTACAGGAGAGGGCTCAGTACACACCCCTGTGGAGCGCCAGTGTTCAGTGTGATGGGGGATGAGGTGATGCTGCCCAGTCTGACCACTTGGCGTCTGTCAGACAGGAAGCTGAGGTCCCTGTACTCACGTTTGGCTGCTTTGATCACCTTCCGGAGTTGGTAATGTGCATGTTTGTAGTCCGATGTGTTCGCGGAGGCAAAGGCGGTGCTCCGTGCCGCCAGTGCCGTGCGAACATCTCTGTTAATCCAGGGTTTTTGATTTGGGAAGGATTTAACTGTTCTGGATGGGACGACATCTTCCACGCATTTCCTGATGAATCCGCAGACTGAGTCTGTGTACTCATCAATGCCATTAGCAGCCACGTGAAACATTTCCCAGTCCACAAGATCAAAACAGTCCGATTGGTCCGACCAACTGTGCACCGCCCTTAGGGTTGGAGCTTCCTGTTTCAGCTTCTGTACGCATCCCGGAAAGAGGTGTAGCAGTGGTCCACGAGTGTTGAAATGGATGTGTTGGTGTAGTTTTGGTGAAACTTTCTTCAGGTTTCCCTTATTAAAGTCCCCGGTCCTGATAAACGCCGCCTCTGGGTGTGCGGTTTCCTCACTGCTGATCGCGCTGTACAGATCCCTGAGTGCTCGGTCAGTGTCGGCTTGTGGGGGAATGTAAACAGCCGTAATAATCACTGCTGTAAATTCCCTCGGTAGCCAGAATGGCCGGCACTTAATCATCAGGTACTCCAGGTCCGGTGAGCAGAAGGATTTGACCGGGTGCACGTTCGCATAATCACACCAGCTGTTGTTGATCATGAAACACACACCACCGCCTCTGCTTTTCCCAGTAAGATCCTGTGACCTGTCCGCGCGGTGCACAGAGAACCCCGGTAGTTGTATTGCGGAGTCCGGTACCTTATCCGATGGCCAGATTTCTGTGAGGCAGATCACGCAGCAGTCCCGCATCTCTTGCTGGAATGAGATCCGCGCCCGAAGTTCGCACAGCTTGTTCTCCAGAGACTGCACATTAGCCAGTAATAAACTGGGTAACGGTGGTCTGTTAGTGCGCCGTCTCAGTCGAACCAGAACGCCAGATCTTCTCCCTCTGCGTCGGCGTTTGCGGCCTCCAGGGTCAGCGAACAAAGGCGTCTCAGGTGAGATGAATGGGGGGTCTGCAAACGGAGGGTCCGTGTTGCAAAACTTGAACTCTGGAAAGTGATGAGAAAGTCCGTCTTTTATGTCCAGTAAGGTTTGTCGGTCGTACACAAGAAGACATGTGCTACTCGTGAAAAAATAAAGGAAAAGTAAAATTAAACACAAAAAACAGCTGTTGCTTGGGGGAGCTCGCAATGAGGCTGCCATACTCGGCGCCATCTTAGCCAGTTTCAAATGTAATACTATGGAAAAATATATAAAGTGATTCTTATAAACTTTTTTTTACATCAAATAATGTTATTTAGGGCGATCGTGGCTCAAGAGTTGGCAGTTTGTCTTGTAATCGGAAGGTTGCTGGTTCAAGCCCCGGCTCGGACAGTCTCAGTTGTTGTGTCCTTGGGCAAGACACTTCACCTACTGCCTACTGGTGATGTGTCTGTGTGTGCCTGTTTGTCTATGTTTATGTGTCAGGTTGAATCTTAGACTCCACCTCTCTGGGAGCATCTCAGGTTCGGGGGAGATAGATGTGGGGGCCTATCTCCCCCCAACCCACTCCCTGCCAGTTGCCCGATGCTGATGTCCGGTGTCCGGGGCTGGGTACTTGGGTGTGCACCAGCAGAGCCTGCGGGCATGTTGCCGTAGCCCCCTGTGGCTTCTGCACCGTGGCTGCTGGGGGACCCCCAGCATCTGGGATCTTGGGGAGTCTGGGACTCACCTAAGCTTTTTTCTAGGAGGGTGGCATGGCTCCCGTGGTCCTCCCTGGGCTCTTGTGCTCTGTGGGGCCTCTATATCTCTTGGCCCTGGATCTCCTCCATGCCTACTTCATGTTCTGGGGGGCAGGGCTCCCCATACTTACTATTAGATATATGGAGAAACCTTGTGAATAGTGCGCTCATGCACATGGGTATTCACAGATGCACACTATCTTCCTTTGCTGCTGCCTCGAAACATATTGTGCGTCGTCATTCTTTTGTGCTGCTCAGTAAAATTCAATATTTATTATTTACTGTTACTTATGCTTATCTAGGTTGTTGCTGTGGTTTCCCTACTGTGTTGTTCTCTTTTTGCTTGTTTTCTTCTTTTTTGCCAGCAGGTGATCTGGTGGATTTTTAGTGTCTTTTCTCACCCCTTCCCCTCTGTTTTTCTTTCCCTCTCCTTTTCTTGAACTTCTCTTGTCTACATCTTTCTTTCCCCTTCCCCCGGTCATGTCTGTTCTGAATGTAATAACTTAAAAGTTAAAAAACAAACAAAACATTACATTTTTAGAAATATTTGTTGGTGTTTTCTTGGGTGGTTTTTTTTTTGTACTACTTGAACACTAAAGGTGCCCTCCAATGAGATGACAGTGCGAGCAGTGGCCCACAGCTCATTTAAGTTTGAGACTCCTGCTATGTAGCACTCAAAACACTTTATAGAACATGTTTCATTCACCCATTCACACAAGCACTTTTCTCTGTGTCCAAGTTTCTAGCTAACATTAGCACTCCTATGAATACATCAAGAGCAACTCCGGGTTCAGTATCTTGCCCAAGGCATGCAGCCTGGAGCAGCAAGGGATCAAACCACCAGCTTTCTAGTTAGCAGATGTCCTGAACTACCTACTCAGCCACAGCCATCCCAATGGGCCACCCCTTATTGGCTAATGACACATGAGTTCCAATTCTTTATCCACAAAGTCTCCCAGTGAGATCCACTCCTCATTCATGTAAAAAGGGTTGGAAAAAAATGAAAGTTTTGTATCTTAGAAATATAAGAATTTCTTATCGCTTATCAGAGGTTGAACATGTACTGATGGGTTTATCTCTTCTTGCACTTTATTCTGCTCTACTTTGTGATCCAAACTTACTGCTGAACTAAACTATCCCAGAATTCAACTCAGAATTGGTCACAGATAAATGTAATTAATTCAATCGAAGTGCTCAGAGAGTCAGATTCCCTGTAGGACGATTAGACGACTGATTTTTCTTCACAAACTTAAACGTCACATCATGTCTCCAGTATCCATGGCGTGTCTCCAAAACACTTCTACAGATTTTTGTGATGTTTTGACTTCTGGTGCATGTTGGGAATTAGAGAGATCAGCCCCAGTGAAAGTGCAGATGAAAAACGGGCAGAGTTTTCATCCCTAATGCTTTGTTTCATCATCCGTCCATCACGGCCAATGATGAAAGGCCACTCGTTACGCCTCCGGTGAGCGACTGGCACCGTTGGATCTAAATTCCACATCAGACCTCCTCACTGAGACAGACAGCCAGAGGTTATTAGAAGGAGCTCCAGGTTTGAGCACCTCAACACACACACACACATACACCCACACACGCACACACACACAAGTACGCTCACCAGTGCAGCCTGTGATCTATGATTCATGTGCGCTCATTTAAAATTGTGTGAAATATTTAAAGTTGGCTGGTCGGCCTCAGAGGGTCGAATGACTGACCTCTCTGCTCTTATTACTGCATGTAGAGGAGGAGTGGGTGGAGGAGGGGAAACTTTACAGGCAAAAAGGAGAGAAAGATAATAACATGGAAGTAAAGAAATGGACTGGATGCACAAATGAAGAAATAGACTGATATTAACTTCATGATAGATTTGCCATTCTTGGTTATTCAGTCTTCATCTTTCGATTAACTGCTTTATGTTTGAAAAAATACAAACGCTGTGGTAGAGCCGATTTTCAGTCTTCCCTTTTTGTCATTTTTCAATGAAGCTTTTCATGGGTGTCACTGAAAATGGCTGGTAAGCGTGGTATATCCAAGTCTTTTTGCAATGCAATGATCTGCTTCTGATTCATTGCCGATGTTACTTCAAGTTCTTTGAAATTGTAATCACAAAAATCTGTTGGCAGTGAGTTAATTGCCATGCTTAAACATTAAGCAGCTACTAATCAGGTGCTTTGGAGATTGTATTGCATGGTGGATTACAGTTGACAGTAGTTTTCTGTGTTCAGGATTCCACTAATTTTTAAAAGATTCTAAACTCCACCAGGTGAAATAAAGCCCCAGCCCATGACCGAGTCTTCACCATGTTTTACAGATAGCTGTAGAAGACACACAGTTGTACCTCTTTCTTGACCTCCTCCAGGCACATAGTATTGACAGCAACTTGAACCAAAAATTTCATATTTGAATTCAGTGCCTGTGCCTGGAGAACTATTGCTCAAGACTACTTTAAAAAAAGACAAACGCCGTCTCTTTCCACACAAAATATAGAGAAATTATGGGTGTCTAGAGACTTCTGCACAGTAGTGTGCATCCATAGTATAGTCTCAACTACCGTATCTTTCAGACCATAAGGCGCACAGGGTTATAAGGTGCACTGTCGATGAATGGGTCTGTTTTCATACATAAGGTACATAAAGTGAAACAAAACAGTCAAATAAGTCCAACTTTACTTCTTGCTTCCTCCACTTCCGTAACATTGATTCATTAATGTTGAATTCTCTCGCAGCTGCTCTATTGCCATGTTGTTGCAGTATATTAATGACTAACCTCATATTGTGGATGGATTATCTCAGTTGTTCTCCTGACTAAAGTTTGGTCCGTTTACAGCATCCTGCCATGCGATTGCATTTGTCCCAAACCATCAGAATCCCTCACGTTAACTTTTATTGAGTGGAAAAAAGTTAGCGTTCATCCTCCAGCTTCACTATGTTTATGTTTTGCTTGTGTCGCTAGCGATCACATAGCAGATCATTATATACCAGCTAGTCCAACTTCAGTAACCCTACAAATGTCACAGCTGTTTAGTTTTCTGTCTTCATTTATGTTGGAAGAGACAGCTGAGCTGTACTTTTTAATTTTTTCAGAAATCTCTCAGTCAGAACATGGTATATCATGTTTAGGTGGAAAGTAGCGAGCTAACTTCCTGCTAACTTGTAACTCCATTAATTTAATAAATTCTGTTTTTATGGATACCTGGATGTTAAACTTAATTGTTACACCTGCTAAAGCAGCAACGCTGATCATTTTATTAAAGATGAAAGAATTTAGACAGTTTTTACCTCTCAGTGATGCCAGAGTGTTCGTTTGACTTTGGGACCTGAAGGGACGGAGTTTTGGACCCAATTCTACAACTGAATTAGATATCAGGACATATTAAATCTTACACTAGGTCTCAAAATTAGATAAATACAACCTGAATACCAGCACATGACATATTACACCATGTCAGTATTTATTTATCAAAAACAATTAGAGAGACTTTGGAGAGTAAGGAGCAGCCAGGTGCTGCTAATGCATTTGATTAGCTGATCATCAGCAGGTGTGAGCTCCTCTATAAAGGCAAAGGTTTTGGCAGTTTGCTAGTCCGGAACGCTCAAGTGTGTGTTAACATTATCTCAAGGATGATCTTAGAAAAGCAACTGTTGCTATCCATCAATTTTGCAAGGGTTATAAGGCCATGTCCAAACAGTATGAAGGCCATCATTTTACAGTGAGAAAGTCTATTTAAAAGTGTGAAACAAGTTGTTGCTTAACCCTTGGAAAATTCATCACAAGGTCAGACTGTGCAATGCAAAGAAAAATTGCACAAAAAAAACAAACAAAACGGGATTGAAGCACAGTGGTGGAGGGGTAATGATTTAGGTACTCACCAGTCATTGAGTTGACCATGAACTCCTCCATATATCAAAGTATTCTAAATGTGAGACTATCTGTCTGACATCTAAAGCCTGACAAAAATTGAGTCATGCAATAGGAGAATCACTAGCAAAATTACAATGGCTGGAAATACTTTGTGACTGAGCCTTTTTGCAATGGCTCAGTCAAAGCCAAAAACTCAACCTCATTGAAATGCTATGATGGGACCATAAGAGAGCTGCTCATAAACAATTGCCTCTGTAACCCTCAGTGAATTGAAGTAATGTTACAAATAAAAGTTGACCAAAACGGCTCTACAATAATGTGAGGTAATCATAAAGTCATCCAAAAAATGATTATTTCAATTTACTGCTAGTAATGATTGTTTTGCAAGCTACTGATTCATAGAACGTACTTAGTGTTAGTATTAGTGTAGAAACAGCCTAGTTAATTGTGATGGTGCCGTTTTTTTTTTTTTTTTATTATGTTGCTCTTTGTTGTTTGCTTTCTCTTCTGTTTTTTTTTCTCCATACAGGTGATCCAGGTGTTTTGTTTTGTTTTTTGTTTGTTTTTTTTTTGTTTTCCCTCTCCCCTTTGGTTTTCTTTCTCTCCCTCTCTTTCTTTCATTCTTTCTCCCTGTCCTATCCCCCAGTCATGTCTGTCCCGTTTGTAGCAACTGAAAATAAAATAAATTCATAATTATAATAAAGGTCAATCAAATGGACCAATATGGCAAGGCCATGATGATCCACTTGGTAAAATAAATCCGCTTGGCATCTTTCTTGGCCTTAAGACAACAATTCTGATGGCTAAAGATCCAAACGGGACACAAAAAAAAAAAAAAAAAAAAAAAAGAAACAGCCTGTTTTTCTACAGGCTGTTCCTAGACTTTTGGCTTAATCTCTGTTTCAGCAACCACACTGAAATACATTATATTGTCAAAATAGTGTATTAGGTTGTTTTTCATCTGAAGTTACTTCGTTCTTTTTCTTTAGGCGTTGTCACAACAGATCATCTCCTTCCATCTCACCCTATCCCAGCATCCCCTACTGTCACATCAACCGCCTCTGCATGCCCTCCTTAACAACATCTATGAATCTTCCTTGCCATCCGGGAAAGACAGCAACTTGGTCACAAAGTGGTAGTAAAATCACAGAGGGGGGTCAGCGGATGGTGATGTGCATAGAGGTCCCAAACCTTCTGCAGACTCAGACTTCAGATAAGCTCAAGAACACGCAGTGGTATTGCTGGACTCTTGAGCAGTGGAGATGTGTTGTCTGGAGCGACAAATCATGCTTCTCCGTTTGGCAATCTGATGGGTGACTGGGTTTGGCTGTTGCAAGGAGAACTGTACTTGTCTAACTGAAGTGTAAAGTTTTATAGAGGGAGCATGATGGTGTGGGGTTGTTGTTCAGGAGTTGGGCTCGACCCCTTAGTTCCAGTGAAAGAAAGTCTTAATGATGCAACATACCAAGATATTTTGGACAATTTCATGCTGGCAACTTTGTGGGAACAGTTTGAAGATGGCCCCTTCCTGTTTCAACATGACTGCGCACCAGTGAACAAACCAAGTTTCATAAAGACATGGATGAGTGAGTTTGATATGGAAGAAACTGACTAGCCTGACCTCAACACCTTTGGGATGAATTAGAGCAGAAACAGCAAACCAGGCCTTTTCATCCACTACGAGTGTCTGACCTCACAAATGCTCTTCTGGATCCTAAACCTCGTGGGAAGTCTTCGCAGTCTTCGAAGTGTTGGTGAGTCAACATCACATTAAACCCTATGGGATGTCAATCAAGTTCATATGTGTGTGAAGGCAGACGAGTGAATACTTTTGGCAATATAGTGTAAATTTAGAACCTGCGAAGGACCAGATCTTTTTTGTTTATTATCTCTGAATGCATAAAATGTTGTAATTTAATAAAGTCCATCCATGTATCTGTAAAATACTTAACTGAGCTCAGACATTTTCATAAAGCTCAGATACTTTCTGACAAGAAACGAAAAAACCAACAGCTAAGGAAGAGCAAGAAAAGAAAGACGAAAGAAGAGAAAACCTGGCAGCCTGAGATGTAACATTATCCAGTATTCTGGCGAGAGGCGGGATGGCTGAATGTGTCAAACAGAAGAAATGATGCAATCTGGTAACAAATTTGAGAGAAAATTTTATTATGAATATGGCACCTGTAAGATGGTCAAAACCGGGTTACAGAAAGACAACCATGTATATGACATGTTCCTCTGAACGGATGAGAACCTAGCAAACTTATAAAAGAACAACTGCTATAAAAATGAAGTATGTACATTTTCGGATTTGCAGCATTATTCATGGTAAATGAACTCAAAAAGATGTCTTTCAAAAATAATAATAAAAAAATAAGCCAGGCACTCAAAGTTAGCATCAGTTAGTCATGAGTTCCCCCCACTCTTCTGAGAGGGGGAAAAAAATAGAAATGTACCATAGTTTTCTCTTTTTTAATATTTTAATTTGTTTGTATTTAGAATTTTATAACACTGTTAACATTGATAATAAGAGATTCCCTCTCTCCCGTATTTCAGCTACTTGGCACCAAGTTCCTCATAAAAGAATCTGTATAATTGTACAAGAAATAGTTAAAAACACAGACACAGTTTTTTCACAGGTAAATGAAGTGATTTTTCAATATTTGTATTTCTTAAACACTATGTATTTTTGACAGCAGATGTGATTAAGGTTTTTAAGTTTTTAAAATCACCAGCAAAGTTTTCATTCTTCGACATAAAACACAGAAAAAACATTGAAACAGCTTGGACTGGCTGTTTGGTTTTTTGTTACATGTGGGTGTATTTCCTGGTTTTCGTCTGAGTTATGTATTCCCCCACCCACCCCGCACCACTATCAACACCCACCGCTGTCATCACCACCTACACTATATCTCGTGCCCGATTCTTTACCAAACGGGGCAGCAGCGTCATTCACCTATGCCCCATCCCCCCACTTTTCATGCAAAACTGCCAAAAGGTAGAAAATGCTAAAATCTAGAGGAGCAGCAAAATGCTCCCAAAATGACAAATTTAACATTCAACCACAAACAACCCGACAATAAACTGGCAGGTCGGGTGGCCCAAACCACATTCCTCTTACTTGAGCGCAAAAAAAAAATAAGCACATTGTTCAATTTCTTAACCTGGATTTGTTTCGTTGTTGTACACATTAGTTGCAGTAACAAGACATCGATTCTTCACAGACAGCACACAACCTACAGATTGGTTTTCCTGATGTGAAGGGGTGATGAGAGGCCCGGGTCGGTTTGATAACAGACTGGGCTCGACAGACTTTGAAAACAGAAGAAGAAGAAAAAAGAAACTGCTCAACTGAAAATAAAAACAAACAGAACAACAAAAAACGAGGGTTCGACTATGAGAAATGCATCGGACAAACTTACTAAACATGCAGTTCAGTTTTCCAAAACACCTATAAAAATAGATTTATAGTGCGAAATATTTTTTTCTTCTTTTAGTTATTTTAGAAATCTTTAAAATCATTTTTTATTACGTGTCCTGAAAGACTACCGTGATTTTTTTTTCTTCCCCCATGAACCACTTGTTTAACTTTGTTTGTCCCGTGAGAGAAGTTTGCGCAGGAAGTCAACAAGTTTTGGTGGGAACCAATGAAATACACCCAATGCACACAAGAAGCCCAAAGGGATCCTGGGAAAAGGTTTCACAGCTGAGGCATTTGTCTGGGTCATAAATCTACAGCTAAAATCTTACTTTAGGCTTTTCTTTGTCATAATTTGTTTCTAATATACTGTAAATATTTATTAGTTATCTAATAATAGCAGGAAACTTTGATTCCCAGAATTCCTTAGTGGCAAAAACATGGCTCCATAAACCTTTGAGCTAGTTAGAGAATCTTTTCATCTCTGAGAGAAAAGACAGTGAGATAAAGAGGTTTGTATAAGACTACACAACAGCAAAAAGCAATAGCAGAGAGAAAGATAGAGAAGGATTAGAAAACAAGATCAAAAGGTTTTACAAAGACAAAAAGGAAGCAGCGAAAGAAAAGGTGGACTCTGCAAACTTTTTTTTTTTTTTTGCTTTTTGCAAAGGCCACCGAACACGAAATTCCACGAACCTCCACTGGTTTCACTAAGACTGCTGATAGAGGGAGAAGGACAAAGAGAAGGAGTAAGAGAGACAAGGAGCTGTTGTTTTTTGGGGGGGATGTCAATCATCCCATAGACTCCACCTCCTTTTCCCTCTAGCCCCTCCCCTCTCCTTTCCCCCACACTAGAGATAGAGCACAGAGAAGACAAAGGACAAAAACAGCTACAGTAGCTCAGTATATACTGCATATAGTCAACACACACAGAGAGAGAAGTCGCCATGAAAGACTTTTTGACAGCCAGTGACACTAAACACATTGGTAACACATTTTTACGTCTTAATCACACTGGGTAATAAGGATGGCAGGATGGCAAAAACGGGGCTGTCAGCTTTAAAAAGATGGATGGTGTGACAGTTTTTATACTGTTTTAATTATTACTTATCCTCTTTTTTCTCTTATTACCAAAAAAGTAGAAGAAATAAAAACACAAATGAACAAGAATCACAGTGCTTTTCAAACACTAAACTTGTGAGATTAAGCAATTCTTTTTTTTCTCTTTTTTGGCAACGTAGACTCGGGGAAGAAAAGAACACGAAACACAAGAACAATGACAAAGACAACATTGTTTAAAGGAATGTGATTTTTTTCTTCCTCAAAAAAAAAAAAAACGCATATTCATTTTTTTCTTATAGTTATTAGATTGATTGTTTGATAGATTGATTGAAAATGCATGTCTTTATTACAATCTCCTTATTGATATGTGGTTTTTAATCACAGGGTCCGGCGATGAGATGGAAGAGAGTGGATTTTTTTTTTTTAGGAAAATCTTGCGGAGGTGGTTCTGGTTAAGGAAGAAGAAGGGGAGGAGAGGGGGGGGGGGGGGGGAGCAAGGAATAAAGTAACTGCATAACAAAACAGTGATTAAACAAGAACCGGTCAAGGTTGTCAACATTCATTTCTTAAGTTAGTGCTGCTAGCTAATTAGACTCAGTCTCACTGAGCATTTAATGTGATTAAGTTAAAAAAAATACATACAAATAAAAACAACACTGTACAGCCTAAAATTCAACCAATCAACTCCATGTTGCGCTGCCCCTTGTGGCCCAATCAGAATGGAGAGGGACATGTAGGTGAAACATGGAGATAATGTTGCTGATTTACAGGTTTTTCCTGTGTTTCTGACTTTCCTGAAGGTCAGAAAAACAAACAAACAAACAAACAAAAACAAACTTTAAAATCTTTCCCCCCTCTAAAAAATAAAAAAATGATATCAGTCTATCAACGAGCTGTGGGTTTGTTTACAGTACCCACATCAGCCAGCTGAATCAGGGTTACTGGACGGTCGGTAGCACCACAAATCTGTAGAATTGACAGGAAGAAATGTGGACAGAAACATGAAAGGTCAGGCAGACAGCGTGAAAGATAAGAGAGAGAGCGACAGATTGAGATGGGAAGAGATGTAGAGGAGGCTATGTTTGGTGCGAGACCTGTAGGTAAACTCCTGGGATAAAAGAGGAAGTAGTAACATTCGATAATTCACAGGTCATTACCCGGCTGAAATAGCTTTTTTTTGTTTTTCTTTTTAATGCTTGATTCGTAAGTGAAATCTGAGCTAGAATATTTTATATATATAAAAAAAAGGATAAAAGTAAAAGAAAAAAACAGCATTAATTCACTAAACTATTCCCTCAATTGAGAAACTTTCTCAAAAAACCTTTTTTCAAAAGATTATCTCTGAGACCTTTGTGGGGCGCAAGAGAGCACCGTCCTCTCGGTTTAAAAACGTTCTTTTCAAGCCTTGATCACATCAAGATACATAAGAAGGAACGCCACATAGAGTTCTCTGTCTGTTACAAATCCCTGTACCGTCCTCCTTTAAATACACACAATCCACATCTTTATAAAGATGCAACAGAAACAAGTCAAATAATAAAAATTATCCCCATCAGGCTCCAACTGAGTCCTTAGGCAATATGAATTCTCTGTAGGCAAAAAAGGGGTTCTTTACAATAAAGAATAGTCTGGTTTTTGTTTGTTCAAGAGAAAAGAGTTGCTGATCGCAAGAAACGGGAGCAAAGCGAGAGACTGAGAGAGGAGAAGAGGATGAGGAGGAGAGAGAAAACAGATAGAAAAGGGGGACAAGTTTGAGGGTCACGTCTGTTACGCAAGCTCAGTTTCTGAGATTCAAAGTGCTAGAGTACATCTGTCATCCTTCCCTTTCCTTTCTCTTCTCTCGGAAACACAGTGCTAAACCGTGTTGATAAAACAAGTAAATAGTCTTTCATTTTTATTTACTAGTGAGCAGTCTTTGACACAGTTGTTGATTCCGAAAACACAGTAATGCGGTCTTGGATACTTTCTGCTAATCCTCCTTCCTCTCCAGTGTTGTCTGCGTGGTATGGATCCCGTTGCTGTACACTGGGAATGGTAGCGTTGAGAACAGTCCCTCTGCTGTGGTGAAAACATTGGCTGTTGTTGGCATCTGACCTCCAAGGGCACCGTTCCCACCTGTGGCAGTAGGAGATCCGACAAAGGGGCCAGCAGCTGCCGCAGCAGACATGTTGAGCCTGTGGACATGATGGTAGAGCATCTCCATGGGTGTCTTAGGGTCCAGGCCGAACCCTGAGCCGTCAACAAAGTTCATGGCAGCATTAGGGAGGAGGTTGCCTTGTGCCATAGCCAGAGTTACGTCCGCTGGCGCATACCTGATGGTCCCAGTGGTGTAGACCCGTGGAGCTGTCGTGCTGGTGGAGGCCAGAGTACCTGTGACTCTGTGGACCAGCGGAAGCACCACGTTACCAGCTTGCAGGCGCTGAAGTGCTTCAAGGTCCCCAGAGTACAGTAGTGAAGAAGAAGAGGTTGAGGAGGATGAAGAAGAAGATGAGGAAGAAGAGGTGGTGGGAGTGCCTTGTTGCTTGTCCCGTGGGGATGCAGAAAGGGGAGGAGATAGGGGGTCGGCAGAGGAGGCGCTGGAAGGAGGAGCTAAGCTTACAGCGCTGGAGGCAGAGGATGGGGCTGAGCTTCCATTGTAAGGGGGTTTCCTCACTCCTCCTGCTCCTCCCTCAGTTCCAGGAGGGGTGAGGACAGAGTCAGGAATGGCTACCTGGAGAGATCCTCCCTGTGGTGAGGGGAAGGTCTCATGGCTCCCTGGAGCAGATGGCTTGGAGGTCATGCTGTATGGAGACTCGTTTCTGGAAATTTCCCTGTTGGGAGGGTAGTTCCAGATGCTGCTGTCATTGTCAAAGTTTATTGGTTCTGCCATCTCTGTCTTAATCTTCAGAACTGAGGATGCTGCATTTGCACTGTTTGGGGAGCCAGATGAGGCTAAGAGATGGGTGGAGGTTGCGGTTGTGGCTTGGGAGGGGTCGACTAGCGGAGTGGTATCGCCTATTGCTATGGGACTGGGTGTAGTTGAAGACAGACGAAGCCTCCTGCTTCGTGAGCCATCCCATTTCTGCACTTTCCTCCTCTTTCGCCTTTTCTGCAGCTTGCTACCAGCATTGACACTGTCACAATCTTGCACGCACCCATTGTCATCCTCGTCATCTTCTTCATCCTCCTCTTCTTCTTCTCCTTCCTCTTCTGATGAAGACGTTTGGGAGCTACGCAGCTGTACGTCTTCCCCTTCTCCGTAGTGCTCTACTTTAATATGAAGCCCACCTAGGTTACCCAGTCCACCGATGGCACCCAGACTCCCTAATCCTCCAAGCCCTGCTAACCTTCCCAACCTGCCTCCACCTCCCCCTCCCCCTCCTCTGCCAGCCTCTTCTTGCTCCTCACCCTCTCCATCTGAAGGTTCCAGACTGTCATCACTGTCCTGGCTCTCAGGGTTACTTGAGCTATCTCCTTCTTCTTGGCGCTTCATTTCTTGTTCAGATGAACAGTGTGACTGGCCGGGTTGCTGCTGACGTTTGCTGTCTGTCTCTGGGTCCTCACTGTGTTCTGTTTGGTGGCCGGGCTTCTCCTCTGCCTTGGTGTTCTCGTTGTCTGTCGAAAAAAAAAAATTTGTTTATAATGCAGAAAAAGAAGATTCCAGTTACAGTCGAAACCATTCTAGACATAAGTAGATTCTTAATATTTGGCAGTATGATATCTTCCCAGAGCAGCAACAAGACACTGCATGAACACATAAAATTGATGATGTAGTCAAACACAGCATGAAGGGAAGAGCTTTTGCAGGAATGGGTTGCAAAGTGATTTGCAAATGCAGCCAGTGCTGCTGAAGGGAACTGTGGCAGATCCTGACTTCATAACCTGCTTGAACTAATGCTGTGCACCATAGTTTCAACCATTAATTTACTTGTTAATTACAGTCCATTAACCATCTGAACCATGTGAACTCACATTCATGATATAGAGGTGTGGCTTTAGTAATGGAAAAGAAAATCATTAGATTTGTTAATTGCTTTGATATGGAGTGAATCAAAAACTTTGATGCACTGACATAAAAATTATGCTCCAATGTTGTGGAAAAATTTATCCTGATGTTGTAACAGTGAAGAGTTTCCCTAAAAAAACCAATAAGATTTATACTCTTGGAAACACAAGTGTCTTGGCACTCCATCCAGTGAGTGTGTCAGACTGACTTGCCAACACTGCCATTGAATACCTGCGTAATTCTGCATGCCCCCTTACATTTTTCAGGACAGGTATTCCATGTGTTGTTTTCTGGATGCACTGATGTGTGCTCAGTATCCGTAGCTGCTTCTGTTCAGGCATGTTGGCTCTGTCTAACCCATTACACACACAACACATACACACTTTAAACTCTGCCAGCACACACATAGGCCAGGCCAGCGGCTGCCCAGCTGGCAGAGCTAAGACTCCCTAATGGCATCCGAAATGTCGACTCAATTGCTTTGTCTGGGGGAAACCTTGTATCTCCATTAAGTGTGCTTTCCAAGCAAAACAGATGTATTCCAAGCCTGAAAATTAAAAATGGACCGGTAGTCTTAAAGGTTCCTCCCAACCAGGGAGGTTCAATATAAATGAAATATCATTTCACAATAAAATGGAGTCAAGTATTTTCATAGACCATGAGATCACATGAAGAAGACATTTCAACAACTACACTGTGAAATACACTATATTGACAAAAGTATTCACTTGTCTGCCTTCACACACAAAACTTGAGTGACATCCCATTCTTAATCCACGGGGTTTAGCTATAACAGCTACAGCTCTTCTGAGAATATATTGTATAGCACACTTTGAGTGTGCGGGTAGTGTAGAAAAGCACTGTATAAGAACCACATATACCATTTTACCAAGGCTTTTCACAAGGTTTAGGAGCGTCTTTATGGGAATTTTGGACCATTCTTCCAGAAGTGCTTTTGTAAGGTAAGACACTCATATTGGAGAAGAAGACCTGGCTCACAGTCTCTGCTCTAATTCATCTGAAAGGTGTTCTATTGGGTTGAGGTCAGAACTTTGTGCAGGCCATGTCTTTATGGACCTTGCTTTGTGCACTGGTGTGCAGTCCTGTTGGAACTGGAAGGGTACATCCCCAAACTGTTCCCATAAAGTTGGCAGTATGAAATTGTTCAAAAAGTCTTGCTCAGCCGATAAGAGTTCTTTTCACAGAAGCTCTTAACTCAGAAAGTTGGTAATATTCTGTAATTTACTGAGCTCCTCTGAGTGGCCCATTCTTTCACAAATGTTTGTGGAAGCAGTCTGCATGCCTAGGTGATTGATTTTACGTGGTCATGGAAGTGACTGGATCGCCTGAACTCAGTCATTTGAATGGGTGAGTGAATACTTTTGGCAGTATGCGTATCTGATACCCAATCTTTGGATAGTGCTATCAGGTCGAGGACATCTTGAATTATGCTGCTCATTTTCTTATTTAATTCTGACTGGTTTCTCTGTAAATGCATCTGACAAGGCTAGTTAATACACAACACTGCTGCTCTTCTGTCCCAGTGTCGTTGGCAACGACACTGAGCATGCATTTTTACATTACTTCAATTTTTTATTTATCTTATTTGTGAATCAGGAGGTATTTGATGGGAAGGATTTTCAGCTGCGGATTAATCCATATTGTTGTAATAATTCACAGTAGTAACGTAGGCTAAGTAAAACTTATTAGATTATGGTATGCCAATTTTGCATGTGACAGACAATCTGCTGTATTCTGCCCCACAAAAAAAAAAAGGGGGGGGGGGAGGGGGGTAAAGATAACTTTGTTTGCCATTTTAGACATCTTTATTCATAGGCTCTCCTTCTGTACATACATTGCATCTTAAGAGAACAAATGTCAAAGAGCAGATATCTCATTTTAAAATATGTCAAACTGGGGCATCGCAGGCCTGTTGGAGCTGAAGCTGGACACTTCCTGCAGCAGCTGGCGTCAGTTTACAGCCAACAGTGTGCCAGAACCACTCTCCTCCAGCAAGAATAACAGCTGGCACTGATTCCCATCATGCCAGCACAGGCTGGTGGACTTGATAATATTACGCTCAAGGTGGAGGCCCAGGCTTGCTTTAAATTCAGCTGTAATGACACTGCTTTGAGCTTTGTCTCCTTCACTATTATCTGCTGCTTAAAATGCTGGTGACACAAGGTGAATAAAATCCTTGTTTTCTGTTTCTAGATCTGAATTCAGATATCAGTGTTTTCAAGATCTCAGGTTATCACCTGTGAGGCATCCTTGTGTATCTAGTAAATTGATTCTGATGAATTTGTTTAATCTAGTGAACAGTTTCCAAAACATTTAACAGAAAGTTTTGGCTTCTCCATCAATCTATTACCTCCCGCTTATCCAATTCGGGGTTCTAGTTTTGATTTTCAAATTCAAAATTTAGAATTAATACCTCTTAAGCACCAGATGCCATCGGGCATTTTGGTTTATTAAAAACACTATACAGTCATGTTTTTTTAATGCCGATTCGAGGTCTAAAACAATTTATTTATATAGCACCAAATTACAACAACAGCCCCAACATATTATTGCAGGGTCTTTACCTCATCAGTCAAGCCTAAAATGGTTAAAATGGTAGTTGTCATTCTCGTACGTCAGGTGCTTCGCAATATCATAAACTAGGAGAGCCCCGACTGCGCCCCGATAATACGCTGAGGTGATGGCTCTGTAGCGCTCCTGCCCAGCTGTGTCCCAGATTTGAGCTTTTATCGTCTTGCCGTCCACCTGAATGCTGCGGGTTGCAAACTCCACCCCGATGGTGCTCTTGCTCTCCAAGTTGAACTCATTTCTTGTGAAACGGGACAGCAGATTACTCTTCCCCACTCCAGAGTCTCCAATTAGTACAACTTTGAACAGGTAGTCGTATTCATCGTCTCGGGCTCCCGCTGGTTGAAGGAGCTGAGGGACCACGCTGACAACAACATCGTCATCATGCTGGTTGGAAACAAGAGCGACCTTCGACATCTCAGGGCCGTGCCCACTGATGAGGCCCGAGCATTTGCAGAAAAGAACACTATTTCATTTATTGAAACTTCAGCCTTGGACTCCACTAACGTAGAAGAAGCATTCAAGAGCATTCTCACAGAAATCTACCGTATCGTATCTCAGAAGCAAATATCAGACAGATCTGCACACGAAGATTCTCCAGGCAACAATGTAGTGGACATAAGTGTCCCCCCAACCATGGATGGGCAGAGGGGCAACAAACTCCCCTGCTGCCAAAGCCTGTGACCCTCCTTTTTTCTTTTTCTGGTTGACTTTGTGTCAGAGTTTTCTCTTTTCCCTTCTACTGTCAGATGCTGTCATCTTACCCTCATGGGTTCAGAAGTGTTTGACACAGAGACTCTTAGATTTGACATTCCTTTATGCTGTTTTCTTCTTTGTTCGTCTGAGTCCCGTGTCAAAACAACTTGTCTAAAATACGAAAACTGAGAAGAAAGACGATTGTTAAGCTGTTAACTACAATCTCTTTTTAATTCACTAGGTGATGATCCTATTGACCCACTCCTGCTGAAGGAGTGGCGAGGAATCGGTAGGCCTGTTTATGAGTGCTCAGAGGTGTTTTTACTCGGTTCCTTTTCTCAGCCTAATCTGCTATAGTGGAGTCTCATTTTCATGTGGGGTTGACCTGATTCTGCCTGTCTTGCAATGTGGGTGCAGAAGAGGAGATGAGAGGAAGGTTCGTTTGGAGTGCTGATGTGTGGTCTGTCAAGAGTTTCTGGTTGCCTCTTTAATTTTAATTTTCCTCTTTTGTGCTGTGTGCCCACTCTGGCATGAAATTAGCATGAGCTTGGGACCAGACTGGCTATGAATGACTGACTCATTATAGGCAAGCATGAAACACATGACACATTTTTGTTTTTGTGTGTGTGAGTGAATGAATTTTAGTTTAGTACACAAACATACCAAAGGAAACTATCAGAATCAGTTTTGGGGAAGCTCATTTCACCGTGTTCAAGGATGTTATGCTTGCAGGTGATTGCTAAAAGGTCCAGGCTATTTGCAACAAATGTGTAACGGTCCACAGGAGATTCATTGTTATAAGTTGTGGTGTATGATGTCAAACTTTAATTTCAGAATTAGATTGGGGTTTTTTGCACTAGAGTCCAGTTATTTCAGTGGAACCTTATATTTCAGGATGGCATAAAATTTTCATCAGGTAGCATTTTGCTACCTGTAAGGAAAACAATGCTGACAGAAAAGGAAAAATGAAGTTGAAATTGTAACATTTCTGTACCGAATAAGCCATTGCTGTCATTAATCCTAACTGTTGAACAGGAATTGATAAAAGTTTGTAAACTCAGAACATTATCTGTGGAAAACCAATAAATAAATACTCCCCACAAAAAAAAAAAAAAAAAAAAAAAAAAAAAAAAAAATAAAATGGTAGTTGTCAGAGTGGTTGGCTGGAAGTTTTATCAGCTGGTTTGCTCTGACACGATATGAAATGACTAGCCTGAGTTAAAATTTCAAGGAAGTTTCTTACCTCTCTGTATCCAATAAAGAAATACAAGTAGGCAAACCTGAGAGAGAGAAGTCTTTATCCCCTCAGCTGACATATAAGACTGATGAAGTTTGTACTTGTGCGTGTGCAGACAATGTTATACCAAGAATCTGAGAAGCTGAGTGTTGCTTTTTAGGTTTACGGCAAAGCCCTCCTTCATTTTTGGTGTGCCATGTCTGTACAAACAAATGACTCAAGACTGCTGACAAGTGCATTCACTGAACAGAGCTCCCTTTTTCTTAGTCTAATACAATATCTTCTGCTTCCAGATGTTATTCCAGCATTTTGTATCGAGGTCTGTAATCGTGTTTCTTTACTGATCTGTTGCAGCGAATCAATGGGACTACGAAGTTTGGACAGCCTCTGTAGTGGGAACAAAATAAATTTCAAACTAACAGCAGCACTACAGTGTCTGTAGTGTCAAGGGTTTATTTATTATAGTCTCCTGTTTTAGTACTCACTGTCAAATATTGTAATTAAGCTGTTTTATGACCTAAACTACACACAAAGAAAAAGTAGTAGCACAGAATTTATCCCTGAAGAAATGTTATTCATTTAAAAATATTTTCTAGAATTGTTTTTCACACAAAAGAAGATTCCCCTGCCTACAGGACTGAGATGGCATCGCCTAAACCTTTGTGATTTGCAGATCTCCAACGATGAGCAGAATGTGTTATTTCACAGTTTTTTTCCTTTGTGCCATTTTGGTGCATTTCTTGGAGGGTGTTTGTGTATTGTGGCCTTTATTTGAGGCATTTTGCAGGATTTTGTGATGTGTGAAGTTTGGAGGCATTGTGTGATGCTGTGCAGCTGTACCATATTTTGTCATTTTGTCATTTTGTCGCAGTTTGCAACACTGCCAGTGAGCGCCCAGTCCCTGCAGCTGTTGGCATTCAAGACATTTCAGCCTGGCAAAGTCAGCACACTGGCACCAGCTGATAAAATATCTTTGGCTTCTCTTCTTCAAACCATATTTCTTTTTTCTGGTTGTATTTGAACAGGTGCTGTTAAGGAATCATGTAGGTTTTAGAAGCATTTTGTGCAATATTGTAACTATTCTAATATTTATACAATGTAAGAATATGATCTGATTTATATCTTTTTGGTTCACTCTTTTTATTTTACATAGGCTTTGCCATCTAGGAGCTGTTGCGTTTGGGATAAGATCAGTTTTGTCAGAGGCCCTCTAGATCCAACGGAATCCAGAGGAGCAAAAACAAAAAAAAGAAAAGAATACACAAAATATAAATGACGCTGATGCCTATCTCCATTAAAACGTGACTGAATGGACATGATGGTAAGCAGAACTCATACGGCTTTTTAATCTTTGCTCTTCTTCAAACTGTGGCTGAAGAAAATGATGGCAGGACTCAGGCTATGCACTAGAGGCCAGCAGATTACTCCAAATATTGTCAAATATATCAACTATATGTAAAACCTTTTTTTTTTTTTTTAGCAACTATATGTTGCTCCTCTGTTCTCCCTTTTCTACCCACCTGAGTTTTCTTTGGACTCGGACTCAGAGTCTGAAGTTTCAGAGGACTCTGAAGCTTTCTCAGGCAGGTTTGGCAGCTGGGCAATGTCCATGGGTGTGTCTTTATACTCTGGATTACTGCAAAGACACAGAAAATTTGTCAGTGACAGAAGAAACGTTTGTTCATCGATTGCCTTGGTCAAATCTAATGAAAATAAATGTCAGCTATAATCAGGGGTGCACATAAGTTGTCCGCAGGTGCGGTCAAAATAAAAGACACGACGCGAAGAAGTTGCAACGCGCGTTTGCGCACATGAGTCTGTGGTGGCCAGTGCGATCCTCTATGCTGTTGCATGCTGGGGGAGCAGGCTGAGGGTCGCAGATGCCAACAGACTTAATAAACTGATCCGTAAGGCCAGCAATGTTGTGGGGATGGAGCTGGACTCCCTCAAGGTGGTGTCGGAGAGGCGGATGCTGTCCAAGATAAAGACAATGTTGGATAACACCTCCCACCCACTCCATGACATGTTGGTCAGTCACAGGAGCTCGTTCAGTGAGAGACTGAGATTACCGAAAAGCACCACTGAACGACACAGGAAATTATTCCTGCCTGTGGCCATCTCCCTGTACAACGCATCCACTTAACACACTGTTTGCTGCTACAGCTACACATGTTTCTTTTCCAAATATTTATTTATAAGTGACTTATGTATGTATGTATGTATATATATGTATATATTGTACTATTCTTAGTTAGCGTATTGTCTGTCTTGTCTTAATGTTGGTTTAAAATGGAGCACTGTAACAAAAAATAATTTCCCCCAGGGATCAATAAAGTATTCTGATTCTGATTCTGATAAGATTTTCTGGAGGACGACAGATATTTGTTTAGAACTCTTAAAGATGTCGAAGAAGCAAACTCCTTTAAGCAATTACTTTGGTGTTCCTCCACCTCCAAAGAAATGTCAGAAGGAGTCCGAACCGCAAAAGAAGCACGTATTCTCGGAAAAGTGGTTGCTGGAGGTGAGCTGGCTTCAAACAAATGATGAACGCACAGAGATGTGGTGCAGAATGTGCCATGAAAATCCCACTCTAGCGGACAAAAACAGCGCCTTTTATATGGACGCAAACGCACGTTGCAACTTCTTATCTGGTGCGCGTCTTTTATTTTGACAGCGAATGTGCACCTGCGGACCACTTATGTGCCCCCCTGGCTATAATGTATAATTTATAATAACATGGCTCCAATCGTGAATGCATTATAAAGTAAAATGGGGAGGATGCAAATGTTTTTATAAAGTAATGCCTATGTCTGTCTATTCTTTAAAAGTAAAACAAAATAGTCAATGAAAGCTGGCTTTATTAATTTCTGTATGATATTAATCTACAGTACTTTGCACCTCTATGTAAATTAGAAAAAAACTGATGTTGTAATGATGTTTGGCTGAAACTTTGGTCTGGTGAATTTAACTGAAACAGTTCATCACATTCTTCAACCACCAAATCACAGTTGTATTATTTTTCAGCTTACATTATATGATAGGATGGCTACAATTTAGTTTGCATTAGAAATGTGTGCTTTTGCATTGCCAGCTATGCAATTCATTAATTCATTATTATGTCAGGTCAACTGGGATAAGTGATAGATGTCCCCATTTAGGTTTCGTTGGCCGTAGAAAACAGGGACAAGAAAAGGAGTTACACTGGATCACTCTCAAGCAGGAAAAAATAAGAAAATGTGATTTAGTTCATTTCATTGGCTTTGTTTCTTTAATTAATCTGCAGAGGCTCTTGTCCCTGTAAAACTCTCCATTTTCTGGACATCTGCATTTGTTTAAGAGTCTAGTATACATACATCTGGATTCTCTGAGCAGCTTCTCTTTTACTTCTTTTGAATGAGTTTTGATAAACTCTCCTTGACCTCCTAATGTTTCCACAGAGATCAAGGAAAAGCAATAAGAAAAAAGAGGTAGGAGGTAATTTTTTGGACTGTTCCACCATACCATTGTACCACAAGATCATTATCACATTGTCGACCTCTGACCTGAGAACGTAGTTGACCCAGATGATGTTCTTCTCGCTGGCGTTTTTCACATTGATAGCGATGGTGGCACTGGACTGGATCCAGATGTAACCACCATTCTTCTGGATCCACCGGTAATACTTTGTCACACTCTGGCCTTTATTCATCACTGAGACAGAGAAAGAAAGCAAGAAAGGATGTTTGTTATTTCACTGCGTTTTCTCTTTGATGTTGTGTCTTTACAGATAGTTCGTCAGAGGAGAGAACGAAAAGGCAAAAAAAGTGGATAAAGGACAGGGGAGTTTGGATGGGTGGAAGGTGCGAGAGAAACAAAGACTGAGAGGTGTGTGTGTGTGTGTGTGTGTGTGTGTGTGTGTGTGTGTGTGTGTGTGTGTGTGTGTGTGTGTGTGTGTGTGTGTGTGTGTGAGTGAGAGAGAGAGAGAGAGAGAGAGGGAGGGAGGCAGTCATCAGATGTTATGTGACAGCTGGCTCAGAGCTGCTCTGCTGGTGCCGTCATTAATCAGACCAACACACACTGCCAGCCTCTCTTGCTCTCTCCGTATCTGTGTGGGTGTGTGCAGCACTGCCTGTTCATGTATCCATGTGCTTCCCATAGGTTTGAAATAACACACTCAAAGCATGACATCAAGTTTTTATGAAACGTGAATGCTGAAATATCCTATTGCTGTGACATTCTGACAGTACACAATCATGTACTTCTCATCACATACAAGGTCTTGAATAATCAGGCACCATCTTATCTTAATGACCTTATAGCACCATATCACCCAATAAGAGCACTTCATGCTCAGACTGCAGGCTTACTTGTGGTTACAAGGATATTTAAAGGCGCATGCTTTCAAGTCCCTCTTCTGTGGAACCAGCCTCAAGTTTGGATTCAGTAGACAGAGACCCTCTCTACTTTTAAGATTAGGTTTAATACTTTCCTATTTGATAAAACATATAGTTAGAGCTCGATAATGTGACCCTGAATCCACCCTTAGTTATGTTGCAGTAGGTCTAGGCTGCTGGGACTTCCTAAAATGCAGTGAGTGTTTCTTTTTCATTCACTGTTTTCACTCACTTTTTATTTATAAACCACACTGCATTTAATCTTATCTATTATTTATCTCTGTCTCTCTTCTACAGTGTGTCAACCGGTCGTAGCAGATGGTCGTCCCTTTGTTTTTCCTTCCCACTGTCGCCAAAGCGCTTGCTTAAAGGGGTTCACTTTTTTGTTGGAGTTGTCTCGGTTTTCACTGTATTATTGTAGGATCTTTTCCTTACAATATCAATTGTAATTGTTGTGATTTGGTTCTATATAAATAAAATTGAATTGAATGTAAAGCTTACCTTTCTAAAGTTTAGCATGTGGTAAATTAGCAGTGATGAGGAAGACTTCATTCTTTATCTATGACTTTATCAGTCTCTCATGTAATAGCAGAGGAATTCTGGCACACTCTTCTTTAGTTCTTTCCCTTCTTCAGTTGCAGACTTGCAGTCATTTGTTCTATTATGTAGACTTATTCATTCTCTGTATCCACTGAGTTATGGATGGTGGTTTTGTTTTCTTCCACTTCAGAGTTCTCATTTTCCCAGCAATGAATAGGAGTATCCGTAAAATGTACCTCTGGTCTGAGCCATATGTTTCTCTAAAGTCCCAAAAGAAAAAGTAAGAGCCTATAAAGCCAATAAAGAGAATTGGTGATAATGAGTCTCCCTTTCCTCACACCCGTTTCCACCATAAATGAATCAGAACAACAACTGTTAAGCCTAACTTTTGACCTAGGATTTTTATAAAGTGCATTAATCCAAGTAGCAAATATTTCTCCATATCTTATTTCTATCTTATATCTTATTTCTATCAGTGTTTGTTCCAGAAACAGCCAATCAACTTGATTAAATGCTTTCTCAGGATCCAAGCTGAGATATTAACTGTAGATTGAGTATTTTTCTTGTATTACTTTTTTCCTGACAGCCCATAATGAATCCTGTTTGGACCGGTTTTATATACTTCTTTATATAATTTTGAGTTCTATTGGCTTAAATAGATGTTAAAATTTGTAGTCCACACATAAGAGACTTTATGGCTAGTACAGAGTCTTTTCTTTTCATATGTAGGACTGCAATAATTACTTCCAACCACGATTTTGGTGGATCTCCTGAGTTTCCACAGCATTTTAATCCGGCTGAGTTTGGGATTTTTACTGGACGATTGAAAAACCTTGTTTTATTTTGTTTGTTGTAAACTGAATATTCTAGATAAGCACACTGCCAAAACTTCTGATTTTAAAGAGGTCCTCGCACTTGTTGATGATCAGCTAATTAAGTACATATATTATTAGCACTTGGCTGCTACTTATCCTCTTAATTTTATGTAACCAGTAAGGGTGTACTTAAGTTTTTGTGTTGACAACAACAGTCACTTCAAGGTGCTTTATATTGTAAGGTGAAGACCCTCCAATATGGTAAGAAACCCACTAGTAAACATTTGGTGACAGTGGAATTAAAATCTCCCTTTTACCAGGAAGAATCATAATGTCTATCTGCCATAACTGGTTGGAGTAGTGATGAATAAATACACAGAGAGTGAAAAGAAATTCATCATAGGAAGCCTCCTAGCAGTCTAAGGCTAGTGCAGCATGGCTAAGGGTCACCTGGGTATAATTGGCATGGCTGTGTGACTCAGGGCTGTGAACACATGCCTTAACTTTGGCTTTATCATGTCAATCTTTACTTAGTCCTGACTCCTAGTTTTTATATCCAAGGCAAACGCATTCCTGCATTTTATTAAAAAATAAAATGTCAGTATGATTAACTGAACTTAACTGAACTCAACAGAGCAGGGAGAAGGAAAACCCTGATGCTAAAATGCATACATACATACTCACTGTAAATATGTTTTCATTTTTACAGTGAGCATGGTGAGTTCCAGTGTTTTATACACATTTCTACATAGAGATTGGTACACAAAATCTCTCCTGGCCTTTTCTCAGCAGTACGCACACACTGAACAACCATCACACAACGTAACGTAACAATTTTTCAAAATGCAGAATGCTGTCAGTTTCCGTTTTTTGTCAGTTTCTCTGTTAATCACTTTACAAAGAAAGTGATATATTGTTTTATATTGAGATCAACAGGAGACTACCAGAGTTTAAGAGTTAATATTTGAAAATATTTGTAAGTTGTTCCATAGCACCATGGACCAAAAGTTCATGAATGATGTAGAGAATGACGGTCAGGTTAGTGTGGATCTCTTTTATTCAGGAGTGTCTCTTTATCAGTCCAGCAGAGCAGCTGTACCATCAACTGCAAAGACAATAAACTAGACATGTATCATTTCTTCAGAGATGCTCTCATAGCATAGTTTTCTAACTAAGTGATGTGAGGCAGCATCTAAGATTCATAACTCCAATTCAATTTCACACAGTGCAGAAAAACTGATGCGAGCATTTCCACACTGACACAGTAACATAATGTTCATCAACGCAGGGATGGCTTGGGATCTGACACGAAATAATATTTTGACACAGTTTAACTGAAAACTCATTGCAGACCTGTTAAAGTCAGTCTGAAGACAGTACATGAATGTCTTTGAAGTGACCATTTCAAAGGCAAGGACTGGACGTTGATTGCACAGCAATTCCCAACCCGTTTTCCCTTCTGCTTACTGTAGCCTATAAATCTACATAAGTGGTCTTTTCATAGCCTATGATGGCACCCACCAGTTAAGGAAGTCCCTTCTTAAAACCTCAAGCTGAGCATGCCGTGTTTTTATCATATCATATATATATTATATATAGTCCTTAAGACTTAAATCTACTGACTGACACCACAAACTCATGAGGAAAGTGTTTACTGAAGAGAATTATGAGGAGTTGAGGTATTTTCTAGAGTTCTAGCTGGACCTCCAGGACATACAAGTGGAGTCACCCCCTGCTGGCCATTAGAAAGAATGCATGTTTAAGGCACGTTTGCATTGGTTTAACTTTTCAGACCTGAAAGCCACAGCCATCTTCTATACAGAGTCTTCTCTGATCATTCACCTCACCCATTAATGTGAGGTGAATGAGTTATATTTCTATCGATTCAAATCAAACTCTACAAAAGTGTGTTCTCTTGTCAATTACTTGATTGATTTTGGCTATCTAAGAGCACTTCACTGGATATTTATTTCTGCCAGTAAAATAAGTCTGAAGTCAGGTTTTACTTTTGTTACCTGAACCAGTAAGTAGTTGGAGCTCCTCCCCCCCGTGCAATAAACAGATTAAAATACAGAGCTGGTACTTCCTGCTGTCCTCCACCAGATAGCGCTGTGTCACTGTGACAATATTTCAGGCCACAGGAGGTGGCCCCCACACTGCCACCGTCTCCACCCACCCACCACCCTCCCGTGCTCCGCCATGTGACAGCATACTGGCAATAAATTTGGCCAAATTAACCACTAAATGGTTATCTCAAGCAATATGTATTGGCATTAATCAGGAGCCGCTCAAACAGAAACAGTCAGAGACGAGACGTGAGCGCTGCTAAATTCATACCCCTCTCCTACATTTAATTACGGACACAAATAGGTTTTTTCGATGACAGAGAAAAAAAGAGAGAGAAAGTAGGGGGTGATTTATATAAAAAGAAGGCCAGTAATTAAAAACTATTAGAAACTAATAGCATTGTTTAAGACGACATCCCCAGGGCTGCAGTAATTGACTTTGGTCGAGCGGCTGGTGCTCATTCGTTTTCTATTCTCTAAGAGGGGGAGGGGGTGGGGGTGGGGGTGGGGGATAACTTGTTTGCATGTTAAGGCAGAGATGGTGAGATCACGTCACCTTGAATGTGACCTTCCTTTGTTTGTACGCTAGAGTAAATAACGACACAATGAATGCACACACACACACAGTGGTGCCTTTTCAGATGACTGCAGGTCCTCAGAGAGCTCTGTGTATCAGCATGTCCAATGGAAGAGGACACACACACACAAAGTCACATAAAGCTTACAACTCCAGCACACTGCACACTGTGCTGCGTACACAATCTACACACATAAAGCACTGTTACTGTCAGCCGATATTCACTCTGGAAGAAACAGTTAAAGTAGATATTATATACATAATCTGTCCATACAGACAATGACCTTCCTACCCAACTACTAGCTATTTTTCAACCTTTTTTCAACTCCTTGCCAACTCTACCTACTACGACTCTGGCCTGTTTCGTGTGTTGTACCTGTTTCTGTTATTGTTCAAGGACTCATTAATTATTCTTCTACTATACAAATACACATTAAATTGATCTCAATAAATTGACTGATTGTGAAAAAGTTGAAAGCAGTGTAGACCAAATGTTAGTTGTCTCAAAGGTAGCACCCAAAATTAGCACTTTTATAGATAATGGAGCATTTTGATTTTGGTATATCACACAAATCTTCCTGTGGTTTTCAACTGTAGCAACATTTCCACCAAGCAGAACCGTTTGTGTTAGAGATTAAATTTAAATTACAAAGGCTGATGCGCCAGAACTTTTGTCCAGTTAGGGTCTGAAAAAAAACCCCACAATACAACTTTACCTTGTTCATGTTAAGAAACATCAAATTTGGTGTTGTTGTTCATATATTAAATTGTGCCAAATCACAATAGCAGTCAGTTTGACGTGGTTTATATTGTAAGGTAAAGACCTTACAATAATCCATGGAAAACCTGAACAATTAGACAATCCTCTATGTGCAAGAACTTGGTTACAGTGAGAAGGAAAAACTCCCTTATAACACGATGAAACCTCTGCCAGAACCAGGCTCAGGGAGGGGCACAGCACAAAAGACATGCTGTAGAAGAGAGCCAGAGATTAATAACAAATAATGAAAACGGTAAACAAAGAAGAAACACTCAGTGCATCATGGGAATCCCCCATGATGCACTGAGTGGAGGGTTCAGGGTCACCTGATCCAACTATCAACTAAAAAATAAAGTTTTAAAACTAATGTTAAAGGTAGAGAGGATTTCTGTCTCCTGAATCCAAACTGGGAGCTGGTTCCGCGTAAGAGGTGCCTGGAAGCTAAAGGCTCTGCCTGCCATTCTACTTTTAAATATGCTGGGACCCACAAATAAGTCTGCACTCTGACAGCGAAGTGCTCTGACAACACAAAACAGTATTATAAGGTCATTAGGAAAAGATGCAGTGGCTTCACAGTCAAAGAAAAAATATATATTTTCTGTGACTAACATTTCTGTTTTATAATTACAGGTAGCTCTAGGCAATGAGCTACCAGAACTTTGTCTGTAATTTTACATTTTAAGCCCAAAATGTCAGCCTAGCAACATTTCTTTATCATGTAGAAACATTGAGACATACTGCTGAAATTCCTTTTCTTATGTTAAGATATCTCAGGGATTAAATGTGTACTCCTCCAGCCAACTTAACATCAAAGTAAAATGACTTTGACATCCCCGCTCTAGGCTTTTGTATTCTTAGTAAAATTGATGGAAGGATTTCACTTATTTTACTTTACAACATAAAATGTTATTTTGTTTCCTCCATACATGAGAAATAGCTCTTGTATTATTGAATTTTTCTTGTCATGAATTGATATTGTGATATTGTGGCAACAGTAACTATGAGCTGCACAGAGGAAGAGGCATGTCAGTAAGGCATGTGTTGTAACAGTATCAATGCCACTTTCCCCGCCGATGACCCTACGGGGGAAGTTATAGCTCAAGAGATTTATGACACGAGTATTTGAACTATGTGAAATGTTATTAAATGACAGAGCCGTGCCAACAAGCAGCTCTTTGAAACAGGAGGTAAAGTGAGGCACGAAATCATGAATGTTCCACTGTTTAATAATGGGACAGGGTACATTCAGCCTACTACCCTGTAAGTACCCGGGGAACTCTGCAAAACCAACTCAGTGTCATATCTTTAAATAACATCTTAAAACGTCCTTTAAAAAAAAAAAAAAAAAAAAAAAAAAAAAAAAAAAAGGAAAAGATGCAGCCTGATTATTCAAGACATTGCAGTCTAGTAACCTAGCCAACTAGTGAACTGAAGTCTAATCGTCACTCAGTTTTTGGTCTCTACCCACTGGAGTGGAAAATATCTTCCTATTTAGCTGGTGGTAGAGGGACTTTGTATCCAAGCAAGTAAACTGATATTTGATATTCCTGAAAGTAACAGTTTGTGGCTTTGTCATCATTAGTAAGGACAACGCAATGTAGACATGGGGTTTTGAACCTATATACACCGAAGAGTGTTACCGTTACACCTACCTTACAGGTCAGTGTGTGCACGGTCAAATTAGTCTTCAGATGTTATCCTTGCACAGCAAATTATTAATTACAAATCATTAGCCAATAACTATACTTTGGGTAATGCTCCTTTCTTACTCTTAGAATCGCCAGAATTTACAAAATTGACTTAATGGTCTGTTCAATATTATGCAAAACAAGCAACTGAGTCCATAAACTAATGTGCTACTCTATGTGTCTAACTTTAAACCTTATCCAACTGCAAAGGGGTTTGTTATAAAAAGCAAACATTTGTTATGAAGGCAAATACTATCCATAGATACGAGATCTGGTGTTTTATAGGCTGTAAATATGCTTTTTAATACTGTAAATGTTGGGGTTTTAACTTGGGAGCCTAAATGACCCAACTGCACTTCCTGTGTGGTTGTTACTGTGAATGACACAGACAATATTTCCATATTATGTTGCAATGGATTCCACTTTCCAAGATTTGAATTCTTGGGTGTTGCACAGTTTCTGCTAACAGAATTTAAGTTTTATTATACAAAAATAATAAGCTTCAGGCTACCTTCTTGAGTTTTTTACTGGGAATAACAGAAATATGCTCAGAAATCTGTATGATAGCAAGAAAATGAAGGCATGAATATCAAATGTATTTAGAAATCAGCTGTTTGTTCTTTTTGCAAGCACTGAATACCTACTCATAGAAACCAAACTACAATAACAGTATTGGAAATAAGGAAGCTGTAGTGGTCAAAATGAAGCAGCCACCTGGGCCTGGTAAAGATGAATGAGTTAGGCCAACAGATGAGAGCAGAGACATTTCGGCTTGGACACTATGGTCCAGCCTCTGTCCATCTGTTCACACCATCCTCTTTGTCTCTCCCTCCATCTTTGAATCACTCACTTGCTGATCACCCACTAATGAAGGAGAGAGGGAGAGAGAGGGAGTGCTGGAGGCTCGCCCGAGGCTGCAGGAGAGAGACCAATAGATTAAAGGAGTTCTATTCCCTTTTAAAGTCTCTCCACCTCACTTTTTCCCCTTCTTTTCCTCTGGCGTGCTTGCTTTCTTTCACTAAGTGTCACACTTTTGACTTTTGCCATTGTTCTTCTGTTTAACTCTCACTGTTTGTTTCCCTTCTCTACACCTCTGGTCTTTCATTTTTTTCCTTTTTTAGTGTGTTTTAGTGTTTTTTTGCTTGTCTTCCCCTATCTCTTCTTCATTTTGAATCTGTTGGATTTCCCATGTAGTTTCATCTACCTTTCAGATTACCTTTACCTCATTTACCCTGTGCCACATTAACCTGTAATTTATGACAGTGAAATTGCTTCATGGAAATAGCTTTTCAGTGTGTCAAAAATTTGAAGGATGGAGGTCTGCAGGAAAAGACAGTTTGTGAGTGTGTGTCTGTATTTATACCACCATGTTTCCATGGCTCTAGCCCTCTGTTGCCCTCTTCTGGTCAGCTCTGGTATAGTTCAAAAACCTTCCATTCAAGTTCTTTAACCACATCAAGCTTTTTTTAAAGCCTTACATGCACGAGAGCCTTACAATCCTCCTTCTGAGTTAGCTTCATTAATTTCTTCCTCCAAACTATCAGCTTGTCTATTAGATCCCATTCCTTCAAGACTGCTCAAGAAAGTCCTGCCATAAATTGATGCTTCAATCTTACATATGATCAATCTGTCTCTATTAATGGGCTACGTACCAAAGGCCTATAAGACAGCATTAATTACAGCATTACTTAAAAAGGCATCACTTGACCCAGCCACGTGTCTTAGCTAATTATAGGCCAATCACCAACCTTGCTGTTATCTCAAAAATCCTTGAAAGAGTAAGTGTAAAACAGCTAACTGATCATCTGCACAGGAATGGCTTATTTGAAGAGTTTCAGTCAGGTTTCAGAGCTCATCACAGCTCAGAAACAGCTTTAGTGAAGGTTAAAAACGATACTTTTATGGCCTCTGACAGTGGACTCATCTCTGTGTTCACCTCAATGCAGCGTTCGATACTGTTGACCATAATATTCTATTACAGTGATTAGAGCATGTTGTAGTTTATAAAGGTAGTGGTTTGTAGTTGTTGAAATCATATCTATATAACAGACTAATTATTGAGTTCTACAGTTCTACTACGACCACATCTGTTTACATTATTTATGCTTCCCTTAGGCAGCATCATTTATTCTCATTGCTATGCAGATGATACCCAGCTCTAACTGTCAATGAAGCCGGATGACACACATCATTTAGTTTGCTCAGAGGGGGTCGTTTGATTGTTCAGGATTTATGAATAATCTCTATTATTTTAAGGTCTTACACTTAATAGAGACACGAGGAGCCCTTCCCAAAGGACTGGTGTATTATCCAGGGTCCTGGTTCATCATATTTTGTTTATTTCAGAACAAATCATTGCAGCAAAAGCCAGAAGCTGCTAGTGCTGCAATGATAGCTCTCAGGATGATAGCTCTCTCTTCAGCAGCATATGACTCCAATCTTGGTTTTGCATTTACTTGAGAATTCTGATTTTACTGCATGTCCTGAACTGTTTACTCTAATATTAAATGTACATACAGACTTCATAGACTGATGTAGGGCAGTAAGCAATACGACATTATTTTGACACTGTGTTCTGTTTCTCAGTGGAAAAATGACAAGTTGAGAGTGATGGATCTGACCCACTAATGCCATAACATGGCACTAATTGAGGCCCCAGATTAAGATAGGACTGATTTATCCTGTTAGGTCTGGGGGAAGCCTAACTGAGGGGGTCTAATTTAGTCTGATTGTACATAAAAGATTTAAAGAAGCTCAACCTTGAACAGGAACCCTTTGTTGTGATTTGGCGCTATATAAATAAAATTGAATTGAATTGAATTGCGATACCTAAAATAAGTTCACCAGTACCAGTCACAGATGGCACTTTATTGCTCAATGACTAGTTTCATACTTAAATACATTTACTAAGAAGTACTCTTATGTTGCCATTGCTGGATCTGAGGACTTCTTTCACCACTTTCGTATTTCATTGATTTCAGATACTTTAGTTAGAACACGTCGCAAAATTGATGGAAAAAAGTTGAAGTGAATATGCAGATTTATCTACTCAAAACAAGAACTTCAAGTTAAAGGAAAGTCACAGAAAAGTCGCCAAATGACGCTCCTGTAACTTTGTCCGGTGTTTTCTACAGTTTATGTTTGTATGCCCTTTTTCCTCACTTGTCCCTAAAGACTCAGTTTTTGTGTGTTTTACTAATATTACATGTGTGGGTAGATTCACAGGTGTGTGTGTGTGTGTGCATTTTGTATGCAACAGATAAAAAAAAATGCCGTTCAGTGTGTGTGGATTCATTAAAGGCAGTGTTGGTCTAGAGAGACCAGCTCTACTAAAACGCCTGCAGGCTTAAATCCACCGAGCTTTCTCTTCTGTGCTAGTCTCTCACTCTCTCTCATTCTTTTATTTTCCTCTGCGTTTGCATGTCTCTCGATCATCTGTTTCACTCCCAAACATCCTGGCTGTCTTTCACTATTGTATCGCCTTCTCCTTTGCTAATTCTAAATGTCTTTTTCCAACTTCATATATGTCCAAACCTCCTTTTGTCTGAAAATATGAAATTCTTTTTTCTTCCTGATTGTTTCCCTAGAAAAGCCAGCTTCCCCCATGTCTTGCTTCAACTCTGACAATCAGAATTTCTCTTTGTGTCTTTTTTCTACATTGTCTGGGATTTTTCTTTTTATTTGCTTCTATTGTTAAAAAAAACAACTAATGCATTTAGTCTCTATTCTCTTTATGTCTCTCCCTCTCTTTTAAGTTGGGAGGTTCAGACCTGCAAAAACTTTGCAACTAACCTGAAAATGGTTAAACAAAGTAACCAAATATCTTTTTACTACTGTATTTTATACATTAGCAGTTCTCTGCTGTTTTACAAGTCTGCATCTTCCAAGTAATTTCTCATTTGTAGTACTGATGTTAGTAACTTTGTCAAAATTGGGATGCCTGAACATATGAAAATGCTTACATGGTTGTAGGCAAGTAACTTGTACACCAGTTAAATACTGTCGGTGTTTTCTACATTGAAAATGACATAGTTCTTACTGGTAAAAGTTATTCAGACTTTATTACCACACATTTGACAATGACATTTCTTTTCAGGGTTGTCTTGCTTACTGTCTGCGGTCCATAGAATATTGTTAGACCGTATTGTTAGACGAATAATGGCAAAGAAAATATGATAAATGAAAGTAGCACTAAATCTTTCCTGGTACAAAATGTTTAGATTCCACATGTGTAACAAACTCTTTGGCTGTCCACCGCCCTCAGTCTAAAATGTGCCAATGATGATTAATGACTAGTTTGTCATGATGAATCCTTGAAATATTAAATCCCAGAATTTTCTGTCTTAAGATGTAACATCGTCAACCTATATATCCTTTTCTATGTAACAGCACTGACCCAACAAATACAGTTTTGGCAGGCTGTGACACATCACCAAAATCTATCAATCAAAGCTAAATGGGCAAAGGTCAGTGCAGAACCAGGCTCAGGGAGCCATCAGCCATGACCGGCTGAAGAGGGTGAAGAGATTAATTCCCATAAATTTGATTAAAACATGATATTAAGAAAAGACCTAGAAATCTTTTTTGTCTCTAATTTTCTTTTAAATTCAATTATTAATCCAAATTGAAAGATTTGGATTAATAATTGAATTGAACTGTCCAAAAAAAAACAGAAATTCATTCAAAATAAGTCATTAAAATTTCTGTCTTCTAGGCCAACTGTCTCGGATCAAATTCACAGCCACTGTGACATATGTTCTGATGTTAGGTTTTAATCTTTCAGAACCTTTTCTGCTTTTGTTTTCAAAACTCTTTCAAACTTTTATGTGGACTGCCTTGAGCAGTACCGCTGGGTAGCTGTGCTGTCTGAACCACTGCCATCCTAACAAGCTGTATTTTGATTTACTGTCTATTACCTGGAGCACACACATCATGTCACCTAGTCACTCATGAGAGAGGTCAGACACAGGCAAGAATGAGTGACACTAGTGTTGTGTTCATCAGTCATTATGAAAACATGAACTTTTCAAAAGCACTTCTTTTTTTTAAGCAACTTGATGCCTAACACAGATCACAATAGATTCTAACACATCTTCACCTTCATGTAATGGATGTGCTTGTCTTCTATAAAACCAACTGAACATTTTTCCCTATCACTCCGTTAAACTACAACACCATCTTCTAATTTCTCCTTTCTTTGCAAAGTTCTTCTCGCTTTCTTCTATTTCCTTAATTCTCTTTTGCTACTTATAATGCATTTTGTGACCCTTCTCACTATGTGAAAACATGGGAATTATCCCATCTTCATCCTTCCTCTTTTCTCATTCTTCCTGCCCCTTTTGAAAAAGACATGAAACGGCTCGTCAGCCTGTCTCTCCGTGTGAAAATTAGCATTTTGTCCTGCCTTTTTTTCTGTCTGTAAATCACTAGTTCCCATCTCTATCCCTTTCTTTGAGAAAAGATGAATTTCTCTCCCAGCCCTTGTGCTGAGTATTTCTTTCCTCTTCGTGCCGACAAATCACTCTTTTCCGTTTCCCCCCTTTCTTTGTGAAAAGGAAAGTTCACCCTTTATCTCTTCCTTCTCTTTCTCTCTGTTCTCTGAGTGGAAACGAGGACAGATTGACTTTGAGATCTGACCTGAGCTTAGACCAGCTGTCAGCAGGTAATGATAGAGACTTAGAGAGAGACGCCTCTTCACAGAGAGGGATCATGCTTCGTCCTCCACTTGAAAAGAAGCCTTTTAAAATTTAGATCCCTGTTGAGAGAATAGGCTATCCCTCTAAAATATACCTTGATCGATTCCCTAACTATCTGACTCATGTTGCAATGGGGTAACCAGAAGCAGATGTGGAAATCCCACCCAAAAAAAAATCGGAGAGTGTGAGCTGCTGCTGTTCCACAAAAACAGGAAAATTGAAGTGCAGAAAGTCTGTTTCTCAACTGAAAATGATGAATGATTCAACGATCGGTTACGATTTAACTGAGAAGATTCTGAATTGGGGATGTAGTTTGAGTACAGGCACATAGAGGTGGAGGCCTGGTATGTCTAGTATTTAGTCTGGCTCTTCTTTCACACAAACATCCAGTGCAAAGAGCTCATTTTGATTGGCCAGAACACAAAGAACACAAAAACTAAAAGAACATGCCTCTAAATCACTGTATTAAATAATTATCTTACATTTAAAGGTATCAAGATGAAAAACCAAGCCAATATAAATAAAACTGGATGTTACTCTTTATTTTTGTGTTTGCATTTGATGTCCACACAAACGTTTTCTGTCGCTATCCAATTAGCCAGAAAGTTCCCCCATGTCTGCAGAAAAAAAAGTTAGGAATCATTAGCCTGCCTGTCTGAAATCAGCTTCCACACAATCAGCAGCGAGTTCATAAAGCCACCGAATGAAACCGCCCCAAAGAAAGGCTGATTTTAGAACAATCTGACCGCGCTCCATTTGACGGTGAGGATGGAAAGAAAAAAAGAGAAAAGACATGGAGAACCTCATTGCCCTGTAGCCATCTATTTCTGAAAGCCCCCCTTTCACAGAGGAAATTAATTTTGAAAGAGGAAGAATAAAATGAACAGCAGAGGTGACTGGAGGTGCTGTATTAGACTACGCTCAACTAAAACCAAGTCATTTAAACCGTTGGCTGGCAGATTGCCTCCCTGACCTCACATCCTCACTGCAGACAGAGAGGAATAATCTCCCTCAATACTTCCCCCTTTTTTTTTGTTTTACACATCCTAACCTGCCCCCCTCCCCTTATTCTGCCTGACCCCGCCAGGCCGCCATAGAGCCACTTCCTGATTGCCACTCTGGATGTTCAGAGCTCAGGAACTTTTGGAGAAGGTAATTGAAAAAGTTTCAGGGAGCTCCATGCTGGTATATTTTCTTGCCTTTTTTTTGTTGATGAGCTATGTGACATGTTTCATTTGTGTCACAACAGCAGTAAGGGCCGGTGTCGGGAGTCAGAGCTTAAAGAGACCGGCAAAAATCTCTATTTGCAGAGAAATGATGAGGTAAGTACAGTAAGTACAGTCATTTAAGGGCCCTCCTTTCCAGTGAAAGTTAGCAGACCTTTAGGACTAATAGAATAATTTGCAACACAGTATCAAATAATTTCTTTTAACATAACACTGACAGCAAAGGCTTAAAGTCAGTTCCCTCTGTTTTCAGAGTGCATGTAAAAAAATCAAACCAGCAGGAGACCACTAGCTACACTAAAATCAAACACTGCCATTTGTGCGTGTGTGATTTATTTTCTTTCACTGTTCAGCAACAAGGAGACCCCTTCTTAATACCACTAAATGCACTATGATTGGTCTGTTGTTTCTACAACCAATAGAAATGGGCTTCAAATGAAAAAAAAAATCAAAGGCCCTCCCTATTTAAAATAAATGACAATATCTTTATTTTTACACAGGCCTTCGTCCAGGAATAAAAACACTGAAGCCTTTCTAGTGGTATGCCATCAACAGTGGCCTTCCACACATTTCCACCAGTGTAATATTCCAATTTTCAAAACCTTCACAGGTGAAAGAGCCTAAACAAACGTTAACACCAAGCTCAAACATAAACCCAAATTTAACTCAAATCAAATGGAGTGCTTCTTATATAGTACCATTTTACTCTAGTATGTCTCATTCACCCAAGTACTTTGTTCTACATCTACAAGTGTTTTCCATCTAATATTCACACTCTGATGAACACATCACGAGCAACATGGGGTTCGATATCTTGCCCAGTGATACTTTGGAACTCAGACTGGAGCAGTCAGAGATCAAACTACCAACCTTGCGGTTAGTAGATGACCTGTTCTGCTTTCTGAGCCACAGCCAGGCTAAAAGAAGGAGAACAAACTGCAGCCTCAAACAGAGATGAACTAAATGCATCTTCAGACAAATAAAGATTATAGGAAATAATTAAAGTCATCATAGTGCCAATAAATTTATAGATTAAGTTAAAGTTTATTTATATAGCACCAAATCCCAACAACAGATGCCTCAAGGCACTTGGAGAAAACCCCAAGCAAAAGTGAAAAGGAAAAATGCCCTTTGAACAGGAAGAAACTGCCACCAATGAGGGGAGGAAGAGAGAATAAAAACCTTCTTTTGGTTAAGGTGTAGATGTAGTGGGACAAAAAGGCCAGTGAGCCAACCGACTTCATGCCCTAGACCTATGTTCTTAATAAGATGTAAATTGTAATACACTGAGTAAAATGATACTGGCAAACAAACTGGTCTGGGTTTTGTTTTGTCTTGATGCATACTGAATTATCCAGGTAAGGAAATCCCAGAAAGTTGATTCTGTTCATCTGGATGTAGAGTTTTCAGTGGAAGAAACATTTCGTTCTTTCAGAGTATTAATGTAAACCAGCTTCTGAGGGCAGTTTTCATCATATTCAATAGTCATTTCACATCTCTGAGAATGTTGGTTCCATGACTTTTCTGAGCAGTTTGAGTAATTTAAACCAAATCTCAGAAAAGTTAGCATTTTATTGCTTTTACAGCTTTTATTGATACAGTTCGCAAATCACTGCTTTAAGCCTTCAAACCATCCATCCATCCATTCGCTTCCGCTTATCCTTTTCAGGGTTGCGGGGGGCGCTGGAGCCTATCCCAGCTGTCATAGGGCGAGAGGCGGGGTACACCCTGGACAGGTCGCCAGTCTGTCGCAGGGCCAACACACAGGGACAGACAACCATTCACACTCACATTCACTCGCACATTCACACCTATGGGCAATTTGGATTTTCCAATTAACCTATCCCCACAAGCTGCATGTCTTTGGACGGTGGGAGGAAGCCGGAGTACCCGGAGGGAACCCATGCAAACACGGGGAGAACATGCAAACTCCACACAGAAAGACCCCGGCCTGGTGTTGGAATTGAACTCAGGACCTTCTTGCTGTGCGGCAACAGTGCTAACCACCGTGCCACCGTGCCTTCAAACCACGTTAATAGAAAAGGGTCTTCAGAGAAATATCTGTGCCTTATATCTGAATGCAATCAGCTGCAGTGGACAATATTTGACAGAATCTGACTGTAGCTGCCCGTGTTCGACTCCCATCACGCCAGCCGTCCTTGCTGTGCTGCTTGTTATTATTTGGCGTTCTGCCTAAATGCCTTCACTACCTCAGACAAACCGTGAAACGCTGTGTTGCTCTGAACGCCTCCTCAGTTTTTACCGCCACTGTAAAGATGTGACTGCAGCAACAAACAGCACGCCGCAAATCATCCAGACAGCCACTAAACATGGATACCAAGCCTCTGCTTGGGTGTGTGTCAGAGGGTGCATTATGCCTCCTGACAAGGGTAATAAGATTGCAGAGTTGCTGCTGTGCAAAAACTTTTCAAAGATACAGGAGAGCAGGGATTCTCTATAAGTGGTTTTAAACTTTGAAGAGGGAAATCTAGCAGTATGACTGCTATGAAACAAATGTACAGATTCACTGGATTAGAGGTAAAGTACATTAAACTAGTGTTTAACCTGTAGGCATAAAATGCTGAAAAGCTGGCTTATAAACTGCTAGTTCCAAAGTTACTAAGGAAAAAATTCTTTTGCCCAATCAGAGAACAGCACTCAGTCAGGTGGTTCCAATACTCACAGTCAAGGTGACTCTGTCTGATCCCCTCCACATCTTCAGCATGAATAAACTGGTAGCACCTCTTCCCCACAATGTCCACTGGAGTCAGGTCCATGTAGTCACTGATTCTGAAACAAAGAGTACACGTTCCAAAGTGGTAAATGGTAAATGGACTGGCTCTTCTTCAGCACTTTTCCAGTCTACTTGAGCACTCGAGCATTCACATTCAGAGAGCAACTTAAGGTTCAGGATACTTTGGCCTTGCAGACTGGAGCAGCCAGGAATCGGACCAATAACCTTCCAGTTAGTAGATCATCTGCTATACCTCCTGATCTACAGCCACCCCTAGTGGAAGCTCCACTCTATGTGTAATACACAAATACATGTCTAAAAGGCCCCATGATTTTGATTTTTTTTTAAAATTTCACTTAAATGAAGCTTCACAGGTTTCACTTCTTTCAAAGTTCTAAACTTTTTGGTCATCATTTGTTTTTTACGCCACTTTCAACAAAACACCACAACCACACGCTGGTTATGTTATTCAGTTGCATTCGTTTAGCTTTTTCTGTTTGATATTTTCCAAAATGTTGTGTTTTCTGACATCTCTTTGGTTTCTGAACTGTTGTTAAGATTTCTGAAGTGCTGCTGAGTTTTCGAGATTTCTTCGTGCTTTACAGAACGTTGTTGTCTTTTCAATTTTGTTGATATGTTTCTGAAATGTTCTAAAATGGCACCTCGGGGCCACCGTATCTATTTGCCAGCGGTCAGCAAAAATTGAAGAAAGAATCTAATTCTGATAATCAATAACAAAGATTATATTTTCTCCTTTAAAAGTGGAATTGCTGATGAAAGAATATCCACTTCCCCATGTTCTGTTCTGTTGCTTTGCTTTGGATGATAATCTTGCATCCATATCCCACCACAATAAGCTGCATGGAAGTGGAAATGTTGTGAAACTTTGAAATACATAGCTTGTGACACTGAGACAATTTTCTTTCTGCAGTTCTGGTATTCGATGATTACGAAGTCTGATTCAGGGGAGGCAAAAAAAGCTAATAAACCCAACAACAGAGACTGAAGCTGCCTGTCTATTGTACAGGTAACACATGTGAGCTTTAAAAAGCTTTAATTTGAACAAATTTGCCACAGGATAGACAGAACAATTTCCCCAGTTTCATTGTGACAGCGAGTGGGCGGTGGGAGGACTAATGTCTGGCAGGCAGATAACAGCACACTCTGTTCTTTAGAAAAACCCATCCTCCCATTTTCTCATTCTCTTAGAAACTCATCCTCAAAATGGGGCTGTAATGGGAGCGACACTTGCCTGTTCACCACAGAGACGCTTTCTGTCGCTGCGCACTGAATATCATCATCTGCCTCGCATTGTGTCCCTTTTTTCCACCCACCAATAAAGCAATCTGCCTACTATCATTTTCCCCTCCTCTCTTTCTATAATAAAACATGAAGGTTTTTTTTTTTTGCCTGATATGAATCTCCTTGGTTGGCCGGTTAACTCCTGCATGAGATCCTGATACCTATCTGCTTTATCTGGACAGAGCAAAGGAGATAGATCCATCAGAGACATATTTCACTGTTAAACCGGGGAGGATTGGGTCAGGGTTCTCATGAATAAGATGCTCTGACAGGGAAGGCAACTTTTCTTCTTGAACAGCAGGTGTGAAAGATGAATGCAGAAGTAGTCGGTAGTCAGTTTTTTTGGTATAATTTCTTGTGATATTTAATCACAATATAAGTGGAGCACTCTAAAATGTCCAATCAAAAGAAACTAAGATGAACAGATAATTTTGTAGATAAAAAACTCCTTAAACATATCATTTACTCAGCAATACTATGTTCATATGTATCAGCCGAAATATTATGTACACAATGTGTGTGTAATATAAGGTGATATAAGTCAGTACATCATTAACTGATCATCAGAATCTGTGACTGCCTCTATAAAAGCTGACATTTTGGTAGTTTGCTCATCAGGAGCATTCAGGTATGTGTTAACACAATGTCAGGAGGAAAGACATCTATAACTATCTTAAAGAAACAATTGCTGCCCATCAATCTGGGAAATTTCAGGGTCATTCCAAGCAATTTGAAGTTGTATTAAAAGAAAGATAATCGACAAGTGAAAAACATTGAAGACAGTTGCCGATCTTCTCAGGAGTGGACGTCTCACCAAATTCACCCCAAGGTCAGACTGTGTAAAATACCTAAGAGCAAAGTTGAGCGGAAAGTGGAATCAGAAATTTATGTTATATTGACCGAGAATGTTTTTAGTGTCATTCACTTACACTCAAGTTTAAACACTGGCAACTTTCAGTGCTACCCCTCAACCTTCTAGTATCAATTTCAAAACCCGTCTTCTTCTCAAGTTATCGAAATCACAAGATTTTCAGAAAACTTGCCCAAAACAGTAAACAAGTTCTAAACTTTGACTTGAAACAAACGAAACTGTTTCCAGTCACTCAGTAGACAGTGTTAAAGACAGCTAGTGTTTACTTCTGCAGCACATTCAGCAATAAGTGCAGCTGAGATTTAAACTTGGTTATTGGGCATGTTATTAATTTATTTATTAATTTTTTAATAATTTCTTTTTGTCCAATAAATCATGATAGTGTAATATGTCATTTGCTGTTCATGCCACGTTTCTTGAAGTGTTACTAAGACATGGTAGGGACTAGATATTATTATAAAAACATGTCTTCTCAAAAAGTTTTCATTCATTTGTGTGATCTATAAACTCTTTGTAACCCATAATAAGTTAATCAGTGTATTAAATATAAACTAAAAAGCATTTAATACAATAAGACTAACAAAATTAAGAATGAAAATGATAGCTAAAGACCTATATGTTGCTTTTTTGTTGCGTTCTTTTCATAAAAACTATTGTGCACTCTTTTTCAACAGATGACAAAAACAAAACAAAAAAACTCAGTTTTTCTGCTCTACCTGTTCTCACAGTAGACAATCTTTAGGTCCATGTTGACTCGGGTCACGAACATTTGGCAGTCGATGCGAACCTCGTTGATTGTTGGCGGCGGGAGAGCGTGAGCCACCGCCACCATCCCCATGATCTGATTGGGCACTGAGCGGCTGTGCGTCAGAGCCATCCTGATCCGCAGGCGCCCTGTGACGTGGATCACCTGAAGGGGAAAAAACAAGTAAAGGAAAGTCAGAGAACTTTTTCAAATGAAAACAAGCATTCACCTACATTTCTTTCTTTGTATTGAGAATCAGGATGTATGATAATGCAACTTTTGGCCTCGAAGAAGCTAAAGAAAGACATCAGCTCAGACTTTGTATAGGTGATAACTATGAAGCACTAATAACCTGTATGCTGGTCAGCTCAAACTTGATGTCCAATTTAGAGGTGGACAAAAATTATACCAGTGTCATTATGTGTATGTAAGTGCAAATGTCTGTACTAATATATGATTATGTTTATCTGCTTGTCTGGAACAGGTTTCACTTATAAATGAGCCTGGTTCTGCCGGAGGTTTCTTCCTGTTAAAAGGGAGTTTTTCCTTCCCACTGTTGCCAAAGTGCTTGCTCATAGGGGGTCACATGATTGTTGGGTTTTTCTCTGTATCTATGAAGCGCCTTGAGGCGACTTTTGTTGTGATTTGGCGCTATATAAATAAAATTGAATTGAATTGAATTGAAATGAGACACTGAGTCTCAATGGGCACTACGTATATAAATAAAGGCAAAATAAAATTGAAAAAATACATATGTGAATATCTGTTTTGTATCGTAGTCTCTACTAAAATACAAATGTGCTCTATTCTCATTGGGTGGCCGTAGCTCACGAGGTAAAGCACTTCCTCTACAAAGTGGAAGGCCGGCTCTTCAATCACCTACTCCTCTTGTCTGCGTGTCGAAGCATCCTTTAGCAAGATACTGAACTCCGAGTTCCCCTCAAGCTATCTATTGGAGTGTGTGAAGTTAAAATGTGCTTGTTTAAATGTGTGTAAATGGATAAGAAAGTGCTTTGAGTGCTCAAATAGACTAGAAAAGTACTATATAAGTACCAGTCTGTTTAGGTCTCCCAATTATTATGCTAGTAAACTTTATATAAATCTTTATGAGGATACTGGCACTTCTTCCTTATCTTCATCTATCATCATATTAATGCCCAAATGCCCAACATCCAAACTTACCAAAAACTCTCAAACAAGTTTGAGCTATCAAAGAACCATTTCCATGTGTGTCCTCCAAAGTAAGGACCACATAAAATATGTGTCCTGTGGTTATGTGTCCCAGCTCATAAACAAAAACACAAACTGGTCCACACAAAAACTTGTTTCACACAAAAGCTGAAAAAGCAAAGTAAACATACTTCCTGTGCTATATTTTTGATAATGCTAGTGTTTGAATTGAGTCTCTATTCCATTCATGGTTCAGACAATGTATTAATGAAATCTGTAAGTTCTTTTAGTGATTTTGTTTTGTCTTTGACAGCTTTTCCTCTGTCTTTCCTCTGCTGTCTGCCATCATTCCTGAGGAGAATTGAATGTATTAGTCAGGGATAAACCACGAGTGACCCCACATACACACACATTGACGCACAAACAAGGCAGCCCAAAGAATCCCCTTTAATCCGGCTTCTCGATCTGTGAATAGTGAGACGGTCGCAGAGCTTAGAGTCCTGATGTTACACCTATACATGCATATTTTCTTTCTGCAGAAAAAAATCACAAACCTAAGCATGGGAACAAGATCAAACCAAGGTTACTGTAACTGCAAAAGCGGAAGAAAAACAGACAAGTCCTTCACTGTAATAGACAGCCAAAGTTCTAGTGTCACTTTCATCTAACATTTTTTTTCCACATAAATTTTAAAGTCTCAGAAGTGTGAACTGAAAGCCCAGTTCTGTTAAGTTCACTTCATTCAGATCAGATGACAAGGGCAGTGCACTTTTTAGCCATATTATTTAACACAATGTAGGAGAGTGAAATAATGACACAGGAATCGAGAAAAGTGTACTGAAACTGATTTTCAAGAATTGTTGTGAAGAGCTGTAGTAACTACAGACAGATAAAGTTGATGAAGCTAGGTTTAGAAGAGAGTTGACAATTACTACCAGTATGGCTTCATGTTGATAAAAGAGCAGTACAAATGCGATGCTTGCTTTGAGAGTGTTGATGGAGAAGTATGGACGAGGTTAGAAGGAGTTCAGTTCAATTCAATTTTATTTATACAGTGCCCAAATCACAACAACAGTCGCCTCAAGGCGCTTTAAATTGTAAGGTAGACCCTACAATAATACATACAGAGAAAAACCCAACAATCATATGACTCCCTATGAGCACTTTGGCAACAGTGGGAAAGAAAAACTCCCTTTTAACAGGAAGAAACCTCCGGCAGAACCAGGCACAGGGAGGGGCAGCTGTCTGACACGGCCGGTTGGGGTGAGAGAAGGACAAAACAGGACAAAAGACATGCTGTGGAAGTTTCTTTGTGGATTTAGAGACACCTGATAGGGTTCCAAGACAGGAAGTGTGGTACTGCAAGTCAAGAGTGGCACAGAAGTATTTGAGGATGGTATAGGGCATGCAGAGAGATAACAGGAATCTGTTCTAAGCCTGTTCTTGTTTGCAGCGGTGATAGATGGGAGTATACATGGACTATTGTCTATGCAGATGATGACTGAGTCAGAGTAGACAGTAAGGGGAAGAAAGCCTGGAGAGGTAAAGGTATACTCTGGAGAGAAGAGGAATGAAAGTCAGTAGAAGCAAGACAGAATACACGTGTGAATGAGAGGGAGGCAGGTTTAAGAGTGATGATGCAAAGAGCAGAAGTCATGAAGAAGATTTATGGATGGAGTAAACGGAGGACATGCAGAGCATTGCTGTCTTAGAGAGGATGCTAGGGTGAGATACAGATGCAGGAAGATGACTGGTAAAGGCAGCAGCTGATAGACAAACATACACAATGGCATGAAAAGTGTTTCCCCCCTTCCTGAGTTTCTATTTTTTTTATATGTTTATCAAAGTTCAATGTTTCAAATCACCAAATAAATGTAAATATTAGACAAAGATACCACAAGTAAACAAAAAATGCAGTTTCTTAATGAAGGTGTTTATTATTAAGGGGGAAAAGAAAAGAAATCCAAACCTAAATGGCCCTGTAAAAAACCTAAATGGCCCCCAGAAAAAGTAGACCAAAAGACAGACAGCATATTGCGATAGAAGGAAATTCAGGACCAAATTATAATAAAATAAGTAGCTGAGATTCTCAACCTGGAAAAGGTTATAAGGCCATTTCTAAAGCTGTGGGACTCCAGCAAACCACAGTGCTGGAGTCAAATGGTAAAAACATGGAACAGTGGTGAACAAAATTAACCCAAGTTCAATGACGACTCATCCAAGAGGTCACAGAAGACCCCAGAACAACATCCCAAGAACTGCAGGCCTCACTTGCCTCATTTAAGGTTCATGACCCCACCATAAGAAAGAAACTGGGCAAAATGGCATCCATGGTGAAGTTCCAAGACTGCTTACTGCTAAGCAAAAGGAACATAAAGGCTCATCTCACGTTTGCATAAAAACATCTTAATGATCCCCAAGACCTTTGGGAAAAGAGTCTGTGGACAGACGAGGCAAGAGCTGAACTTTTTGGACGGTGTGTGTCCCGTTACATCTGTCATAAAACTAACAGAACATTTTTGAAAAGGAACATCATGTCAACAGTAAAATATGGTGGTGCTATTGTGATGGTCTGGGGCTGTTTTCCTGCCTCAGGACCTGGAAGACTTGCTGTGGTAAGTGGAACCTTGAATTCTGCTGTCTACCAAAACATCCTGAAGGAGAATGTCCGGCGATCTGTTCGTGACCTCAAACTGAAGTGCACTTGGGTTCAAACTGAAGACTTTGGAGTGGCCTAGTCAAAGTCCTAAACTGAATCCGATTGAGATGCTGTGGCATGACCTTGACAACCCTCCACAGCGATGTAAAAGACTTATTGGTTTAGGGAGCAATTCCTTTTTTTTTGCACATGGCCATGTAGGTTTGGGTTTTGTTCCCCTAATAATAAACACTTTAGAAACTGCATTTTGTGTTTACTTGTGTTATCTTTGTCTAATATTTAAATTTGTTTAATGATCTGAAACATTTAAGTGTGACAAACAAAAAATAGGAGGCATGATGAAGGCAAAGACTTTTCAAACTACTGTATATAGAAAAGGAGACACATAAGCATGCAAAGTACCTATTTTTTCATTACATTATAAATTTCCACGTGAATCACAGATTAAAAACAGTAATGAGTTGATTTGTCCTCAAGCAGATGAAGGGAGATGATCATACCCATGTTAGAAAATCCAGTCTTTCAAAAATTTAGCAGCAACTCCATAATTTGTTAGATGGTTTTTGTAATTTTGCCTGGGTACACACAGTTTAAATCAAATAATTAATATGTGATTGAAGAAAGATTGACTTTCAGCTTCAACACAAGAGGTTTTTATGAAAAACTTCATAGTGACTTTTCTTTTCCCCCTTCTCCACAGTTCCAGTTTTAGAATTCAACTTATTTTTGCGATACATTGTTCTGACCTTATATCCTGAGGACTTGATGTGCACGCCTCTCTTTGTGAGTGTAGATTTCATCCGGATGAAGAAGGACCGTTCCAGGGAGTTATCAGGAGCCAGAAGACTGGGACTGCTGGATTCGACTGTGACAAAAACAGACAATACGAAAACTGAGTCTGATAAATGTTTCTTTTTCTGAGTGTATTATGCAAAATAAACTGAATGAAAAAAAAAAAAAATCACACAACGCTCTATAAGATTAATTTAGTTCTATATTCCAAATGTCAAACAAAACACTTAAAATGTAACAGGTAAGTTGAAATAGTTTTAAAGAAGCCTTTTTGTTTTGGTATTTTTTTAAAAAGTCATCATACAAGGATATGATTTACAACTTGAATAAATGCTTCCAGTAAATGTTCCAGTAAGGTTATGCCATCAACTGCTATAGCAGTTGATGGCATAACCTGTAATTGGCTCAAACACAAGTGAAGCATTTTTAAATGGGTGTATAACAAATAAACACATTCATACTGTCAGTTCAGCCAGTCAACCAATCACAGCTGCAGTCAACCCGTCAATCAAATCAAAGCAGCTCATGACACTCAAACGGGGAAATGTCAAAACACATCAGAAGAGGACGACGCAGCGATTAGATCCAAAGTAAAGGGTTAAGGTTAACAGCTTGAAAACGACAATCTTCTGATATTAGAACTATTAAAATAAGCCTCATGTAATTGTTGAAAGACTGAAATTTGATGCTTCCTTTAGCAAAGTTAAAATTGCTCAGACGACTCCTAACTGATAGGTTAACAGCCTGTGGCAGCCTGGCCCTTCACAACATGAAATCCTCACACAAGAAGTCAATTTTTTCAGCAGCCTTCAAAGTTCAGCCAGTGAGCTTACATCAAATCAGGAGGTAGCAATGCTTACGTAAGGTGAGATGCTTCATTTGTCAGCAGCTGTCAGCTTTCAGAAATCAGCTGCATATTCATAACTTCTCCGTCCATCAGAGGAAGCGATGTGAGGAGAGACAGCCAGGAAATGTTCCCTTACACTTAAACACGATGACCAACAGTGTTCAGTACAAACACAATCCAGGTTGCTTAAGTGTACAAATGTCAAAATTCACTTGGAATTAAGCATGGCAATATGGGAGTGTTATTGTTGTAGCATTATTCCCACATGTGTCTGGAGTGCTGTACTTGTGAATGTGTAACAGTGTATTCAGATTTTCAAGAGTTGAAGCTGGTTAAGGTTACAGAAAGGTTGTGATCATGTAAGTTCAATCAGACTCACCAAATTATTTTTCTTTGAACTAATCCACAGACTTTGGAGTCAAAACCTGTGTAGAATTTCCATGTAGCCCCAACCACCTCCTGCTGACTCATACACAGTTTGTGAATGCATTATTTCATTCACTGAAAAACACAACACTGTGCATCTCTGTGTAACTCAGTCAGGGATTATGTTGCTCCTAAACACAGTAACAATTTTAAAAAAGAGTGGGAAAGTCATGTGCAATTTTTTTGCCCCATCCTCCATCAGAAATTCTCAAAGAGCAGCACAGGGTACGATTAATCATCACAATCAAATTGCGATCGTTCACTTGGAAGAAGAGACTCAAATGGGAAGACAAGCTAAAGTCACAAAATCCAAATTTGATTCAAACACAAGCGGTCAGTCAGAGAAAGTAAACAAGTGAAAGAAGGGGCTGCCAAAGGGCAAAAAAACAAAACACAGACTGATCGATGAGAAACGTAAAACAAGAAAAAGAAAAGAAAAAATACAACAGGAAGTGAACCAAAACTCTAAACTATAGCACACATCCTTTAGACGTGTAATATAAGATAACTCTTGTGCTGGCTAATTTCCTACAGCTTTCATCAAATTAAAAAAAGCTAATCCAAGTCCATATTTGTAATTCCAGACATGCTGGGTTATTTGTTTTCTATTTGCTTGTGAACATTTAAGGTAATGCGAAAGCACAATTTAACCACAGACAGCGATCAACATGTTATCGTGCAGCTTACATCCACCAACGCCGCTTCCTGCAACTTTAGCACGACGCAGAACTGGAACATTTCCTTCCAGCATGTAAATCCTTTTATGATGTCTCAACACAGTTGTTCAGGTTGGTGAGCACTAAAAGGCTACTTGCTTTTCCCTCTGTTGCAGGTCTTTATTTTTCTTTGTTTCAGGAGGCAACTCCCCTAACACACACACACACACACGCACAACCACGCACGCTTATGCATGAACACAGTCAGGTCTCTGGTGGATGTGGCAGTTTGATCAGCACTGATATGTGTTGACAATGTCTAATCTGAAAAAATTGAAAGAAATGAATTAATATGCAAATTCATCCTTTATAATATAAACGTCCTTGAAGAGAGGAAGACAGGAGGGAGGGGGGAGGGGGTGAATGAGAGAAAAAGGGAGTGAGGGAAAAAAGGAGAGAGGGGAAAGCATGGGGGTGGAAAGACTGGAGAAAATAAAGGAGGAAGTAAGGGAAAAATAAGAGAAATACAAATTTGAATGTGAAACAGGTAGACAGAAAGAAAAGAAGTCATTTCAGAAAAACCTTGATAGAAAAAGGAAAGTAGATGAAGCATGGGATAAAAATACTGACAACCACTCATGCTACCCATCAGAAGATTTTCAAAAAACGTGACCTTGACCTTCAGGTCAAAATCACTGACATTCAAACTCATCTGAGTAGATACAACAATGGTATTAACTTAACTCTCCTACATCACTTCATTCTTGAGTTATCACATTCACAAACATAGGTGTGCACACTGCTCACTTGATCCAGAGATGAAAAAGAAAAAGAAAAACAAACAATTCTAAACAAGTGGAGCAAAAGCAAAAGATGTGGAGAGAGCAGGAGATGGAAGGGGAGGAAGGAAGAGAAAAGAAAGAGAAAAGAGGCAGAGGGAGGCAAAAAGAAATGAAATGAAGTGAAGGCGATGAGACTTGGGTAAAGGGAAGGTTTAGAAAAGAGGTGGGAGAAAGAATGAAGTAAGAACAAAGTGAAATGTAACAGGAATGGAAAAAGGACAAAGTGAAAAATAGGCAGGGATATCTGAGGAAAAAGGGGAAACAAAAGAGGAAGGAGGAAAAGGAGAAGAAGAAGAAGGAGGGAAAGGAAAGGACATGAAGCTTCCCAGGAGGAGCTACAAATCTTCATCTCCACCCCCTCCCTCTTCTTCTCTTCCATCCCACCACCAGTCGCTCCTAAAGGAAAACAGCAGCCGATCTGACGGAGAATAATGATGATGGAGGGAGAGAGGGAATGGAAGAGAGAGAGGACAGACAAATGACAGGGGAGCTGGACCCCCCCACTCCCCCCCACCCCCCTTCTGTCTTTGTTATTCTCTTTGAATTAATGGGATTAGTTTCTGCATGCATACACACACTCACTCACTTGAGATATCACATTCACTGTCATACACACCTCTTTTCATTTTGACACACACACACACACACACACACACACACACACACACACACACACACACACACACACACACACACACACACACACACACACACACACACACACACACACAGTGTGCTTGTTTGCAATTAAACAATTTCTGCATGAATGAAGTGAAGGAAGAACTGAAACAGCAAGAGAAGGAAGAAAGGCGAGGAGAGAGAAGAGAAAAGGAATCCACGTGACGAAGAACAGGAAGACGACTGGAGTAGGAAGAAAAATATAAAAAGAACAAGAAGACAGAAGGAGGAGCAGTGGGTCTAAGAGAGAAAAAAAGAGTCAAAGGAGAGGAGGAGGGTGGTGAAGAGATGAAGAATCGTAGAGATGCATCAAGAAAGAGCAGGGAACAAAGGGGCTCTGAGCAGAAGCAACAGAAATTATAAAAAAGGAAAAACAGAAGGAGAGTTTAAGAGTCAAAATAGAGAAATAATAGGAAAAAAAGAATGAGAAAAAAGAGCATAGGAAATGGGAGCAAGGGTATGAAAAAAATGAGGATGACAGAAAAGAAACAGCGTGGAGGAAAAGAAAAGAAGCACAAATTTAGGCATAAAGCAAGGAAAAAGTAGGGGAAGTGTGAGCAAGAAAATATAAACAGATGGAAAGGAAATGGAGGAGGAATAAGAGGAGAAGGAAATTAAGGAAAATGGTGTAAAAGTAGACGAAATATCAGATGAAAGGATGGAAAGGAGGAAAGAGGAAGTCAAGAGAGAATAAGTTGTACAGCAATGGAAGGTATAAAGCGGATGGACAGTGTAGGGAGCAACAACAGGAGAAGAAGACGAGATGGAAAAGGAGGAAGCTGTGAGAGTAGAGAACTGGGAGAAAAGAATAACAGGATGAAAAGAGGAAGAGATGATCTGGAGGAGGAGGAAGAGGAGGAGGGGTAAGTTCTGTTGTAAAAGAAGTGAAAGGAAGAGGAGGAGTGGAGGGAATAAGAACAAGTAAAAGATTACAGGAAAGAAGAGGAGGAAGAGTGGAGGGAGTCTGAAAGAACGCAGAGAGGGGAAAAAAGACAAACAGAATAAAAAGAAGAGAGAAGAGGAGGAGGAGCAGGATCATGTGGGGATTCAGAGGTGTTTTCTCATTCTGCTCATTCGGCGTGCGTAGCCATGGCGTCTTTGGGGACGACGCTCCTACAAGACAAAGATTAGCGCTACAAAGGCAGCAGGTGGCTACCGGCTCTGCCGCCGCCCGACTCTGGGACCTAATTATCTACGGCACTGAAACTTTCCCTCGTTTGAAGGACAAATGATTAATTAAAAAGAACAACTCACCTACGCCTGTGATCTGTGGACAATACCCAGAGTACTGAGGGTTTCTTTCCACCAGTGTGTGTGTGTGTGTGTGTGTGTGTGTGTGTGTGTGTGTGTGTGTGTGTGTGTGTGTGTGTGTGCGCGCGCAATTGCCGGGAAGTCTCAGTGGGACAGGGTATCATTGTCAGACACTCTAATAACGTTGCCTGGTTCAGGGAGCCCGTTGTGTCCGACTGATAACTAGCTAACGTGACAGAGGCGCGTGGGGCGAGACAAAGCAAGCTACAGCAAGGTCACTGCAACCTCCACCAGCTGCCGCTGCAGCCACAGCAAAGCGCCGCTACGACAAACTAAAGGAAGAGTGAGGAAAACACACTAATTTAACAAGAGGCGTGTAATACAGCAGATAAGGCAGACACATGTAGCACATTAATGAGTCATTTAGCAACTTTAAGTGGCTGAAAAGAGAAGCTCACAACAAATTAATCAGACTGACAGGGAAGCAGAAGTGTGCTTAAAAGGCATCTCAAAGGCTCTGATGTTTCCAGTGTTGAGAAAACAAAATGGCAGAAAGAAAAAGTGGATCAGGCCAGAGGTGATTGATACTTTCAATTTGAGATACTAGGAAGAGTTAGGGAATGATCATAGGGAAGTTCTATGAGAAATACATACATACAGTATTGAAAACATTTAGTGTTTTGTGTACTTTAACAGAAGAGGCGCAACATGTTAAGTTGTAAAAAGCTTCTACTGGTACTGTAACTGATTCTGCGTGACTAATGAGCCATATCTTGAAGTAATGGGTGAGATTTGTGAGGATGATGCAAGACTTGCATCAAAACAGCAAGACAGTGGTGAGGTGACAGACGGGTTCAAGGTGGGGGTGGGATAGTCTCTGAGCCCGCTCTTGTTTGCAGTGGTGATGGAGGAGTTGACAAGTGAGGTCAGGCAAGAGTGTCAGTGGACCATGATGCTCACAGGGACACTGTGATCTGTATTGAGAGTAAGGAGCAGGTGGAAGAGAGCCTGGAGGTGGAGGTATGCTCTGGAGAGAAGCAAAATAGCTCAGGTCAGCTATCCAAAGCAACAGACAGAGCGAAGTAAGGAAGAAGAGAGTGTAGGCAAAGCGGAAGTGGTTGGAGACAAGTGTTAGGGGTGATTTGTGAGTAAAGAGACCTGCTATAATGTAGGGTTGTGTTGGCAATTATAAAAAGGCAGGAGAGGTGACAGGTTAGGAGTGACCAGAATTGACAGTTAGAGAGGAAAGGCTGAAGCGATCTGCAGACCACAGAAAGACCACAGAGGAGATTCATGGATGTCATGAAGAAGGACATGCAGACGGTCGGTGGGACAGACAAGGATGGCAGGGATCGGGTGAGATGTAGGTAGATGATTCCCTGTGGCGAATCCTAAACGGAGCAGCCGGAAGAGGTACATCTCTTCATCATTGTTATAAAAAGTACATTATTTACTTACCTAAGATACTGTGGGCTTGCTTCGATTCATACACATAGAAATGGATGTGTGTGCCACTGCCCACACTGAAGCCATAAATGCAATCTAATTCTCTGGGAAACACTGAACCACAAGGCAGAGCAGACCCATGGGAGATCAGACAGGCAACCATGAAGGATGTGCCGCAGTGCACTTTCTTCCAAACACAGTATATACATATATAAGAGCAGGAATAATCTAAATATGGGGTCACACACACACACACACACGGAAAGCACAAGCGAGCTAGGTATTCATCACAGGGAGAGACTATTGTCAAAGAAAAGTTTAATTGTGTAAACACTCTGTAACTGTCCTGTCATATTCCTGCCTCTCCGGCTCACTATCGCCTCCATGGCTGTAATTGAATTGCTAGTGTCAGGAGGGAGAGGAGGGGAGGAAGAGGTGGAGGAGGGAAAGGCAGGAGGCGAGACTCGCCTTATGAATAGAATGTGTTTTCTATCAGGCAGGATTTGACAAATTGTGTCAGGAAGAAAAGTCCAAGCGATAACAGTTTGGTATATGAAAGTGGAGGAGGTGCTACAGGGGAATGGAGAACAGGCAGCGAAAGGGCGAAGAAGAGGGATGAGGAAGGAAAGAAGGAAAGACAGAAGGAAAGAAGCAGGGGCAGAAATAGGAAGTGATTTTTTAAAAATGTGGAGGAAGAGAAGAGCGGAGATACTGGTTGGAAAAAGAAGATAGGAAAAGAGGGCTTAAGAAATCAGAGGGGAGAGGTTTGAAAGAAGACAAGTATGGGGAGTGAAGACGAGGAGGAGGTGGGAGAGATAAAGAAGCAAGGAGAAAAAAGAGGAGATAGAGGAGGTAAAGGCAGAGGACAAAAAGAAATGGATGGAGGAAGAGAGAAGGAGATGATGAAGACTACGAAGTTGGGAGTAAAGACGGAGAGGAAAAAGAGGACGAGACAACAGTGGAAAGGAGAAGAAAGAGGAGGAAAATGAGTGAGAGTGGAAGATAGGAGCTGTACTGTCTGTACTGAGGAAGGAAAATGATCTGAAGAACAAGGCAGAGACGAAATTGAGGAAGAGGACGCAATGAAGAAGGATTCAGTCAGATTCCTGTACAGTTTTTTACAAAGCTTTACAAAGTTTGTGTGTTCGTGTGTGTAACAGTAGATTCCCTCAAAACCTTTCCCACATTGTTTAAAGCCTGGGAACCAAAGTTTTTTTCATATATAATCTGTAACACACCTCCACTTCTCCTCCTCCTCTTCCTCACCTCACTTTCTCCATTTCCTTTCCTCCCCCAGTGCATCCTCCCCACATTTCCTCTCCTTTTTCACTACAGTGATAAAAAAAAAGATACTTTTATTTTGACAGTCTTATCAGGACAGTGAGCTCAAATCAAACAGTGCTCTAATAGCCTTGAGACACCTCAGTCCTAGCTTTGTCTCTCCTGGTCTCCTTTGACTCCTGTATTTCCTCCTCTGAGATATCCCTCAACCCCTCGTTTCATCTTCCTCCCTCCTCCTCCCTCCTCTTCTTTCTCAGTGATCTCCCTGTGATAGGACTAAGGCTTTTCTAAGCTGTATTTAGCTTTTCCACTTTCTCTTTTGGGAGCTGATCTACCTATGAAAAGACGGGGGGAAAGGGAAGACAGAATGGTTGTGAAACAAAGACAAAAAAGAAGATGAACGATTACAAAGCAACAAAAAAGGTCAAAAGTTTGAAGGCAGATCTGTATATTTTGGTTAGGTACCAGTGACAGGAACCCTCATGTGCTGGAGAGAGCAGTGCATTAATGATCAGCGTGTCTGCGTCTCATGTTTTACATAATGACACATTCAAGTGTCCGCATACCATTGTCCACAAAGTATAGAGACAATAGGGTTGAGGAAAGGAGGGAAGACGTGGAGTCTGAGGTGGAGGGTAAATGAACAGACAATTTGTTTTCCCTGATACGGATGATGAGACTGACAGCTCGTCTTTGTTCTGACTGAGGTCGGAGGTCACAATGACACACGCATACACAACGCAGAGATAATAGGCAATTGTCTGTATCTGCAACCTGCATAATTACTTCCAGAGACAGAGAGAGACGTGACTCCTGCTGGAAAGCCCAAAAGGGAGGAGAAAGACAGAAAACAAGGGCAAAACAAGCCAAAGTCAGGAGACTGCAGAGAGAAAGAGAGTGACAGTTTAGTTCTTGTGTTAGTCCTGAACCGGCTACTGTGAAGCAGGATTTGGGGCTTTAACTCCACAATTCAGTCAACTTCAGGTTTTTGGAATTTTGGAAAGGGGGTTACTGGTTACTGGGTTACATCGGCATAATAATTAATGCTGCACACCTAAGAGGTCAACCCCCACCAAAACACTGCCTACCTGACAAATCAGGTCTCTTTTAAAGACATATACATACTCAGAAAATCTTATGGGCCCCCTATGCAGGTAGTGGCAGGGTCAATGTTTTAAAGACCATTTAAAGTTTTTGTCTTTCCTTGACAAACATCAATAAGCAATATAGATTTTTAGGAACAACTTCACTTCACTTTTTTTCTTTCAGAAGCTTTAAAGCCACTTCATTGCTCTATGAGCCCTAATATTGCAAAATCATTAATTGTTACAGTTGTGGTCAGAAATGTACAATAATCAGGGGCATGAATGTCATGGTAATTTGGGGCTTTTAATGATTTCTTTGAACTGATTTATTTTTTTGAAGCAAGCTTCACATTGCCTTGGACTTGAGAGGGTGCTGATCGAGAAAGAAACCCCTAATCTAAAACTGACACCTTCAAGTGGAAATTTGCTGCTGCCCATGTGGACAAGCTAAATGCCTTTTAGAGTAAAGTTTTATAGATTGGGCTATTTGGCCACAAGTAAATCAAGTGTATTTTTCGTTTGTGTTGTATTGGCAGAGCATGCATTTTTAATATTGTTCAATCATTTTCATTTAATTGTGGGAAGCCAAAATCATGTCAATCACTGAAATGAGAATTCAATTAACTGTGCAACCCTATTATGCATTACTGCGTATTTACTTTACAGAACAAACAATTGTAAATGCAGCGACATCTTCCAGTGTCTTAAACCTGTGACACCTGCGTCATTTATGATCGTACTATTTATATGATGAAACGGGAGTTAGATGATGAGACGCAATCTCTCCAGCATGTTTTGCGGATGCCTCAGGGAGCTCCTCTTGCTACAAGTCATGCCTGACTCATCTCACCTAAGAGGGGTCCAGGAGGCAGATGCCCATATCATCTCAGCTGACTCCTAGCATCTCTACTCAGCCCCTCCAGAATTACCAAGCTCTGCACTCTATCTCTAAGGCCGAGCCCAGACAGCCTTCAGAGGAAAGTCATTTCTACTGTTTATATCTCCAGTCTAATTCTTTCAGGCAGTTCCCACAGCTCATGGACATAGGTGTGGGTAGGAACATCGATCGATCTGTAAATCGACACCTCTGCTTTCCTAGTCTCTTCACCACAACAGACCACTCCAGCACTGGCATCAATCTGTCTGTCCCCTCACTCTTGGACAAAACCCCGAGATACTTTAACTCCTCCACTTGGGTAGCAACTCATCTCTTACATGGGGTAGACACTGCACCTTTTTTCAATTCAATTACAGTCACCAAGAAGCACTTTATATTGTAAGGAAAGATCCTACAGTAATAGAAGGAAACCCCAACAATCACACAGGGGAGAACCATAGCCTCAGACTCTTCTGCTACTCCACTATCCACTGTAACTGGTTACATGCTGCCAACACCACCTGTTATGTGAACCTTGTTAGAATGGTAAACCTGGGCTTATTTATTGAGCCTTTGTGTTGCCGCTTAGCCTGATTAGGGACAATAGTGCAAATGAATAACTAAACTTCAAATCTAAAAATGTATAATATGAGTGAATTCCATACATTGCTGATTCTGTAGCAGTCGGTTTTGCAGGGTGGAGTTGCTAACCCCACGCCCAACCCTCGTCCTTTCTCATCCAGGCTTGCCAGGACGATCTGATGATCTGAGCCCGGATGATCTGAAAATCGTCGACATCACCTGGGACGAAGCCAAAGCAGTCGCCACTGACCGACGTCAATGGAGATCGTTAACTGCCCGATGCGCTACTTGGTGTAGGCGAAACTAAGTCGGGGTGGGCAACTCCAGGCCTCAAGGGCCGGTGTCCTACAGGTTTTAGATACCCTGCATCAACACACCTGAATCAAATGATGAGTTCATTACCAGGCCTCTGGAGAACCTCAAGACATGTTGAGGAGGTCATTTAGTCATTTAAATCAGCTGTGTTGGATCAAGGACACGTCTGTCGTACACCCCTGAACTAAGTGCTAAGTAATGGGGGAATTAGATGAAATGCACAATGCAATAAGTAGAAGAAGTACAGAGAAATGTCAAAAGATCACGAGTGACGAATTAAAGCAGAGGTGGGTTAGAACTGTACTTGCATGTGTGCCACACATGCAGATGTGAAGCAGATAAATCCATAGCTTTTGGTCCCAGTCATGCTAAAGAAAAAACAAAACAAGCCAAAAACAAATACAAACAGACAAAGCAAATATGAGATTTCCCAACGGGCTCTTCCTCTGACATTTTCAGTGACAACAGTGGTGTCACAAATAAAATACAGTGTCCAGCACCTTATAACACTCCTATCCTGCATTGTTTTTTAGCCAAACATAGCAGGGTGCTGGATCTCTTCTTTTCTTTTTGTAAAAACTAAAACCTGAGGAGGAAGAAGCTTAAACCTTGTGAATATGAAGTGTTAGACACACAAGCAGCCCAATAAGAAATGGTCTGTTAGTTTTCTTTTTTACTGAATTAAAGCCAAAATAGAAGTTAAACCGCTTGTAAGCAATCTACATTCAGAGAGTGGTTCAAGGTTCAAATTTATTTATATAGCATATTTCCAGACAGATGATTATAGCTCAGAGATGGTTATACTGGAATCCTAGTTTTGGACTTTTTAAGTCTTGGCCTGGACAAATACCCCCATATGAACAAAGCATCCTTTGTCCCATACATCCACTGCAACTCTTCTGCACATGTCCAAACCATCTCAACCTTGCCGCTCTAACTTTGTCTCCAAAACAACAACCTGAGCTGTCCCTCTGATCTGCTTATTTCTAATCCTGCGCATCCTGGTCACTCCCAGTGAAAACCTTAGCATTTCATCATTTCTGTCACCTGCATATATACAACCAGTCGCACTACCAGCTTGTAAACATTCTCTTTCACTCTAGCTTCCCTCTGTCACAAATCACCCAGGCTTTACTGTTCCACCTGCCTCCCTCTCACTCGCACATGTATTCTGTTGTACTTCTACTGGCTTTCATTCCTCTTCTCTCCAAAGCATACCTCCACCTCTCCAGGCTCTCTTCCAACTGCTCCCTACTCTCACTACAGATCACAGTGTCATCTGCAAACATCATAATTAACAGAGACTCCTGCCTGAACTCATCTGTCAACCTGGACACCAAAGAACCTTCTTTGCAGTTCCTTGCAAAATCATAGAGCAGATCATAGACAAGTTAAACAATCTATCTTACCCCGAAAAAAAAAATGCTAGCTTGCCAATGCAGTAGGGCTGCCACGATTTGTCGACTAGTCACGATTACGTCGACTATCAAAATCGTCGACGACTGATTTAATAGTCGACGCGTCGTTTGAAGCTTTGTAAGATCACAAAAGACGCAGGAATAAGTGGCAGAATTTAAGAGTGTAATAACGGACTGAAACAGAAGATGGCAGCATTGCATGTACAAGGATGTCAGCTACCGTTAAACCCCGAAGAAGAAGAAGAAGAAGCAGCTGTGTCCCAGAATTCATAGCGCGGCCCAGCGCAGTTTCCAACAATGGCGGCAGCTAGTTAGTTTTAATGTTACTCTTATTATTCTTTCTGGGTCACAAAATAAACATTTAACATATTTTCAGGCGAGAATGTAGCTGTGTAAACCTCAAATATCTGCTCAGTTTATCAGGACACCACATATTTTCAAAAGCGCTCCGACGTTTTCGGAGACATCTGTTACCCACTAGCTCGTTAGCGAGCCGGGGGCTAGGCTCACTAGCGCCGTGAGAACACCGGACTCCCCGCAAATCGTTTTCAAACCCACCGCCGTCTTTCGCTACTCAGGTTAAATATATATATGAGTCACTTAGATAACTTAAAATGTTATTGTTTGGCTTTTTTTTTAGTATTTTATTTGTTCCTGAGTAAATCAGTTTGTCTGAGATTAAAGTTATAGTTTTTACACAGCTGAATAAACGTCAAGCAGACAACTGATTATCAGAAGTGTGAGATGCTCCAGAATATACTCCAGTGTCCTGTTATATTTTAGATAGCAAGGAGTTTATTAAACTTCACCGAAACAATCTGCAAATTTCATTAAAATTTAATAAACTATCATCTTGTCTTTATTTTTAGTTAGCACAGACCTTAAACACTTAAAGCTGTAAGCTAATGATAGTTATAAGAGCAGATGCTGCTGGTGCAATAAGCTGTAGTTTTACGTCCAATGGATGATGATCTGATTAGTCGACTAATCGCAAAAATAATCGGTGACTAGTCGACTATCAAAATAATCGTTTGTGGCAGCCCTACAATGCAGGATGCTTTGGGAAATTTTCTATAGCTAATGATTCCAGATTTCTTTGGTTACCCTAATTATGACTAAAAATGAAAATATGGAATACATGCTGAACACACTGAAATATTAAAAGCATTATAGCTGATCATTAATATATAGGTTTGTTTGCCATTTAGAAGAATTGGAGCCAGCACGCATATGGCGAGAGGTGGCATACACCCTAGGCGGGTTGCCAGTGCATCACTGGTTTTGCTCCTCATAATGTAAATCTTTTGGTTTTAGGTTTATCGGCCACACTGGAATAACGTGCTTTTTTAGGGTTTGACTAGCAGCTAACAATATGACTATAAAATTATCAGCATTTGATTAACAACTAACTTCAAACGGACTTGTAACTTCTTATTGCATGTTGCAAATATTTGTCGCTCAACAACACAATTATAAACACATTTTAATACATTTAACCAGTGGTCTTTCAAAGTTGCATCACTGCAACTTCCATCACTGTTCAGGACAGTTTTTTCTAAAGAGCCCATTTCCATGTTAAATTAATTCATAACTCAGTCTTCACTTTTCTTCCTCTGTGTCTCTGAGTCCTTCTGTTGTTATTTCTTTTCTTTTAATTTCTATCTCTCTCCTCGTCTCTCTGTTCATGTTTGGCCAGACGAGCGCAGCGTCCCCAGATAAAAGACAACCAAACAAGAAAGGGAAGTACAAAAAAAACAAAAAACAACAACACAAGAAGCAGAACACGATGAGAAGGAAGAAGAAACAGAGAGGACGGGGACAACAGAGCGAGGCGCATGCTTGGTGTAATTGAATCCAGGCGGCAGCAGAGAGAGGGACAGATGGATGAACTGAACAGATTAGCATCCGTAATCAGAGGAAGGCGTGAGGAGGAATAGATGTGGCGGCCGTGTTCAGTGAGCTGCTAACTGGTTTTACAAACATGTCTGTGAAGAGTTGCTCTGGCTCCTGATGAACACAAACTATGACTTATTGTCTCTGATCAGATGGAACAGACGTGCACCCGCTGTTTTACATGATTACTACTTCTACTGAGGCTTTGAAGAGGGTCATCGCCTAGCTCTGATAGAGACAAGAACGTGGACAGATCGGTTGCCGGTCACGGAGTGTTGGCTGTGAAACTTCAAGTTCATCTGTAAGAGACATTTAACAAACAGGAGGAAATGTCTTATTTAGTTTTTTTCAGCCTCGGATGAATCCATATTTGCTGTTCCAGTGTGTATAAATCAAACACAGTGTGTGCTGCTTATACGTTGTTGGGGCAAACTACCCTGAACAGATAATGGAAGGCCTCTCATTGGCTTCAGGTTTAGGGTACGGTTAGAGTCAGAGTAAGTCTCCGGGAAATAAGAATAGCTCATCTTGCCATCATGCTAATGTGATCTTATGTGGGTACAGACTTGCGACCTTAGAGCTGGGATGTTCGGTTCAAGCTTCATGCCCCCCTTTTTAATCTATCTTCGTCACTTGAAATATCAGCTTTTCCTTGCTTCCTTCCCTCTGTCCCATTGTGTTTACACTTGTTAGATACCTTCTTGATTAAGCCTCCAATTTACTCTTTCTGTTGCTTTCCTTTTATTAAACTGGATCCATTTTTGTTTTTTGTCCCTTTTTAGTTTTCACTAAATCTATCCATGTTAACCTTCATGCCCATCTTTGACATTCTTTCCTTCCTTCTTTTCTTCTTTCATTCATACCATTGGTAAACTTGCTGTAAAATGCATTTCCACATCCTTCCATAGTCAAATGCTTATCCATTTTTTCCTTCCTTTCTTCCTTCCATATGATAAAGTGCTATATAGGGCCTTTCTTTTCTGGTCTATTATTTATTCACTTAAGTTCCTCCAGTTTACCCCATTCGTCCTTCCTGTTTTAAACTGGATCAATTTTTGTTCCTGTTTAGTTTTTGCACTCTCTATCCTTGTTTTCTATTATATTTCAGGGACCTGCTAAACATTATTTCTTAATTTCTTCCCCTGCTTGTACTTTCCTTCCTTTAGTTAGTCTTTTCTTATTCCTGTGCTGTAATACTGAAACTTTAACACATCGTCTTCTCTTTGCACCGTCAGGGGCAGACCTCTTCACCATGTGTGACATATCACTCTCTAAACTTAGTTTGAGCTCACTCACTCTCAAACACACACCCTTCGTGCCCACAAATTAAAAGTTGAGTGTTGGACCTTGAAGAGTTCCCATGTTATCATTGCTGTGACAGAAAGATAGCAGTGAGGAACGCTTTATTTGCCGTCCGGTGCCGTCCTGTCCTCTGCTGCCGTTATCTGAACAGCTCTGGCTTCCATTGTAAACAGCCCTGTCCTCGTTAAGAAGCCTAATTAGAAAACTCTAATAATAATGGTGTGTGATTGTCCATTGTGTACTCTAAAGATTCCATTTAGAGCGGTGGCGAGCGGGTGGCGGTTTAATAAAACTTAACCAAACGGATAATTTTGCTCTAGTAATAATCCTCTGCTTCTGAAAGTTCTTTGTTTGCCTCAAGTGGTTTTATTGCTTTGCTTAAAAAAAAGACACTGATTTAATTAATCTGGGCACTTTCAGAAAATCCATTGTGACTAATTTTGCCACTGAGTGTGGATTTTAGAGGACCTGCTGTATAGAAATCATTTACCAGGTCTGAAAAACAGAACAGCTTTATGCAAGACTTTGAGACTGAAAAAATTCCTTTTTGTGTTAAGACTGTTGGCAACTCTGCTTGTGAGAGTGAGCTATCCCTCACTAATTAGTTTACTGAAGAAAAACAATCATGTATTAACCTTGATCATTATCTAGAAACAATCAGCTCACCGGCCTAGCTTGTAACGGGTGTAACCTGCCACCGCACAACCTGTGGTAGTGTGATTGCCCTTAGCACTGTGCAATCTTGAGAATCAGTTTATCAATATGCAAGATTAACACGGTGGACAAGTATATTTTACACTTCGATTGTGGCTCAAGGGTTGGCAGTTCGTCTTGTAATCAGAAGGTCGTCGGTTCGAGCCCTGGCTCGGACAGTCTCGGTCGTTGTGTCCTTCGGCAAGACACTTCACCTACTGGTGATGGCCAGAGGGGCCGATGGCGCGATATGGCAGCCTTGCTTCTGTCAGTCTGCCCCAGGGCAGCTGTGGCTACAACCATAGCTGTCTCCACTAGTGTGTGAGAGTGAATGAATAGTGGAATTGTAAAGTGCTTTGAGGGTCTCAAAAAGCGCTACATAAATGCAATCCATTATTATTATTTTAACCATGATGTTTTCTAAGCCTAACCAAGCAGTTATCCAACTTCAGGTTTCTGCCAATCCAGAAAGAATCACCAAGAAATCTAACAAGCATGGACCGGAAAAACACGAACCAAGAACTTTCTTGGGAAGCCACTGCCGCATAAAGTGAAAGCTAAAAATCAAAGATACACACATTGGACACAGGCTGCAGTGTCCTGGTCCTTATACAAACTTTTTTTACACTTGCCATAAAAAAATTGTAATAGCTAATACGTTGCAATAGAGGAGGACTGAAGTCCCTCCTAGTGGTCAGTGAGTGAGATATTACGAAATAAAGCTGGTAATAAAAAGATAAAACCAACACTGAGGTAGAGAAAACAGCCAAACACACAACTGACGAAAGAAAGTGTGCGGGTTTGCTTTGCTAGAAGCACGTATGAATTTGACCACAAATCAAAATGATCACATACTCAGCTCACAAAAATCAGGAGTGAAAGGTGGATTATATTTTGAAAAGTTCATTTTCATTTGTGCTCATACAAAGAAACTGAGGTGGATTTGGGAGAATTTCTTTTTTCTTTCAGTGACTGGAGTCTGAATCCATATCAATCACCACACCTCAAAATGCTTGGACAACATTACCAAAGCAAGCTGCTAAGAAAAACCCAGAAACTTTTGTTTGCTACCTAGCTATAGTGCTCTATATGATGCACAGCACATTAGAATTTCTTACATACAGTTGGCATCAAGCTCTTTTTAAAGGCCTTTGAGGAAAACAAAAATATTTGAGAAAATGAGGCTTGAAGAAAGAGGTGAATGACAACTAGAGTGTGTAATACAAGAGAACAGTGTACATGTGTAAATATCCCTCCAGATTTGACCTTTGCCTCCTGTCCTGGAGTACAAGTGACATTTCAAATGCAAATACAAACACACTCGACTACCGAACACACACACACACACACACACACACACACACACACACACACACACACACACACACACACACACACACACACACACACACAGTAAATTAGTCCTTGGGCAGCAGCCGCTGCCAATGGCTACTCTACATGACATTAAACGTAGGTGACTGTAAACTTGGATAATTATGATAAATGTGAGTGATTATGACGAATTATTCCCCTCCATTGTGCTAATAGCATAATTAGCAACAATAATCAAAGACTTATGATGTTGAAATAAGGCAATGCCGCGGACAATTAGACCGCAAGGAGCTAGTAATGGAGAACTTATGGTGTTTTCCTGGAGGGCAGAATTACTCTTACTTCCAGAAAGACTTTGAAACTGGGCTGGTTTTCTTAGTAATTCTGCCCTCTGATGAGAGAAAATTGAAATAAATACTCCATTAAATGCAAGCTTTTATGAAGATGGAGTGAATGAGAATGAAAGTGAGTGTAAATAAGAAGGCAGGTGGCTCAAAGGCAAACCATGTAGGTACTGCTTTGTCCTTCGAGTCAACTATTCAAGCTAAATTTTAACTTGAAGACATAAACAGTAAGAAAAACTGAAACTGTTGTCATGATTCTGGAAACGTGACCATACATGCCTCGTCTCGGGTGTTTTCTTCCTGCTCAGGCAGAGATAGTCTAAGGCGTACTGAAGCCTGAAGGCACATCAGATCATTAAAGCAGCAAAGACCTAATCTTGAGTTTGGATAATAAGGCAAAGGAAATGACGGATGTATAAACTCACTGTCATTTTTCTGTCAGAGGTGTCATCATTGTGTGGTCATGCAGTTTGAAGAAGGGATGGTTTTTGAAATCTTGCCCTCTTGCTGTGTTCAAAAATCACTTTGACATCAGAGATGTTAGAATGTTGCTGAACAGCAAACCTCTAAAAGCAAAACAGGATCAAATTCTCTAGGTGATGGATTGAAAGATGCGCTCCCTTTCACAAACTCATGGGAGAAACAATTAAATCATGTGTCTAACACTAACAGAACCTCGAATATTGCAAGAGGGATGTGAATGTGAGTGTCAAATTCAGTTACTATTCAGTTTCTGAATATCCAGAGGCAGTAGTGCTATTTTTATATAAGCATCTATATGACATTGTAAGGCAGCTGGGCTTTCACCCGATTTGCAAAATCACCATCACACTTTTGACAAATTAAATCTTTCCGAGATAAAAGCTATATGCTTGCAGAGAATGAGAAGCTGCCAGCAAATATTCCTACAATGATAACAAAAAGTGTTTAATAATAGCTGTAAATGATATCACCCTGTTTATCTTGTTGGTCCATGATTAACATTGCAAGTTACCATTACATTATTGTGATATTGTAGCTTTGCAATGTGGGGAAAAAGGGAAAAAATGATATTGCTCATATAAAATATAGTTCATCTGGAGCAAATAGTAAGCATTTTAAGTGAAACTTGGTTTGCTGTTAGCCAAATTTAGCTTACTCGCGTTGCTTTTTTTAATAAAAGCAATAAAGCAGTAAAAGCAGCTTTTAGCTAACTTCTTGGCTAATGCTAACTGAATGCTCACAAGACAGCATTTGCCAATGGCAATGTTGACTAACATTATTATGATGATGTAGGAAAAACATGAACATGGGGATACCAGATATCCCTAATCACTTAACAACATGCTAACTCTATAGCTTGGTACACTGACTACTTGCTAGTTTTCGAAGCTGTCGCTGGTTTCTCCTTCTATCTATGCCTTAAATCCGACTGGTTGAAATTACTTTGTGGCAGACAGTAATTCCCCTTATAAGTGTCATTTAACAATAGGTTTCCACTGATGACTTACTACATCAGTGTAGCAAATCAAACTGCATGAGATGTGCTGTGCTGTATACAATTATCCAAGTTGGCTCAAATTTAACAGTGACAAGTTACTGATCTTCCTTTAGACTTTCCCCAAGTTTAAATGGTTTTTGAAAGATTAAACAAAGAAAAGTACTCAAACTAATGGCTGCCTTGGAGCAAGGAAATTGAACAGATTAAAACTAAAGGTCAGAGCATTTACACTTACTCAATGCTAAATTACATGTTTGATATTCATGTGTAACAGGTTAGTAAGAATGCAACATTTCAGGATTTTTAAGAATCTGAAAAGCTTTCTGTTTAATAGGTATTAGATGATGAGGATGAGTTTTAGTAACTGGTCTTTTGTTTGAGGCAAGATCTTACAATTTTAGCGAAGCACTCCTTTGGTCATGCTACAAATTTCCATGGTGCGACAAAAACACTAGACTTAAACACAAACCTGTCTTTAACAATATAATCATTAGAAATTATATTATAAATGCACTGATTAAATCTAGCAAAACCTTCAGCATTACAGCAAAAGACTATAGAATTTGTCCAAAAAACCTGTAGCAGCCTTACTGCCACAAAATAAGTTTTCAAAAACCTTACCATTGCCAAAATCTTACAGCTGTGCCAAAACATGCAACCATTAACCACCTCCTTCATTGTAAGAATGTCAAAGGTCAAAGTCAACAGCCAGCACACATCAGATACATTCCCGAAGTCTATGTGACCCTGAACTGATGATATGTAAAGAAGATACTGAAGTGAGAGAAAATAAGAGCTGCATGGAGAGTTTTCCTCCTCTCTGAGACTCTGAATTACACTTAGGAGTAATAATTTTCAACCACTCACCCTTCAGAACGGTTAGAGATGCTGAGCCTCTCAGGCTCAGTTTGACTGATATTAGTCAAATTGCGTCATGCGCTTTTAAAGATGACTCTCTTTAACTGCAAGAGGGTGTTGAAAATAGAAGCGTTGAGCTTCAAAGGAAACTCTCTCCTCCAAGGTCATCTCGTGTTTTAACTCCAATTTCAATACTTTATGAGCGTGACTGTAATTAAAATGATGGGGTCAGCTTTCTGATATATTACAACAGAGCAACCAATGAGGTAAAGCCAGTTAATTCTTTTTCAAATTGAAACTGGCAAACTTCACATGGAAAAGACAACTTTTGGTTTCTTGAAATGCGGACGGAGTCTCCTTTATTTAGCAAACAGGACATTAAGTTGTAGGCAGTTAACTGGAAATCTGCTTATGCTGTTATCTTAGCTTTGTAGGTGTCTCCTCAGATATCTTGGCTCATTGACCTGCTGCAGAGCATCTTTGTGACTGATCAGAGTCTTTCCTAAAGTCATTCCGCAAATAATAATATAATCTTTTAAACATAAACCATAAACATTCATGGCCATCTGCAGTGAGCAAATGCTGGAGTTCACGTCTTGTATCAAATTGGAATTTATAAATAAAAACCGGTCATGATGCAGATTTTGCTTTCTGCAGAAACATGGTCTTGTATTCTGTTGTAGATATCATTTATAATTAATGGAGCATAGCGATACATCAGGCACACCAGTAGATCAGCTAATTGATATCTAAATATACAACTGGCTAACCCTATATTCTGCAAGCCCATTTACAACCCACCTCCATATCTGCTGTTTCTGAAGCTTCTCTGTTCTGTGCTGAGATCCTTCTGTTGCTTTCTCTCCCTGTGGATTTCAACATGGATGCAGAATGGTGGGGAAGTCCCATATCACCAAATACAACTCATTTTAGATAGAAATGAGGAAAAAATGATTTCTGCTTTTTGACTATAATGACCCTGTCTGATCTGAACCTAATTTCTTGCTTTGTACCGTGGAACAGTAAGTTCCTTTGAAACAAAAGGGCTGTTTTGACTTGGCTTTGAAATGAGATGATTTGAGATTCACAATCAAATTCTGTAACTTACTGAATAAAAAAAAAAAAGTTTCCCTTTAGTATTGTTTCACTGCTGTAGAATCAAATCAAAGATGCCCAATTCACGCATTCTTTCTATACTTAAAAGCTTTCTATCTAAGAATGACATGCATTCATTCTCTGACAGACGCATCGGAGAGCAACTTGGGGTTAGTATCTTGCCCAAGGATATTTGGCATGCAGACTGTAACAGCCAGGAACTGAACCACCAACCTTCCAGTTAGTAGATGAGAGCAATTAGAGATTTAAAACCTTAGGATTGAGGATAAGGGTAAGGCTTTTTTCAGAATAAAGCTGCTGTTTCTCAGGCGAGTTTTCATAGAGAACTGACCAGTATTAACATATTTTCTCACAACTGCTCTGATCAAAGATTATATGATTCAAAGTGGATATCTATGATTATACTACATATAGATTTACAGGGGTAAGAACATTGGCGCATGGATTCTTTTACAAGATGAGTGTAATACACTTGATTGATGGTGTCAATCGCTGAAGAAGAATAAAAAGTTCTTTGTCAGCCTGTGGATTTATTTCACGTTTGTCATTGTTAAAGAATTTTAAATCTTTGGTTTCTTTGCTGTATGTTCTGGTCTTTGTTGTACTTTGTTGAACTTCCACCCCAATCAGTTTTAGCAAATATTAAAAGGGAGTTTTTCCTTCCCACTGTCGCCAAAGAGATCGCCCATAGGAGGTCATCTGATTGTTGGGTTTTTTTCTGTCTTCTCTGAATTACTGTAGGGTCTTTGCCTTACAATATAATGTGCCTTGAGGCAGCTGTTGTAGTAACTTGGGGCTATGTAAATAAAATTGAACTCAGTTTTAGTTTGTTCCGGCTTTTCGATCCTTCCTCAACCCCTAATGACAAAAAACCCATGGAGGTGCACAAAGAACATCTAAAGTCCACACAGAAAGTATCCAGCCAACCAGGAGATTCAAAAGTGATGTAGACCAGGTTTGCGGCTACAGTCCTAATCACAGCAGAAGGATATCACCCACCCTTAGTGTGGCTGTAGAGTCAAGGAAAAAGATACAGGACAGACCGATGCCCCAAAATCTCATTGCAGAAACAATCCAACTCAGAGAAAAAAGCACCAGTGAAAGAACTGAAAAACATCCAATTTACAATACTGGAGGTTGAGATGAACAGCACTGTTACCCTGGACACCTGAAATAAGCCCCTTCTTCTCCTGAGAAAAACTCATACAAATTCATACAAGCTCTGCTGCACCCCTTCCTTTTCCAAATTAACATTAAATAACACATACATGAATCCTAATCCTCCCTCTTCCTCTCTCTCTGGTCAAGTTATCATTGGGGATCACTCTTTCACATCCATATATGTCTGCCTGAAACCTCTCCCTCCCTTTTCTCTCTCTTTCTCTGGACAAATTAACATTGCTAAGCACTCATGCACATTCAAACATGTCCCTACATCCCCTGCCTCTCTTTCTTTCCATCTCTCTAGGCAAATTAACATGGGAGAACAAACACCTTTGTCCTCGTTTCCTTGCTTTTCTCTTTTGCTCTTTTTCATCGTGTGGTTGAATTAACTTAGGAATCACAAAGAAATTCATGTAAACTCCCATTTGTATTATTTTCTGCCTATACATGTTTAATTTCTGCTGCTTTTCTTTCTCGTCAGACAAAAAGATGCTGATGACCACATACATGTGCTCTTATCCTATCTCCCTATACATATCCAGTTTGGAGGGTGGGGAGACCAGGTTAGAGGTTTGCAGAATGTCAAAGGAAAAAAAAAACTGGGGGAACAAAAACCTCAAATGTGGAACTTCAATTAATTTAAAGCCCCCACCCATCCATCAGCTGCACCAATCAGCCAAGAATAAATCCGCGGCAGATCTAATTACGGTGCCGTCTCCGAAGACCCCGGCTGCCGCGAAGCCAATCTTCAACTCCTTGTTTGAACAGGCTGATGAACTAAGGGACTCGATGGATATCAAGTCATTTTGTTTAATTTATAAATGGATTTTCCCCTAATACTTAAATTATCATCAGCATGAGAGAGGGAGAAAGTGAAAGAGAGAGAGAGCACAATCCAAGGCGTTTGTAAGGTAAAAAGTCTTGAACATGTGGTGCAGGAGAGGATGGAGGGATAAATGGATGGAGGGATGGAGGAGACAAGGCAAAGAATTCCAATGAGAAATGTGTCCTTTCCCAGTTTATAGCAGTGATGGCTCTACAGTGTGTTGAATCAATTTGTTCAAACATTCAGCAAACGATAGAAGCATCAAGGTTAGAGAATGTTAGCGAGAAATGGGTTGCGACCAAGGAGAACCCTGCAGACTGAAAAATGGAGCCAACACAGAAGCATCACTGACTCCCATGTTTAAATGGCCAGCTTAACAGGATCAAAAACATATGTTTACACTTTTGACTGGTCATTTTTTTCCTGCATGCATCACCTTGACGACATAATTCAGACTCAAACATCTAGACCCGAGACCGTTCAGATATTCTGCTGAGGCTAACACCTACAATTTGACTGCCATATAAAGTGCTCCCCAATGCTATTTCAATGTCTTTCAATCAGTCTGTTACAAACTTTGATTTCATCTAGCTTCAGGAGAAACTTCCTGAAAAATCTAGTCCAAAAAGGTTTATCTGCATACTTTTCAAGAGAATATAGAAGCTTTCTGAGTCAAAAGTCTTGAGTTGTCTGGTTTAGTCAGAGTCATTGCAATTCTCCTTTGGTTTTATCAAGGTCAGTCATCAATCTCTTAAAAAGCAAAGCCTGTTGTCAATTTCATTTTTCAAGCCTCTAGAACTCAAATGGATTGCTTAATTTTGATGGTGAAGTACTTCACAGCAGTCGTAAGTATTGTCCTGTTTGAACCTTTGTAACTTCTTTTCTCAGCTTGAGGATCTGTGGCAAAAATACAAATAAAGTTTCCTAATTTGAAGCCACTCTCCCATGTTTACCTACCTGGTTCGGGCGTCTCAGAGTGTGACGATGAAGAAGCCGAAGAAGCCCCGTCTTCGTTGACTGCTCCCTGGGATAGAGACATCCCTCGGCCTGGAGGAAGTTTCATCCCAAGCTGCTCTGCCATCTCCACATGATCGCCAGGGTGGATGTAGTCAAACACACTGCTACCAGTGAGCTCCACCTGCAGAAATAAAGCGTTGCTAAAAATCATCCTGTAAAACCCTTTTCGTTCTTTCTTTTGTTTCTACACAATCTTTAATTTCTTGGCTCATAGTTTACTGTTTATTATTTGTCATTTATTTTAATAATTGGTCCCACAAACCAGTGAAGAATTTGTGTGTGCTGAAAAACACTCAAATCTCAAATATGGAGAAGCAATGGCTGTTGGTTTTTGGACAGTTCGGAAATTGTTAATTGCTGAAATTCTGTTCTTTGGGGTATCATTTTCATCTTTTTTTTGCTGATTCTTCGTCCTCCTACTCCGCAGCTTGTCATCTTTCTTTCTCCTCCACCCTTTACTCCACGGCTATTTTTCAATCCATAGTTCCATATCTCTATATCCCATGCTGTTCCTTTGATTCCTAAATTCACCCTGTTCCCCTCTGTCACTCTTCTACTTCCACCAATACAATAAAGGCAATCCATCTCACAATGCACACTTTTGTAGAACTGGTAGGATTGAAGATTTTCCCTCAGGAAGAAAAGACAAAATGCATTGAGCATGCATTAAAAGTCTGCTGTAGATGGAGTTATTGAGCAAGCAGAAAAGAGACGCAATTAAGACTCTTACTTAACAGAAAAATCTCTTGGAAAAGGCAAATGCATCAGTTTATTGCAAAATATTCACGTCTAATGAATTCTTCTTTTCTTTTTTTATTTTCTCTTTGACATGTTATATTTTATTGGTAAGTGACCTTGTTAAGTAAAGATGGTACCATCTGAGTATTTACTAATCAATCTGTGTAGTAAAAGAATGGCTATATGTAAAATATTATACTTTCAGGTAGGTCAAAAAGTCGAGCTCTGCCACAAGCCTAGCAGATTAGATAATCTTACTGTTGTAATGTTCTTCTATGCATCCATTTGGGAAATCTAGTTTAGCCTGCTCAAAGTTGCTGCACACCTGCAAGGTGCTTTGCAACCCACCTCCACCTGAGCTATCAGTGTCATATCTGTTATCATTGACACCTGCTTTGCTCTGGGCTGGGGTCCTTTTGCTACCCTCCCCATCTTAAACTTAGGACGGGGAAGTTGCACAACAAAGCCACGGTGCTAAGCGTTACTACAATGACTCCTCTTGTGGGTGTTATGGTCTGGACAGAAAAAAACAGTAATAACCTTAAAGAGTAGGATAATTTAGAAGCCCTACCATTTGGTAGAATGGGCTATGATTTTGACCACTGTTTTTGATTGGGTCATCTCTTTAACACTGCAGCCCCTCTTGCTCGCAGTTCAAATCAATATAATCGCTCTAGGAATGCTACACTAGTATTATATTTTTAACAGGCCAACTAACACCTCCACCCCTCTCTCTTTCATCCCTTCTCTCCTGCTCTTTCTTCTACTCTCATCCCGCTCCTCTAATCCGTCCCTTGTCAGCCGTGGAGAATCAGCAGCATTTTGTCTTTCTTATGGAAATGGAATAAATAAGCTCCCTCTTATTAAATAAATACAGAGTCCCTTCACCTTAAAGACTCTCATTAGTGGCGATGGAAGCGGATTTGTCTTCGTTAATTGGGGATGAGACGAGCAAGCGCCATCTAAACCACAGCGTTACGCTTACACGCAAACACACATGAACACACACTGGTGCTTGCAAAAGCAAAACACGCAGCTTGCACAAACAAATTCCTGTCAAGGTTAGAAATGCACAAACACAGCTTGTGTGACGCACATTTACACACACACATAATTAGGTACACAAGTTTCAAAGGTGTGATGGTTGTGCTCTGCTATTTAACATGTGTGTTTTCATTTGTAGCATATCAAAAAAGATTGTGCACATTTATTTCCACATGCTAATCTGGTTATGTATGTTTGTGTGTGTGTTCAGGTTTTTTGGGGGTCCGCTGGGACAAAGGGGATTACATGGGTGTAATCCCTTTAATAAGAAATCCCTTTAAGGCAATTTAGTCCCCTCATAAAGTCTCATCTGGAGCAGAAAGTGATGATTAAGAAATGAGGTTGATCACTGAATAACATACACACACACATTCAGACCCTGGTGCACCATGGGAGTTAGTGTTCATGTTTACACATTACAGTGCTAATTGGATCTACATTGTTCTTCCTTGCAATAACACGCTGACTTTTAATCAATTAAAACTTGGCATAACTATTTTACATAAAGTCACTGGTGGAGCTAATTACACAGAGGAAACAATGTAGAAAAGAAATTAGACATTCTGACACTTGCTGCAACAACACTTTAAAATAATTATCATGCAGCAGACCGAAAAATAACACATTACTGTAGACAAGTATGTGTCAGCTAGAAGTATGTAAAGGGTAGTGGCATTTAAAATTTTTTATAACCCTAGAAACAGTTTAGATGTATTCTAACATTGAAAGTAAATAAAAGTAGAGCTTTGCTCTAATACTAACAGAACTGACTTTTTTTTTCTGGGGGAAAAAAAAGACATCCCCCACTTTTATTTCCAGTGGTCCTAATCCCCTTCTCTACTCGCGGGGTGATGATCAGTATAAACATCACAATGGATTCATAATAAATTATTTTTAAAAAACATATGGCAGTTAATAATTGCTATACGTTTGACAGTGTTCATCCAAAGTTTCATTCAGATCGGCACATCCGTTAAAGAGACAGATGGAAGGGAGGAAGCTGTTGAAATATTTTTATTATTATCCTTTATTTCTCCTGGTGAAAAGCCAGCAAAAGTTACAACAAACAGAACTGGCAGATAAAGTAAATGTAATGAAATTTCAAAATAAGTGTTCTTACAGAATTCAAAAATTAAAATGAGTTGAAATTTGTGCTAAAAACACTAAAGGTCAGGTAAAATAATTTCCACAGTTATCTCTTCCTTTGGTAAATGCTACCATTAGCTGCAGTACTCAAACACTGGTGCAGTCTTACATTGCACAGACATAGTGGGCATTTATGCTTCAACGGTAAATGGACGCCATAGCCGTAAACTCCCCTGAAATTGTACTCTGGAACCAACAGCAAAAACTGCTGTGCCCCTAGAAATTCAACTTCATGATTGGCCTGCTCAGCCTGCCTCCTGTGCATTTTCCAACTATTTTTATGTAGTTTTTGAATTTATTAGTGAGAGAATAACAAACATTGCCTAACTAGGATGAATAATTATCCCAGCATCAATATAAGTACTCACAAATATCATGAAATTACAGGAGGAAGGTTTCTGAAACTGTTGGAATGGATGTTAGGAAATGTACAAAGTGGAAAAAATTAAGGGATGAACACACCTGGACCACATCAAAGACACAAAACCCAGGAGAGACAAATTTATTTGAGTCTATTGGATGTCACCACTTAACCACTTATAAAACAACGGACACGACTACGCTGCAATTAACAGGAAAATTAGGTGTTTAAAGTCCATGTAGCATGAAAAAGGTTTACTTTAAACTGTAAAAAAGAATATTAAGGAACCCAAAATAAAAACATGGAGCCACAAATGAGCAGAATAGGAATCTGTCTGGGAACAGTGGAGGAGTTAAAAGTTGCCCTAAGCTTTATGTATTATTAGATAGTGGATGCTAATATCTTTAATGTTATGTTGTGCATGTTCGCAACACTTTATACATGAAGAGTAAATCAAGAATCTGTTCCAAAGATCACCTTAACACACAATGAAAGAATCTAGGCCAAAGCAGAAGCCGAAAGTTTCAAGTTTTCACTTGAAGCTAAAATTATTTAACATTGTACATTTAAAATGCAAAATTTCTACAATGCCATTACAACTCAACTTGCTCAGTTGACAAGACACCTCTACATTAATTTTTCGTTCATGTCAGAAGAAGCTAGGAAAGGAAACGAACGTGTGTCTCAGGGTTATTATTGTTAACGAAAACTAACGAAATAACGAAAACTAGAAGTGAAAAAACATTTTCGTTAACAGAAATAAAAATAAAAACAACAAAAGGAAAACTAACTAAAACTGTAATGAGTGTTCACAAAACTAACTAAAATTAACTGAATTTATAGCAAAAATGTGTTTAGTTTTCATTGATGTGTGCGTGTCATACAATAGTCAAGGGTGAAAATGAAGTTTAGTTTCCAGATTTATTCTTGCTGTGTCTCATTATGCCAGCAAGTGGCAGTACGTTAGTCGAGTCGTCTGTGTTGCTGCTCCGTCCACGCGCAGAATCATGTCAGGAAAAGTCGGGAGAAAGCGCCAGAGTCGAATTTGGGATTGCTTTGAATATGACTGTGTTTTGGATAAAGCAAGTGTCTTGTAGTGGAAAGAGACAAATTATGAGGGACATTTCTAAAGGGGAAAAATTCCCACAAACCTTAAAGTGCACTTGAAAAGCTCACACAAGAAGGCTAACCTAGCTTACCTTGAGAAGGTAAGGGAGCACACACTCAACCCTCTTCCCCAGAAACAGACGCTAAGGCAAGGCAGCGTGATGCATCCCGAGACAACAGGACGGGGATATCTACATAACTGTGTGAGTCAATTGCCTTCAAAAAGTTTATCAATTCACTTGAAACAAAATTACGAACACCCGGTGCTGCAAGAGTTAAAAGTCTAATTGGGGCCAAGATATACATTTTATAGTTGCCTGGTATCAATGGTTGTTCATCTGCCTTTATTCATTTATTTATTTAAAGAACCCATAGGTGGGAATGTGAGTTGTCTGTCTCTGCGTGTTAGCCCTGCGACAGACAGGCGACCTGTCCAGGGTGCAGGGTATGGTAGCTGGAATAGCAACATACCCAAGGATAAGCAGAAGAGAATGACTGATATGATGAAACTTAATTATTGCAAACACAACTAAAACTATAACTGAAACTAATCAAAACTAAACTGAAACTAAGGATTTTCAAAAAAATAAAAACTAAACTAAACTAGCAAACAATTGGTAAAAACTAATTAAAACTGATATAAAATTGAAAATCTGAAGTCAAAACTAAATAAAAATAAAAACTAATGAAAATTGCAAAACTATTAAAACCCTGGTGTGTCTGTATGTTCCTGCCTTAGAGCCACCATGCCAAAGTGCAATATGTTTACTTGGCGGATAAAGTGACTCCTGATTTAACACACACAGTTTGTGCCAGTTTCTGTTTTTCACCAAAACACAGCGCTGAAGATGTATGGCAGCCTACGTTTTTTAATCAGGCGGGAACCTTGGCAACAGCAACATCTATATATCAAGCTATCCTTCCAGCTTTCCATACAGAGGTTGGCCAAGAGATTTAATACCATTTCTTTTTTCTCTTTCTCCTAATATCTCGTGTATATGGGGTAGCGAAGTGCGACTAAATTCAGCCTACACAGTAGGCAATGTTTTCAGGGACATGAAGATGTTGGAATAGGTTTCCAACTTTGTGGGGACCTGGACCATCATGATTTACCTACGAAAACATAAACAAAGAGAAGGGAAATGTGGGACATTAAAGTTGTCTAGGACTCGAGGTGGCTAAACTATGACACAAAACTGGGCATTCACATTTGTTAAAATATCCAGTAATGCATCCATTCAGTCAGCACTGCTCTATAAAGATGGAAGAATAGGTATGGGGTAGTCAAAGTTCGTCTGGAGACCTTTATCAAAACAGGCTTCGTCTTTTCAATCTTCTCATTATGTATTATTTGAAAAGGATGGACAACAGATACACTAGCATATTGCAATTCCCCTGCATCAAAGCTGGTTCGGGCCACTCCAGCATATCACTCAGACACAGGAAAAGCAGGACTTGAAATGGACTGGAAATGACGACGGAACAAATCCAACTTATGTGATTCCGCTGAATCAATCTTCCATGTTCTGTTCAGGGTATGTTTAACCTCTCCTTTACCAAAAAACAAAGGAATGATTCAAACAACAGATAAAGAAATACATACATAGTGCTATCAGGGGTTTAACAAATTGAGGGATGTGCTGGCTGAGTGGTGACCTCAGCATAAAAAAAAGCCTCTCATCACTCCCATCAGGCTCAGTATGCATTTTGACATTGTTTGTCTGCTTAGAGTCTTTAGATAAAACTTATTAAAGCACAACAGACACGCAGGCTTTATCGCTTCACTCACCCTCCCAGACAAGGACATCAAGTGACAAAAGACAATAAGAATGACGGCGATAACCGTGTCAAACGAGCACAGAGTGAGTGAGAAAGTGTTTTGCGAATGAATCCAAATGTTAAGCGAGTGTGTTCGTGCGAATCAAAGAACGTGTGTGTTTATGTTCGCCCTTCTGCATCCTTATCAGTCCCTTCTCCATATTTTAGGACGTGCACATGTGTGATGGAAGAGGGTGCTGTCAGCTGTAATTACTGCAGACATACTAGTATTCGCGGCACACTGCTCAGCTATGTGAACCTTGCATTTAGAGCAGGAAACCAAAAAGTCTAGGTTGAGGTTTCTGCCGAACACTAGTTTCTAAATTAAACTGGGCTTTCCTCAACTATTAGCTGGTGGGTTAGGGTTAAAGTCAGGGTAATGTAAGTGATTCCTTTTTTAAGAAGCAAAATCATGGTCTGAATGAACTCTTGTGCCAAAATAGGAGCTCTATAAAGTCTGTTATAGACTCTTCTTGTTAGCCAGTGTCTTTTCATTTTATTTTATTATTTTTATTTTTTGTATATGTATAGTGTAACAATGCTGGAGCTGACAGGTGGAAGAAAAGGGAAGAATAAAAGAAAAAGAGAGGAGAAATAGGAGAAAATATAAGTGATTCATAACAATATGTCTTTCATGGAGGTCATAAAGCAAGTGAGCCGAGAGCTGTTTTTACAGAGACTTCGATACAAGCAGACTAGGGCTGGGCCATATCATACCGTTCACGGTAATACCGGTATAACGTTGGGCAACGATAAGAAAATGAAATATTGCGATAGAATATGAGTAAAACGCGCATGCGCAGTGCCTTTGTTTTCGTACACACATGGGGGTGACGGAGAATGAGAAAGGCGAAAGCGGATCGTTGAATGAAACAGATGAACCAGAATTGGTTTTTAAAAATGCTGCAACTTCAGTGGTGTGGAACTGGTTTAGCTTTCGTACGTCAGATACACAACAAAGCACTATTTTTGGTAGAGCATGCTAGCAGGCCGTCACTTAAAATCAATCCTTTGATTTTCTGAAAATCGACAGTGCCCCTTATAATCCCGTGTGCCTTATGTATGAATTCTGGTTGTGTTTACTGACCTCGAAACGGTTTTATGTACACGGTGCTCGAAAATCTGTCAAATGTTTTAGTACAACTTTGCTAAGCTACGAAGCCGCACCGCTTGATGGATTGTCGGAGCATTACGGCTATCGTAGGCAGAGCAGAGTGATACGTACTGTGCTTCAACATAATATTACCGTATTGTGTGTGTGTATAACCTCTTTTTAAGTTTTGTGGATATTATACATGGTTATGCTGAGGATATGTCGGCCAGTTTCCACTGGAAATGCCTTTTGGTTAAACTGTCAGCAAGGAATTTGCATTTGCACTGTTACATTTTTATATAACTTTAATGCACATAAAAAACAGCTGCTTGTTTCAGTGAAAATACATTGATGTTTTTTGTTTTTTTTGCACTAATAAAGTTGTTGAGTTGTAAAATATTTTGTCTGGTGTCAATTATATCGTCAGTTATATCGTGATAAATATTTTTGGTCATATCGCCCTGCTCTAAAGCAGACTTCTTTTTGCCCCCTCCTAGTCACTGCAAAGGGCGTAGTTTAATGTATTTCCAGACAGACCTGGGGAACATGTCCATTGTTTCTGTGCAATCCATTCTTCCAATGTGATCCGATGTCCTTTGGCTCAGTTCAATTCAGTTTTATTTATAGAGTGCCAAATCTCAACAGTTCCCTCAAAACAATTCACACTGTAAGGGAAAGACCCTAAAATAATACAAACCCCAACAATCAGAGGACCCCCTTGTGAACAAGCACCTTGGTGATAGTGGGAAGGAAAAACTCCCTATTAACAGGAAGAAACCTCTGTCAGGGAAGGGCAGCCATCTGTCGCGAACCTGTTGGGAGTGAATGGAGGGAGACAGGACAAATGACACGCTGTGGACGAGAGCCAGCAATGAATAATAACTAATGATTCAATGCAGAATGGTGTATAAACACAAAGAGAGTGGAAAGAGGTGAGTGAAATGTTCAGGACATCATGGAAAGCCCCCAGCAGCCTAGGCCTATTGCAGTGTAACATTAGGTCATGTGTTATTTTGGAAGTGCCATCTTCAAACAGCTTTATTTGACGGTGAAATGTAGCTTTGGGGCAACAAAGAGTGAGGGGTCATGCTCTTTTGCTGTGTTTGACCATAACCTAAAGTTCTATATCTGGAACAATTCTCAGTAATACAAATTATTTTCCGTTTTGCTTCCTCTGTCTCTTTAAACAATGCTAAACTGTCGACCCAACCTCGGCCTGTGTGACAAAAACCATGAGCCATTAAGAATGAATTACAAAGCCGGTCTAGCCCTCGTAACTTTTCACCACCATTAATTACACCTCCAGCTCCAGAGTACGAGAAAGAAAAACACAAATTTCTTCATTTTCATTGTGAAAGGCGCAGCCCTGGCAAACTAAATAACAAATAAAAGACATGAAATCCGAAGCGTTGAATTCCCATTAATCACATTCTCACTCTCTGTATCACACTTTAATTAATATGGCAACATTTTAAAACCACACACACAGAAGCACACGTACCTCAAAACAGTAAAAAACCTCTGTGTGACTTTGTAAAGTACTAATCAAATAAATTGATGTTGGCTCGCAGGGTTCAGAATTAATTACAGCATTAAACATTAGCTAAGTGGGGTAATATTCCAAGTTTGATAGTGCATAATTACTCTGCTGTTAATGATTCATGGGGCGTCGGCCTCCGTTAGAGGCGAGGAGCGAGTAGAAATGATGGACATCAGCTCATGTGTCAAAAAACTGCAGACCAACTTCATTTCCTCCTTAAAGGATAGAAATATTTTACATGTTTTCTGAAATCTTGCGGTTTTCGCTTGGAGCTTTTGAAAATCTTAATTAAACTGAATAATTTACACTTAAACATAGAAACTTAAGTGTCAGCAGCGAAAGAGATAAAGCTAAGCCATCAAATGTAACACTTGAGTAACCAAGCAACTCAATAATGTGCACACTGTGGGGAAAAAAGACAGAAAACAAAGCCTGTAAAATAACAAAAGAAGGTCATGAATACTGAAGATGGCACTACATATTTATCTAATTTATCCTATTCTGATTTGTCTACTACAAAAAGCTAAGAAACATCCTGCTGTTAAGCTTACCATACTTATTTTATTCTGTTAGCCTGCGGTCCCTGCAGGAGCTGTGGGATTGTCAGGCACTTGAATTCCAGGGTGATTCCAGGTGAAAACCTACTCTTTATAATAACTCTAGTTCTTTGTTTTATTCTTTTTGCACACTTGCTTCTTTTAACTTCCCAGAATTTGCTTTAAAGCATCAAAATGTCTGAATAAAGCATATGCCTGACTGTAATCATGTAAAATTATATACACACACACACACACACACACACACACACACACACACACACACACATATACATATATATATATATACATATATACATATATATATATATATACATATATATATATATACATATATACATATATATATATATATACATATATATATATATATATATATATGAGAGAGAGAGAGAGAGAACAAAAAACTGGTTCCATATGGTGCAAACTATGTGTAGATTTTGTTTGTGTTCCAGAGCGCTTAATATTCATAAGTGCATATGTGTATTAGTGCATAATGTTTATATAGTATGGAGATTAATGTGTCTGTGACCACACTCCGTTCTCATATATGTGTGTGTGTGTTTGAGAATAAAGCTAGAATCAAGCTGGAAGACTTGGTGTATTATCAGTCAGATGAATGGGGATGAATCTATATAGCAAGCACATGCATGCATGCATGCACGCATACATACACACACATGCACACACACAGCTGATATCAAGACGCTTTCCTTGTCAACACCTCAGAGGATGACAAATGAATGGTCCATTATGAACTGTTTGCCACGCTCTGTTTGTGTGTACGTGTGTGTGTGTCAGTCAGCCTCTGATAGATGGTGATTTATTAGGCAAAACAAAACACCGAACACTGAAAGCAATCACTTCATTGGGGGAGTGAGAAAGAGGGGGAGAGAGACAGAGGTGGCTATATAGCACGGTGAACAGTAAGAGGTGTCACACAGGAGGAAGTAAGAGGTGTCGTACTTTTCCAGGTCTAAATGAATTATGGCACATCAGCTATTCTCTCTGAAAGTTAAGTTTGAAGTGAATGAGTAGCAGTGTAACATGGCGTTCCACGGAGACCTCCAGTATGTTTAATGTGTTGTTTATAACCCCAATGTTGCTAGATTAGTGCGTCTGTTTGATTTTCAGAAATTTTACTTCAAATTAAGTTTAAAAAATATTAAAAAAGAAAAAAAAGGCAAACAGTTCCAACTGAAATAGATTGCAACCTTAAAAAGCAAAAAGAAACTAATTCTGAACCTGAGAATGATAGGCATGAGCGCGAGTCTGTGACTGATAGATAAGGGTTGATCTGATATTGGTGTGTTGCAGTTGTTCCTCCAACATCATATTAATGCGGCTCCAGACACATTATTGCAACTAACCAATCATGTTATTGTGATTTTTATCCTTTATCACTGGGGAGAAGTCTGCATTAAAGGCTTGCTTCCAGACTTTCGAACACAAGGTTACAATTGCAAAGGGTCTATTTTAAACCAACCCATGATCTATACTAAACATAAAGTATTTCAGTCAGAACCTTCACATTCACATCCAATTTGATTTCTGTGTGCAGTAAATTATATTTGATGGTTTGCTCTGTTCTTGGACTTCCCTGACTTTCCATAGGCAGAGCTGGAAGAAAGCAGAACGGCGGCAAGAGCCCTCAGCAGGCAATAGCAGTCATCGTTGGCAACAAATATGCCAACTGATAAAGTCAGAAATGGCACGAAAAACCGGAGTTGGGGTAAAGGTGGACTGCAGCGCAGCATGCAGATACTGAGCTAACATTTGATGTTGATCGGCAAGCTGATCTTCCAGGATTATAGCTGAGCTGATTTTGAATTCTGTTTGAACTTGCGCCAGGCTTGAATCAAATAATAGAAAAATAATTAATAGATAATTAACACTATGTTTTCCCGTCATGGACTTTGTTATCTACTGTAGTGTGCAAAGGTCTTGAGCCATCCTTGATGACTTTATATATTTTTCAAGAAAACCAGCATATTGGTGCAACCATTTATTTAAATGTGCAAATACACAATGAATACAGGATTTTAAGGCAAAAAAGAACACTTTTGTACAATTCTAAGGAACCTGAAAATCTGAATTTGGGCTACCTTTATTCTTCACAGGCACAGCCTGAACTCTCTTAGGTGAGCTTGATTGATAGTTGTCTTCTTAAAGGATGTTCCAAAGTTCTTCCTTGAATGTCGACTGCCTTATGTTCGCTTCTCTGTCAGGATAAAGGTGCCCTGTGTGTTTTTTTTATCCAGCTATGCTTTTCTTGCAACAGCGGCATGGTTGGAATTGCTGTCATGCTAAAAATTAAGCTGTTTATCTGATGTAAGTGGTATTGCATAGCGGCTCAACTCTGATGGTACTTTTTTGTGTCCACGAGTCTATCAATTTTGACCACATCCTGAATATCACTGTCTAAAATGCAGGCCCAAACCATGACAGTGCCTCCACCATGTTTTATGTATAGCTGTAGACACTCACTGTTGTCACTGTTGCTCTGTCCTGACTCCCTACATACACTGAAAAAAAGAACAAGTTGGATTTACATGATTCAATAGTGGACACTGGTTGCACACAATTGTTTTGCTTTGGCAGAAACTTAAACAACTGAGTTAAATCAACATTACTTATTCATATTCAATAAACCTGCGCATTTTATGTTAATAAACCATGATTGAAACATGTTTAGATGAAGTAAGTTGAGCTCTTGGAATATTTTAATCCTTCACAATTTTGTGACTTTATTCCAACACTATTCAATAACGTTTACCGAATAACTACTTGGTCATTAAATACTACATGTTGTCATCTATTACATAACGTTCAACAACGTCTAGAGTCTGGTTAACATAAAAAGTGAATGGATTTACAACAACTTCATCACTATCCATGCTCCTTTATCCATGTTGCAGGGGGGGCTGGGGCATAAAAAGAAGATGGGGTAAACCCTGTACAGCTCACCACACACAGAGACAAACAAGCATTGGCAGATCCTACATGATTTAATTAGGTTCACCATAGAAACATGAAATTATTTTGTTTAAATTACAAGTTAGACTTTTGTAAATGTAACAACTACCGAATTTACTTTTGTTGAGTGTATTGACAATCATTTGAACCAAAAATTTCAAATTTGGACTAATCGCTCTATAAGATTTGGCTCCAGTTCTTCTGTAATTTGCCATACCTCAACCTTTTCCCCGTTTCCCTTATTTAGGAATGGTTTAACAGCCATTGATACCATTTCTGATGACGTTTCAGTGAACAGTAGATGTATCAGGTCCAATGTCAGGTCTTTGCTGGAGCTTTTGTTATGTTTTCTGGATATTGTTCTCTTGTTGTAGATAGTTTTTTTTTTTTTTTTAGGTCTTCTAGTTATTTTTTGTCTTCCTCAAATTTGAATGAAAAAAATGCTTCTATGATAGATCAGTAGTAAGTAGTAGGCGTATGTTTAACCAGTGTTACCAACACCAGATTGTGAGATTTATTCATGTTTCACTTGTATGAATAAAAGGGTTTCAGTGTTGGATATGAGGTGGTCTAAGTGAGTGGAATACTCTCTTGGATTAATAATATTCCAAGAAGACTTTTCCACCAGGGCAAAAATGAAATGTTTTAATGTCTTCATTTTCTTTTCTCCCCCTCAAAAGAAAAAAAAGTTAGAAATGAGTGTTTCATCTTGCAAAGATGGTTGTTCTGTTCATATCATGTAGCATTAATTTAAGTTTCAGTTTAGTGTAAAACAGTCACTGAAAACATACATTTATTTTTAAGTTAACTTAATGTGCATTTATCATAGATAAATTTGAAGAATATAAAAACAGGAAACTCTAAAGTGTAACTGGTTGTTACTGTTGGTCTCTTTGCCAAGTTCAAGCATGGAAATATCATCCTCACACTGCTGGAATCATTGTAACTAGAATGTAACTCCAAACCACACATCGACACTTTTGCCTTGACCTTCTCTCTGTCTTTCACCATCTTTGTTATTGATATCAACATAGTGGGATCATCATTTTATTCTGTGTCCATGTGCTTGTATGTGTGTGTCTGTGTGAAGGGGAAAAAAAAACCCTTTTCAAATCTATGATAAATCGCTGGACACTGAGGAGTGTTTGTCTGTGTGTGTTTGAGACTATGCTGGCATGTGTGTTGGCTTACCCTCCTGAGAGGGACTGAAAATAAGAGATCCTTCACCAAGATCAATACACACACACACTCACCAAGCATCCTCTGTGTCCCAAATCACTAAAGCTTCTTCAACTTGCTGACTTGTTAAACTGATAGCACACGCACACCACAGGAGTGTGTGTGTGTGTGTGTGTGTGTGTGGGGGGGGGGGTGTATTCATCATCTATCTCTTCTTTCACTCTTTCTAACTGACCCTCTCCTCTCGGGAATCAGGTTGTGGAGTGATGACTGTAGGTGAGGTGCAGTCTGGGTGCTTTAAAGAGTCATGGGATGACACACTGACTTAAGACTCAAACACACTACAAGACCAAATCACACACTTAAGCCTGCAGAGAGGGTGGGGTATTTTTTTAAACACACACACACATACCCACACACACACACAGGATTAAATCACTCTGGGTTTCATGTCATTGCATTGGTTCAGTGGAAATTTACAGCCAGACAGGGCCAGACACAGGGACTCAGAGGACACACACACACACACATATATATATATATATATATATATATATATATATATATATATATATATATATATATATATATACACACACACAAGATTTTGTAGGCTGCACATGCATCATTGTTACAGTTGTTACTGGTCACCACTAGAGGGCATCGAGTCACAGAAAAAAAGCATTCCCGACAATGATCAAGTCAGGACAATATTTCATCATATTTATTAAAAAAAAAGAAATGGGAAAGAAAGTTAAAGAGGACACAGTTGTGTAAGGGTTAGTAGTTTACCCTTGTACAATATAGACCGTATATGTATTGGCCGTTGGAGCATATTAAAGAACATTAAAAGGAGGCCTCGGCATATTAGAGAAAACATTTACAAATGAAGACACTCATCTTCATTTACAAATGTATACACACAAAATGTTAGTTATTTCCTGTTGAAAGCTCTGCTTTTTTTTGCACGCGCGTACCTGCATGCGTGTGTGTGTGTCTGAGACAGGTCTGCCTGTTGTGAGGTGGCAACAGCAACGATTAAGGGAGATGAAAAGAGCTTCAGTTTAATTAAAGATGAAGATAAATGTGCTGTAAACACATGCACACGTTTAAATGCTCTATTTGAATCTACACATCCACATAAAGAGCACAATGAAATGCATACTGTATACGTGATACTGTGTAATGCACACGTTCCGAGGCAAATTCCCAAACATGCTCGATGCCTCGTTGGCTGACAGCTCAGAAACACACAGACTCGACCAATCTTTAACAGCTGACGTAAATACGAGCATCCATATTTCACACTGAGATTTAAAAAATGGTCTCGTGGTGATTCTGTTTTTTAAACTATCGACTGGCACATTCACTCATGGAGTGTGATGAACGAAGGGGAGACGTGCGCGTGCACACGCACAAAGTGTGGACGTGCTGCGAACATGGATTTAGGAAACCTGACGATTTGTTTGACTGCCGTCTGTCCTTTCTCTTTCTATCTATTTTATCACTTTTCAGTCCTTTCTCCCGCTTTCTCTCTTCCAGCCATATATTTTCCAGGTCTCTCACCCACTCACAGACTCCACTGTGTTGCTCTGGAGACCCGAAAATCTCTCCTCTGTTCTCCCCAAATCTCACAACAATGGGGGTCTTTGAACGTTTAGAGCGAGGGCCCTAGACACTGATAAGCCCAGTGTTGAACGTCCAAACGCCAAGGCCAATCCCTAACTCCCAGTGCATTATGGGACTCTGATAAGGACACAATGGAGGAGCACTTTTATCGTGTTTCTCATGCTAATACATCCACTGCTGCTTATTCTTTTTATTGAGGAGATTTCATTTGTTTGGTGTGTTAATGACTCGTACAGTGCTTCAGGTGATGTGTGTGCGTGCTTGAGGCTAAATCTCATCCATCCTGCAGAAAGGTCCTCGGGCGAAATAACACCCACACACACACACACACACGTACAGTTTAAATAAGCCTTGAGGTTACGTATACTCAGTGTGTGTGTGTATGTGTGTGTGAATCTCGAGGTCACTTTGCTTTATGCATAGGCATGACTTGAAACAAGGCCCTTGTTTTGTGTGTGAAATGCAGCCACACACAGCAGAAAGAAAACCAGCATTTTAAAGCCACCCAGGTCATGTTTCTTGGAAACATAAAAAGATTATTGTTCATGAAACACATTTAAAACTTTGCTATCTACATATTTATTCTATTTTCCTTAAAATAAAAATCAATCATAACCAATTAAACATATCATATTTAGTCCTGGTCTTCCACTGTTGGATGCACTGTGGAAACATCAACTGACTGACTGATATGTGGAACTGTAAAAGGTTTAATGTAACATTGTCAGCTAGCAATTATGTGACAGCAGTCCGGTTTATAAATCTTAAAGTAGAACACAAACTTTTTGAAAACGTAATAATCCAAATGACTGGCAACCCTCTGAAATGTTTTCTGCATTAGGCTGACATTTATGGAGTAAAATTAGGTACACGGGTTCAGGTTTTCCTGAGGATAAACTGTTATAACTTTGCTAATTCAGAGTGTTTTTATGGTGTCATTTTAGCATCTAGCCAAAAGTACAGTACAGTCTGCACAACATAGCTTTCAGCATTGCTTCAGAGTTTCTATAGCTCTGTTTAGATTATTTAAAATGTTCGGTTAAGGTTAGAGTCTCATGATAACTGATGAGATCAGCTTTTTAACCAAGCCCCCACATTGTGAAACCTTTATCAAGGGGTTTTAGTAACTTACACCAGGTTTTGTATTGAAAAGTAATCAGTTACACTGCTGTTTCCATTACTTTCACGCCACTCTATAAAATTATTAGTTAACAATATAAACCTACAGTTTCACACACCTACACAAATCCTTATCCTAACGAGAACAAACAGGATCTTTCTTTAAGTATGAACACAAAACCAACAAGACACAAAGTTGACAGAGAAGCTTCTAGATTGTCACAGTTTTAAAAGTTGCCTACTGTAATCCAAACACTTGTCTCTTTGCAAAACTAAGCAGTTCTGAAACCCAATCCTACCCAACCCAGGAGTTGAACCCTACACATGTGACCTATATCACATAGCCAACCTCATTATCTGAACTTTGGACGTTCTTTGTAGAAAAAAATAAAATCCTTTAAAAGAATGTAGTTCAGCTGTATGGAAACTTGATTTTTTGGAGATGTAGTTGAGACTAGACAAAAGCGTGTCATACAGTACGTTTCACAGTATAGTATACTATACTAGCTAAGTTTGATGAGCTTTCTACTTGGTTGGTTTGTCAGAATGGATAATTTACTTTATATCATGGATATATGTGTAACTGTGTGATTGTATTAGTGAAGCCAGTTTTACATTTTAAATTTAAAAGAAAAACATTTTGGACGACATAAAAGCAGGGAGGAAAAAAGAACAGCGGCAAGCAAGTGAGGGCGGGAGGGCATGAGGATCCTCTCTCTCCCCACTAAACACTAATATATGAGCCTGCAGCCGTAATAAAAGTATATTTATTATAAATATCCTCCATTCATTTTCCCAGCAGCGTTTACAGCCGGCAGTAAGCAGCCATTTTAATACTGTGGCTCCACTCTCAACATTTCTCAGCTGAAGGACCCTGTTCACATTGAGGGACTGTGGTGATTTCAAGTGTATTTGCTAAAAATGTTGCTTTATCATTGACTACAACAGATGAGAATAAAAGCAGCTCTTGCAAAGTTTCATTCATTTTATAAAACACAAAGCTAAATAATGGAGTTCAAGAATTAAAAAACAAATACACTTGTTTTTGTCTAAAAACGTTATTAATAATATAATGAAGAGTGTTCATCTCTATGTTGCTCTATTAATGGATTGTTGACCAGATTTGACTATTTATTAGGTCAACCATACATGTTCACTCAAGAATCTGCAGAACAGTGCTGCAAATGTTTGATCAAAGGCAAAATTCAAAATAAAAACCTAACAGGTGAAAGTGACGTCTCTTAGAGATGCTGCAATTAGCATTCACACATTAAATCACTGAATCAATTCATCAGTGCCACTGAACACATCGCCAAGGAAACATTTTGGTGTGCACTGAACTGAAAAACCTCATTACATGACATTCACATCCATCTTAAAATGCAGAATGGCAATGTTAATGATATCATAGGCCAGGGGTGGGCAATTCATTTTCCCAAGGGCCCACAAGAAAATCTGGGACTGTTGTGGAGGGCTGCAGCAGTAAGCTGATCACAGTTCTGCTAAATATTAATTTTATCTCTTTATAAGTTGCTACTGATAGAAGATCATTAGTAGTTAGAGGCAATGAAAAAGTGAACATTCCTAAACATTCAACATTCCCCAAAAAGCTGAACAAATTGTGTGTTTTTGCTAAATTTCAAAGACTCGTGCTATTAAGACCAAGTAGTATTGCTTTGTTGCTTGTAGCTTAATTACTTCATCTGCAGTTGCCAGTACTTTTCACCCTGTTCACCAGGAGTAATCTAGTCTGTTTAGAGCTTGAACAAGTGTGTTAAAGTCAGGTTTAATGTCTGAGGTGGAAATGCAAAGGGCAGCGGACAGGTGATGGTCACTCAGAGAGGATCTGTATCTGAATTTGTTAAACTTCATCACAGAGACTGTATGATTACATATGACTGCACATCCAAAGAGAACCAACATCTTCTGAGCATGTGTATGAAGTTCTTGTCTTTGAGATAAGCATAAAAATCAAGCAATGATTCTGACTGGAAGTGCTCTGTAAGTAATGAATCAAAAGTGCAACAAACCTTTGCTAATCAACAACATGGTTCATTTTTAGAACTGGGTTATACAAAACCTCCCGGTATGTAATACAATGCAAAGATACCAAAAACTCTGCATTCATCTTTTGGGGCTAGAAAACACAAAAATCTGTTTCAACAGTTCCACGGTGAACTGCATTCAGTTGCACATGTGTATGTGCATACATTTAAAAAAGGAAATAAATGTTGCATTTAAAATAAAAATAACATACGTCTCTTGTGATTACCCACAAACTCAAAAAAAGTGAGCCATTCTCTGATGAAGAGTTCATCGAAGAATGCTTGATGGCTGAAGTGAAGCAAACTGCATGTGTGCTTATGTATGTTTCTCTAATTTCCCGCTGACCTCACGAAGGCCCATGTTTCACATTAACAGTAGTGAACAGATTGGTTTAGCTGCTGTGATGGCACCTCATACTTTGTCTCCCTACATTTTGGCTGCTGCCATGTTTTTTTTTGTGACGCCAACGTAGCAGTTAAGTTATCAGCAGCTAAGTTACCAGCTAACAGTGGTAAGCTTGGTTAGCAAGCATAAACTGCACAGCTGGAACCAAAAGCACAGAGCAAGCAGATACTTTTGAATAAAAACCCTCATACAGATGTTATAAAGATGGACATTATCTACAGAGAGACATTATTTTAATTGTTTAGCAAGCTAAACAAAGAGCAGCACAGCAACAAAGCTACACGTGAAACAGAAGGACATGAGGAAATGTTCCCATCCGACAAGATAAAAGCAGATCTCTAAATAATAGCGTGCACGATTACATGACGGTTCTACCTACTAGGATTTATAGGTATGAAATGTATTTTTTCCTGGTAAATATCGCAGGTTGAAACACTGTAAGAATCTGCTCTGATATCTGATGACGGAACATCTAAAAGAAAGATCAGACGAACAGAGAGAAGAGTTGTTGTAAGGGACTGCAGTGGAATCAATATTAATTCAACATTAGTGACACTGATTAAAAAAATAAATAAATATGCGCACACACACACATATACTATACTAATATATACTATATAGTATATATTAGTATAGTATAGTATATATTAGTATAGTATAGTATATATTAGTATAGTATAGTATATATATATATATATATATATATATATATATATATATATATATATATATATATATATATATATATATAGAACAGCGCCACCAAGGCTGGAGACGGAGCAATACTGGAAGAGCATATGGGAGAAGGACGCAACCCATAACGGCAATGCTCAGTGGCTAGAGGATCTGAGGGCAGACCATAGCGACCTCCCTGAACAGGGTCCAGTAACCATCACAGTGGCAGATATCCAAGAAAGGGTCTCTAGTATGAAGAGTTGGACAGCACCAGGGCCCGACATGGTTCACGCCTACTGGCTAAAGAAGCTGACTGCACTCCACGAGCGTCTGGCAGCACAAATGAACCAGCTGCTAGTTAACGAGAGACACCCGGAATGGCTAACTGAAGGTCGGACGGTCCTGATCCCCAAGGACCCCAAGAAGGGACCGGTCCCCTCCAACTACCGACCAATAACCTGCCTCAGTACTACATGGAAGCTCCTGTCAGGCATCATATCGGCTAAGATGAACAGGCACATGGGTCAATACATGAGCGGGACACAGAAAGGAATTGGCCCCAACTGACCGAGTGCTCAGTGAATACCTCAGGCAGCAGAAACCCAAGAAAGAGGAGGGAGACGAGGAACCATCATGGAAGGACAGGCCCCTGCACGGTATGTACCACCGGCAGATAGAGGAGGTGGCTGATATCCAGAAATCCTACCAGTGGCTGGACAAAGCTGGACTGAAAGACAGCACAGAGGCACTAATCATGGCAGCACAAGAACAAGCTCTGAGTACAAGATCCATAGAGGCTGGGGTCTATCACACCAGGCAAGACCCCAGGTGCAGGCTGTGTAAAGATGCCCCAGAGACAATCCAGCACATAACAGCAGGGTGCAAAATGCTAGCAGGCAAGGCATACATGGAACGCCATAACCAAGTGGCCGGCATACTGTACAGAAACATCTGTGCCGAGTATAACCTGGAAGTCCCGAGGTCAAAATGGGAGATGCCCCCAAGGGTGGTGGAGAATGACCGAGCTAAGATCCTGTGGGACTTCCAGATACAGACGGACAAAATGGTGGTGGCTAACCAACCGGACATAGTGGTGGTAGACAAACAGAAGAAGACGGCCGTAGTGATCGATGTAGCGGTTCCGAATGACAGCAATATCAGGAAGAAGGAACACGAGAAGCTGGAGAAATACCAAGGGCTCAGAGAAGAGCTCGAGAGGATGTGGAGGGTGAAGGTAACGGTGGTCCCCGTGGTAATCGGAGCACTAGGTGCGGTGACTCCCAAGCTAGGCGAGTGGCTCCAGCAGATCCCGGGAATAACATCGGAGATCTCTGTCCAGAAGAGCGCAGTCCTGGGAACAGCTAAGATACTGCGCAGGACCCTCAAGCTCCCAGGCCTCTGGTAGAGGACCCGAGCTTGAAGGATAAACCGCCCGCAGGGGCGTGCTGGGTGTTTTTTTTATACACACACACACACACACACACACACACACACACACACACACACATATATATATATATATATATATATATATATATATATATATATATACATATATATACATATATATATATATATACATATATATATATACATATATATATATATATACATATATATATATATATATATATATATATATATATATATATATATATATATATATATATATACATATATATATATATATATATATATATATATATATATATATATATATATACATATATATATATATATATATATATATATATATATATATATATAGTTAGTCTTTTTATATATATGACAACACTCTGTGTATGAGTGCTGCAAATAACGTCATTAATGCATCTGCAGCATCATAGATGAGTCACAACATTATCAATACAAAACTAGCATCAGTGCCTGTTTGTGTATGCTACGTGTCTGTGTGTGTGTTTTTGTGTGTCTGTGTTTTTACAGGCCAGTCTTTTATCTTTATTTGTCAGTAATTTTTCTTTAAATGGGAAAGTGAGTGCGTTTGTTTGCTACTACGTGTTTTTACTGTTTCCTGTGTACTCTGTGAACAACACAGTGTGTGTGTGTGTGTGTGTGTGTGTGTGTGTGTGTGTGTGTGTGTGTGTGTGTGTGTGTGTGTGTGTGCACGTGTATAGGGCAATTAATTGAGCAGCGATTGGAATGCGTCGCTGCAGCCCATTGTGAGCCCCTACAGGGCTTTAAATGCAAACACAGAAAGACAAAATGCACACACACACACACACACACACACACACACTGAATTGCTATAATACATAGAAAAACATTGAGCCACGTCACAACACACAATCAGACACACAAATGCACACACAGTGGTGTTCCCTCAGGATCTCCACATTCAGCTGCTGTGACCTTGACGAGAACAACAGAAACTGCTGCTCTCTCTCTCTCTCTCGCTCTCTCCTCTTTAACTTCTGTTAATGTTTCTCTCCCTCTGTCTCTTGCTGTCTCTTCTCCTCTTCCTCTCTATATTTCCATTTCCTTTCTTCTTTTTGTCATGAATTCTTCATCTCACATTCTCTTTTGCAGTCTGATGCTGTCCCTGTCCTCCAGTCGTTCCCTCCATGCGTCTCTGTATCCCAGTGGTAAATGTATTAATGTATACTTAGATCCATTTAGATCTAAGTGAAGTGCGTCTCCCATAAAATCGAAGTAAAATTTGTGGCTACCATACTGGACAACAGATTTACCTAAATCAAACTCTAATTGTATGATAGCATGTGTAGCCACTGCATGTGTGCTGAATGAAGTACGTAGATACAGTTACTGTGGAGAGTGATGGATAGATAGACTGACATACAGTAGCTTCCAGGTTTGAAGTATTAAGCAAATACCAAAGTGCCTTAAATCGGCATTTTTCCCAACAGCCAGCAGAGGGTAACTCCTCTGGAGTTTACTAAAAGAGGACCAGTTGTATGCAAGTCTATAAGAACATCCCTCAGCTCCCATGACCTATACCAGCAAAGACTTTCCTGTTGAGTTTATGGTCTTAATCGCTTGTTTTCAGCTGTGTTTGTGAAAATGATAGAGAATCAGTATTATATTAGAATCAGCACAGCAGGGTCTGCTTTGGGGGTGGCCCTCCTGTAATCAACAAGTTGCTAAATACCATATACTCATATGCATCCATATCTGCTACAGTTGTTCCTTCTGTCTCGGGGACACCTTAGCATAGTCTGTCACTTGGGTCCTGTTGGCTGTGGTAGACTCCGGGCTCTGTGGATCCGGTGCTTAGGGCCTGTCCTTGTGCTGTCATGATCAGAGCCTTAGTGCTGCCCTTCAAGTCAGAATTTTCTACTCACGGGTAGGAATCCTTGATGTCAGCCACTTCCACTATCTGTTCATGGTACATCCCATGCAGGGAATTCATTGTCCATAATAGCTTCTCTTCCTGTAACTCATCACTCTCTGTCTTCAACTGCCCGAGGCATTCTTGGAACAGTTAATCTCGAAGGGCCATCTTCCAGATGTATTCACGGATGTTTCATGTTTCATCTTGGATTGTGGTTCTGACACTCACTAATCCTCTCCCTCCCTATTTCCATTGCTCATAGAACCTCTGCTGGTCTTCAGGTGGAGACGTCCACATACCGTGAGGAGTTTTCATATCTTCATGTTGGAGGCGTCTATCTCCTCCTGTGGCCAGCTTATTATTCCAGCTGGGTATCTGTTGACCAGTTGGGTGTATGTAGTGATGGCTTGCATCTTATTCCTACTATTCGGCTGGCTTCTCAGCTGTTGTTTTACCTTCTGGAGGTATTTGGCTGTGGCTTTTCTTTGTGCACATTTATCATGATTCCCATTGGCCTTTGGGATACCCAGGTACTTGTAGTTGTCCTTCTGGTAGCTCCACCCCTTCAGTACAGATGACCTTCTGTCTCAACCATTCGGCCACACTTGCCCAGTTTGACAAAGGATCTCAAAAACATCCCAGACTGTTGCTGGAACTACAGTGCTTGAGTAAATGTACCTGGTTCCTTTCCACCTCTGCAGTAAACACACACGCATGAACTGCACAGAGATGACAGCAGCTCCCTGAGTGGAGTTTTCAAGGACTAATCAACTACTGTCTCTCAGCTTTGCATGTTCACGCTCGCTTGTGCCGCACACACAACACCTGATCACAAAGGTACACATACACCCGAAGCACAAACACACAAATACACCCCAGCAGAAACACACAAAAAGCATACACACATGTGAAAAAACACAGACGCACACTGCAGCAGTCACACTGCTATCAGCAGAGCAGAGTGAAGTCTCAGTGCAGTGACTCCTCTGTCTGTTTGTGTTAGTGAGTTTTAATATTCAAAACCTCTCAGGAAGCCTCCAAACTGAACATGAAACAGCCAGTAAAACACAGCACTTGACATACACTCAGAGGGGTTCTGCAAAAGCACTTAGCACTTTCAGCACTGTGCATAATAATGGAGGATATGTCCACAAACCTGAAGACAACACTTTTTTAAACAGATCTGACTCTTAAAAATGTAACGTTTGTCTTTGCATAGCTGAGTCAGTAGTGTTTCACTTGCATCTTCTACCATTTATTTAGATGAAGAACCTTAACAGACAATTTATTAGGTATACCCTTCTGGTATTGGGTTGAAAACTGTTTTGCCTTCAGAATTGTCTTAATCCTAAACTTGACTGGATGTGTCAGGCAGTTGTTGCAGATGTCAACAGCACATCTATGGCGTGAGGCTTTCATTCCACCAGATCCCCAAAGGTGTTCTGTTGGATTGAGATTTGGTGACTGTTGAGTACAATGAACTCATTGTCATTTTTATGAAACCAGTTTGACATGATTTGAGCTTTTTGACATAGCTTTTTCAGCTGACTGAAGATGAGTACACTGTAGTCATAAAGAAGAACACGGTTTCACTCTTCTATCATCTTCCAGCTTTGGGAGAATGTGTGAATTGCAGCATCAGAACGACTGATTTTGGCTCTTTTTCGGACCATTCTATTCAAACCTTAGACATGGTTCTGCAGGATCATCTCAGTAGATCAGTAGTTTCTGAAATACTTTTGTTTGTTTGCTGAAAAGTATAGTATTCATCTCTTTTATGGCAATGGAACTGCATATTCTGAGTGGTTATAAAGATCTTCAGTACCCATATTCTGTAGGCTTCTTGGTATTTACTCTCACATTTCAGGGAAGTGAAGAATTTCTTGTCATAATTTTCTATATCTTTATTTTGCTGTTTTTGTTTAAATCAGGCTGATTCAGTGTTTTCCTGTTGGTTGGGTCTGAGATGATATTGTAAGTTTTGTATAGTGAAGTGTAAATGTGTTTATAGTACACACCTGTGAAGGTCAACAAACATTGAACATTGCTATATTTCTAATTTGTAATAAATGATTGAGACACTTTTTAATAAATAAAATGTAACACACTATGAAAGACACCGTGACGGCAAGACTCTAAAGCACATCAAATTATAAACAGCCCATCCTGCTTCACTGCGGAGAAGCTGATGTTTCGGGTGACGCACCGTTTCTCACCGAGGGTGCTGATAGCCGGCTCTCTGTATCTGCGAAACAACTGGGAGCGGTTGCTGCCGTCGCCTTTTGACTGCGTTTGATTATGTATGAGTTGTCTATTAGATAGGGATTTAGGGAACACGAGCTATACTGTATATCTGGATATGATCTGAGGACAATCTGTGGGCTTCAAACAGAGAGGGAGATGCCGGCTGACGGAGAGGCTTCACTATCTGAAATGACTGTTTGTTTTCAATTTCACATTCCAGCTGATTTCCTCTGGATTGGGGCACAGAGAGGTTATTACCAACACAGATGAGCCTGCCAGCACTGGAGCAAGTTTGTGTGTTTGTGTGTGTGCAGAGTATTTTATGTGTCACATCACTGAAATTAGATTTGTGTACGTTTGGAAACATGCAGCACGTATGGCTCCAAACACTAGTGCCAATGCTCTATGTGCTCGTTAGAAGTTGCGTAACTGTATATAGGTGTTGTGTTGCTAAACATAAGGAGCAAGTTCAGCCGTCCTGCGTTGTAAATTCACATTTTTTATAGAATAGCAGGTTTTGCACACACTTCATCATGGCTCTGTGTGTGTGATGTTCAAATTAGTTTAACTTTGATGAAAGCAGCACCAACCTCTGTTAGCAGCCATTGGGCTGAAAGATGGCCAAAAAAATAATGAGCTGTGTTTTTGATTTTCTAGAAGTTCCCAAAAACAAATTAGGCCGATAACACTAAACGAGACAAAAAAAGAAGATTCATACAGCAAAATATCAAGTCAGCATCACATTCAAGCATAGCAATCAACCATGGCAGTTTAAGTGCTAGACTGAACCACACATAGAGATCCTGCTGTTTGCCCATTGCAATGTATCTACAACAACAATCTCAAGAAATGCTACACATATAATAACAAAAAACTACCATCAATATGTCATAATTATAAAAGTCCATAGACTTATTCAGTACCGAACAGCAGAGAGATGAGCAATCTTTTCAAGGTTTTCATCAGTAAGCAGCTCTGTGAACTGCTGCACATGCACAGCTGTTCTTTTGTATAAATACATTGGGCTTAACTGCAGTGTGTTAAGCATACTAGGCTAACCAGCCATACACAATTTCAGATTTAATGAAATTATGACTTTTATTATGAGAAAGGGTTTTAATCTAACATATGTTACAGTGACAGAGCTATCAACCAATCACAACTCATTTATTGATTTCCAAAGCCAATACATTTCCAATACATTGATACATGCTGCGCAGACCACCAGCCTGTCGCAGTAAATAATACCCCAATTCAAAAACTGTTGGGACACTGTTTAAAATGTATTTTTAAAATTAAAAAAAATGTTTACTTTTAATCTGATAGCAGTAACATGTCTCAGAAATCTGGGATGGGACAACAAAAGGCTTTAAAAGTAAGTGGTGCTAAAAAAGAAACAGTTAACAGTTAACAAGCAGGTTAACTGGCAACAGGTCAGTAACATAACTGGGTACATTTTAAAAAAAGCATTTCAGAGAGTTTCTTGAAGTCAAATCTGCAAAGAACTGTGTTTAGAAATTCAGAAAATTTTCAGAATAATGCTCCTCAATGTGAAGTTGCAAAGTCATTGAATATGTCATCATCTACTTTCTATAATATCAAAAGATTGAGAAAATCTTGAGAAATCTTTGTGCGCAAGGGACAAGGCTGGAAATCAATACTTGTGCCTATAATCTTCAGGCCCTCAGGCAGCACTGCATTAAAAAGAAGCTTGAGTCTGTCATGCAAAACAGACTCAGGAACACTTCCACAAATCACTGTCTGTGAACACAGGTCACTGCACCATCAAGGAATTCAGAGTAAATCTCTAAAGAGGAAAACCGTATGTGAATGTGACCCAGAAACATCTTCTCTGAGCCAAAGCTCATTCATTAAAATGGACTGGAGCACAGTGGAAATCTCTTCATTGGTTGGATGAATTCAAATTTTAAATTTGGAAAACATGTACGCCACATCCTCTGGACTAAAGAGGAGAAGGGCCACCTGGTATCTTGTGGTAGTGTGGCTTTATTTTTAACGTGGTGAACTAATAAAATGTTCTTAAATGCACACGCATGTACACACACACACACAAAACATAAGCAAAAAAATAAATAAATCATAATAAATAACTTAAACGTAAATGCGTCTCACAAGGTATGGGAGTGCACCAGTTCATATGGAAAGTTTTACGGAAGACCTTACAAGACAATGCTAAACAAACTGCATCTATTACAACAGCACGGCCTTGTAGCAGAGGTGTCTGGGTGTCTGGTGCTAAGCTTTCACCAACTGAAAACATTTAGCACATAATGAAGGCAAAAGAAAAGAAAACCCCAGAATCAGTCAGGCAAGAACGAAAGAGCATTCCTCTCCCAGAAGTTCAGCAACAGGTCTCCTCAGTTCCCAGACATTTACAGACCGTTGTTAAATAAAGAGGGTAGTGCTACATAGCGGTAAACAAAGCCCTGTTCCAACATTTTAAAGACTGATGGCTGCTGCCACCAAATTTAAAATGAGCCAATAGTTTTCTTACAATTACATTTTCTTACTTGAAAGATTTGACATGTTTTCTATGTTTTTTGTGAATAAAATATGCATTTAGGGGATTTCCACATTGTTGCATTCTGTGTTTATTCACATTTTACACAGCATGTCAACTTTTTCTGCATCAGATTTGTATTTTGTGTAAGGCACGTGTGTGGGTTTATTTCCAAGAAGGATGTGCTGGATTTGACACTGTGTGCAGCGTGTGCTTGGAGTTTAATATTTCTGTTAATCTTATGTATGTCTGTGTTTCTATATGTGAAACTGTACTCTATGTGTGTGGTTGTGTGTATGTGTATGTATCCATGTGTGTGTGTGTGCTTCCCAGTTAGACAAGTCATTATTCTTGGCTGACAGCACTCATCTCTCGCTCCTCTGCAAGGTAATTATTTCTCCTCTAGATAAATAAAATTGAAAAAAAAATCATCTTTAATTTTTCTGCCTTCCTATTGTGCAGATTCTCATTCTTTCTACCCCGGTGCACGTTCGCCACCTCGCTGTCTGCCTGCCTGCCACTAGCTAGCTACAAATGGTGAGAGATGATGATGGTAAAGCGGACACTCAGCTGAGGATGAAAGAGCCACTGTGAAATATGACGGTTAAATGGTTCAGGGTGCCACCGTGTGCAAAGATACAAAAACGTATGTACAGTCACACATTTGTACACTTTAACATAAATGTAAATGAGGACTAGAATGACATTATACACAGGCACACACAGGCATCTTGGCACACTTGTTACTGATCAGAGTATCTGCAAGAAGTGGATTGTACAGTAAAGTTCATTTTTGTTGACTGCTTTGGTGTTTACTTTTCTTCCATCCATCCATCACTTCTGCTTATCCTTTTTCAGGGTCTGGAAGCCTGGAAGCTGGAGCCTATCCCAGCTGTCTTAGGGCGAGAGGCGGGGTACACCCTGGACAGGTCGGTAGTCTGTCGCAGGGCTGTGTTTATTTTTCTTGTTAATGAAAAAAGACGTGGATAAAATAACATTGCTACGGTGCATCTGCAATGATGCTGAAAGGTATCTAAAGAGAAACTGAGAAAGAGGGGAAAAAAGGATGACTACGAGATCACACGTCCTTTTTTTCATGTGCTCACACTCTGACAAGCAGCTGTTTAAATGATGATGAATCACATCTATGACACACACACAAACACACACATGCTCATACAATACCCTCTCTACCAAACACAGACACTCAGTTTCTAATTTACACTTGAGTCATCAGACACACACACACACACACACACACACACACACACACACACACACACACACACACACACACACACACACACACACACACACACACACACACAGAAAGGGGCCTGGTCCCTGATGTGTGCTGCATTTGTTTTATGCCCCATCTGCTCTCTCTCCCTACTGTGCCATTACAGTTAAACTACATCACAGTTCTACGGATGCAGACAGGGGACAAAAAGGACGTTCAACAGTAGCAGTGGAGAACTACTACATCCACTCAGGTAGCTGCAGTGGAATGCCACGAATCAACTAAAAAAAACCCCGTATCACTGAAACCAGCGAGGTCATATACGTCACCGCCAGAGCAATCCTAGAAGCACTTTAAGCACTTTTAATCACTATTGAGAATAAATGTAAGGGAAACCCTCTGATGGAGAAGAAGGCTGGAAGCCTAAAAACATGGAAGAATGTTAGTCAGTTAACTAAGGTAAAGAAGGACATGATGACTATTTCAACAACCGTTAACTGTTAAACACTCCAACCAGTCATGGCGGATGGCCCCTCCCCTCCCTGAGCCTGGTTCTGCTGGAGGTTTCTTCCTGTTAAAAGGGAGTTTTTCCTTCCCACTGTCGCCAAAGTGCTTGTTCATAGGGGGTCATATGATTGTTGGGTTTTTCTCTGTATGTATTATTGTAGGGTCTACTTTACAATATAAAGCGCCTTGAGGTGACTGTTGTTGTGACTAGTCGCTGTATAAATAAAATTGAATTGAATTGAATTGAACACAGCATCCACCCAGAGCAAGAGCCATCAACATCACAAAGACAGACATCCAGCAACAAGTCTCAAGTAATGTAGAGAGGGACTGCTCCAGGATCTGAGATGACCCACGCTGAAGATGCAATGGAAGCACAAACGAGGGGGCTTGCTACACTTCCAAACCAGAAAACTGTGGGGCAGTTTTATCTATACAGGAGCTTCTATATAAATGTATGTAAGCTTGAACATCCAACTACATGCTTTTTAAAGGAGCGCTGCTATCACCTCTGTGGCAGAAAACGCACCCTGATCTCTGGAAAATCACCTCAACCTCTCACGCTCACATCCACTGTGCTTTTCAATTCTTCCTCCACGGGCTCTGTGGCATTAAAAATAAATGTTTGGGACCAGCATCTCTTTTCTCTCTCTGGTAAGAAAGTGACAATTTTAACTAACACTGATAATAGGTCACCTGCAGCTAACCAAATACTGAAATCAAACATTTCTCTGTGCTTGCGGTGCTGGCTGATAAGAATTGATTTAACCACATACCTCTGGATTATCTTATTGTAGAGAAAATGTCATCGGTAACCCCCAGTCCAATGGGGGTGTGGTCACTCAGGCCGAGACAGCTTTTTAAAAAATAAATACTGAAATTCATTTATCAATACAATGACCAGCTTTCCTCCTCTTGCTGCTTCCTCCCACATCACAGCTGTGCTTTAATTTTCACTTTGGCATTTATTTCTTTGTATTTATCACCGGTGCTTTTTGCACAATAAATAAAAAAGTGGCAGAAAATTGATGAATGAAGTTCAAAAGGAAAATTCTAACATTTGGGGGTGGAATACAAACTAGGAGCTTAGGGAATGAACTGAATAGAAGACAAATTCCACATTGTCCTAGTGATAGGGGAATTAGGGCCGTGATATCCAAACTGTGGCAACATCTGAGGTCTGCGCAGTCCCAGAAAGATCTAAGATACTGTGCAGGGTGCTCAAAGTGCCATGAGAAGACACAAACGTCCACTGTGATGTCAGAGGGGGACTTTTTAAAAATATATCTGTGCTACTGAGTTATAACAGAAATATTGCACTATGCTATCGTATTCATTGACACCATAGTTGCCTGATCTCCAGAGTTGAAGAAGAGCCTGCCTGTGTCTTTCCTCCCTCTCGCTCTCTCTCTGTGGGTCTTACAGGGCTAATATCACCTGAGACGTCCAGTGATTTGCAGTAATTGCAGAGACCATTTCTCTTTTGTGATTTTAATTCACACTCCTGGCACAAATTACCCCGTGACTGCAGACAGCTTATCTGATAACACTAATCCTGGACCAATCGAACTCCTGACAATTGTGAGCAGTAATTCTGTTTTCACGTCTGATTTCTCCAACCATTTTTTCTTCTTTGAGATGTAAGACGTCTACCTACTTCCTGTCTTAAGAGAAAAGCTTTTGAAACGTTTTCAGTTTTCAGTGGCTCTTAAGGCAGACAAAAATAAGCTTGTTACACCTATAGAGTTGCTATATGCATTTCATAAAATACAAGAAGCTGAGCTAGGGGAGTCTAAAGAGTGGTCTGTTTTTTATTTATTTGTTTGTATACGGCAGCAATTTTGAAATAAGGGAGCTAACCTGAATGTTATGAACTGAAGGTAAGATAACAATACTGACAGTGCTGTCCCTCAGGCTCCTAGAAGATGCACCTATGGAATAAATGTGAGAATCCTAGGTAACAGATTACAGTATCAATTTGAAAATCCTACTTTGCCTTATTCTCGAGTTATAGTGTTCACAAAGCTCCGCATCCTTGTTACCCGGCTGACTGTCCACCCAAGTGACCACAATGTCCCCATCAGCCTTTAGGGCCACTCCACTCCAATTTACTTAAACGCTGGCTACAGGAAACATGCAAAGGACTCATTTGGTTTCTTATCTAGAAAACTTTAGAGGAGTTGATTAGGAGAAATCCATGAACTGCAGGTGAAATTCGAGGTAAAAACTCCTCTAGTTACTTGCATCTGCTTGTAATGTTTACTGCTGTGAGCATCTAGTAATAAGATGAAGATATCAACATTTTTATCAGCTCCTCCCTGGACAGTTAGGGGGCACTTTTTTAATGAACTTTCAGACAAAAACATTAGGGTGAACACAAGTGAACTGAGTTTCCTGTATAAGATAAACCTGTATTACTTTGACTGTAGCTGAGTGTAGGGATAAAAGCACGGTGCTTAAAATGAGCCTAATAGGTCCCCTTTAAATAATATAATGTACTGTTAAAGTGACTCTGTCTGTGTGACATTTTAAGACTTTCTCCACTTTCTTATTTTAGTGGTGTTTTTTATGGTTGTTTGTTTTTGGTCTAAATGTACTGTAACAGTACAATCTCTGTGTGGTTACAGGCACGGATAAAAAACACGAGGTGGTACACTCCTCCTGTCTCTGCCCATGAGTTCCATTAAAAACTCTATTGATTGATCCATGCACACACGTGTATACATACGCACGCACACATGTTCATGCACACACATAGGCGCTAAAGGCCATAACAATCAGTAAAAGACTTAATATGTTGCACCCTTTTCCATCGACAGAAAAACCTGGTTGGAGCCTTAGTTGACATTTATCCCTTAGGTATTACACACTTGCTACACCTGCCTGTCTTTCGCTACTTTTCTCTGTCTCTGTGTGCTTCTTTTTTCTTAAGTAATCCACTTACTTCAATCCATTCATAATTAGGCAATTACTTCTATTAATTTATTATGTAGATGACTATGAGTTGAATTTTTCATATTAATGGAGACGTTTTCAACGAATGTAGTTTGGTCAGGTTTACGAAAAAAGACTGAAAGATAAACACCTTTGATTCTCATTATTAAGATTCAACTTTCAATAATGAGAAACCAAAATTTGAAATTTACACTTACAATAACTTGTCCACTATACTTATTGGCTTACATTTAATGTTTTAAGTTGCTGAATTCTTAAATTTTCTTGCCATCTCGTAAATCTCAAGTGAAAGGGTTTATTTTTAAGCACAGATTTAACGAATTATAGAAAACGTAGCATAATACGTTAATAGATGAGTGAAAGAAATTACGACAAGGACAGTTTGAGGGAATTAAATACAAAATTAACAAATGATAAATATTGTAATAAAAGACTAAAGCGATTTTTTTTTTAAAAAAGAGGGAATTTTGGTGCGTCAGGTGTTATTTAGAGAGGTGCAACCAAATGAAAATCATCTTTCATTAAATTTTTATCAGCTGTTCATAATGCAGAACCAGTGAGCTGAAGCAAAAATGGCAAAGCGGCTAAATAATGATTACAATTAAACAGCGTTATCACGCCCCTTATAACGAGTCTGCGCCGAAAAAAAGCACAGGCGACACATTCGGCTAATCTTCCTCTGATGGTGAATTCATTATAGATAGAAGTGAACCGTAATGACATTTATGATTTAAATATGACCAGCTCCCTGACTCTGAATAAAAATGAGCTTTTTCATCATGTGTACTTGAGCACCTGAAGGACTAAAGAAGAAGAAAATCACAAACGTTTCAGTGGAAATGTCTGTTTATTATATTTCTATTAAAAATGTCATGAATAAAAACTGGGCTGTAGATTCTCTGTGTTTGATAACTTTTTAGCAAAACTGATGATTTTCTACATCCAATTGTTGAAAGAGGCATTTATAGTATTTTTATCCTGATATCCTGTCAACTACAAAGTGGTTGGAATTTGTAAAGTTTGTAGTTTTTTAACTAATTTGAAATACAGTTCCCAAAGTTTTTGAAGAAGGAATTCTGAGACCATTGTGCGTTTTGTTTTTACAGATTTTTCACATGTGCTACGCTTTGCTGACTTTCACAGAAAAACTGCCTGGGTTCAGATCCTCCAATCACGACTGATTTCTTTGGTACTATTTTTGGTAGCGCATGCTAGCGGGCTGTTGTTATTACCGTGTTTTTTGAAAAATACGGCACACTTAAAATCAATCCTTTGATTTTTCTGAAAATCAACAGAGTCCCTTATAATCCCGTGTGCCTTATGTATGAATTCTGGTTGTGTTTACTGACCTCGAAACGATTTTATGTACACGGCGCTCGAAAATCTGTCAAATGTTTTAGTACGACTTTGCTAAGCTACGAAGCCGCACCGCTTGATCGATTGTCGGAGCATTACGGCTATCGTAGGCAGGAGCCTCGCAGAGTGATACGTACTGTGCTTCAACATAATATGTAAAATGTGTGTATAACCTCTTTTTAAGTTTTGTGGATATTATACATGGTTATGCTGAGGATATGTTGGCCAATTTCCACTGGAAATGCCTCTTGGTTAAACTGTCAGTAAGGAATTTGCATTTGCACTGTTACATTTTTATATAACTTTAATGCACATAAAAAACAGCTGCTTGTTTAAGTGAAAATACACTGATGGTTTTTTAAATAAAGTTGTGGAGTTGTAAAGTATTTTTTCTAATGTCAATTATATCGTCAGTTATATCGTTATCGCAAATTTTCAAATGTATATCGTGATAAATATTTTTGGTCATATCGCCCTGCTCTAGTGCTTTCTATCTAACATTCACATGCATGAACTGCCTGACTGAACTGCTTTCCATACTTTTGTAGTTATACCACACTGATTTCCCTAAATTTTGCCTCTGACATACAGTATGCTAATTAAAAACACTAAAATTAACACTGAAACTAATTTTAAAAAAACTGAAGTGAAACAAGATCTCCTCTGGAAACTAACTGAAACTAAGCAGTATTGAAATCAAATAGTCAAAATGAACTAAAAATAAACACTAATCAGAAAATGCAAAACTACAATTAACTATCAAGATGACAGCTGAAAGCCTGGTTACTATTTCACCCTGCCAACCTTTTGGTCAAATTATATGTGCTTTCTGGTTAACAGTCTGTACCCCATAACGGGCATGTCCCACAGGGAGGAGGCCCCGGGGCAGACCCAGGACACGCTGGAGAGATTATATCCCTCGGCTGGCCTGGGAACACCTTGGTGTTCCCCGGACAAGCTTGAAGAGGTGGATGGGGAGAGGAAGGTCTTCTCTGTTTGGGCTGCTGCCCCCGCGACCTGTCGGTAAGTGCTGCCGCTTTTGTTGCTATTACTCAGTGTTAGCCAGTGTTCCTAAAATTTTCTATGAAGTGGATCCTATGTTGACAGACTTGTGCAATTAGCAAATAAATTCTCATAGAAGGTGAGAATGTAATCAAACACTTTGTCAGCAGGAAAGTATTTTAGGACACTCAAGCCTAACTTTAGCTGGCATAATGTTAGTCTATAGCCAACTGTCTAAGGGTTGGAAGTTTGCATGTATATGAGTGTATATGAGCATGAGTATTTAATTTTCCTTATGTTAGAGCCCTGAATTAAATTCTGGAGATGACGTGAAAGGTAAAGGTGGAGATAAGCAAATGTGGAAGATATTAAGGGCCCTGGGTCCTTGACCCAGAGTTTTGAATTTTGTCATTTCATCATTATTTTGGGGTTTTGAGAAGTGGTTTATGTTCCCCTTTGTGATTGTGTGAGTTATTTTGTTATTCACGTGTCCTCATCCCTTGTTTACAGTTACTTCCTATGTAATGTTGTTGGATTTTGTTCAGCTGTGTTTTTTCCCAGGTATATTTATTCGCATCGTGCATTTATTCCCACCAATTTGTTGTTGCGTCCTCCCTCTCAGTCGTTTGATCCTTTGTTCCATGCTTTTGCCCTTATTTTAAGCCCCACGCCCCCGGTACCTGGGGCAAAAAGGAGGAGATCACGTTTAATCGGTTATAACACGGGGTGAGAAATATAAGTCCCAACATGTGTGGTATCCACAGAAACCTCTGAATCTCAGCTAAAATGTCATATAAACCATTTCAACAACCACCAAACACAACGAAAACAATCCATAATTAAATGAGCAGTTACGTAAATGCGCACAAGTCCGCTAAACAAACAAAACCAAAAAAGAAATTCTTCAAACTTCATGCCACTTAATTTTACCCATTAAAGTATGCTTGTAGGTGACATTCACAAAGGTAGGATGGTTTGGCAGTTAATTTTACCAGTTAGAGTATTTTTCTAGCTAATATTCACAAAGGTAGGACGGTTCGCCGTGTTGTGCGCATGCGCAGAAACAACGGGTAGGATGGTTTGCCAGGTAGGATGGATTCCCAGAACACCTGCTAAAGAAAGTCTAGTTATCTCCCAGAGCTATTACTGACTCCAAACACCAAGTTTCACCACGCTCTGACCAAAATTCACTGACTAAGCTGCAAAAGAAGACCACAAAAACACATAGCGGCGCAAATGCGCTAAGACAGAAATTGTGTGCCAAAATTGGACATTTTTGTACAACGTCTGGATATTCATGTATTGACAGTGCTGTAATTCTTCACTGTTTCACTTTAGAAACATAAATATTTGCACAGATGATGTTTATATGTTGGTTACTGAATTTCTGGAATGAGATGTGAACTGAGGCATATTTTTAAAAGGGTTATATGCTAAAAATTAAAAACAAAAAATTAGGCGAGGATAAAAGCCACTTACTTTTTCTGTGTTCCAGTCTCAGTAACTTTGAGACAGTAATATTTGCTTCAATATTTACACCTGTGATGAAATTTCACAAGTGTTAGCTTTATTTTGATACCAAGATTGTAAGCACAGAGTTTGTAATTGCAGAGAAATAATCAATTAATTTGGGGCATTACATTTTCGAGCAGGAAGATCAGAAACCCCTCTGGGGCTTAAGAGGTTAAGAAAAACTGTTTTTGAGTTCACGGTTTGTCTCCTGAGTCCCGCATTTTGGGTCCATATGTGGCCAGCCACACTGTCATTTATGACCGAAGTGGCAGATGAAGAAGAGGACATGGTGAACATATAAACAAAAAGTCAGATCTTAAGTGGTCATATGTAATTTAAAAGTTATTTGTGATCTTTAAATAAAAAGTAACATCTAAGTGATATTCCTAAAAGCTTTTTTTTTTAAATTGAGGTGTTTAGAGAGTTTCTAGAGGTTCTAATAGAATTCTATTGGTCTATAAGCTCACATGAGGTAATTATCGGTGTGTGACTGTCCTGCCTCATCTACCATCTAACCAGGTGCCTCACCTTACCTGAACGAAACTAATTATTTTCGTTAGTGAGACAGCATTTGAAACAGATGCTCTATGTGAGAAAGAGTCACTTTAGACAATGCATGTACCTGATTGTCTTGACACTGTCCAAAGTTCATGTGTGAAATTGCTTTGTGTTTAAAGTTCCTACAAACAGACGAGGAATGCCACTGCAGCTGTTTCTATTTGTTTAGCAGCTCATGCTCTCCACTGTTTCATCTCTGTCCAACACTTCTGATATTTGCCTCTCTCACCCTCTTTTCTTCTCTCTCATCATGTAATCCTCCCTCTCTGTTTCCTATCTCCCCCCTCTCTCTCTTTTAACATCTTCCTCTCAGCTCCATCTCCTTCTCATTACAGATCCATTTCTCTCTCTTTATACTTCTTTTTCCCTGCTATCTCTCTCTTTGCTGCTGCCGCTGTCTGTCCTAATCTCTCTCACCCCCTCCACACTCTCTCTTGTCGTTCCCCTTTTCTTCTAAGCCCCTTCCTCCCACCCTCTTTCTCTCATCTCCCTCTCATCCTCCTCAGTGTAATGCAGGATAAAGACACTGGGATCACATATGGCCGAGTGGTAATGGCGTTGCGCTACTTAAATCCACTCATTTAAGTGCAAATCGGTGTCATTCTGGAGCTGCCGAGCAGATGCTAGGCCATGTCAGCATAACTCAATGTGACCACCGCTGGCTACAGGTGTGTGTGTGTTTGTGTGTACGTGTGCTCGGTAACCCCTATGGATTGCGATAAAAGTACCTGCTCCTTAAATGCAGAAAACAGATAAATTGATAGGCGATTAGAGCAAGGGATTTGTGCACATAGCTGTTTTAAAGACGACTTATGTGCGTTTGTTGCTGGAACATTTTGCACAATGTCTTCCATTCCTTGAATGTAACAGAAAAAAATATTCTAATATACTAAATAAGAGCAGAAAATCATAGTATCAAAATAAAAGCACAGAACGTGAAATGTTTTGGTTTAACCCTTTAAAGCCTGAACCATGAAAAACATGCCAGAATTATTTTTTTTTTTTAATGGATTGTTTATTGAACCTTGAATTAATTAAATATTAATGTATTGCATTGCAACATTGATTTGCATATGTAAGTTTTCATTTGTAGAACAATGCTCAGGGAGGGGCAGTCATCTTTTTTTTTGTCTGTCCCGTTTGGCTCTTTTGCCATCAGAATTATTGTCTAAAGGCGAAGAAAGATGCCCAACAGATTTACTTTACCAAATGGACCATCCCAGCCTTGCCGTAATGGTCTATTTGATTCACCTTTTATTGTTTATTTTATTTTATTTTCACTTGCTAAATACGGGACAGATTTGACTGGGGAAAAGAAAGGGGTGAAAGAAAGAGGGAAAGAAAAACAGCTGGGAAGAGGGACGGGGATAAAGGGCAAAAAACAAAAACCAACAAAATAAGCAGACAAAAAATACATATATCAATCACCTGGATCACCTGTTGAGAAAGAAAAAAGAGAAAACAAGCAGAAGAAAAAAACAACAACATAATAAACAACATCACGATGATCTATGTGAATATAACAGTAAATATTAAATATTATTGTGCAGCACGCAAGATCGACAGCGCACAGTGTGCTTTGAGGTAGGAGCCAAAAGGGGTGTAGTTTGTGTGTGTGAGCACCCGTGTGTACACCTGTGAGCATGAGCGCGGTTGTATTTAAAAGGTTCCTTCATGTAATGATCTGCTAGAGGGTGTGGGGAGCCACAGCCCCGTCCTCCAGGGCATGAAGCAGGTATGGAGGAGATCCAGGCTCCAGACATCCAGAGACCCTCAGAACACAAGAGACCAAGGAAGACCAACAGAGGGGCAGCCGCACCACTATCCCAGAAAGAGCTGAGGAGAGCCCCAGATGAGGAGTCTCTCGGCAGCTGCAGAGCAGAAGCCAGGGGGGGTTGCAGTAATGCGCCCGTGAGCTCCGCCGGCAGTCAGCTGTGCCAGAGTGACCGAGCCCCAGGCCAAGAGGCTGAGGGCACCCCACCCACGAAGTGGCCCGAACGAGCCCCTGGCTCCAGGCCCCGACAACCAGCCACCAAGGAGTGAGCCGGTGTGTACCTAGACGCCCACCCCCGGACACAAAGAACCACCAACGCACTGATGTCTTAGGGCGTCTGCCACCGGCAGGGGGAGTGGTGAGATGTCCCTAGAGAGGAGGCGTCTGATACTCGCCCTGACATATGGACACAGACAAACAGGCACACACAGATACAAACATCCATTTCCACCCTCATGCTCTCATATGCAATTACTCAACACTCACCCAACATGGAGACAGACACAAAGAGACACTGTACACACAATCACACTCCCCAAGCGTACTCTATACCCCAGGTCTAGGTACCCTTGCCCCTGGAGGGAGAAACTGCACCCAGACCCAGGTGGTGTTACCCTTTTCCCTGGGGTGGAGAGAAGCAGACTGCCCCGACTCGGCAGCAGCAGGGAGGCCCCACATTCCAGACCCCAATCAGACGGCCAACTCCTCCTCCCAGTCCCCCCGCTCCAACAGGCTGCAGAGAACGGGGGTGTGTGAAGACTCCAAACTTCCCTCCGCCCGCTCATATGTAGTGTTGATGCATGTGTGTTCTAAGGTGCATTTAAAACCCAGGAGGGCATGGAGCTACCTGCCAGAGAGCAGCAGCAGGTAAGCGCATAGCCCCTCCTGATAGCCCTCAATTTCTACATGTATTTAAAATCGAGAGGGGCAGTCATCTGCCATGATCAGTTGGGGACGAGGAATGAGAGTATATGAGATTAAGGTAACATTTGAAATTTTGTTTTTTGTAACACACACAGTTGATTCTTTTTCATTGTGAAGATTTGAAGAGTAACTTTTTGATTGGTCAGTACACTGAAACATTTGTTTGTTAGATGGCATTATCCCTGGCCTGGTAGCCTGGCTGCCCCTGAGTGGATCTGGGGCAGGCGTGGGGGCTTGGGGTTTGGGGGTGCTTCGCCTCCATGCTAGGGCTCTGGCTGGGTCTTGGGGGCTTAGGTCCTTGTTGGTGTGTCGCCGAGGTTGTGGGTAGGTGGGTGCACGGAGGCTCAGCCCTGGCGCAGGGGGCCTCTGGCGCATCGGCCTAACTAGGGGGCTCTTCAACTGACAGGGAGTTTGTTCCATCCTTGCAGGAGTCCACTCTGCAGGTGGGGGAGAGTATAGGAGAGGTGGAGAATAAACTTAACCTGGGTGTCTACTGTCTTGTGCAGTCTGGGAGATGATTGAATGTTAGGGTGGGTACAGTTTCCTCTGCGGTGGGGTCGGGTGGGCTGCCCCAGGTCCTGTGGGGCTGGGCGGTCCTGCTGCCGTAGGCCCCGATCTGGATGGGCCTGGGCTCCCTTGCCTTGGTGGGTGCCGAAGGACGGGGGTGCCTACTGGGGTCAGCGGGGGAGCTGGCCCCAGGGAGGGGCATCTTGGTCCTCCCTTCTTTTTCTCCCCATCCCCGGCTGCCTCCCTCTTCCCGCTCCAACACACTCACCCACACAAGTAGGGCCTTGGGGTGCGGGTGTGTCACCAGGGTGCAGGGGAGGCATCCCCCCCGTCCCGTTCTGGCCACCCGTGCCTCAATTTTATTCCACAACATCCACATTACTCACACTCTCATAACACATACATATAGGGCCTAGAGGGAGGACACGTTAACGGCGTCCAGTGGACGGTCTGTGTATTCAACCCCACCTCTGGCGCCGGTGCCCACCTCTCAATTTTAAATCATTGAGGGTTCTCAGGAGGGGCCGTGCTAACACCTGCTGCTCTCTGGCAGCAGCACCATGCTCTCCCGTGTTTTAAATGCACCTTAGAACAACACGCAGCAACACTACACATGAGCGAGAGGAGGGAGGTTTGGAGTCTTCACACACCCCTGTTCTCTGCTGGCCATCGGGGCGGGGGGGCTGGGAGGAGGTGTTGGCCGTCCGATTGGGATCTGGGATGCGTTGGGTGAGTGTTAAGTATTTGTATATGTGTGCATGAGGGTGGGAATGCATGTTTGTGTCTGTGTGTGCCTGTTTGTCTGTGTTTATATGTCAGGTCGGGTCTCCACCTCTCTGGGAACTCCCAGGCCCTCCAAAGGCCTATCTCCCCTCACCACACTCCCTGCCGGTAACTGATGCCCTCAGGGGTCGGTGCGTTGGTGGCTCTTGGTGTCCGGGGCTGGGCGCTCAGGTATGTACCAGCTCACTCCCGGTGACTACTTGGTGGGGCCTGGTGCCTGTTGCTCGGTCAGGCCTCTTCCGGGGCAAAGGGGGCCCTCAGGCCTCCGGCCTCTGGGCCTGCGGCTCGGTTCACTCTGGCACAGCTGGCTGCCGGCAGAGCCGGCGGGCACGCCACTGCAGCCCCCTCTGGCTTCTGCTCCGTGACTACTGGGTGACCCCTCATCTGGGGCTCTCTTCAGCTCTTCCCAGGAGGGTGGCATGGATGCCCCTCCGGTGGTCCTCCTTGGGCTTTCGCACTCTTGGGCCTCTGGATGTCTGGAGTCTGGATCTCCTCCATGCCTGCTTTATGCCCTGGGGGACGGGGCTATGGCGCTCTACATCCTCTAGCAGACCGTTACATGGGGAAACCTTTCGATTATAAGCGCGCTGATCCACACAGGTGTGCACACGGGTGTTCACTGTTCATAGACATAAACTACACCTCATAGGCTGCTATTTCCAAGCACATTGTGCGCTGTCGGTTCTGTTTGCTACACAACAACATTCAATATTTAGTATTTACTGCTGTTTACACTTAGCTAGATTAACGTGATGGTGTTGTGTTTAGTATGTTGCTGTTTTTTTTGCTTGTTTTCTCTTCTTTTTTCCCCTCTCCTTTCTCTTTTTAAATGCCCTTTCTCACTGTCCCTCTTCCCTTCTGTTTTTCTTTTCCTTCATCTTTCTTTCTCCCTTTCCTATACCTCAGTCATGTCTGTCCCGTCTGTAACAACTGAAAATAAAATAAAATAAATAATAACAACAAAGGTTGATCAAATGGACCAATACGGCAAGGCCGTGATGATCCATTTGGCAAAGTAAATCCATTGGGTATCCTTGTTGGTCTTCAGACAACAATTCTGAGGGCTAAAGAACCAAATGGGACAGGCAAAAAAAAAAGGAGAAGAAAGATGGCATTATCCCATTTCCTGATCTTTTTCTTCCAACGACCCTGTGCTTTCTTCTATTCTCACATCTACATTTCCCGATCTCCATCTGTCCTTCCTCAGTTTAAATTTGTGTCTTCCTTTTCTCTTCATCCCCCTCTGTTAACACTCATCCTCCTTCCCTTCCTCCTTTATGTTTTTCATCTCCTCTGTTCTGATTTTATGGCACCTCATTCCACCATTAATTTTTCTTCTCTCAACCACAAACAACAACGAGAAACTCTCCTCCTTCCTTCTTTTTCATCCCATTCTCCAACTTTTGCTCTTTCCTTCCTCTCCCAACAATCCTTACCTCTTTCCCTTTATCTTTTATTTTCCATGCCAATGAACATCATTTACCCTCTCCTCTCTTTCCAGCTTCTCCCTTTGGATGATCTCTCAATTCCTACATCGCTTTTTCCTTTTCCCTCTAGCTACCTCTTCCCCCACCTCCCTACCTCGTTTTTGTACGTCCTCCTCCTACTTCTCCTCCTGACTAATCTCCCCCCTCCTCCCATTCTCTTCTCCTCCTCCAGGTGTTTCGCAGGGATAAAGGATTGATGAAGCCATCAACTCTCTGCTCTTGACATTTACAAAAAACCCTCCAAGCAAACGCCTTCTCCCCTCTTTCCCACCGCCCCTCTCTCTCTCTCTGTCTCTCTCTCTCTCTCGTTATCTCCCTGCAGAGCTACCTCGCTCGTTGCTCGCCCAACCACATCATTAAGACCTAGTAATTAGGGCTCATTTGTAAAGCCAGTGTAAATAAAGGGCCCATAATGGCCAGGATATCATTCACAGTGAGACATAAACTAGACATGTGTGTGTGTGTGTGTGTGTGTGTGTGTGTGTGTGTGTGTGTGTGTGTGTGTGTGTGTGTGTGTGTGTGTGTGTGTGTGTGTGTGTGTGTGTGTGTTAGGGGACAGGGGACATTAGGAAATTAGCCCATGTGTCATTATTGTGTAGGTGTGTTTGAGAAGTTGTGAAATAGGGTAAATGTGTGTGTGTCTGTGTGAGATTGGGGTGTGAGAGAGACAGAGGCAGAAGTGTATTTAGAAGACCTAAATAAATCACTGTTTGTGTGTTGCTGTGTGAGTGTGTGAGGTTGACAGGAGACATTAGGAAATTAGCGCCTGTGCCATTAGCGAGTAAGAATACCAAGTGTGTGGAGTGTAAAGGTCTTAGATTTAATGTGTGTCACAGTGAGGGGAAGATGGAGAAGTTCATTTTGGAACCTGTGAGTGAAAGAAAAACACAGAAAAAGACTGTCAAAGTGGAAGCTTTAGTTATCCCAAGTTTTACTTAGTAAAGGCCATTTCCTATAATTTACTAATTCAAAGTTACTCAGTAGTGTTACAGCTGAGGGTTTTAGTAGTGATGCAGGTCACATCATGTCTTCAAACACAAGGCAACTCCGGTAACCTCCTGCAGAACCACGAAGGTGGATAGCTCCATTAACATCGAGATGCAGTTGACTGATTAGTCCAGTAGAAAGCTCTGTCACCTCGCAGCAAGAAGGTCCTAGGTCCTAGGTGTGAATGTGAGCATGAAATGTTGTCTTTGTGTTAACTGTGTGATAGACTGCTGAGCTGTCCGGAGTCTGCCATTTCACCCTATGACCAGTGGAACAGGTTCCAACCCCCTCAGTGAGATAAAAGTGCATGGATGGACCCTTAATACTTTCCTCATAATTCTTATACTGTCCTATAAGAAGTCCAGAAAACCCACAAAAATGGCATACTAAATTCGCTATAGTGGGTATACTGCTTAGACGCACTAAAGCAAACTCTGCAACTGCTTGAACATCTACAGTTAAAAATAAGTCCTGGAAAAACTACAAATCTTGGGCAGCCTGTTCAAATACAGCTAAGCAAAGATGTCTAAGACCCCACACAGTCAATAAGACCATTCATTTTATAATCAAAACAAAACAGCATTAAGATGCTTTTAAGTGTCCTTGAGGAGCCCCTAAACGCCTTCCCTTAGGTGCCTTTTGAAATTTTTACAGCAGGGCTGAAATTACCTCCCGCAGTGCCTCAAAGGACTGCTTGGCTAAAGTTTGACTCTTTCCATCTATACTTTGAAACAAATAGAAAGAAACATGTTGGGATAACTACAGGATCCTGTCTTGTAAACACATCATTTACTCTCAGGGAATTTACTCCAAAAATGGTTCCTGAAAGCTCATCAAAGGTTAATGGGATGTCTTCAAGTTACTATTATAAAATTACTGTTACTCTGCTAATGTGCTTTTTTTGTTTGTTTTTGTTGTCATTGTGTATGGCTGCAAGATTCAGACATCAAGCTAACACACACAAAAAAAATTGGACCAAACTGCTCTGTGAGAAAATACATGCAGAGATGTTTTCGTAGTTGGTGTCTGTTTAGAAATGTGTATAAAAACCACAAACTTTGCAAACCCAGCAGCTCACTGTAAAAACGAACTCAGCTGCCTGTGAGACAAGACATGTTCTTACATCCTTGGGATCCTCCTCCTCACTCTTCGTGACACTCCATGCTTTATTTCATCACTGTATCTGCATTACTGAGGACTAGAAATATGTGCAGATTGACTCTAAACATTCAGGACATAGGCAAATTTTGCCACAGCTTTGAGCCATTCACTTGTGCCAGTTACTTTAGTAACGTTTTAATAGCAAAGGATGGTTTTACACTGGTGCAGAGTGCTAGTAAATCTGGGCCTCCATACCTTCAAGGACACCTGGAACTTCTTCTAGAATGGTTGCAACTCTCTGAAGGTGCTCCCAAGACTTTCTTCAGATTGCACTTTTTCCAGACAGCGATGTATGCAACACCAACTCTAAAGGGTCAGCATCCCTCATAGCTGCCTGCAACACTCACCTCCTGATCAATATGTTTTCCTATTGATTAGCCCTGCAGCCTGAATGGCAAGTGTCAATCAATCTTGGACTATCGATAAAAATGATTACTTTCTGATGCATTTATTTGCATTTAATGATCTTAATTATCATTCCCTAGATGCACACACACACACAAAACCTATTTTCTCATTCATACTGAGGTCTGTCCTCCTTTCTCACCTCCTGCCCTCATTACCCCTCCACCTCCTGCTCTATTCAATAATCCAAAATGTTCAGAATAAGACATGAAGAGAAGGGCCGACTCCTTCTACCCTTCCTCTTTCCAATTTGTTTCCTTCTTACTGGCCTTTCTCTCTATGCTTTCATCCCAATGATAACTGCCACAAACAAATATGCCCCAAACAGAAAGTGACCACCACAAACCACCAGACGGCTAAGTTTGAAAATGCATTTTTGAATTAATGCTACTGTGGCCTGTGCGATATCAAAAACATAGTAACAGTGTACAATCCTGGAGCATTTGAACTCAATTCCATCTTGTACTCTAAATTGAAAATATTTAGTAAGAGTAGTAATGACAAAAAGGCATCATCTATATGTGCCACATATTATGCAATTCCTCTCTAAAAGCGCTGTGTAGATGAGAGGATTTAAGGAAGGAAAGAAATCAAGTTTAAATAAGCCTGGTCCTCACAAGCGTACAAGTACAGCAATGTGTGTGTCAGCAGAGGTGCCATTAAACACATGTCACCTCTGATCCATGCTGAAATAAAGTCACACCTCTACATACACATCAGAAATACACACACGCACACAGATTTGTCACGCTTCATGCACACACACATGCACACACGCATGCAAACACACACAGTCTAAAGCACTCTACCGTACACTTATGTACACACACAATTCTCATCTCTCACTTCAATAAAACAAGCATCAATTTTGGTCTCCGATGGTGCCGCTGATCTCTTTACGGCTTTCATGGCATCAAAGTAACGGCCGGCTGTAAATCTGAACGCGAGGAGGAGATGGAAAAGCGGGGAGAATGAGAAAGAGGAGGAAGAAGAGGAATATGAGGAAGAAAAAAGATGTGGAGATTCAGGTGAAACTGGACAAATGATGTCAAAGAAGAGGTGGAGGAGAGGAAAAGGTAAGGAGGAAAGGAAAGGAAAGGGGACGAGAGGAGCTCCCAAGTAATGCGCTGCTGTTTTAAACACAACCTGTTTTTCTTTTTGTTTTTGTTTTTTTTGTTTTTTTTTTTTGGGGGGGGGGGGGGGGGGGGGGTTATAATTGCATGTGTATAACTGAAGAATCTCATTCAAGAATAACTAATAATTTCACTTTGGCCCAAAGAAGAAAACAAGATGTGATGACAGCAAAGACACCCAACGGCCTCAGTCAGCACCTATCCTGAGAGAACCCTGGCTTATGTTTTATAAAACTGAACCTCTTTGTTAACTTTCTTTAAACAAGTCATTGCTTAAAAAACAAACAGCAGTAAGATGTAAAACTAATACCAATAGGATACTAAAAACTGTTAAAACCAGTAAGTTAAACCCATAAAAGAATAAACTTGACAATAGATGAAAAACAATTCTGGCAGAGGCTGGTGGCACCCCTTAGCCTCCTGGTAGATACATCGAGTTACTGCATTTACAAACTTGGGTGTCCAAGTCACCCATCCGGCCGCTTGGCAGGGTGACGACAAATCGGCTTTTTATGGCTGACAGGTGCTAAAAAAAGGTAAGAACCAAAAATGTAAACCCACAAAATGAGTGGAAATATAATGAAATGACACTTAAGATGATACGACCCACTAAAATTAATTAAAGAACAAATCTACAAATTTCAATTATTAAAGCTGACAGAAATATGGTAAAATGATCATACAGACCAGATTTTTAGTATGGTTTATAACCACTGATAAGTTCATAGGATTTAATGGGGGTGTTGGTGTGTGTTCAGAGGATGCAACTGTTCTCTCTTCATGAAATGAAAACTTTAAATGTTCTCTCTTCATGAAATGAAAACTTTAAATTGTCGATTTGAATCCTTTCAGCAGCAGCACTGGTGAAGGTCAGCGTACCCGTGTCACCTTCAGTCTCTCTTAAATGCATGAGGGGAACGTGACATGAGGCGGCTGAAGCAAACCGACTGTCTGAATCCCAACATGTCGCAGTGTTTTAAATGCTGTAAGGTCAGACAGAGCGAGCTTCGAGCGGGTCAAAACCCACACTCACCTTCCACCATCACTCACGCCTCTAATGCATGAAAAGAAGAATGGGAGGAGTGTGTGTGTGTGAAGCTAAATAACCAGCAGAGAGCGTGTGTAGGTGAGTGTGTGGAGAGTGCGTCCTTCAGCAGGTCAGAGTCCCAGCTTCACCTCCTGCTGTCTGTCTGTAATGTATGAAAGTATCTGTCTGTCTGTAATGTATGAAAGCGTCTCCTCTGACTTTAAATCCTCGCCATGCAGGCGAAACCTCACCTCTGACCTCACACTGCAGCTTGCTGCCCAGCTTCATCCATTTCAATGGCAGCCATCTATAAAGCCCTGTGTCTAGACAATGTGTGCACACACAGATAAAGACTCAACGCAGGGATACCTGTGCAAGGAGGGTAGGTTTAACTAATGCACACATGCATTAAAATGCCGCTAAAAGGGGCGGGCGAGCCTGAGATTAATTACTTGGATTCTGTCCTATTAAAATCTGGCTTTTGCTCATGTCAACAGCAGAGTGAAAACTGTTAATGCACAGTTTGTTTTTAAGAACTTAAATTCCTTTAAAAATTAAAAATGTGATTTTTAGGTGTTTTGTAAAAATGTATACATTATACACATGTATACATCTTCTCTGAGACAAATACCTTTCAGACGCGGATTAGAAAGTTTTCTGAAATTCAGTTTTTATAAGGATAAGGAAGATCAAATGCATTTACATCTGCTAGTGTTATGGTCCCTCGATGTTAGACCCATATATTTCTATCCCCAGGCTTTGGTTTCATATCTGGTTGAGTTCAGAGTCTCCATGTATTCCTGCCTCCCTGGTTTTTCCGTGTCTGGTTTGGTCTCCATCTCTGTGGTTAGTTAGTTAAGCACGCTGAGATTCCCCAGTTCTGTTGGCTGTGTTCCTGGTTTATTCAGGTAATAGTTTTTCTAGCATGTGTCATGGTAGGTTTGATTCTCTTTGTCTCATTTTCTCACATAGGTTCAGTGTGTGTGTATGTGTGTAAGCTACTATGTACGTATGTAGCTTTTTGTCTTTGTTAGTGTCTATGTGGAATACACATGTATGCATGTGTTTGTTTGTCTTCATCAGGGTCCATGTAGAGTTTGTCTTCATTTGTGTCTGTACCTGTGGTCTATCTCTGGTCATGTAACTGTGTATGCCAGTGTTTTGTTTTCTTGATTATTTTCTTGATTTGCAATGTATTTAAGTAATAATTCTTCCCTTCAAATCTCTCTTCGCGACCTAGTGGTCCAGAGGAAGAGGTGTTTTTATTTGCTCAAGAACCATGGCTAAAAATGAGATTTGACAGAGTGATTGGAGTGAGGGTCCTGAGGCTGTAGAACAACCTGCCCGAGGAAATGAAGCTGGCTGACTCAGTAAATTCTCTTAGAGCTTAAAAGCACACACTGCTCTCTTTTTTCCAAAAGGCACAGATTACCCAACAAAAAAACAAGCTTTGTTACCTAAAACCAAGTCAACTGGTTCATAAAACAAAGAAGAAAGGCATGCTGGAAATCACAAAAAGGTAGCACATAGGGAACAGACAGTACAAAAAGAAAAGGACAGCATTGTATATACCTGGGATTAACAGGGGCTTGGATGTGGGGTGGAACCAGAAACAGGCGAAAGTAATCAAGACAATCAAACAGACAGGAAGTAAAACCCAAAAGAACACAATGGAGAAAACAGCTTCATTGACAGACCAAAAATGGAGACAAGACTCACATTAACATGAAAACAGAGAAAATTAACAGCAACAGGAATAATAGAATAACTCAGACATAAAAATTCAAACTTTCAAATGCTAAAATTACTGAGAAAGAGAAAGCCAAACACTACCATACTGACTTACATTTCAAAACTTGTCTGTTTCGTTGTATCATATGAAGCACTTTGGATTTACATCAGGTATTTATTTTAGTAAACTGATCGGAATCCTATATTTTTTCTTGTTCTTGTTTTGAAGGGTTTTGTTATCCTTCGAAATCCTTGATATGGACATCTAAGGGGCGCAGCTCTGTCTGGAAGCACGGAAACACCGGTGTGAAAGCCTGCTGTTTGTGAGAGGCAACCAATCAGAAAAAAGCTGAGGAACTGCAGCAGGGCCCAGTATAGGTTAAGACTAATTATAATGTAAGTTAAAAATTAAATGCAGAGTTGGAAATGAGCATTACAACAAGCATTACATTTGCATAACTCTTCAACTGGCATTATTGGACACTTGAGGGTTAAAACGCAAGTAGGACGTCCTTTTTTGCTCATCATTTAGAAGTTTGAAAATGTAATAATTAAAATGTATTTCTGAGAAAGTCAATCACTGGTAACAAACACTGAAGCACAATTCAACAGGGGCTCGTCTGTTTCATTCCTCTTGTACATATTTCTTTAGTTTCCCTGTGAGTCCACCCCCTCGCACACACCGGCCACGCCACATCCCATCATCCCCTTGGTGTGTCGCTGTGGCGATTGTTTGGAACAAAAGGTGGAGGAAGCTCTCTGAGGTCCAGATAACCTCCTGCAGCTTCCTGTCAGCATGCTAATACGCCTCTTTTCACACCAGACAACAGGGTCACACACACTTACACGCCATTTGTACAGTGAAAGACCAGAAACCTTCTTTCTTTTCTTTTGGTTTGTTTTTTGTACTTCTTTTCACAAGTCACTCAGTGTCTTTTGTTGTTTTCTGGCCTGTCCCTTTGCTCCATCTTTCTTTCCTTCATTCTCTCTCCCCTTCTATTCCCACTGCTATCCTCTTTCCCTTATGTTCATCAGTTGTTTTAATGTTTCATCCAGTTACTATATATGCATTATATTTTTCCTCCTCCTTTGTTCCTTCTTCCTGTACGTCATCCCTCTGCCCTTGTGCTTCAAGGGATTTAACTTCCCTTTCACCCATATGTTAAAGGCCATGTCATCAACTCTTTTCATCTATCCCTCCATTCTTTCACAGCAAAACCAAAGCGTAATCTGTCCTCTTTGACCTCCACCCACTCTCACTTCTCTTCATTTTCATTCCGTTTTCCCTCCTCACTGTAAGCATTTACATTGCCCTCCTTCTCTGTCCATCACATATTTAAGTTATCCACTTATGTCTCCTCTGTTCAGTTTTTTCTCTCAGTCCTCCTCCAACGTCATACTATCCCTTTACACACTTTAAGACTGAAGTTATTACAAACTTTCATCGCTTCTTTCTCCTTCTCCCTCTTCAACCCTCTCTTTCACTCCTTGCTTTATTCCTCCTCCTCTGTTATGTTAATTTTCTGTTTTCCTTTGCTCTTTCATGTTTTCCTTCTATCATTGCTAGTTTGCTTTTGTTAAGTCTTCCCTTTTTTATCCTTCTCTATCCCTTTGTTCATCCCTTCATCCTCTAACAGGACACACGCATGCACCACATTTTATAATTATTACTGATATTTTATTATCAGAGTGACATGGCAGTTCTAGAGTCAGTGCCATCAATTATGAATAGAAAAGTGTGTGTGTCTGTGTGTGGAAGAGTTCACTGAGGTGGCTCAATTAGCTGTGACCTTCCTCCTGCCCATCCCTACCCCTCTTCATCATCACCGCCTCCTTGTCTCCTCCCTCCTCCATCTCCCAGAATGCCCCTGTTTGACCTCATGCAAATGGCCGACCTCCCTGTCTCAAACGCACAAGGCAGAGAAAAAGGAGCAGCAAATGATGGAAGTAAGGGAGCAAGGAAAGGTTGAAGGGAATGAAGATGGGACAGGAGAAAAAAACTTATTTAAAATGGATTTTAAAACATTAAAAAAACATAATGAAAATTTGTAATGAATTCATAAAAAAGACTACATATTAAAATCAATTAAATTAATTTGCATCATAAATAGTCGACATGATAAATGAATTGCATTAAAATAAAACAATTAACTACATTAAAGGTTTTGTGAAAAAAAGTAAAATAAAGCAGTGATAGAAAAAAATCATAAATATACATTAAAAATATTAATATATAAAAATATTACACACATACATTAAAGAAATTTACATTAAAGCCAAAAAGAAGATGAGAACAGGATGAATGAGGGAGAGAGAGAACAACACTTTTAGAAGGAAAAAAGAAAGAAAAAGAAATCAGAATCATGAAGGAGAAAATCTGGTTTTATATTTAAATCAGGTGAAGGGCCACTATTAGGTGGATAAGGTTGCTGAAAGGCTGGACTAAAGACATTACTCAACTCAGCAAACACATTAGTAGAAAGGTGATTATTCTATCGAGGGTGGAATCAAGGGTGTTTTCAATTTAGAAAAGTAGAATATATGACATAGATGTTGAACTGGAATGCACAAGTGTTGCTAATAAAGCACTTGATGACAGCGGGGAGGAAGAACTCCATTAAACAGGAAGAGACCTCTCACAGAACTACACTCAGGCAGGCGAAGCCAAAAAGTAATATGTTGTATTGTGATATATACGCACAAAAAAAGCTGCTCATTGCATCATGGAAAGTGATATGAAACCATCTTAGTTAAGTAGAAGCACATTTTCTGCTGGTGGATAATGAACTTTGTTTCATTTGGGTTTTCCTGTGTGTGTTACTCCTGTTTATATGGAGCTTTTATAGTCTTACCAACTACTCAAAGTATTTTTAACTACAAGTTACACAGACAGTGCTTTTATTTTGTAATATATCTATCTTCCATTGATGGCCAATTTAGAATCACCAATGAACCTAACATGCTGTGGTGAACTGTTGGAGGAAACTGAAGTACCTGGGAAAAAAACCCTTAGAGGTACAGGGAGGACATGCAAATGTCACAAAAGAAAGACCCCAATTGGGGTTTCAAACCAAGAACCTCATTGGTGTGAGGCACCAGTGTTAACCGCTGCACCAGTGTCTGACCAGCTCTGACTCCAGAAACCTGGATAAATACCTGACATAAGTAAATGCTGTAAGACGTAAAAATCAAATGCATGATCCAATTATTTAACAGAAGCACTTAACAGACGTGGAATTGCTTGTCACATAGATTTCAGAATCCATTGTCATCTGCTTGAAACAGTGATAGGCAGGTTAAACAATACCATTGTCCCAACACGTACATGTTACACCCAACATGTAAGGCTTATCATGTCAAAGTAGAACTACATATCAAACACATGTGTCTTTGTTGCATGTAAGCATTTCTAATATAATGAAAACCAGGACATTCATTTCCATAAAAGCACACTCAAAAATGGTGTTTTCAATGTCCACGCTGTGAAATGTAACCATTAATGTTTTCAAATGTTTCCCACTTACAGAGTACCCTTAGGTTTCTTGGTCGATATAAGAGCATGGTATTTTCTGGTATGTGAACATCAGTGTGGATGTTGAGAGACCAGAGGAAGGAAGAAGCAGACAATCTGACAGTCTGCTTTAGCTGCTTAATGCTAATTCATTCAATGTTCCCCCACAGACCAGCAGCCGCCCATTGGGAATACGGGTGGAAAGAGAGAGACAGACTGTGTGTGTGTGTGTGTGTGTTACTCCCAACCCGCTCTGAGGGAATGTGGATGGGAGTGAAAGAGAGCAGAGATCAGGCTCTGCCTCGCTTTCCAATGACCCTGTATTTGTGTGTGTGTGTGTCTGTGTGTGTGTACATATTTTTGTGTGAGTAGCATAAGTCTTATGTGCACTGGTGTGTGTGACCTTCCATGAGTGTGTGTATGTATGCATGGCAGCAGGTCTGAACATTGGAGAGCCTTTTTAAATGACAAAGACAGAAACAAATCACTTCACACACCTCTGCAACACACACAGACACAGACACACACACACACACACACACACGCAAACAAACATGTTGTCTGGAAGGAGACCAGCCCAATCCACTGAACAAAGCAATAAAGAGAGAGACTATCTGATTCAGACTCTATGTCGATTGCCCACCATATATCAGCGTAAAAGGGAGATTTAAAGGGTAGTTCCAGCTTTCTTTCCTGCTGCTTTCCACCACAATCCAGTGGACCTACCAACATCATCTCATATCATGTTTTAACAGCATGTTGCCCTGCTTTCTGCTTTTTGTAAATGCATGTGTTTAGTTGTTTATTGTAATCTCAAACCCCGACTGTGAGAGCTGTGCTGCCAGAGAGAAGCTGACGCTACCATTTTCTTCTTCTTGTATAGAGTATAATGACTGGTGGCAAAACAAAGTTCACCAATATTCTCGCGTGCATACAAAAAGAATACTATATATGGACATATCTAAGTCTATAAACTTTGGCCCTAAAAATTGTTGTTCGTGTGTGCATGTGCATACATGTGTGCCCTCCTATGCTGTTGCATATGCCGGCCTGGCATGAAGAGAGGCTGGCTGCCGACCACATTTGGGTGTAACGGGCGAGAATCCAGCAGACTAATTTGGGTCTGGCTGGGACAGCGCAGTTATTATTTTCCTCTGGACCATCAGGCAGAGGACACACAGCCATCTGCTGCACGCGCATACACAAACACACACGTCTCAATTATATCACTAAGAGGGCAGCTGCAAGCGCTGCCTGTCGTAAACACACACAGACAACGTTTATAAGTACATGAACATGCACACATTATACTGTGTTGTTGGATCAACAGGGTGTTACAGAGAGACAGATTCTCCTGCTGGCGGCCTCTACAGAGAATGACAGGAAAGGGACACAGACAATGTTTCCATCCACCTGTTTCATGAGCATTTTGAATGAGGATGTGAAAAACTATGAAAACAAAAAGATGACATTGTATGCCAATCCCACCCCATGCTGCAAAAAAGTTGTTAACCTCTATGACTGCATCAATCTCTTTTTTCACTCTCTCTTAAAAAGGCGCACACAGTTAAATTCAATCCTGTCACAGGTGAAGAATGGCAGTATGTACAACAGTTTGTGAGATCAGAAACAAGTGTGAGATCAGAAATGTCACTTTTTTAAGCATTTTTTTCAGGTCAATTTTATCATCTTGTAAGCTATTTTGGTCAAAATCTGGAAAAAGCTCAACATGCAGAATCAAATTCAATTAAAAAAAAAAGTTAAAATGGACCCATCTGCACACTTCCAGAGCAAATCAAATCATTTTGATCAATTGTTGGATGCTACTAGACTAACTTTGCATGATTCATGATCTAAAATGCTCCCTCCCCTCCCTTTAAGATAATTTTCTTCTGATTGGAGGTCCCTCCCAAATAAGAGGTTTTAAAAGCTACAAAATCCTGCATTAAAATTCCAAAATGAGAAAAAAATTTAGCTTAAAAAAAGAAAAGAAAAGAAAAAAAAAGCAGCATGAGGTGAAGTTGAGGGAGAGGTGGGATGTTAACTTTTCGCAGCAGCCATGTTTAATTACAGCTCCACTCTTTGTTAATGACTCTATTAATAGGCTGTTTGATTGGCCGGCCACGTCCCCCGTCTCCCTGACGAGACAGCAAAGAAACGAGTTAAACGGGTAAATCCTCTTTACACATAAATCTGCCTGAAGATTGTTTCAGCGCCGACCACCAAGCGAGAAAATTCATAACCTCGTCAATTTGTTAAAAGGCTTAAAAAAAATCCTCCCTCACCTCCCCGCCACCCAGTCATTTCTCCTGCACGCCACGATCTAATTAAAGTTGAAAAATAATTAGCGATATATTTTCCTTCCTTTAAAGAGAAAAAATGAAAAAAAAAGAGGGAAGGCCAGTGATTAAAGGAGAAGAGGAGGAAGGGAGAGCAATTAAGAGGATGGAGGTTGACGAACTCTGTGTACACATGTAGGATTACAGGGTGAGACTCGAACATAGCAGAGACAAGCTTGATCTCTCCCTCTCTCTCTGTCTTTCACTTCTTCTTCTTTTTTTTTAATCGGTGTGCCACTTCTTCAGCAGCTGATAAAAGCTGAAAGAACAAGATAACCAGCTCAGCGGAGCTGCCGGAAAAGCTTACGGGACCCGATTTGACAATTAATCAATTATTTGATAGAAATCATCAATCAATCTAAGTGGGGGGAATTAATCCAAGAGGTGGATAGAGAGAGATACAGAGACACAGTGATGGAGAGAGAGAAGAGGGGGAGTGATGTACCTTCTTCTTTAATTTGGTAAACTGATTGGCTTTTTTCCTTGTTTCCATATCTTAGAGCTTCCTATATCCAATTTACAGAGACAGAGTTTACAAACTAATGGAGAGAGAGAGAAAGGGAGAGCTACATCACAGATGGTAAATATGAGTTTCTTTCAACAAAACAATGCTCAGCTCAATTTACAGATATTGGAACGTGACTGTCAGAACATTATACACGAAGACCTCCAGTCAAAGAGGCAACTCGGATTCATTATCAAACATCCTGAGCTCCATTAGTAACCTCAGACTGTACAGAGGTTACTCTGTAACATAGTTTTCAGTGCAACTGGGAATAGAGAAATAATACACATGCTCAAATCCAAGACTTAAACCTAGCATCACAGGACAGGAGACACAAAGTTATTGGTGTGTGATTTGCTCCAGTCGCACACACTCGGGGTAAAGGTTGATACAACGTTGAAGATTACAATGACTGGACAAACCATAGATCTTTTTCTTTTTTATGCATTGAACAATGGTTCTGCCGGATGTTTCTTTCCTGTTAAAAGGGAGTTTTTCCCTTTATACTTTTGCCAACCCCCTGGGGGTCATCTGATTGCTGGGGTTTTCTCTCTGTTATTGTATGGGCTTTACTGTACCTTACAGGAGTGTTTCCCAACCTTTTGGAGCCATGGCACATATATAGCAGAAATGGCTCGGTGTGTCCCCAGTATACCTTATTCGCTTTCTTCTGATCACTACTCATGCTAGGGCCTTCATCTGGGTTGGAATTTTCTCCAGGATCCAGGACAGATCGACAAAGACTTTTTCTTTTGCAATATTTATCTATTGCTATTATGCGCTGTGTCGTCTCACAACATCACTATTATGTAATTTCTTCTTCGTCCTTTTCTGTTTTACAGGTAGTTGGCAACCCATTTAATTAGAGCAGGTAGTTGTACTGCCCTCTAGTGGAAGAGAATGTAATTGTTCTGGCCGTTACTCACACCTATCGCTTAGAGTACTAATCAGGTGGAACCAGTTAATCTTTCACGGCACACCTAATCATTTGGTTGGGAAACACTGCCTAAAAGTATAAAGCACATTGAGAAAAATGTTGTTGAGATTTGGCGCTTTAAAAATAAAAATAATATTCAATTTAATTGAATAAATGACAATTTCAAATGCCTAGAGTAAACTAGAAAAGACCCAGCCTAGCTAACTTAGACTGGATTAGTTGGTGGGGTTAGGTTGAATGCTAATTTCTCATAGCTGTGAATGTGAGTTTGAATGCTTGTCTGACTCTTTGTCTTAGCTTTGCCACCATCTGGTGACATGTCTGTTGTGAACCCTGCTTCTGGCTGGGATACCTGACTGGAGTAGGCTCCAGCACCCCTGCAACCCTGATAAATATAAGTTGAAAAGAATGGATGAATATAAAGAAATCCAAAGAATAGTTAATATATACTGAAGGACTGAGGGGTATTTGGGTTAATTTCAGCTTTTTAGTCCCATGACTTGTTAAGGAGTTATAGAATAAAAAATAAGGAAAACAATGAATCACAGCACAGCAATAGATGTCATGTCTATATATAGTTATGACATTTCCCGATCTAATCCTTATATTAGCAGAATATCACACATCAGTGCTTTCCACCAACTGTTACATGCATGATTTGTACGAACACTTTCTGATCTGCTAGTGCTATAAGTAAGGTTTGGCTAACATTCTGAAAATTCTTCTTGTATGTTTGAGAGTTTCACAAATCTCTCAAGAGTCTTTTTAATATTCATGCTGCACAGACACAAGGACACAATCATTGTCAGTTGTTCTCTGAAGGACTGTACGAGCGCCTCGCCTTACAATCCATCATGTAAACAAGTAAACATCGGTTGCTGACCTTCCAAATTGATTGTTACTGCCTGCTACAGTCGTATGCAATCAGGTGTTGGAATACGTGTCATTTTCCTGCCTGTGCCTTAGGTGTCCCTCTGTACTTCTGAAGCCAAGCCAAGGAAGAAAATACTATTTGTGTCACTGTGTCAACACAAAGTTTAGGGACCAAGTAACAAAGATTAGGCTAAGCTCACAAAAAGATTGTGGTGGAAAAACAACATGCACAAGAAACACAGATTCTGTTGTCAAAGTGATAGACTTTTTACACCAAACAGCTAACTAGTGGCCAGTTTTCACACACACATGTCCCTCAGTGCGGTTTCAACAAATATGTCCTCTCTGTTTGCATGGGGGCCTGGAAGGTACTTCCTATAAAACCAACCGAATGTAGCTCCTTGTTGACGATTGGCTCTTTGATCTATGTCCCCTTTCACAAGTCTTTGCAAGTGAATTGAAAAGGGTGCTTTTCCTGATTTCTACCTGTTGTGCAGTAGATGGCGTTTGGCACGCTGCTGAGACCTTTGTGCAGTGGTGCATTCAGGCACTGTGGGAATCACCAAATGTGGAACTCAGCTCATTAATAACATCTTTTTTTTTGTAAAGAGAAAGCTTAGAAAAATGATTTGGCCTTAAAGATGACAATACAGATCACAAAACCAGTTGTGTTTGACAGCTGATGGCTACATTTCAAAGCAAACACTGTAGGTTAATGAAACAAATTTGTTTCCTCTTATTAAAATTAAGTCAGCAAAAGCAGACAAACATGTCTAATGATGCTTTTTTTCCTTTTTTTACTCTGTATTTCCTGTTTTCATGAACAAATATTGGCATTTCGTACACAAGCTGACAGAAGCTACAATGTAAACAGGCTGATATGACAGTTTGAATCCTATTTAATTCAGCAACACACACACGCACACACACACACACACACGGCTTGTCAATACAGACTTATTAGTGCCTCCAAGGTCGATGTGTCGACCTTCAGGATGGACGCCTGTCTCTATTAACAGGAACTGGGGGAAAGTGAGCCAATTGAGACACAGAGCTCGTCACCAAGCTGACAAAGTACAATGACGTGCCCCCACCCCCATCCCAACACATACACACACATACACGGCAATAAAATATGCATTGTCGCTCGCTGCACAAATCAACAACCGTCCGACCAGCTGATGAGATTTTAAATGAGCCTTAATTTGTTGGGAATTGTCTTTGGTGACGATAGACGAGAGAAGGAAGAATGATAGAACAAGAGACGGACTAAATAAACACCAAGAGACAATCAGAGATAAAGATGGAGAGACAGAGAGAGAGAGACAAAGGATCAAAAAGAACAGGACTGAGCTTTGAGATGCTTAATGTTTTTTCTTGACATAGCAGTGACAAAACAGGCACACAGGTGTGCGACTTACCTGTGACAATCCCAGGTAGATGGAAACCGTCTCAGAGATGTAGAGGAAGCGCCCCTCTTTGTTTAGTGCAAATACAAACCCATCCAGAGACTGAAACAGAGAAAAAGAGAGGTGGACGTTAAATAGACTTCTCAAAAAAACTTTCTTGGGTACAGAGTGTAAATAAAAGATGGCATACGAGTTCATCCATTGGTTGTTTTTTTTAAATAAAAAGATGAAAATTGTGTTGATTTCCATAAAACTTGAAACTGCTGATTAAGACAATAAACTCATCAGAAAAAGGTTTTCTGTGTTCATAGAGGAAGGGAAATGAGGGTCATTCTCTCACAGACTTCTACACAGTCAGAAATTGTTTTGCAGCCCCACCAGTAAAAAGAATGTCGATTTACTTTACTTCTTTCCTTCTATCCTTACTTTAGGAATTAACTGCATATGCATAAAACATTTTTTTAACCTAATTTTGCATGTTCACGATATTACTTTAGTGAGTTTCTCTTTTTCTATTGTTTTTAGTTAACAGCTACAGTGTTTTTCCACACTAGCTTTTAGTTGAGTTTTAGTTCAGCAGAATGACCTTGCTTCAAAAGCAGCTACCGACCCAACAAGTCAATAAAAGCCCATTAAAATGTAGCAGCTACAGCCACAATAGTCTTGATTGTGATTTCTTTTTTTCTTGTCCATCTCCTTCTTTGTGTTGTCGCTGTCACTTTCTTACCAACTAACCCCCCGCCCCCACTGTCACTTTGTTCTTGCCTAAAAAGATACAAATTCCCTACCTCTGCTGCTGTTAAACAATGGATGGTGGGGCTGTGTTCATGAGGACATCACAGAGCAGGAGGAAACAGTCCAACATAACACAGCAGATGGAAAATAAAGTAACTCATATTTCCTCCTGTTGACAATGTGACAGCAATGAAAACAGAAATCTGACAAATTTTCCAGATGTCACTGTGACATCGACATCTTTTCATTATTCGTAGGTTGTTTTAAACATTTGCTTTCAGTTCCTTCATTAAAAACAAATCTCAAGATTTAGCTGACAAGAGGATTTTTTTTAAAAATACATGGAAAAGTAAGTCCCTCTACACACACACACACACACACCTCCACAAAGACATCCAAGTGTGTCTAATGGTGTATTTCCGTGACGATCATGGTGCCACACTCGACTTCAGCAGCAAATCACACATGCAAAGATGACACACACATGCACATTTACACAAACGCACACACACACACTCAAGCAAATGCACGTCTGAGTGTGTCCAATGCTGCTGTTATGGGAAGATCATGGCAGAACACTCGACTCCTTGAACACAATACACTGGATCCAAGCACACACAGACACACACAAAGGCAATGATACTCCAGAGGTCAGCCAGGTTAATTACATGTAGCGTCCTACTGTTATTGGTAATACACGGTTTCCTCCTGTGTGCACATGCATGTGTGCATGCTAGTGTGTGTGCGTGTTATATCTTGACACTAAGTGCATACTGCATGGTGTGTATTACTTTGGGAGAGAAAGAAGTGCAAGCAGTCTGAACCATTTAAAGGGATTGAAGATAACTGACTCAACTATTAGGTACAGTCCAAGACAATGTGTTTTTTTTTTCTTTCATCCGTTATTGGTCACATTATTGATCATGGATCAAAGCTATTGATCCAATAAAATGATTTAACATAGAAATACATTAAACTATCAAACAGCTACCAGAATGACTCCCCTTTTGGATGCTTTGATACTTTGAGGCTTTTACATTAATCAGAAAAGTGAGACAAAGAAAAAAGAGACTTTCTGGATTTTGACAGTTCAAATGTCATCTGTGTAGCAGCTAAGTAGCACCTTCGGTGTGACTGTTGGGTATTTAATTTTCTTCTTTCTCTTTGTCAGATATAAAGTGCTATTTGGAGATGGCCTTTAACCTTTTATGCCTGGCTAATTATTCTAATGCTTACATGGAGGTGTATGGGTATGTGTTGTCGCTGCACCCCCACCGCCTGTGTCCGTTTAGTCTGCCCTCTCAGCTAATGAGATGTTAATGAGATGTTAATCATCAGTGAGCCGCATCAATGTCCATCCATGCTGGGTTCCTCATTAACACACATCCTGACTCTTTCTAAGTAGGTGTGCGCAAGCTTTTGTGTGTATATGTGCAGTTGGGCACATGTTTGCTGTGTTTCTCTATCTGTGTGTGTGTGTTGTCAGATTACGATCCAGATGGTTGTTCTCTGTTTTGATGCCTTTCACTTTAAATGTCTTTATCCTCTAATAAGTTCATTATCCTTAGAAGACATTTAAACGTAACAGTTAGCTCAATACAATATTGGTTAGATATATTAATCTGGTCCCAATAACACACAGTTTATGAAAATATGACTGGAACCTGTTTTTGTGCTTTGCATAGAAAACAGAAAAATATAAAATGCATTCACACTACAAGTGACTAAATTGTAAAACGGACCATCGGGTCACCACTGAAGTGCTGCTCTTGGACTTGCCAGTATCATCTCTGGGCTTGTCTTCAAATGGACAGATAAATCCCAAGATATGGTTTATCTCTATATGACTGGCTGATGCTTCAGCACATCAAGCACAACTCTGATTCATTGCACATCACAACCATCAAGCACTGGCACGTGCCAGGCATCAGTTTGTAGCTTTGTAGCACCATTTTCCATTGACATTACTAGTAGTCAGTTGCCTCTGCATAGCTAGTGTGAAAACAGCATTAGTCACTTTGTTTAAATCAAACCAGCTGGGGTTATGAGAGCCTGTGAGCTTTGCATATGCTGATTTTGTTCTTCCTCATTTGATGGGATAAAAAGTGGAAACAATTTACAGAAGACATGCCTTTGATAAATGTGCACTAGAACAAAGATGACTGAGACTTCGTTTTGCAGAGACACTACTACAAAGAAATGGAACTCAGACAATCTCCAACACTGTAATGCCACAGATGTTGGTCGTTCCTTCTTTCCCTAAAAGCCCCTCGACATTATATCCGAGCCAGTCCGGTGACTGGAACGATATAAGCTCATAGTTGAGCTTTTCAATAGTTTCAAATGTGCGATGGCAGACATCAGAGAACAGTCCAAGAATAGGTTTAAGAAGCTGGAGATTTGCATAATCAGATTTTACTGATAATTCTATACATGAAGTTTTAATAATCAGGCCGTTATTGGAATAAAGCTCTTTCCATTCACATGGCTAAGGGTTTGGCCTTGTTACCATTATGTAACAGTTTCTTGGACAAACACATATACCGGCAAGAATGAATAAATGGTCATGGTCCCCGTGCCTGCCCTCACAAGGCTACACTTGTGTTTTTGCTTTCTCTCTCTCTCTCTCCCCTACCTCTCTGCCTGGGCGGAGCTCACTGCTGGCTCCCGCCCTTGGCTCACACACCTGTTGGCGATCAGCTGATTTCCCGACTACTATTTGAGGCTGGGCCACAGATCTTGTCATCGCTGGATGATTGTGCTACTAACGTTAGTCTCTCTTCCCAGCTCCCGTGGTCTTGTACCTTTACGCCCTACCTTCGTGACTTGTGAGTGATTTTTCCCTTTCTTGTTCCAGTTTACCTTCCCGGACCTGTGACCTTCCAGCTGTACGAATGTGTGTGAGTTGGATGTGAGGACGTGAGCGAGCGTGAGAGAGAGAGCCTTCTCCTAATCCCTTGGAACCCTGGATTTTTCTCCGTCACTGTATATATTATCGCACTAGTGTGTAAATAAACGGTGCTCTGAGACGTCAACCTGTTCTGCGCTTGAGTCCCTGCTTTCAGATTGTGACAATTTCTTTCTTTCATTTAATTTTTACTGTGGACCTATTGCAAAAAAAATAAGAAAAACAAAACAAAAAACCTTAAAATTTCTATAATCAATAGTGTGAAAACACAAACTTTCCTGTCATTTGATTGTTTATCAATTACTCAATTACTGTGGTGTGGTATAAATGCCCATGGGGCAGATCTTTATCAGCAGGAAGCACTATTAAACTTGCAAATTATGTTAAAAGTTCCCATTTTTTCTCTCCTTCGTATATTCCACAGCCATCGAAGTCTTTGCCAAGTGGATTCTGACCCTCAGGCCTAGTGTCTGACACCCTTGCTCTAGAAAAACTTTCTTTGTAATGTTCAAAACTATGTAACAACCATTAAATTCACAGCCTTAGATGAACCATAATGCACAATATGTGTGAGAAGTAACTATTAGAACCTATGATACATCTACTTTGCTCAATTTTGTTAACAGAAGTCTTGTTGAGAGCCACTGAATAGTTACTATATTATAATATAAATGCTTAAATAGTTCCTGAAAAGCTAAAGGGGTCTAATAAACCTAAGTAAAGCCATAATCGGTTGATAGTTAGTCCCCATTTTCTTCAGCGAAAGCTGCTGAGGTTTCTTGGAAAATTGTGACACAGCTGGTACGCCTCTGTCTTTTTGCCCCTTTATACAAACACAAGCCAACAGGGGGAAAAGGCTGAGATGTGGAGATAATCACAACCTGTGTTTTTCTTTTTACAGTTTTATCATCTTGTCTGATTGAGGTCCAGGTTTAGCAACAAGCAGCTCCAGGTGAAGGAACGCAAATCTGCCCATTTCAGAGGGATTAAAACGGATTAATTAGAATTGGAAAAGCGAGTTGAAAGGTGGAGGCACGTGTGTGTGTGTGTGTGTGTGTGTGTGTGGGTGGGTGTGTGTGTAAATTATGCTGATATGAACTGATGTAAACACTCACACAGACAGATATAGATGTGCTGTAAACAAACATAACCTTGCTGACTGCTTTGTTAAGTCCCCGGTTGCCTCCCAGAGGTTAAGCAGGCCTCTGATTATTAGAGCTCTGAATCCAACCAGAGCACAAACCAAATTTTATTTTTCTGCTGTGAGCTCGTGGTTTTTCCCTCAGCTTCCTTTGGTTTACACCAGAAATTATTTACAAGGTCGACAGGGTCTTGAAAGGTCGGTGAAAAGTTGTAAGATGCACAAAGGTCAGTGTAAGACTCAGAAAGCAAGTGTTTTCAAGCCTCACTAACTGACATTTTCAGCATGAATAGATGCCATAGTTGCACACTGCTGTTAACTATAACTACTCTTTTATTTATTGTGAACAGAGGGAAGCAGCTGTAACATGCAGGGAGGTGTTATTTTTTCATGGCAGAGTGTGATTGGACTACAAACCTAAATGGATATCAAAATGAAAAAGAATATAAATAAGCCTGTAAGAACATAATAACAATCTCACATTTAACCCTAAACCTCATCTGTAGCTTAAGCAGCAATAAGACTGGACTGGAGCCTGTAGGGCATGACAACCATTCACACTCACAATCACAGCAGTTAACCTAACACAACTGCATTCAGACTGTGGAGCAAGTCCACACAGAACGTGTAATGTCTGCATGAGGAGGGTGCAGCCAGCCCGTGAAACCAAACCCAAAATGATCTTGCAAAAAGACAGTGCGAACCACTACACTGCCAGGATGTCCTATCCAAAACTTGATGAGATCCACACCCACACTCTAAGCCAAATTCAGGCTTCATCAGACAGATTTGAGCTCTACAAACAAGACTAATCCAAAGACACTGAACCAGACAAAGACAATGAAACAACAGTGTAACCAGGATGAGCGACGCAGCCATTAGATGCAGTATCAGCTGACCTCAGCCTGTTTGCAGCGATATTGTTTTTCCTGGCCTTTGCTGTTTTCCACTTGTATTTGCATATTAATAACACATGCAGACACAGTGGGACCGTAGACCGTGTGTGCACTGTCTGGTTGGTCTATATGACTGTGCATATGGGTATGTTTGGGCTCTAGCTTGTTAATATTTTATTTTTCATAGTTGTGTGTGTGTGTCTGTGTGTGTGTGTGGATATGCATCCAGGACTTTATATTTACATGCATGCGCAGTGCAGAAAGACCAAGGATGAGTCTTAAGCACACACACACACACACACACACACGCGCACCTCTGCACAAAATAAAGTAACAACACATCCAAACATGTAGAAAACACAAGTACGAACACACAAGGTGGAACTAAATGGACATTACGGCAGAAGTCACGCACTAAGGCACACATACACAGAGTCATTGTCTCTATCTCTTCTCCTCTCTCTCCCTCACACACACATGCACACATATACAAACACACGCCCTGTGGCAGCAGTCCGTGTGTGTGTCTCTTTATGAAATCACAGAGGGTCTGACCGCCTCATAGTAATTATGCTAATTGCCTGGATGCCCTTGCCTTTATTTATGCAGGGCTGCTAAGATAAATAAAAGGAAATTGCTTTGGATCTAACTGTATTCATTTCAGCATGCTAACTAGAACACTAACTCTGCTCTCTGAGTCTGTGTGTGTGCGCAGCAAGAGAGCAACGGAGCAAGTGAGTAGGGGGGTGAGGTGTTCACAGATTTGTTTACCCTTCACAAATTCTGCAGGTAATTGCAATTTTGATTGTATATTTATTTATTTTGCTCCGTGTGTGGATGGATTGTATTGATGCTGTGTGTGTGTGTGTGCACTTCCTGTCTCTCAGTCATAATGAAATGCTTTGTTCTATTAACCAGAATATAACTGTCTGAGAATCACAGACTGCTCTGAAGTGAAACTAAAGCTCCTGAACAAAACGATCATAAGAAGTGCTCATTTTAATATGCAGCTGAAGGAGTTTAAATTAAATACTTGCGATTTAAAGATTTATCAAGATGTATCTAGTGCAAAATCCTAAAAAAGCCTCCCAACATCACTGAACCACTGCAAGATCCAATGCGACCCACCCATATGCCTACTTTGATGCAAGTTCTAACTTATCAGGTGTCATATCTGCTGTGTTCCGATGTTGGCTCTGTTCTCTGCAGGATTATTCTGCTGCTGTTCTGTGTAGCATGAAGATGGAAGTAAGCATGTGACTATAGTCGTCCAGATTGCAAAACCTATATACACCAATGATAACATGGATAATAACATTGCGATCACTGACAGGTGAAGTGAATAACATTGATTGTCTCTTCATCATGGCGACTGGGTCAGAGCATCTTCAAAACTGCACGTGGGGTACAAAGGCTGGCCCATGTGGTCCAATAAAAACAGACATAGGCACGAAATGTTCATGCTGATTCTGATAGAAAGGTGTGAGAATACACAGAGCATCACAGTTTGTTGCGTATGGGGCTGCATAACCGCAGACCATTATTATCCCGTGCCCAACAATGGGCAGAACCGGACCACAGAGCAATGGAAGAAGGTGGCCTGGTCTGATGAATCATATTTTCTTTTAAATCGTTTTGATAGCCAGGTGCATATTCATCACCTACTTGGCAAATACCTGGCACCAGGATGCACTATAGGAAGAAGGCAAGCTGGAGGGTCAGCTTGATGGTTTGGGCAATGTTCTGCAGGGAAACCTTGGGTCCTGCCATCCATGTGGATCTTACTTTGACATGTACCACTTATCTAAGGATCTTTGCAGACCATGTCCCTTCTTTCATGGAAGCAGTATTCCCTGATGGCTGTGATTTCATACTTATCTACTAATCAGGCCATAAAGTGAAATGAAATGGTTTGAGGAGCACAACAATAAGTTTGAGGTGTTGACTTGGTGTCCAAATTCCCAGATTTCAATTCAATAGGGCAACTGTGGGACATCCTGGTCCAATCCATGAAGGCCTCACCTCGCAATGTACAGGACTTAAAGTATCTGTTGCCAACATCTTGGTGCCAGATAAAACAGCGCACCTTCAGGGGTCTAGTGGAATCCATGCCTTGAAAGGTCAGGGCTGTTTTGGCAGCAGAAGGGAGACCAACACAATATTAGACATGTGGTCAAAATGTTATCCTTGATCTGTGTATGTAACATTTAAAAAAAAATCACAGTAGCATAATGAAACAGCTTTGTTTGTCTAAAGTACGAAATGCAAGCACAAAATATTCTCATTTTAAAGTAAATGCCATATTAAGTACATAATAATAAAGAAGGAAGTTGGACGTCCAGATTGTGATTCTAAGAGCAAAGACTGAAGATAATGCCAACTTGTTTGTTCAACAGTTTAATGCACCTTCAAGGTGCCCCATCCATGTCTTGCTATGTAAGGTGGGTCTAATAAAATCAGTCTCACACTGTGACAGACTATACAGTATCAATTTGAAGGTGTCAGACTGTGCCGTGAACACAACAGTGTATAACAACAGATGAACATTATCCGCTTATATCAGCCATCTGTGCTGTTCTTTTGTATTCAAAATGAGGATTCACAAGGTTCCATCATTTCATTTTATGTGCGTTTCCCCTCCCAAACTTCAGATGTAATGTCACTCAGTGTATGCTGATTGGTTGGTTCATAGATTTGCATCATAGCAGCTGTCACACAGTGTGAGTCTGTCCTTAAATTTCTGACAGTCTGAATTTTGCTGCGGGCCTTTTCGGTCCACCAGAAGCTCCATATCATTCATTACTGGATGTGCATGATCTCATGTCATCACTATTTGGAAACACTGTCCACAAATTGCACCATGATTCTCTTATGACCAAGTCTGATAGTTTGTACTAACATTTCCTGCTACCCAAATGGTGAATTTGGGCTGATTTACATCGTCTAATCACCTTCCTGCAAACCTAAGTCAAATGCTTGAAGACACGTGTACAGAAATTGATAGAACTGCAGAGAGAAACACCCAAATGTTAGGCCACAGATGTTAAAAAAGGAATACCACTTGATGCACAAACACACACACAGACACACGCACAAACACCCACACCCACAAATGTCCTAATCTGGGTGTTCAGACAGTAAAAGAAAGAATTGCAATTGATTAGTGAGCACTGCTGAATGGCTCGCTCCCTCTGCTTTCCACCTCCTGCAGATTACTGCATCGATCGCCTTCACACACACGCGCGCACCACACAACAGATGAGGCCATCTTTTAACCATTCAGAACAGCGGTTTAAATGTTACTGTCTAGCTCTCTGCCTCTTAATGACAAATGGAAAGACTGTGTGTGTGTGTGTGTGTGTGTGTGTGTGTGTGTGTGTGTGTGTGTGTGTGTGTGTGTGTGTGTGTGTGTGTGTGTGTGTGTGTGTGTGAGAGAGAAGGAGGGCGAATAAATTGTAGGATAAGACAGAGAAATGGAGGGAAAGGGTGATGTATAGGAATGACAAATAAAGAAATCAAGAAACAAAGAGAAAGAGGAAAATGGAGGGCAGGTGATTAAAGACAGAGAGAAAAAAGACAATCAAACGTGGATAAAAGACAAACATATTGACAACACACAGAAAAAGCAAAAGTGAAAATTAAAAAGTAATAACAAGGCTGATTAAAGAGGCAGAGCTAAAGTATTGAGGACTGAACATTATACCTATTGACTAGTGTGATACTTTGACACACGGTTTTGAATCCATGCCTCCAATCGTCTGTCTTTTCCAGCAGATGTTAAACCTGGCTGTGGGAATTTGCTCCCATTCAGGGTGATGAGGTCTGGATCACAATTTTTGTTGTGGTTATTCCCAAATGTGTTGGATGGGGTTGAGGGCAGAGCTCTATGCCCAGCAATCACATTATTGCACTCCCAACTATGAATAGTACTTTATCTCTTTTACATCTATAAGAACTTGAAATGTTTTGTTTACCTATCAACCAAGTCCAACCATATGCTCACTTTGTGGCTCTATAAGTAAGTCACCTAACTTCCGCCATCGTTTTGTCATTATTGCTGTCACCACTAGAGTGCATGGAGTATTGGTTATATATACTGATGCTGACTGTAAGGTCCCTGTCAGTACTCTCGCGGCAGCATTTTGGATGAACTGAAGGCTTTTCATTGTTCATTATTATTAACTTGATAATAATAACAAACGTACAATCAGTTCATAAATGCATGAACTACTTCTTTAGCATCACTCTGAGAGAGGATGTTTCTAAGTTTAGAGATATTGCATAAATGCAGGAAAGCAGTCCTACATATTTGTTGAATATGCTCAGTGCAGGGCATTTCCTGGACAAAAAGATTTCAAGATTTCTCACAGTGTTACTGGAGGCCAAGGTATTTCTATCCAAAGTAAGCATTTGGTTAGACACTATGTTTTTTAAGACTTACTACATAGTTTGAAGTGAGTGGCTGGTTTTAAAATCATTGTGTGTTGCAACATTAAGCTGTTCTTTACTTTGTACCATGGAGCTTAAGCTAGAAAAAGAAATACTTTTGTGTCAACATGCTTTTGGTTGCAGAGCAAAAAAAGAAAAGAAAAAGTGAAGGAGAGTAATGTACAAAGAGAGAAATGTGGAAGAAAAGTAGTACATTCTGTAGGAAAAAACACAAACTGGAGAAAAAGAAGAAAAATGAGAAAAAGATGCAAACCAGTTGGCAGAAGAAGTGCCATTCATGACAAACAGAAGAATAAAGACTAGTCAAACAGAAACAGAATCACCACAAGGAATGAATAACAGGGGAAGATTAATGGAAGAGAAGGACATTGACAGATGTGTTATTAATTGCAGGGAAGGGTAATACAGGACTGTTTCTTTATAACCAGAGAAACCAGTTAGAATGAGTTTTGCAATGCAAGGAACTTCCTAAATGTATTTCATCAGTCTCTTCCTCTCAAAGTTTTGTCTTTGTGAGGTAACAGCTTGACTGTGTCCACATTAGAAGAATTCAAAATATAAGTTAATGTTTACAAGAGTGTGTCTGCATGCTTTGCGTTTAGCATATGGCTTTTTTTACAGTCTGACACCTCTGGGTTTTAAAGGAGCAGTTCCCTCGTTTTATTCCAGTTCACTCCCAGTTCTCTCATTAACAGCAACTGGAACAACTGGAGCAGCAGACACTCCGCTGTATGGTGATAATAAAAACCTCCCTCTCCCAGTGCCTGTAAACAAAATATTTGTCTGGTTTCATTTTTATCGACTGCCTTTTTTAAAGCAGCCTGGTCAACTGAACATTTGCCAACTGACAATAATGTGTTATATAAAAAAAAGATCTTCTGCTCATTTCTGTTTGGCACAATTTATAGAAAGTTCATTCAGGTTCCTCGCTAATTCGGGGATGTGTGCTTTTCTTAGTGGTTAAAAAAATGATTGGTGGTCCCTCCCTTTTGCATTAATTGGTCAAGATTGTGGACTCAACATAATAAATGAATTGAAGATGAACACATCGATCAGGGAGACTTAATCTAGAATAATCAATGCCATAAAATTGCATTACAGCAGTACTTATTCTACTAAATTGTGGCAAGTTTGATTCATAAAGATGTTGTCCCCTTGTCGTTTGACAGTTTGTATATGCCATATGCAGTGTGCCAAGACCACTTATGAATTGATTTTACCATAAAGAAAAAAAAAATCCTGTGGTCCTTTCAATTAAATGGAAAAAAAAATACAGTGCCTAAATATTATGACTATATATCAGATCTGAGACTTGTAAACTTTAGGCCTAAGATTGGCGGGTTTGAACTTCCTGCTAGAGAGCTGAACTGCTTCCTGTCCAACTAATGTACTGACAAGCAGCATCAAGAGCCAGGCTGACATTCTGCCTGCAAAGGTCAACACACACTCAAATGCATACACTTATAAGGGCAGCACACTCAAACTGATGAACACACAACATCTTGCTATCATTGCCAAGTCCAAAAGGTCAACTTCACACCGATTGGTGATAGAACTATCAAATGAACCAATCAATACCCAGGAGGAGCAGAAAGAGGTGACGGAGGAGGGGGGGAGGCTAAAGGCAGAGCACTTAGGATGCAAGCCTATAGAGAGATAGAATGGGCTACGGAGAGAAAAAGCTGTCGGTGGGATGCAAACAGAAGGAGAAGACATAGGTAAGAGAAAGGGAAAGAGAAACAGAAACACAAAAAGCAGGCATGGATATAGAAGTGAGGTAAGGAGATAAAGAAGTTCAGGAAATGGGAGGAGGAATTATCACAAAGGTCACCATGTCAGTATATGAAAGCAACAGGAAAAGTAAAGGGGAAGCTTTGGCTTGAGAACTGAGGAGTTAAAGAGATGGACGGAAGAGGTGAGGGATGACAACGGTTCAGAAAGGTCAACACATGTCAATACTGGAAAGAGAGAGAGATCAGTACGTAACAAAGAGAGCAAAAGTTAATGCATGAAAAATGAGATCCATGTATTTATGCAACAACAACAAAAATACAGTGGTATGTCTTTATTCAGGTAACTGTGACACATGACTGAAAAATATGCAAACAGGTTTGTACAACTATGTCCAGTATATATATAAAAAAAAACACCCAGCACGCCCCTGCGGGCGGTTTATCCTTCAAGCTCGGGTCCTCTACCAGAGGCCTGGGAGCTTGAGGGTCCTGCGCAGTATCTTAGCTGTTCCCAGGACTGCGCTCTTCTGGACAGAGATCTCCGATGTTGTTCCCGGGATCTGCTGGAGCCACTCGCCTAGCTTGGGAGTCACCGCACCTAGTGCTCCGATTACCACGGGGACCACCGTTACCTTCACCCTCCACATCCTCTCGAGCTCTTCTCTGAGCCCTTGGTATTTCTCAAGCTTCTCGTGTTCCTTCTTCCTGATATTGCTGTCATTCGGAACCGCTACATCGATCACTACGGCCGTCTTCTTCTGTTTGTCTACCACCACTATGTCCGGTTGGTTAGCCACCACCATTTTGTCCGTCTGTATCTGGAAGTCCCACAGGATCTTAGCTCGGTCATTCTCCACCACCCTTGGGGGCATCTCCCATTTTGACCTCGGGACTTCCAGGTTATACTCGGCACAGATGTTTCTGTACACTATGCCGGCCACTTGGTTATGGCGTTCCATGTATGCCTTGCCTGCTAGCATTTTGCACCCTGCTGTTATGTGCTGGATTGTCTCTGGGGCATCTTTACACAGCCTGCACCTGGGGTCTTGCCTGGTGTGATAGACCCCAGCCTCTATGGATCTTGTGCTCAGAGCTTGTTCCTGTGCTGCCATGATTAGTGCCTCTGTGCTGTCTTTCAGTCCAGCTTTGTCCAGCCACTGGTAGGATTTCTGGATATCAGCCACCTCCTCCATCTGCCGGTGGTACATACCGTGCAGGGGCCTGTCCTTCCATGATGGTTCCTCGTCTCCCTCCTCTTTCTTGGGTTTCTGCTGCCTGAGGTATTCACTGAGCACTCGGTCAGTTGGGGCCATGAATAGGATGACGGACCTATGGATATATATATATATATATATATATATATATATATATATATATATATATATGTAGTTGTCAGCCACCTCCTGTACATGGATGACATCAAGCTGTATGCCAAGAGTGAACGAGACATCGATTCACTGATCCCCACCACCAGGATATACAGCAATGACATCGGAATGTCGTTTGGACTGGAGAAGTGTAGTCGGATGGTAACAAAGAGAGGGAAGTAGTCAGAACGAAGGGGATCAAACTACCAGAAGGCAACATTGCAGACATAGAGGACAGTTATAAGTACCTGGGGATCCTGCAGGCGAATGGGAACCATGAAGAGGCCGCTAGGAAAGCTGCAACCACCAAGTACCTGCAGAGGGTCAGGCAAGTCCTGAGGAGTCAGCTGAATGGTAAGAACAAGATCCGGGCTATCAACACCTACGCCCTGCCCGTGATCAGGTACCCTGCTGGGGTAATAGGCTGGCCAAAGGAAGCGATAGAAGCCACTGACATCAAGACAAGAAAGCTCCTTACCATGCATGGAGGGTTTCACCCCAAGTCCAGCACCCTGAGGCTGTACGCTAAGTGGAAGCAAGGGGGCCGGGGACTGGTGAGTGTCAGCACCACAGTCCAGGATGAGACAAGGAACATCCACGAATACATCACGAAGATGGCCCCAACTGACCGAGTGCTCAGTGAATACCTCAGGCAGCAGAAACCCAAGAAAGTAGAGGAAGGCGAGGAACCATCATGGAAGGACAGGCCCCTGCACGGTATGTACCACCGGCAGATAGAGGAGGTGGCTGATATCCAGAAATCCTACCAGTGGCTGGACAAAGCTGGACTGAAAGACAGCACAGAGGCACTAATCATGGCAGCACAAGAACAAGCTCTGAGTACAAGATCCATAGAGGCTGGGGTCTATCACACCAGGCAAGACCCCAGGTGCAGGCTGTGTAAAGATGCCCCTGAGACAACCCAGCACATAACAGCAGGGTGTAAGATGCTAGCAGGTAGGGCATACATGGAACGCCATAACCAAGTGGCCGGCATAGTGTACAGGAACATCAATGCCGAATATGGCCTGGAAGTGCCGAGGTCAAAATGGGAGATGCCCCCTAGGGTGGTGGAGAATGACCGAGCTAAGATCCTGTGAGACTTCCAGATACAGACGGACAAAATGGTGGTGGCTAACCAACCGGACATAGTGGTGGTAGACAAACATGAGAAGACGGCTGTAGTGATCGATGTAGCAGTTCCGAATGACAGCAACATCAGAAAGAAGGAACACAAGAAGCTTGAGAAATACCAAGGGCTCAGAGAAGAGCTCGAGAAGATGTGGAGGGTGAAGGTGACGGTGGTCCCAGTGGTAATCGGAGCACTAGGTGCAGTGACTCCCAAGCTAGGCGAGTGGCTCCAGCAGATCCCGGGAACAACAGCGGAGATCTCTGTCCAGAAGAGCGCAGTCCTGGGAACAGCTAAGATACTGCGCAGGACCCTCAAGCTCCCAGGCCTCTGGTAGAGGACCCGAGCTTGAAGGATTGACCGCCCGCAGGGGCGAGTGGGGAATTTTTTTTAATTTTTTTATATATATTACATATATATATATATATATATATATATGACAAATTACAGCGCAGTTGATGGAACGACTGCCATTCTCCAAAAGTTGATTCTGTTCATCTGGACGTAGCATTTTGTGGGAGAAACGTTTCGCCACTCATCCAACGTACTTCTTCAGTCTCAGCTGACTGCAGGTTTCCCCAATCTTATGAACAGTACATTTGCATAATGACTGAAACCAGCCCATTGTTCCTTCAGTGGGCTGGTTTCAGTCATTATGCAAATGTACTGTACAGGAACAATGGGCTGGGAGGTCAGTTCCTTAATCTTAATTATGCAAATTCTCATGACCAGTGATCAACAACCACTGACCAAAGCACACTGATCAAAGACTACTGATCGATGGCCATGAGTACCATTCACAGAGAGTTGTTCAATGGCTGCAATCACAGCATTATAAGATGGCGAAAGATGTACCCTTAGGCACCCTCCTTGACTCAGAGATGGTTTTTCCCTTTTCATGTAAACGGCCTCCTTGACTCCGCGTTCAAACCAGCATTCCTCCCTGTCCAAGATGTGTACATCCTCATCATTGAAAGAGTGTCCACTGGCCTGTAGGTGTAAATAGACTGCAGAGTCCTGGCCTGACGAGGTAGTTCTTCTGTGTTGTGCCATCTGCTTCGCCAGAGGTTGTTTGGTTTCCCTGATGTATAAATCCTGGCAATCCTCCTGGCACTTAACAGCGTACACTATGTTACTCTGTTTGTGTCGGAGGACCCTATCCTTGGGGTGGACCAATTTTTGGCGTAGTGTGTTTTGGGGTTTAAAAGCCACAGAGACTCTGTGTTTAGAAAAAATGCGTCTCAACTGCTCCGATACTCCTGACAAGTCCAGCTGGGATAACCACATTTACTCAGGGCCTTCTTGATGTGATGTTCTTCTGCCTCCCTGGCTGCTGTGTCAGTGGGGATGGTGTTCGCTCTGTGTTGTAGCGTCCTGATGACACCCAGTTTGTGCTCCAGTGGATGATGAGAGTCAAACCTTAAATACTGATCCGTATGCGTAGGTTTACGGTACACGTCAGTTTTTAGATGTCCCCCATTACTGATGGAAATCTCACAGTCTAAGAAGGCTAACCTGCCACTTTTCATATCCTCCCTGGTGAATTTGATGTGTTGGTCCACCGAGAAAAGACTGCCATTATTTACTTTACAATCTTCAGGCATCAAAATCACATGGCAAGGTTGAGAAAAATCACAACGATCTGGGTTTAAATGTAAATGTTATTTGTTTTGATGTTTATTTATTGTATGTAGTAAAATTTATTATTTGATTAAATGGTAAATGGTAAATGGCCTGCATTTGTATAGCGCTTTTCTAGTCCATAGGACCCCAAAGCGCTTTACACTACATTCAGTCATTCACCCATTCACACACACATTCACACACTGGCGATGGCAAGAGATAATGCAGACCTTATTATCTCCCCAGAGAATTCACTTCGATCATACTCACTGCCGTGTATATACCCCCCGACGCTAATGCTAGGTTGGCCATGAAAGAACTTTCTGCAGCCATTAACAAACACCAGAATAAACACCCCGAGGCTGCTTTTATTGTTGCTGGCGACTTCAACCACACCAACTTAAAGACAGTCCTCCCCAGATTCCACCAACATGTCTCCTGCCACACCAGAGGAGACAAGACTTTAGACCATGTGTATTCCAACCTGGCTGGAGCCTACAAAGCCACACCCCTCCCCCACATTGGACAATCGGACCATCTCTCCCTGTTCCTCACACCTCGGTATTCACCACTCATCCAACGTGTGAAACCTGCTGTGAGGACAATTAAAGTGTGGCCAGAGGGGACAGACGCAGTGCTCCAGGACAGATTTAAAAACACAGACTGGAATATGTTCACCCACACAGACCTGGACCAGTACGCCTCATCTGTACTGGATTACATCTCCAAAACCACAGACAGTGTCACCACCCAGAAACGGATCACCGTGTACCCCAACCAGAAGCCTTGGATGAACCGGGATGTTCGTCTCCTCCTGAAGGCCCGCAACACTGCCTTTAGGTCAGGAGATGCACACGCCTACAGTACAGCCAGGGCTAATCTAAAGAAGGGCATCAAAAAAGCCAAACACCATTACAAAAAGAAGGTAGAAGAACACTTCTCCAACTCCAACCCCCGACGCATGTGGCAAGGACTCCAGACCATCACAGACTACAGGACCACCAAACCCTCCCCCGCATCCTCTGATGTCTCCTTCCTCAACGAGCTCAACAACTTTTATGCTCGTTTTGAGCGAGGGAACCCCACAACCACAACCAAAGCAGACATGACGCCAGACCACCAACCTATGACTCTCTCCCCCACCGATGTAGGAGCGGTGCTGAGCAGGATCAATGTCCACAAGGCTGCAGGCCCTGATGGCATCCCCGGGCGTGTTCTCAGAGCGTGTTCTGGGGAGCTTGCAGGAGTGCTCACAGACATATTCAATCTGTCCTTGGCCCACGCTGTGGTACCGGCCTGCTTCAAATCCACCTCCATCGTCCCGATACCCAAAAACTCCAACCCATCTTGCCTCAATGATTACCGCCCAGTAGCACTCACCCCCATCATCACTAAGTGCTTAGAGCGACTGGTCCTAGCACACTTCAAATCCTGTCTCCCCCCCACCCTGGACCCCCACCAATTCGCATACCGCCAGAACAGGAGCACAGAGGATGCAGTCTCCATCGCAATGCACTCTGTCCTCTCACACCTGGACAACAACAACACCTACGCCAGAATGCTGTTTATAGACTTCAGTTCAGCATTCAATACAATCCACCCCTCACAACTCATCAGGAAACTGACAGACCTGGGTATCAGTTCCCTCATCTGCAAATGGTTACTGGACTTCCTGACCAACCGCCCCCAACATGTCCGGCTGGATAACCGCTGCTCATCTACCATCACAATGAACACCGGTGTACCACAAGGCTGTGTGATGAGCCCTTTCCTCTACTCCCTCTTCACCCACGACTGCAGACCTGCTGATGGTTCCAACACCATCATTAAGTTTGCAGATGACACCACGGTGATTGGCCTCATCAGTGACAACGATGAGGCCGCCTACAGGGAGGAGGTGGATCGTCTGGCTGAGTGGTGCGACAGAAACAACCTGCTGCTTAACACCGAGAAGACCAAGGAGCTCATCGTGGACTACAGGAGGAATGCTGACCCACATCCACCCATCCACATTAAGGGGACGGCTGTGGAGCGTGTGAGCAGCTTCAAGTTCCTGGGAGTCCACATCTCCGAGGATCTCACCTGGACGACCAACTGCTCCAAGCTGGTCAAGAAGGCTCACCAGCGCCTCTTCTTCTTGAGGACTCTGAGGAAGAACCACCTGTCCTCAGACATCCTGGTGAACTTCTATCGCTGCACCATCGAGAGCATCCTGACCAACTGTATAACAGTCTGGTACGGGAACTGCTCTGCCTCGGACCGGAAGGCGTTGCAGAGGGTCGTGAAAACTGCCCAGCGCATCGCCGGAGCACCACTTCCTGCCATAAAAGACATCTACAGGAAGCGGTGTCTGAAAAGGGCTGGGAAAATCATCAAAGACCCCAGTCACCCATCACATGGACTCTTCACCCTCCTGCCCTCTGGGAGGCGCCACAGGAGCCTCCGGACTAAGACCACCAGGTACCGGAACAGCTTCTTCCCCACAGCTGTCAGACTCCTGAACTCTGCCTCCTGACATCTGACCCACGTTAAACTCATGGACTGAACATACACACACCCACAATGGACAACTGTACCCTCAAACACAATAATAACATGGACTGAACCACCACTCACAACCACTAGCACTTTATATAGCCTCTGTAGAAACTATCTACACCCTCACTTATCTTAACTGCACTACTGTATAGCTCTGTGTAAATAATCATTCTGTACATTCGATAATCTTTAATCCTACAACTGTTTACAACTTGCATAGTTCCCATTTCTGTATAGCTGTATATCCCAGATTCTGTAAAGTTATTTATTTCATATTCTGTATAGTTTTTCATATTTATATCCTGTTCATATCCTGTACATAGCTTGTACTCACTACAGCCTGTACATACTTATAGTTATAGAATATTCACAACATACTTCATACCGTGTACATTATAACATACCATAATAGACCCATTTCTGTAATATACTCACATATCTATATTATTGCTAATATATATTGTAATATATCTATATCACTAAAGCACTTCTGGATGGATGCAAACTGCATTTCGTTGCCCTGTACCTGTGCATGTGCAATGACAATAAAGTTGAATTCTATTCTATTCTATCCTATTCATTGTAGCCACAGCTGCCCTGGGGCTCACTGACAGAGGCGAGGCTGCCGGACACAGGCGCCACCGGGCCCTCTGACCACCACCAGTAGGCAAACATGGGGTTAGTATCTTGCCCAAGGATATTTGACATGCAGCCAGGAGGCAGCCTGGGATCGAACCACCGACCTTCTGATTAGTGGCTGACCTGCTCTGCCACCTGAGCTACAGCTACCCCAAAAGTGGACTTCTAGCAAAAAATAATCCACTCAGTGAGATAATGTAGTCAAACTAAGAAAATATAGACGGTAGACGGCGGTTCAATCCCTGGTTTCTCCATTCTGCATGCCCAAGTATCCTTGGGCGTAATAGTGAACCCCAAGTTGCTCTCTGGTATGTTCATCAGTGTATGAATGTGTGTGAATTGTACATAGAAAGCACATAGGTGTAGATAAAAAAAAGTGCTTGTGTGAATGAGGCATGTTGTATGAGGTGTTTTAAGTGTTGAGGTAGAGTTTGTATAGGAACCATTTACTATCTTCCTTGGACAAATGGATGTTAGAATTTGTGCTTTGGTAAGAAACTTAGATATGTCTGTGGTGTGATGCACCCGTAGTAACCTGCTGTGCTGTAAACTGGTTGGGTGTGCTTGGAAAAAAGAAAAACTTAACTATGTCCACTTCAATGCCCACTGACCTCCAAGCAAAAGGGGCTTCCTGGAGAAGAAACCGTAAATCCAAGGAGTACTGAGAAAGCATGCATATGTCAGTACATATGAGATGATACCTAATACTGTGACAACTGATCTTTTGAAGACATTGTATGCGTCTTGTGTATTTCTGAGACACCAGCGGTTTGGAACAAAAAAAAAAATGTATGTGGCACCTTTGGGAACGGGAACAGCCTGGAAAGACAGAGATTTTGAGAAAAGTAGCCAAAATATAGGACAAGCAGGAGAGATAGATAATAGCATCAGTGTGATATTGCAGACACTCAAAGCTGTCGCTCCTCCTGGTTTTTAATCAAAAGCAACAATCGACAAGTGGACAGGTGACCAGCCACACACACACACACACACACACACACACACACACACACACACACACACACACACACACACACACACACACACACACACACACACACACACACACACACACACACACACACACAATGCACTGACAGCCCTGGAGTAATAATTCTACTCTTCCAGTTATTGCTCGGAGCTCAATATCACTTTAATTCCCCGAAGAGATGTGTTTGTGTGTGTTTGTGTGTGTGTGTGGTCCCAATAGTCACTATCGAGGTCCATTACTGGCAATTCTCTCTATGTGGTATATGGTAGTAATGTGTATTGCAGAGGCACCTGTACACTCAGACACTGGATAGACATTATATTTATATCACTGATGCTGTTTCGGTCACGTTAACTGGGCATTAAATTCTACCAAGTTTTCAAAAAAAGACTTGCTTTGAATATTTTACATTTTACATGTAACATGCAATGTCATGTTTAAAGATGATGACAGGACAAAAGAAGAAAAGAGCAAAGAACAGATAGATAGAAGATTATTCCCACATTCTCATATGACCAAAAATGTAATTTACTGATGAAAAACCAATAACTAAGCCTTTCAGGATATGACAAGCTTATGTTAAAGGTTATGTTAAAGGCAGAAATCATCACGTCCTAGTCTGAAGTGCTCCAGTCTGCACTGCGAATATCCTTGGGTAATCCTTGACCATATCTATGCTATTTTAGAAAATTTTAGAAAATGTAAAATTACATTAAATAACTGTAAAATTCCTCTCCGTGAATCGCTACCTTATCGTGGTGGAGGGGTTTGTGTGTCCCAGGGATCCCAGGGGCTATGTTGTCTGGGGGCTTTAGCCCCCTGGTAGGGTCTCCCATGGCAAATTGGTCCTGGGTGAGGGACCAGACAAAGAGCGATTCAGAAGACCATTATGAAGAGAACATCGAAGGAACAGTTTACCCTGCCCGGGATAGGGTTACCGGGGCCCCGTCCTGGAGCCAGGCCCAGGGAGGGTGCCTGAGGGCGAGGGTCTGGTGGCTGGGCCTTAGTCCATGGGGCCCGGCCGGGCAGAGCCCGAAGAGGAGACATGGGCCCATCCTCCCGCAGGCCCATCACCCGCAGGAGGCGCCATAGGGGTCGGGTGCATTGTGTGCTGGGTGGCGGCCAGGAGTGGAGGCCCTGGTGGACTGATCCCCGGCTGCCAAGACTGACAATTGGGACATGGAATGTCACCTCTCTGGTGGGGAAGGAGCCTGAGTTAGTGCGTGAGGTTGAGAGGTACCGGCTAGATATAGTCGGGCTCACCTCTACGCATGGCTTGGGCTCTGGAATCAGTCTCCTGGAGAGGGGTGCCCCTGGTGAGAGGCGGCGGGCTGGGGTGGGTATTCTAATATCCCCTCGGCTTGCTGCCGGTACGTTGGGGTTTTTCCCGGTGGATGAGCGTTTGTTCCCTGCGCCTTAGGGTCGGGGAACAGGTGCTGACTGTCATCTGCGCTTATGAGCCGAGTGGCAGTTTAGAGTACCCAGCCTTCTTAGGTGCTGGAAGGTGCTCCACCTGGAGACTCTGTTGTCCTGCTGGGAGACTTCAATGCTCACGTGGGTAAAGACAGCGAGACCCGGAGGGGCGTGATTGGGAAGAACGGCCTCCCTGATCTGAACCCGAGCGGTGTTTTGTTATTGGACTTCTGTGCAAATCACAGTTTGGCTATAACAAACACCTTGTTCGAACACAAGAGTGTCCATAAGTGCATGTGGCACCAGGACGCTCTAGGCCGCAGGTCGATGATCGATTTTGTAATCGTATCACCAGACCTGAGACCATATGTTCTGGACACTCGGGTAAAGAGAGGGGCTGAGCTGTCAACTGATCACCACCTGGTGGTGAGTGGATTCAGGTGGCGGGGGAGGATACTGGACAGACCCAGTGCACCTAAACATGCAGTGAGGGTGTGCTGGGAATGCCTAGCAGAGGCCCCAGTCCGCGAGATCTTCAACGCACACCTCCGGCAGAGCTTCAACAGCATTCCGAGGGAGACTGGGGAAATTGAGTCCGAATGGACCATGTTCAGCGTCTCCATAGCCGAAGCTTCTGCATTGAGCTGCGGCCGCAAGGTGGTTGGTGCCTGCCGTGGTGGTAATCCCCGAACCAAATGGTGGACACCAGAGGTGAAGGGAGCCACCAGGCTGAAGAAGGAGTCCTATCGGGCTTGGTTAGCCTGTGGGACTCCGGAGGCAGCCGACAGGTATCTACAGGCCAAGCGGAATGCGGCTCGGGCAGTGGCTGAAGCAAAAACTCGGGTGTGGGAGGAGTTCGGAGAGGCCATGGAAAAAGACTTTCGGACTGCCTCAAAGAGATTCTGGCAAACCGTCAGGCGTCTCAGAAGGGGAAAGCGGTGCTCTACCTGCACTGTGTATAGTGCTGCCAGAGCGCTGCTGATGTTGACTCAGAAAATTGTCAGGCGGTGGAAGGAATACTTCGAGGACCTCCTTAATCCCACTGACACGTCTTCCGAGGATGAAGCAGAGTCTGGGGATGAGGGGAATGACTCGCCAATTTCCGGGGGTGAGGTCACTGAGGCAGTTAAACAACTCCTTGGTAGCAGAGCCCCTGGTGTGGATGAGGTCCGCCCCGAGTTCCTGAAGGCTCTGGACGTTGTAGGGCTGTCCTGGTTGACACGCCTCTACAATGTTGCGTGGAGATCAGGGGCAGTACCCCTGGACCGGCAGACCGGGGTGGTGGTCCCCATCTTTAAGAAGGGAGACCGGAGGGTGTGTTCAAACTACAGGGGGATCACACTCCTCAGCCTCCCTGGGAAAGTCTATACCAGGGTGCTGGAAAGGAGAGTTCGTCCGCTAGTCGAACCTCGGATACAGGAGGAACAATGCGGTTTTCGTCCTGGTCGCGGAACACTGGACCAGCTCTTTATCATCTCAAGGATACTTGAGGGTGCATGGGAGTTTGCCCAACCAGTCTACATGTGTTTTGTGGACTTGGAGAAGGCATTCGACCAGTGTCCCTCGGGGTGTCCTGTGGGAGGTGTTGCGGGAGTATGGGGTGTCTGGCCCATTGCTACGGGCCATTCAATCCCTATACTACCATTGTAAGAACTTGGTTCGCATTGCCGGCAATAAGTTGGACTCGTTCCCGGTGGGTGATGGGCTCCGCCAGGGCTGCCCTTTGTCACCGGTTCTGTTCATAATTTTTATGGACAGGATTTCTAGGCAGAGGGCTTTCACTTTGGTGGCCTCAGAATCTCATCTCTGTTTTTTGCGGATGATGTGGTTCTGTTGGCTTCATCGGGTGAGGGCCTCCAGCTCGCACTGGAACCGTTCACAGCCGAGTGTGAAGCAGCGGCAATGAGGATCAGCACCTCCAAATCTGAGGCCATGGTTCTCAGCTGGAAAAGGATGGAGTGCCCACTCCGGGTCAGGGATGAGTTCCTGCCCCAAGTGGAGTATCTCGGGGTCTTGTTCGCGAGTGATGGGAGAAGGGAGCCGGAGATCGACAGACGGATTGGGGCTGCGGCTGCAGTGATGTGAACGCTGCACCGGTCCGTCGTGGTGAAGAGGGAGCTGAGTGTAAAAGCGAAGCTCTCAATTTACCGGTCGATCTACGTCCCTACCCTCACCTATGGCCACGAGCTGTGGGTAGTGACCGAAAGAACAAGATTGCGGATACAAGCGGCAGAAATGGGCTTCCTCCGCTGGGTGGCTGGCCTCTCCCTTAGAGATAGGGTGAGAAGTTCGGCCATCCGGGAGGGGCTCAGAGTAGAGCTGCTGCTGCTCCACATCGAAAGGAGCCAGTTGAGGTGGTTCGGGCATCTGACAAGGATGCCTCCTGGGCGCCTCCTGGGTGAGGTGTTCCGGGCATGTCCCACTGGGAGGAGGCCCCGGGGCAGACCCAGGACACGCAGGAGAGATTATATCTCTCGGCTGGCCTGGGAACGCCTTGGTGTTCCCCCGGATAAGCTGGAGGAGGTGGCTGGGGAGAGGGAGGTCTGGGCCTCTCTGCTTAGGCTGCTGCCCCCGCGACCCGGCCTCGGATAAAGCGGATGAAGATGGATGGATGAACTGTAAAATTTGCAGTGTACTGTGGTATATTCTGTAAATGGACTCTGTGGGACCATGTATGTGCAGCTGCTGAAAATCTGTTAAAAAATATCACACCAACTATACCTGCAGGAAAGAAAGCAAAATATTTCCCCAACCTATATTTTCTTATCCCTCCTATAATTCACACTGAGCTCTCTCCATGTGTTTGTCCTTGCTGGCTGTCAGACATGTAGATGGTTATTGACAAGCTGACTTGTTCATCCACACAGATAGGCACAAACACTCCTCATACAGCTTATCCAGTCTTTGAACTTCTTTTCTACCTGCTTCTACTCCGATGTCTCCTGTTTAGTTTTGTTGTTAGGGATGAGTAGGATCTCTACACCTGTTCTTGTGTACTCATATTTCTACGGGGTAAAAGTAGTTCTTTAAGAACTAGTATGATTTATCAGCAGTTAATTTTCTTTTAAAATATATTTGGTATTGTCTTATTAGCTATTCAACTAATTCTGGTCATTTAAATTAATTCTATTATGCTGAAGGTAGTGTATACTGGAGTTTCTCATGGTGTCTTCAAAACCGCAGAAAATCAGCTGCTGTTTTGAAGAATACACTGTCAAGTGCAACTTTTTCAGATAACTGCTGGTGCTGTCGATATAAATAAATAAATGTACAATGGGATTATTGTCATCTGATTTCTTATGAAATGTGGTTATATTCTATTGCATGATGTATATGTTGTAGGTTATTTGGTCAACATAGCCTTTGACAAGCCTTCGGTCTGCTCCTATCAAGATTAGATGTAATAACGTCCTAACTGCAAAAGGGCACAGGCAATCAAACACACACGTCATATGTCATATTATCCAAGGGCAGAAGTGTTGATAAATCTCTTTAATGCCCTCCAGATGGATGCTTTGCAGTTTAACTTTAGGACACCCTTCCAAAACACACAGACATGACACAGAGCAGATACATGTCAGGATCCGAGTATTTGTCTTCTTTCATTTCAGGTTTGACTGATCGGAATAGTCAAAGTCATTTATTTGTTCCACATGAAAGTCCTAAGAATTTGCCCACATGCTTCTCTTGGAGTTCAAAGCATATCACACCGCTATAACATTACATTAGTCGCTATTAGCATAACACCCCCGAAGACACATTCAACTTTTGGTCTTCACTGAAGAAGAAGAATCCATGGAATAAATAATACTAAATCACTTCTTAATTGCCTGACTATGCTGTAGAATAGAAACGGGAAATTGGTAAAGCACTCATTTCATCGGTTCACCAACTCATTCTCCTTCTCTGAGTGACAAGCCCTGCCGTTAAAGCTGCCGGCATCTTAGAGATATGCACAAGGGACCCACAAGTTCATGGAAATAAGATGGGTCTCACTCCCAACTCACCGCATATCTGTGTTTATTCATTGATCAGGACCCTCTGCGGTTACATTTAAACAGATAGCATTACGTTTTAATATGCAGGGTTAATGTTGTGAAGAGGGCATATTATGGAGCATAAGCTAACCAAGCAGGAAGTGAAAGTGAAAGAAATTGAATGAAAACAAAGTTAAATACCAGATCCAAAGCTCCCCCTAACCGAATGCTCTCATCTTCTCTCCTGACTCTTTGCACAGACTTTGCCACCCTCAGTTTAACTCTCTATATGTCATATTATCTCAAACAAGGAACACATTATACATACTGCAGTGGTGTTTTGTCAAGAAAAGCAAGGCAAGCAATGCCTATTCAAATTTAAACATGCACATCAATTAAAACATATCAGTGTGAACACTATCTCCTTTTATCCTAAACATCTTGAACAGAAATCTCAAAACTTTTTATAATAATATTGCCATCTTATCAACACAATTAGCTATTGTCACTGCAAGCATACTTGCCTAGGATCCCATTCAAAACTGTAGCATGTTTCCATTTCACGAGTGTATCTGTCTCCTGTTAACAATGGTTAAAAAAGCTGGTCTTTTCACATTGAACCATCTATTGATATTTTGTTTTTTTTGTGGTACAACTTATTTGGTCAATTCATCATAAAAGTTGAATGAAAATAGCATTTTCTTCATTTTTAATGCAAAAAAAAATTCATGTTAAAAAGTTTTCTATATGCTTTATTTTGCATTATTTTGAAATCCAACAACTGTCCCAATCAAAGTGTGTCACTAATACTTTATTCTGATGTGTAGTTTTTTTTTTATTAGTTACTAATTAATTAATTATTAGTTGTTTGATGTATTTGTCCCAATTTAAACATCCTGAACCATTTTTATGATAAGAAGGGCGGGCTTTCATCTTTAAGAGTTTTTGAGACATTCATGTTCAAACACTGGGGGTGGCTGTAGCTCAGGAGGTCAGGAGGTTGGTGGTTTGATCTCTGGCTCCCTCACTCTACGTGCCAAATATCGTTGGCCAAGATACTAACCTCAACTTGCTCTCCAAATCATCCGTCGTAGTATGAATGTGTATAAAAGTTAGTTAGAAACCACTTTAACAAAAGCATAGAAAACAGTGCTTGGGTGAATGTATAAAGCACTTTGTGCTCTGGGAGAGCAGAAAAGCATTATATAAGAATCAGTCTATTTAACATTTACATATTTGCCTTGGATTTCAAAGTATGCTGGAAGGGGGTTGATGGGTCATTTTTCAAAATATAGAACAATCATTATCAAACCTTTGGGCAATAAAAATCAGGCTAATCAATGGATGGTACTTACACTACAGTCTACACCAGTATCTATTTATTCTTTTCAGTTATACACAAAAACAAAACATAAAGGCTTCCACTCACAGTCATTCAGCAAAGGAAAAAGAATAAGTCCAAAAGCAGCATTTTCTGGATATATTCCAACACACATTCACATACAGTCTCTCTCGCACTCTCTCGCTCTGGCTAATCACATGCTCACTCATTCTCTTCAATGCCGTCTTCCTGATTAACTTAATGATAAAAGATACACTGATAACATCTTCAATATTAGGAAGAGAAAATGTAATTACAGTGCTCATTTAATCAATTATCTCTGTAGTTATGGTGCGAACATTACCATTCAGCCATGTATTTGTTAATTTCTTGTGGTGGAAATAGTTTTTATCATAGCACCACATGCAGAGCTGTGGTTGAACTGGGAGGCAGGAAATGGAAGTGACTGCAATCATGATTTATCTTTTGGAAAATCCATGCAAATGATCATTAGTACATTACAGTTTAATGAAGTGTGTTGTTAATTCTTCTTCTGAACATCATTAGTATTTTAAATACTGACATTTAAACACCCTACTATATATCAATTTTCCAAGAGAAGTTTATTATTTCTTCCTCTACAGAAGAATTGATCAAAATGCTGTTTTGTATCATCTAGAAATAGTTCATGCCATCAAGATAATTGTTGACATTGTGCATCTTACAGTCACAACTTTTGTGCCAAAAAAACAAAAGGTGCACACCCAGGAGCTCCATCAGGTGTCAGCAGAGAATACTGTAAATGTAACAAGTAGTGGAAATGCAAGGCCGTTGAAATCAATGGATAATAATATCTAGTTATTAAGCAAAATATAGTACAATATATACAAAAATGATATTTAAATAGCACCATATTTTACAGTACCCTTAAAAAAAATAAAGAATAACAGACAAGACTGATTACAAAATGCCACCCGCAGCGAAAGCTAAGTTAAAGGTAAAAAAAATTTAAAATAAGCAAATATTTTTGTTGACTTATAATTAAAATGTCTAAATAATATTTTAGACAGTAATGTTCACATTAAGTCTTTAAATGCACATGGATTCTTCTTTCTTATTAACATAAGGAATATAGCACTATGAGAGCAGTTTCAGAGGCTTATAGAGACATCACTGTTCAGTGCTGAACAGAAAGCAAGAGAGAGGGAGAGAGGTGAAGCTAGAGAGAACAGAGGCTGGAGGACAAGAACGAGGGCGAGGCAGTGGAAAGGCGAGAGAGCATGGAGAGAAAGAGGGAGGGAGATTATGATTCCAAAGCAGCGGACAGCATTTGTCTTCATTTGGTGTGACTGCCTTCATGCGTTATTATTAGCGGCTGTCAGGGAGAGAGAGACAGAGAGAGAGAGGGAGAGACAGAAAGAAAGAGAGCGAGAGAGAAGTGAAAAAATAAAGCGAGGCGGTTGTAGAAGAAAGAAAGAGAAACACGAATGGAGAGTGATGGGAGGAAAAAGAGAAAGAGCTTTGGTTTCTCAGTAATGGGCGGTAAAAGAAATCAGGCAGCGAAAAAACACACACACACGGATACATACACACACACACACACACACACACACACACACACGCGCACACACCAGAGTGGCTCTTAAGTTGGAGGCGGTCCAGGACCTGACATCTATTTTAAATATTTGTCCTGTTCACAGGGAGATGAAGGAAGGTCAATGGACTCAATACACACACACACACACACACACACACACACAAACACACACAGACTCACACACACAAACAGATACACAAAAACCTGTTATTCGCTATAAGTTATAAACCAATTCCCATAACTTTTGAGGTAATGTGATCTCTGTACTCCATTCATGCCCATTTAATCAAATTAATTAGAGTATTAAAATATTTTTGTGTACAAAAATAATGCTTGAACTGCATTAAGAAAAGAGCTGTGGGCTATGTATCTATAGCAAGTACAGCTAATACAAAATAGCAGTAAATCATATCACAGTGAAATTTGGTGCTTTATGTATGGTGCTTTACTTGCTATGTAACTAAACAATACAGACTTCTGCTAACAGCACCACATTATTAAGTGGGGTTTTTCTACTACAACTGCTCTTTTTAAGTCATAAACTACTCCTCAAAAGCGTCATAGTTTGCAGTTATGACTTACAAATCGATGGTACAATATAAATTGACCATTTAGCAATCTAGGAACTCATCAGGTAGTCTTCTGACCCGCTCTCTAGAGGCAACTGCCAACAGCCAGTTTTTCTTGGCTTTCAGTGTAGTCCAAGGCAACTTTAGGAATGCTGACAAAGGGTTTTGATATTGCATCACGGCAAATAGACTCTCTCTTTTGCTCTCCAGGCTGAACGAAGAAAGAAGAACAATTGCAGCAGATTAAAATATCATTTTTTTGCTACTTGTCTTTCATTTTTTTATATGCTGCATATCCAGCAGCTTTGTTTCCACAGAACGCACAGGCTACATCTGATGTCTGTGAGAGCAGAGCCACTGGCAGCATGCTTAGCACATTAGTCTCCCATCAGTTTCCCATCAAATGCCAGAGGTTGATGGACAACATCACACATGCACAAACAGCAAAAAAAAAAAAGCTTGTCAGCTTTACATGCTCAAGCTATTGCTAGGACATGGGACACATTCTCAAATTGCTGACCCCATACAGATTTTGGTGTAATCTGAGTCAACCAGAGTTAAGCCTCCTTCCAGAGACAACAGCCAAATATGACCACAAGATGGCAGTAAAGGGGATGTCACTGGTTCACTACCGTATGTTTAAACTTGATTAATAACATGTAAGTCACTGCAAGTTGGAACCCCCCCCCCCCCCAAAAAAAACAAAACAAAACAAAAACAAAACAGATTGCTTCCTGTAGCAAAATGCAGCAACAAGCTGTTCACCCACTGAGGTTTGGGCTGTGATTTAAACTGAAAAATCATATTTGACAGGAGGCTAGTTTAGTTCAGTGATTAAGCAGGCAGCCACATACCACAAGGTCAAATAAAGTAGTCCAGCTTTGATTCTGATCTGAGACCCTTTGTGGCATGCCTTCCATGCTTTCTTGTCTCCTCTTTACTAAAAGCTATCCATTTAAGTTGAGAAAAATACTTATAAAAACACAAACAAATAAAAATACTATGATATGTCTGTCATGGTCCTGGGTCGGTGACCCAGCGCTTTTAGTTTATCATTTTCTAGATGATTGTTTAAGTTCTGTGTTATTTTCGATCTGCCTCTGAGTCTGCGTCTGTATCTGTCTGTCTATGGTGTCTCCCCATCTGTTTGTGAATCTGTCTGTTTAGTTCAATGTCTTGTCTGGTTCCATGTATCTGAGTTTCCTGTTTTATTGTGAAGGTCCGCGTCGTATGTGAGTGTGATCAGTTTACGTTTCCCCTATCCCGTCAGCCCAGATTCCTCCCAGCTGTGTTGCCCTCCTGTCTCTCATCCCCTGATTACTGGTGTGTGTATTTAAGCCCTGTGTGTTCTCCTGCCTGTTGCCGGTTCGTCTGTGTTCCTCCGTGTCAGTCTGTGTAACTCTGTGTCAGTCTGTTACACTGTGTTCCACGGTGTCCTGTTCCTCGTCTGCGTCTCTCTGCTATTCATCATCCGTTGTCATATGCTCCCAGGTCTGTTATTTTAGTTCTCCCAGTTTAGGTGTCTTTAGTTGTTTGTTATGCCCCACTGTTTGTTTGCCACTACACCTCTGTAAATAAAACCACCGGTATCTCATCCACTGCCTGCATCTTGGGTCCTCCTTCTAAATCCACACGGCTCGCCTCGGCAGCCGTGACAGTACGAACCGGCCACTATGGACCCAGCAGCATTCAACCCGCCCAAGGAGCTCCGGGAGGACATTGTTTACTCCGTGGACAAATTAATCAACGCGTGGCTGGAGCACGAGGGGAGAGAATTTCGCCAAGCCGTGGCTAATCGGCTACAGCGCTTGGTTTCTGGTCTCCCCTGGCTGCTCAGCTCACTTCACCCGCTTGCACAGAATTTCATTCTGAATGGACTCCGTCTTCACCCCCCGGCTGCTACCACCCACCCTGCAGCTCATGCTTCACTGCCCAGTCCGACAGAGGATGTTCTGCCCGGCCCGTCAACCCAGCCTTCGAGGGGGAAACGGCGCTCACGCTGCCGACGCTCCTCGCCACAGTCGGACCTGGGGATTTCCGAGCAGCCAGCTGCGGTGAGTGGACAGGACAGTATTATTGGTCTGAACTGTGGGACCGTTTACTCAGGGGTGATGTTCTGTACGGCACAGGACAAAAACTGTTTATCGCCAGAAGCTCAGTTAGCCGCCCGGCCGGAAGCTCAGTTAGCCGCCCGGCCGGAAGCTCAGTTAGCCGCCCGGCCGGAAGCCCAGTCGCCACCTCCGCCACATTCAGCCTCACAATCCATAGCTCAATTACAGTCACAGCCAGACTTATTACAAACCCTGTTACAATCCATGGCCCAGTCAGTAGCCCGGTTAGCAGAAGAATCATTAGCTTTATCCTCAGTTCAGCCTCCTGTTCAGCAGTCACCAGCCCTGCATCCTGTGTCAGTTGCTCCACCACCTGTTCAGCCATCACCTTCACCTACTCCTCCTGTACAGCAAGCCATGTCAGTCCAACCCATAACGGACAGTTCAACAACTCCGTACTCTAAGCAGAGAGACAAACCCAAGAACAATGTCAACATTCCTCAAAGGCTGGCCAGTTCTGAGACTGAGATGCACTCCAGGGCCTCCCCAGAGGCTGGGTTTCAGCCCCCATCAGACTCTGGACCCCTGGAGTTTAAGAAGCCAGCTGAGGACTGCACAGAGCTGTCGCTGTCTGAGCAGGGTCAATGCTCTGCGCAGCTGCAGGCCGCTATGTGTTTGCCAGAGGCCCGTGTGCCTGCTGGTCCTGTTCTGTCCCTGCCAGAGGCCCGTGTGCCTGCTGGTCCTGTTGCGTTCCTGCCAGAGGCCCGTGTGCCTGCTGGTCCTGTTGCGTTCCTGCCAGAGGTCTCCACACCTGCTGGTTCTGTTGCGTTCCTGCCAGAAGTCTCCGCACCTGCTGGTTCTGTTCTGTGTGTGCCAGGGGCTCCAGTGCCCACTGGTTCTGAGACTGTTTTTGCTGGGGGGCCCGAGGAGCCCGTCCAGCCATCTGCCTCGTCAGCTGGGGGGCCCGAGGAGCCCGTCCAGCCTCCTTTCTCGTCAGCTGGGGGGCCCGAGGAGCCCATCCAGCCACCAGCTGCTCCACCAGCAGCCTCATCCACGCTTGCAGCAGCAGTTTCATCCATGCCGCCACCTGCTGCAGCGCCTCCGTCTGCATCCTCCACGCCGTTGCCTGGCCCGGCCTCTGCTGCATCCTCCACGCCGTCGCCTGGTCCGGATTCAGCATCCTCAGCGTCGCCTGGTCCAGCGCATGCTTCGGCTTCATCCGCTTCACCTGGTCCAGCCACTGCTTCATCCTCGCCTGGTCCAGCCTCCGTGTCTTCATCCTCGCCTGGTCCAGCCTCCGTGTCTTCATCCTCGCCTGGTCCAGCCTCCGCATCACCTGCAGTGGCCTCCTCTTCAGCTTCCTCATCAGCTGCTTTGCCTGGTCCAGCTTCAGCATCCTCATCAGCTGCTTTGCCTGGTCTGGCCTCCGCTTCTGCTTCAGCCTCGCCTGGTCCGGCCTCTGCTTCTGCTTCAGCCTCGCCTGGTCCGGCCTCCACTTCTGCTTCAGCCTCGCCTGGTCCGGCCTCCGCTTCTGCTTCAGCCTCGCCTGGTCCGGCCTCAGCTTGCGCCTCGTCTGGTCCAGCCTCAGCTTGCGTCTCGTCTGGGGCTGCAGGGGCCACGCAGCCTTCAGGTCCCCTACTACCACCTCCACATCGTCGGTCATCTGCCAGGCCGCTTGTTGGGCATCTCCGCCACCGTGGACGCCCTCCTGAACGCCGCCACTGCCTTCCGCGTGGCCGGCCTCCGGACTTGTTTCCACGCCGCCGTTGCCGTCCGCACGGTCGGCCCCCAGAACTGTTTCCACGCCGCCGTTGCCGTCCGCACGGTCGGCCCTCAGAACTGTTTCCACGCCGCCGTTGCCGTCCGCACGGTCGGCCCCAGAACTGTTTCCACGCCGCCGTTGCCGTCCGCACAGTCGGCCCCCAGAACTGTTTCCACGCCACTGCCTACTGCGTGGCCGGCATCCGGACCTGCCCCGTTGCCATTCGCATGGTCGGCCTCCTGAACTTGACCATCTGGGCCTTTTTGGACTCTGTCCCTCCGTCCTGGGCCCCCTCCGCCCGCCCTGGTCGGGTTGTTTTCTGTTTTGTTTTGGTCAGTTTTTTCGTTTCTGCTGGGCTGTCTGGTGCCAGCCCTTGAGGGGGGGGTACTGTCATGGTCCTGGGTCGGTGACCCAGCGCTTTTAGTTTATCATTTTCTAGATGATTGTTTAAGTTCTGTGTTATTTTCGATCTGCCTCTGAGTCTGCGTCTGTATCTGTCTGTCTATGGTGTCTCCCCATCTGTTTGTGAATCTGTCTGTTTAGTTCAATGTCTTGTCTGGTTCCATGTATCTGAGTTTCCTGTTTTATTGTGAAGGTCCGCGTCGTATGTGAGTGTGATCAGTTTACGTTTCCCCTGTCCCGTCAGCCCAGATTCCTCCCAGCTGTGTTGCCCTCCTGTCTCTCATCCCCTGATTACTGGTGTGTGTATTTAAGCCCTGTGTGTTCTCCTGCCTGTTGCCGGTTCGTCTGTGTTCCTCCGTGTCAGTCTGTGTAACTCTGGGTCAGTCTGTTACCCTGTGTTCCACGGTGTCCTGTTCCTCGTCTGCGTCTCTCTGCTATTCATCATCCGTTGTCATATGCTCCCAGGTCTGTTATTTTAGTTCTCCCAGTTTAGGTGTCTTTAGTTGTTTGTTATGCCCCACTGTTTGTTTGCCACTACACCTCTGTAAATAAAACCACCGGTATCTCATCCACTGCCTGCATCTTGGGTCCTCCTTCTAAATCCACACGGCTCGCCTCGGCAGCCGTGACAATGTCAGTTTTTTGGGGGGTTTTATTTTGCTGCTTTCACGGAAATGTAGTATTGAGATTATCCTCAAACGATTGCATTCTGCTTTTTTTATATTTTACCCTGTCATGGCCTTTTTTTGGACAATAACTGTTTCACAATAACGTACAAATACACATGCAGACACAATAAAACAAGCATAAGCAATATTCAGGACAATAAGACATGGGTAAAATAGTGAGAGCAAAGTTGCTTCACTCTTCCAGATCCTTTTGCTAAACAGCTGATTTAGTGCCGAGGCACGGACTGAAGTGGAAAACAAACGCCTTCAGTGACTGCAGTGGCGAGAGAGTGAGAGGTTATGTTTGACACTCACTGTGTCTCACGGTAAAATAAAAGACTAAAAAGAGACCTGGTTTACAGCCTGCAGAGAGTCCAGCAGCAGGAAAGCAAATGTTCCCTGACGCAGTAAACCCCACCCGTCTGGTTTTCCTCACAGGGAAAATCAAACACTATGAGGAGTACATACGAATTTCTTGTTGATCTGGCCCTGGTGGATTACATGTGTTTATTCATTTATTTATTGTGTAAATACAGACGATATTTAAATTGAAGATATGTGAATGTGTTAATTATTCATGTTGTGAACACAGCCCAGACACTCTAACTGACATCACGGTACAGTACTAGCCTATAAATAGAACACGTCTCACAGGATACACTAAAATTAATCAAACCACATGAAACCATAAACAGAAGAAGGTCAAAACATAAACTCAACAAAACCAAACCACAAACTGAAGAAGGACCAAAATCTTAACCAAATCACACCAAACTAGATCAGCCTTACCAAACTGGACTCCACTAGACCAAAGCAAAAAAAGAAAAAAAAACTACACAAACCAGGCTGAAACACACTTCCATTATTTCAACACTCTACTGTGCACACACTCAAAGGCAACAGATCGGTGATGGGAGCAAAGCCATAACCTTCCCTTCCCTACCCATAATCCCTCTGGGGATTGCCCTCACCAGCTGCTACTGCCTCCTCCCTGACTGAGAGCTCAACACAGCGACCCACACACGCACATGTACCGACACAACGTGAAAATTAGAGAGAGACAAACTGAGAAAGAAACACAGGATGAGAGGACAGAGAGATGAAGAAGAGATGAGAAGAAGAACAACATTAGGCATGAATGAGACGAGAGAGAAAAAGACCAAAAGCGAAAGGAGAGAGAGAGAGAGAGGGTAAGTGTGAGCCAAAATCAAGGAGGCGTTCCCCGTTTGATTAGAGCAGATTTCTCTGTTGGATTGTAGTGATTATGGAGGGTGACAGAGCCAGGTGACTGAAACATGCCAGCCGTTTCACACACGAGCGCGCGCAAGTAAATGCATTCATGGCACTGTAAAACACACACACACACAAATCTCTGCAGACTTGTTATGTGAACATGTGTTTCATATCCTGCCTGCATCCAACACAGAAATCTCAGTGGGGTTTGAGTTTATGACTGAAAATATCCCACAACCTGGCTTGATGTCATAACCAACAGCTTACAGATGAGACATGCTTCTCACAAACTTAAAAAGTGAATAAAGTCCTTTATAACGTGACATGCTATGGGTAAAGGTTTGGGACAAATCAGATTTTTGGGCTAAAATAAGTACTTTAACTTTAGGAGAGCTTTTTTTGTCAGAGTTACAAAAATAGACACGCAATTAAGGTTTATTTAATATCCCTGTATTGGTCTTGTATCATCATAATAATGTAGCTCCAGCATCAACACTGCAACACTCTTAGCTTTCTAATCTGGGCCTTTGTTTATGTAAAACCCTATTCTGGGAGAGAGCATTTTAAGTATTTTTCAATTACTCTACACCACATAATACATTTATTAAGTTACACTTGTTGTTAGGCAATTTTAGATTATTTATGTTGGTTTGCTAGTAATCCTTTTAAAAATCATTAGCTAACGTCTTTGTTAATGCTGATACAATGAAGTTCAGTGTCACTGGCCAGTTGCAGTGTAGATCCTGAACCATTAGGAAAGAAAGAACAGGACGAAGACAAGGCCTTAACACTTTGCATATGACAGGGTAGCATTAGCAATTTAAAACCAATGAAAACATGTTTTTAATGAAATGCATCACTTTCTCTTGTATTTTGATTAGAGTGAAAATTTAAGATTGGGTGGGTCTGGTGGGATTTTCTGGTTTTTAAGTTGGCCACAGCACTCTTGATTTTGGGAATGACTGGTGTACAGAAACTACTGTTGGTCTGAAACAGAAAAACACATTGTTGGACCAATCGATCGGCCCCAGCCTCCTCCCTCTGCAAACATTAGTCCTCTATAACGTCACTTGGTTTGATCTTTTACTTTACTTACATACGAGGTAATTTATGAAAGGACAGTGTACAGGAAGAGATGAGAAAGTGTTCAGAACGAGAACACAAAAATGAAAACACAGAAATCTGGTATTTTTTTTTCAAAGACACCAAGAACTACAACACACTCTGATACTGAACAAAAGAATGAGGGACATTAGAGATGAAAGGGGAAAGAAAGGGAAAAACAGGAACCAACATATCTGTGAAAGTAAAACCATTAACACTTGCTCACAAGTTTATAATCAAATGATTGTACAGAATGTGTGTCTGTGTGTGCATCTGTGAGCAGATTAATTTGGTGGTGGGGAGAGGAGGAAGAAGTGTTTTTACATCTCAGCCATCCCCGTTCAGCTCACCGTTAGTTAATGCACACCGGCACGCACACACAGAAAAACACAAGGGGAGACACACATCTTGGAGGAACAAATAAATGTGGGAACACACATCAATAAATATGTAATTACACACAGCGGTGTGCGCACGCATGCAGTCAGAAACAAGCTGATGCGCACACAGAGAACAAAGCGACAGAAGGACAGAGATATAATCTGATCGTCTTTTCATTGCTGCCATTTGTTCAATTGTCACTTTGGCTTTCTAGTGATCCTCTGTTTCCTTTGATCTCTCGCTCATTCTTTCTGTCTCTCTCTTGGTGTCTGACACACACACACACACACACACACACACACACACACACACACACACACACACACACACACACACACACAATACAAATATGACTTTTCATTCATTATTTATTTGAGCTGTTTAAAGCTACATCAATTGATTTATTTGACACATGGGACATACTACTTGTGTACATGACATCTTACAAATTCAGCTCCTTATAAAGTTATGAAAATGTGAATTGGCAGACCTGGAACACAGTAATATGTTCATTCTGCTGAATCGGTTTTCATGACTGTGAGTCAAATTTTTTGCCGTTCTTGTACTTCAACATTAGTCACCACCGCTATTGTAGCTTTCAGCTGCCGTATCTTCACCAGCTAGTCCCAAATTATTTTCAGTTTTTGACTTGTATGTTATATACACCTACTTGATCCTGCTGAAAGCAGGTTGGATGAGGGTTCTAGAATGAAGCAAAAAAAATGAAAACCAATGGGTGTTGCAGAGACGGGGAACTATTGCATGGGTTTAGGACTATGAGCAACAGGTTTTACATGAACACCTACTCTCATTTGATCCACTGATAACTGTCGGCATAAAAAAATACTGATTAATGCAACTCTGAATGTCTTAAAAGCTTCTTAAAGTTGTGCCTCCTGCTCAGGCAGATGTAACACACTGCATGATGTGTTAGATTCTAATGCAAATGTTTCCCTGTGTAACCAAAGATTAATATGTGTATAAAATTCAATAAACGTCAATAAAGTTTTATAAAGGTTTATGTGCTGCTTGAGGCAGATTAACATCATAATGAACTTTAGGTGATAATTTCTATAAATGTCATTTACATGCGAGTCATTTGTTATGAATATCATCATTTTTGTATCTGGTGTACAATAGCATGGGGAAAACATGAAAGGAAATGGGCATATTTGGTGACACTTACAAGAGGGTAATGACGCCAGAAACTAGTTAATAAACTGCAATGAAGTTGTGGATTTAATACAATGTGTTTACAGTAGTACTTGTTTTCCACTTTGGATAATATCAGCCATACATTAAAGAGTAGAAAGGTTTATGGTGATGGTATTGAGTTATCTGTCACTTTGTTTTTTGTTTTCTACTTCATGGTCTTAATATACATAAGACGTCCTTTGAGGTTATGATGTGTCTTCTTATACTTACAATTCATAGGCTGAATCAACAATCAATTATTACACCATTTTAGCCATTTTCATTTTATATTATAGTTATATATTAGTTGTTTAGGTAAATATTGATATTAGCGAGTTGCCAAGTTGTCAAACCTGAAGCTAAGATAACAACTGTATAACGTTTTAATACTTTGGTGCCACTAACTTCTGTCCTGCCTTTATTCCGGTCTTCATTTTTCTGTGGACTTTCATCCTTTAATCCATTTCACTTCCCCTTCTGTGCCACACTACATTTCTCTCACTCAGCCCTGAGCCTGTTGAAATTCAGTCAATCTCTCTCTCTCTCTCTCTCTCTCTCTCTCTCTCTCTCTCTCTCTCTCTCACACACACACACACACACACACACACACACACACACACACACACACACACACACACACATACTGGCATCACGTCGGCCAGGTATTGGGTCAAAGTTCATGGCGATCTGGCTGCCTCCCCGGTCCTCCCACCGGACTGCTTGATTGACAGCAATCAGGACTAACCTCCCCTCTCCCCTTATACCTCCCTACTCCCTCCTCCCCTTCCACCTGTCAAGACAAAGTGGCTGATTGTGTGTGTGTGTGTGTGCGTGTGCATGTGTGTGCACATTAGTGGACCATTTCCTCTGTCATTTTTAATTATACAAATGATATTCAGCTTTTCCCTGCCCCCCTCCCCAAAAAACTCCCATAATCCCCCAGTCCACTTTCCCACCAGACACAGCTAGGAGGGCACCGCCGTGCTTCCATTAGCATAAGAGTGTGTTTGTTTAAAGAGCCCGTCCCGCCTATAAAATCAAACAATTAGAGATGCAGACAAGCTGCAGCCTATTGACTGCATAAATAATTTTTTTTCTTTTTCCCTTCTTCTCACCTTCGTTTTCTTCCTTTTCTCTCTGGACGATTCGTTTATTGGTTCAGACCTCTTGCCTCTCTCACTCTTTCTCTATCTGTCTTTCTGCAGTTATTCCCACTGCTAATGAACCTGCAGGACCTCACAGGAAGTCAGAGAGGGGGGTTTGGGGTAATCAGGATGCGAGGCTCGCTGCTCATCACCGTGACCTTTAGTCTCGCCGCCGCCAGGTCATGCTAGGCCTCTGGAGTCATCTGTGCATGCAGTATGGCGAAACCTGCCTGAAACCCACTTCTTGGTGTATGTGTGCGTGTGTGAAATCTGTTCACTTTTGAATATGCAGGTCTAAAAAATTCATCTCAAGGCCTCGTTCAATGCTCAGGGAAAGGGTGAGTAAAATATGTAAATATAAATACTTCAACTGACAAAGGCCTGCGTGTAATATTCAATACTGGTGGACAAGAGTACTATTATTCCACTCAGTATGATACATTATTAAAATGCATTGACAACATACTTCAGATGTGATTTTTCTTTATTGCTGTTGTTTTGTTTTTTGTTTTTTTTGGAGGGAGCGGGTGGGTGGGTCAAAATGAGATGAAGAAGAAGAAACTTTAGCTTTCAAAAACATGTAAAACAAAGGTCAGTTCTACTCCAGTCCAGAGGGTGGCAGTAGTGAATCAGAAGCTTTTTAGCTGAAAATAAAAGCTTAAAGGAGAATTTTACTAGTTTAGCTACCATCATTGTCCGATGCGCTGCGTTACAGTAAATCTTTTTTTTTGCAAAAGTTGCGTTAAAAAATTTTTTTTTCCTTTTTCAGTTTCCTTTTCACACCTACTCATAAAATCTCCAGTAAATTTCTTTAAACAATTTCCAAGCATTAAGAAAGAGAAATCTAGTAAACAGATTTGGTAGCATCTTCAGTTTAGACTAATTACCAACAGCAATCTTGTATTTGATAATTATCAAATTCAAGTTCATCATATCTATAAAGATTATGTTTTAACAGTGGTGATGATACCAAAGCCAGGCATGGCAAATGAATACAATAGCAGTTAAAACATGCAAAAACTATAGGATGGTACTTTTAATCTAGGTTTCTTTCAGTAAGTGCCTCCTGTCTGGATGCTTCTCATCCATCTGACTTCTACTTTGTCTTTCTAGTTGCCTGTCTGCCTGTCAGATGTCGTACACAAGCATCACTTTTAGTTTCTAAATCTCCACAGTAATATTCCCATAATCCACTGGGAGCAGCAGAGCTGTCCTGTCATGCCTGTGTCTTCTCCTGTCTCCACGTCTAATTTTTACCTACGGTGACACTCATTGGGTGACAGTTTGATTGACGGGGTGACAGGAAGCAGTGTCGCATCTGTGTGCCATTGCTGTCGTCTTTCATTTCCCCCTCATCGGCGTGACAACGTGCAAGCACCTTACATCTGTTTTACACGTTGCAGAGTGCAGCGGTTGGTTAACAGCTGCAGGTGAAGGCGCCAAACACTTGATTCGTGTCAAGCAGGGTAGCACTTCAGGTTTTCTTGCTATGTTGATTCTCCATTAGCATTAAAACTATAACACACCCTCCTAATGTATGATCATTTAAATGTAAGGTAAGTAATTTTATCTGTCATAATACTAACATGTGACTTTTGTTATAGATATGCTGCCTTAATTCTGATGAAGCCGTCTTAACGATATGTAGAAGTTTAGAATTTTACTAATTTGATTATTAGCAATGAAAACACACAGAGATATACAGACTTCCTCGATATTATTATACTTCACATCTCATTGAAATTAAACATTTACTAACCTAAAAAAATGAATCTTTCTCTTTCTAGCATCTAAACCTAATGTAAACCTGACCACCACCATGTTGTTGTTTTTTTACCATATATGTATGAAAGAATTGAGTTCGAAGATATCAGCTAATGCCAGCAAGCTTGGTTATCACGATGCATTTATAAACTATGGGTGTGATGCACTGGTGGACATAATGGTGGTAATTAGTACACAAGCGTCTTGGACGGTTTCCTCCACACAGCAAGATTTAATATTGGTCAGAGAATTCCACCAGCAGCACGAACACATTACAGAGGTCCAGTTCAGTTACTCAAATTCAATTCAATTTTTTCAATTCAATTTTATTCATATAGCGGCAAATCACAACAAAAGTTGCCTCAAGGCGCTTCAATTCGTGGGGTGACACTTAATAGACACCAATCAATGCCTGCTGAATGTGTAAGTATACCTGACACTCATTATCTATCTCTTTTGCACCAAGCTGTAAATATCCTTTTTCATGCTCTAAAGTTGGGCATTTTAATATTGGAGTCTTTGTGATCTGACTCCCTTTTGGATGTTTTTGGCTCACAAGGTGATTATGTGTGCATCCACTGACCTCTACTAGTAACTTTGGTCATGTTTAGTATGAACAGTCACCATCATAATGATATATATTTATGACAGGGGATACAAAAATCTCAATAGGCCCTCTTTCATTCACCATTTTGGAGCCAAAACTTTTGGTTTACTCACACTCTTTAGGCCAATTGATTGCCCCGAATGTAAAGCTAACATAAAGCTTGAAAATACTGGAAACCGTCAGTTTTACCCCTCAGCCTGCTAGTAGACACACCTATAGTATCAGTTTGAAAATCATACTTTACCTTGTTCTTAAGTTCACTCTGACCTTGAGGTCAAGGTCACTGAGATTGTCAAAGATTTTTTTATAGATGCAGCTCTCATATTGATTTGGGAATCCTGGGTGAATTCCTTGTCGAGTTATCGCATTCACAAAAATTTTAAGAGAACTTGACCTTTGAACTTTGACTTTGAGCTCAAGGTCACTGAGATTAGAAGGAGTCTGCAACTTTTTGTAGATGCAGTTATGGTATTGATTTTCAGAATACTTCTGACCTTTGACTAAGATTTTTTATTAGATGCACATATGGTATCATTTTGAAAATACTACATCGCCTCTTTATCGCATTCACAAACTTAGGTGTCCACCTGCTTGGTAGGGTGATAACAATACCACATCAGTCTTTTCACACCTTAGGGGCAAAAATCAATCCCCTGTGAGTTATGATAATTCCAGTGAAACATTCAAGCAAGATGGTTTAACTTTAGCTTACATAGTTACACAACTGAATTGTGCACTGCTGGCCTTTATGCTAAATTAATGCTAAATTAAATGAATTATAGAGTAAATACATCAGAACCTTCTATAATTTACAATATGGCAGCACTTGAGTGCCAAAGTTTACAGAAAGACGCGTTGATGATGAAACACCGAAACCGTTCATAGTTTTTCAGAATTAATGACAAATTGAACGATAACTCTTATATCTCACTGATATCGCTCAATTGTCTTCCCTTGTCACATTTGTCTCTTATCTTCCCTCTCTGTCTTCTTGCTGCAGATGGACAGGTTGTCCTGATGCGCTCTGTGAGTTTGATTCTCACATAGAGAAGAAGAGACGAATGAGCACACAGGCTGTGTTTGGAACAGGTGTGGCACTCCCTCCCTTCACATACTTACCCTGCCAAGTTCACACAAAACCACACACACTTTCTTTGTCTTTGTAGCGCTGATTTAAATGATAGTAAACATAAAAACACACACTGTGTTTTTCCTCATCAATCACTTTATAATTGGTCACACATTTTGGGCTAACGCACACACACTTTTTATTTTATTCCAACTCCCCTCTTTGTTTAATCACTGTCCGTCTGTCCGCTGCCTTTTCATCTTCAAACACCACATGGTGCCTTAAAAAACACCAAACATCAATCTCCTCAAGTCCAAACAACTTTCATTTTGACAACAACAACAACTAAACTTCCGCTGACTTCTTGACCTGCTCAACTAAAAGATGCTGTTGCGTTATAATTGCTGACGTTCCACTCACTAAAGCAGTTAAAAGGGTAAAACGTTGTAATATATTATATTCCTCCTAGAGCTGTATTCCAGTTTCTATAAAATTACAGCTCAATAATAAAAGTTTAATTTTCAAAAAGTTTTTTTTCTCTTTTAAAGCATAAGCACAATAATATCTCATTAGAAATGAGCTTTTTCTTTCCAATTTTGTTGTTGCAATTTTCGTCTAAAGGTAATTTTCATTGTACTACATTCCAGCTCTGTATTGTTCTGTATTTGGATCCACTTGAAAGCGAACATAATCAATATCAGTATTAGAAAAAAAAAGTTTGCAAGCATCTTTCCAGAGTTTCTTTTGTGTTGTGTTTTGGATTAGACTTATTTATATTAAACTGCAAATAACTTGTGAAAAAATGTGGGCTTATAAAGAAATACCACAAAATCTGGGAACTACTGACCTTTTCAAACCATACAGATGGATTAAATATATAACTTAAGTTGCAAAAACTAGTAGATCTTGTAAACCAAGTGCGAACCATGACGATGACCTAGATTGCTCATGTAGAGTTTTGATCGTACAGCCTGAGGGTAGCTATAAGGAAGCACCCTCATAATGTCTGTATTTGATTGTTCAAAACAAGACTATGTAGAACTGATTGTGGGTTGCAGTTTGTTTGAGAACCTTTCATCCAAACATCATTAACTGACTGAAGACACTTGGCACAGTACATATATATATGTACAATCAAATACAGACATTATGAGTTAAATTTGGAATTAGGGTAAAAGTTTAGCACTATTTCTGATGGTTAAATGTAGACAATGGTGAAGGCATTAATATCAATTAATATACTTACAGAGACACCAGGCAATTTTCATGGATGTCTCAGGAATGGGTGGACTGAAGAACAAGTTCTTGGTTCCTTTTGTTGTATGCTGGAATTTGCTTGCTAACGAGTCCCTAATTTTTCACTAAATGTAGAGAGTTTTCATACGGTCACACCATACTTCCATTTGCTATGTAATGTGCTTTTTTTTTAAAAAATTTTGGCCTTTTTTGGCTTTATTTGATATGGACAGCAGAGACTGACAGGAAAGCAGAGGAAGAGAGAGAGAGAGAGAGAGGGGAAGCCACGCGGCAAAGTGCCGCGGTTTGGATTCGAATCTGGGCCGGCCGCTTAATAAATAAACTTTAATTTCTTGCTTAAATTGACATTTTATCTGTCTGAAACTATAAAAATTAAATCCAAATTGACTTAATCTGGCAGCAGAAAGTATTCAAAACAAGCGTATTGGATTGGGAGATGGTGAACCCTAACTCTGAACTTCAGCTGTGTCACTAGTTTTGCACACTATAATTTTCTGCCTGAAAAATAATTTCTACCAAGACAATGAATTCAAGTTGGTCCAATACAGATCTCTATTTTGTATGTAGTATGAGTAATAAAGTAATAAAGTTCATACAAATAAAGCCTTCACTCATTTAATCTCTGTCAGCACACACACGCAGCAAGTCAGACCAGAGACAGGAGAGTACACATAGAGCTTTACATCCTGTTTAATGACTACTCCCTCTCTCTCTCTCTTCATTAAGCATTATCAACCTCTCTGGCCTAATCTCTCTGAAATTAGTGTCTGGTCTCTACCACCTAAGTGACTGGCTGGCATTCATTAGCGCTGCGTTTTAGCCAAATCAATCATGCCATACCCCGTCCGCCACGCTTTCTTAAAATGTCATCCTCAAACTTCTCACAATCAATTAAGCGGGAGATTAATGAGGCCAATTTGCCGCCAACACATCGGCCTTCCTTCTTCACTGAAAAGGCCACGCACACACACAAACACACACTCTGACGATGTAGAAACACACTCGGGATACTACATCACACACACAGGAGCATGTGTGCACATAAAGCACTGTTTCCTCTTGACAGTCTGTTTGTTCTGGTAGTTCAGCAACAACGTGGCCAATCACTGAACTGCACCATGGCAACAAAACAAGTAACATCTACTTTATATAAACTGTGAGAGAAGTTGACTTTCTGTTTATCAGGGGAACATAAAAATAAAGAAATGCTTCAGCATGTCACTTCTGTGGAAACACAAATATGTATCTCTTCTTTAGCTTTTGTGAATTAATGTGTGTCATTGCCAGTACGCATGTTTCTATGATACCTGCGTCTAGAAAGAATTCACAGTGCTTTACTTGTTCCATATTTTTTCATGTTACAGCTTTATTCCAAAATGGATTAAATTATTTTTTCACTTCAAAATTCTACATACAATACACCATAATACAAAAGAAAAAAAATGTTTGACATTCTTGCAAATTTAGTAAATCTGAAAAACAAAAATATGACCTTTTTTGCAAGCCTTTGCCATGACCCGATTCCACTGATTGTCTCTCAAATATTTCTACCACCTGATCTGATACCATCCCTACAATGAAGCATGGCGGTAGCACCATGCTGTGGGGATCTTTCTCAGCAGCAGGAATGGAAAGGCTAGTTGGGGTCAATGGAAAGATGAATGCAGCAATTAGTAGAGACATCTTAACATATAAACTGTTCTGGGGTGCTCTGGACCTGAGATGCTGGTGCAAAGGCTCATTGTGGCAGGGTGTGGTCTGCGGTGCCTCTGCAGGGGTGGCGGACGCACTTGAGCAGCATCCACAATCACGCCTTAAAAGTCTGTGCTGACTGTCGTTGTGTTGTTGTGTGAAATTGTGGTGTGTGTGTCGGGTTGTAAGCTGACTGTGTGAACAGCAATCGTGGTAATAAGGTGTTTAAAGACGCTGAAAAGCGTACATGTCGTCTGGTCTGCCGTGGTTCGTTTACACTCATCTTTAACATAACAAATACTCTAAGCATACAGTCAAGATAACAAAGGAGTGACTCTGGGTCCACTTTGTGAATGTCACTGAGTGGCCCAGTCAGAACCTAGACTAGAAACCGATTGGAGATGTCTGGAGAGATCTGGTCCACTACTCACGATGTGGCCCAAATTTTAAAATGATAAGCTAGATCAGATCTCTAATCCCTAAACCTAACCAAGGGAGGAAAATGGCAGATTAGCCTGGGTAAAAGACCGAAAGTTGAGGCACACAACGATGTGTGCTGCTGACAAAGTTTCTGGGCTGCCTTTCCTCATAACAGCCATCCCTCAAGAATCTCTCCATCTAAAGCAATGCATTATCAGGGACTGTAACATCTAGTCCTTCTTACTGAATGATAATGTCTGTGCACCAATGCTTCCCATACAAAGATTTAGAGCTTGAGAGGTTCTGCAAAGAAGAATGGGAGAAAATAGTTGTTCCAAGCTTTTAGCACCATACTGAAAAAGATTTGAGGCTATAATTGCTGCTTCAACAAATGAATACATATGTATATGTATATGTATATGTAATTTATTTATTTTTATGTACAATAAATTTGCAAGAATTTCAAGCAAACGTTCACTTTGTTTGTGCATAGAATTTTGAGCTGAAGATTTTTGGACTAAGGCTGTAACATGACAAAACAAGTGAAGCACTTTTGACTCATAGGGATTACTTATACAAACACTGAACTGACGATTTAACATTTTAACGACAGTAGCATCCATCACTATAACAATGTATATGTATATTTTTGTTACCTCTCTTCTGAAGCACTTTGTGACATCTGTCTCTGAAATGTGCTATAAAAATGAACTTTTACTTTACTCACTACTTTTACTCTATACGACAGAAATTAAAGAAACACATAGCTTATGAACATATTGTACACTATTGACTAATTTAATGTCTGTGATAAGTTGTAAGTTACATAAGAATATAACTATTACTCCAGAGTCGAAGAGTAAAAGCAGAAACAGCAACAGAGTTAAAAAGGAATGTAAAACAACCTTGCTGTAGTTTTTGACCCACATACCTCCAACACATTGTATTTCAGTTTCATGCTTTCTCTCTCTCACTATCACTCTCACAGGCTCACACACACACACACACGTGCACACACACACACATGCAGACACGCACACACACCCCACTTCCAGGTGAGGGGAGGTCCACGTTGTTTGTGTCACTTTCAATCTCACATCTACTTCAATCTACCTTGGGATCTGACTCATATGGTTGTCATAGTGACTCTCTAGGGATTATAACAAGGTATTATGGGATGTCTAGTGTCTTGAGCTGCAGGATCAGAACATGGTGTTTACACTCACACGGGCACACTGGCACACAGGCTCGAGACGGCAGCGATGCTCAACACAGCGTGAGCGGCTCCACTTGTTCCAGGCTCGTGTTAACACTCACACATGACAACATGATGTGCACAGCGGCGGAAGAAGGGAGATGGTTGTCACGGCGACATACTCGGTCTGCGCCGCAGCTGTCTGAAGGATTAACACGGGACAGATGAAGAACAAATGGTACAAGGACTTACAATAGGTGCGGCTGTATGTGACACTATTGCATGACGTCCTGAGTGCTTTCACATTGGGAACAGCACCCTCTGGCTGCCAGCGAGTCGCTCATGCAGAGTGTTTGCATTGGAAGCTTTGATAGTCATGTCGACTGACCACCAGAAGAGAGTTGAGTATGCGATCTAATGATTGTCAGATTTGGAACTGCTATTTGCAAACCAGCTGCAAAACATGGAAACCATCGCAATTCCAAATTCGTGTGTGACAATCTGGACAGTAACGCTGTCATCAAACACTTTTTGGTGATTTAAATTATATGTCACTAAATAAATTCCACTACATTTATATGTAAAGCATGTTACTTTGCAGGATCAGATTAGTTACATTTAGCCCCAGTGTTACAAAAACGGACTCCTGAAGTACTTTTTAAGAGAGCCCTCACTCGCTCTGTTTCAGGTCTGTCACACCCCTGAGTGTCTGATCACCATTGAAGCCCCAGGATCAACTGGTCCTTGCCACCTGCCCAATGAGCTTTGTGTAAGTGGGTGCTGTGGCTGGTATTGTTTGTGGGATTGCTAGAGCGTGTTTCCTAAAAGTTCTGTGAAGCTCTTTGTCAAGTCATCCTCTGACAAACCCCTAACCATGATCATTAACCCTGTGCAAACAGATTAACCTTTCTACCAAGTGCTGTCAGTCAGGAATAAAAAGAGAAGAATCATTCTGACACATCAAAAACTACCTACATTTTTCTCCTAGTCTTTCTCCAAAAGATCAAGGTAAGGATAGTCACCAACAATGACTTAGACTTTGGAGCATCAAGAGTGTCCTAACAAAACTAAGAAAACTTGGCAGGGGTTGTCATTTTTTCCAACTACTCTTGTCTAATGTGTTTGTTTGTTTGTTTGTCAGGCAGCTTAGCATATGTGATATTATGCGGATTAGTTTTCGTCTCATATTTTGGTTTCTTTTTGCTTCATTTTGGTTTCCAAGAATTAATGGTTTTAGTTTTTGCCACTTTTGCAGGATTCAAGATTAAACATAAATACCTTGGACAATGATTAATGATGAACAACATATTTCCTTTAAGCTCTTTAAAGATATTTGCAGCGGGCGCTTTAGTTTGTTTACATTCAAAAGAAAGACATTTCTATAGCAGGTATCTCCAAACCTAGGCAACTCACACAAACACAGTCTAGGCGGATACCAACTTAACCTCTGTGATTTTAACCAGAGGTAAGGGTGAGGTGAAGTGACATGTCTCCAAAAATGAAAGTGATCAGGGCTGACAGATGGCTTAACAAAATGATTAAAATATAGCAAAGGAGACAGTTGTGTGCTTCAAAACAGTAATCAGCTTTACTTTTTACGATGAAGGTTCCACGGATGCACGGTGGTGAGCACTGTTGCCTCAAAACAAGAAGTTCAATTCCACCACTAGGCCAGGTTCTTTTACATGTCTTTGCATGTTTTCCCCGTGTTTGCCTGGGTTCTTTCTGGGTACTCCGGCTTCCTCCCACATTCCAAAGACAGGCAATTAGTGGGATGAGATTAATTGGTAACTCTAAATTGCTCCTCTCGCCCTAAGACAGCTGCCCACATAGCAGACAGATCTGACTTCTGGCATAGTAAGTGCTATGTCATCAGGATATGGGCCAGGCCTGGCATAGATAGCACTGTTTATGTGATGGCATGCCACACGTGGCTCGATTATGGTTTGGTTTATGTAGCCCAAGCTCATAGAACACAGGTCTTCCCCGGATCCGGCATCAAGATGGCACTTCTGACCGACTGGTGTCATGGCAGGGTGTATGTCAACCAGATGTGGGCCAGGTCTGGCAATGATGGCACTATTTATGTTCCTATTTTCCTATTTTAGTTAGAAGACCCAAATGCCATGTTGCAATACTATACAGCTATGGTAGCCAACGTTTCACATGCAAATTTGACAGGTTTGTGAGTGTACACTTTATCCAAAACCTAGTGAGGGTTTACTCATGTTTCCTACTGGGTGGCTGTAGCTCAGGAGGTAGAGCAGGTTCCCTACTGATCGGAAGGTTAGTGGTTCAATCCTTGGCTCTTCTAGTCTGCATGTCAAAAGTATAAATGTAAAGGAAGCACTCAGTTTAGAGAAAGTGGGTGAATGTGGCATGTTGTATAGAGCACTATGAGTAATCTGGGAGAGTAGAAAAGTGCTATATAAAAATCAGTCCATTCACTGTCTGAACAGAGTTTCATCATCTTACTTTGCACTATTATGTTCCGGCACATGTTGTTATTACATGGCTTGATTAAGGTATACATTAGGCTGATATCTGGGGCCAGAGCTAAAACTGTTCTGGGCCAGCACAGGGCCACCAGTGTGTCTGCAACGGGCCTTGTGCTGGCCCATGTGTGGGCCACCTCTGGCAAACCACATCTGGGCCACCAAAGGGCCATCATTCCTCGTGGTAGGTGGGCCGAGTGTAAGCACATTGTGTGGCCCAGATCCAGGCCATACCAGTGTTGCTATGTGGGTGGGATAGGCTCCAACTGTGCAACTTTTACCGTAACCACAATGCTGCTTTTTTATTCCAAATCTGAACCTAAACATATTGGTTTTATATTTTCGAACCTAACCAAAGCAAAGTGACACCTGTGTTTTTCTATGCAACTACTGGGACAAAGTATGCTTACTCAGTTGGTAAAGCTTCAATTTCCTGGTTTTGCTTTTGTTTTTGTCCACTTACCAGATGACTGATGGCCTATCAAAAGTCAATGTAGCTGATGAGCATATTTACTTTATTGGCACTTTGCAAGTCAAAGCATGCCGGAAGTCCAGCTTCTCAACTTGATAATTAAGGGCAGTTATGTATATAATGTATCTATTTTTATTCTCCAGAATTACCCAATTAAAACAAAGCATTTCCTGCTTTATTGTTACAGATGGTCAGTGTCACTTTGTTTTTGTTGCTGTTTTGCTTTGTTTTTAACGAGAGGGTGTTACAGTTGGCAATTAACTTTTTATATCTGCTAGAGACTTTTCTGTCAGGATCCTTGAATATGATAAAGGGATAAAAAAGTACAAGGAGATTAGAAAAGTGTGGATTTTTCCATAGCGAAGGCTTACTGGTGTCAGCCAGATTATAATAATAATCAGGTGTAACTGAAGCAGATACACACACACACACACACACACACACACACACACACACACACACACACACACACACACACACACACACACACACACACACACACACACACACACACACACACACTTAGATTAAATGTTTTAAAATGCACTAGCAACAAAAAAGAACATTCTTGAAGGTTTAAAAAATCATCTCAGAAATGTACACGCACTTACAAATACTGCATATCTAATAACACGCACACACCCACACACAGATTACCAGCGCCTATCAGCTGTGGTATCGCGTCAGCCTGGTTGTGATGTTAAAAGCTCAGCCTTTGGGCTGTATGTTAAACAGATATGGAGTGGAGCATGCTAGGGATTAAAACTACAAGACACACACACATTTTTGCACACACACAAACCCGAGGGAGCGAACAGCGATAACCCAGTCATTATCATACTTTCATAATTCCATTTAAGAATTCAGCTTAGCCGCAGCAGCAGCTGGATGTTGAGGAAGTTGGCTGTGTTGAAAAATCTGAGGGTGAATTATGAGGAATCACTGTGCTAATAATGTAGAGGTACATTATTGAGAATAATATAGCTTCAGAAAAGCTCAAAGGCAAATCATAAGAAATAATTCAGATAACAACTGGTGTAAAATCCTCTTTCTGAGGAAAAAAAAGCATTTTATAGGATTTGGATGTCAGACTATAATATTATAAGGGCTTGGGAATTGGAAATAAAAGAATATAGAGCATTACTTGTAATTCATTAAAGGGCTCACTAGGAGCTCTTCAGGATGTAATGCTGACTAGAAAACAGAAATACTACATGAAAGAAAAACTTGGTAAAGGAAACAGAAATTGCTAGTATTGTCATACATTTGCATTAGGCTATACTTACTTACTACAGTACTTGCATTGGCCCAAGACTTTAAAAACTACTGTTAGCATGAGTCACAGTAAGAAAATAAGAAATTGAAAATCAAGACCTGATATGTTTTTTCTACTTAGTCTTTATTGCTAAGCTGTATCTATTGGAAACCCATATCTGTCAATTATAAGTAAAATACTAATTATTAGCAGAACTGCTTATTGGTGAATTTGTGCTACTTTTCCTAGAGTAAGAGTAAATACCCCCAAAACGTTACACTTTTTTAGCATTTGTCTGTGATTGCATCCACATGCTAATTTGCTCCACTTATTAAATGTGACCCTTAGTCTGCTAACTAAAGTAACATTGCATATGTCAGGACTTTGAAATTTTAATCCTTAAAACATCAACGACAATGTTTCAGGTTGATGCTTCTATCCAAATAATGGTCCAAGCACGAGAGGGTTGGTGGAACTGTGAATCTCTATACTTCTTGATCAGTTCATTTTCTAAGATATTTCACTTTAAAACCATCAAAACAGCAGCCTAAGAGCAAAATATCACATGGCTGCTGAAAGTTTCACAAAGAAAAGTTAATCAAGTTAATGTAAAATTGTAAAGAGCACTGTTTACCCACAATATTGAGCAGGTTTGTGTGTGTGTGTGTGTGTGTGTGTGTGTGTGTGTGTGCTTATAGTGTGTAGAGTGTACACATTCTGCATCTTGATGCCTGATGCAACCAAGCAACAATAACTGGGAATTATTCATCAGAAACCAAAGCCACTGAAAAATTTACTGGACCAAGAGTGTGTCCATGTGTGTCCAGCGTGATACTGTGGAACCAGAAGAAAAATAGGCCTGCTGTATCCACATGCATTTCCAAGCTTTTTTCCAAAGATGAGTTCAGATGAGTTTTTATCCGCTGTGAATAGTTCCTACCTGTAAAATGTGGCTTCCTAGGTGAGGTTCGAAGATCTCAGAGGCAATGGCGCTGGGACTTCTCCTCCGCTGGGTACCGATAGCTAAAGACACACACACGCACACAAGGAGAGAGAAAGCACAGGACAGGACAGAAGAAGACTGGTGAGACTCAGACACATTGATACGAGCAAAGCTGCACTCACACACGAATACGTGTTCACAAACACACAAACACTCACGTTTATACAGCCTAGCATGACAAAAACACACATGGCACAAGACAAGAGGAACCAGTGAGTTCAGCTCTGAACAGTCCCAATTAGTGCCACAGGTTAGCATTGTCAGTTGCACTCGCTAAATCAGCCCCATCCTTCAGGTCATATGAGCTACTAATAATACTAACAGGTTTCATTCAGTGACATCATTTGGCAAAGCAACAGCATCTAAGGAAAACGTATTTGTAATGCAACATCATTATATATTATAATTAAATACACTCTCATGCAAGCAAAGTTCAAGTATCTCTACGTGAAAAAAAATTGTTTCATAAAATCTGTAACTTCAAAATTACAAGGTTATTTATTCAATCGTCTACATTGAATAAACAAGGTTGACATTAGACCTCAATCTTTATCTAAGGTACAAAGAAAGTTCATGTTGCATTTTCTCACAGTTTATGTGACCACGGGAGTAGATGGGGTTTGAAAGTAGCCAGAACTTTAACCTCTGTATCATGAAAAGCTTCCAAGTTGATGTTTTAATCACCACCGATCATTCACAAATGCTTTTCGCAAATGCTTCCCCTCAAAGTTATTATTACCTTTTTTTAAAAAAAACATAAGTCAGTGACTACTCTTCCCATGTCCTATTATTTTTTTATTTTCTTTTTTTGCGAGTAATGCATCTCAGTAATGCATTGAGGATATATATTTTGTATCAGGAGTGTAGAAAAAGATGGAAGTTGTCACCATAGTAACCAGGAAAAAAGTTTTAAAATACGTGAAAGGCATTATATTTATGGTATTTTTTTGATCTGTCGACTGAATCTTCAACCAAACATACAACCATCAAATGCTGACTTTCACTTGCCTTTTAATCGGGACACATGAGATTGAAATTTATGCTGAGGAATGCGCAAAAAGTTTTGTGTACAGAAACACGAATCAGTAGGTCGTGACTATATTGCAGACTGTTGTGACATCAGGTTACCATTTGATAAGTTGCATAGAAAATCAACAAAAAAACTCCAAACCAATGCCGCAGTCACCAGCCCCTTTGCAAAGCTGCTAAGAAACACAAGCTGGCAACACTAAAACACCTTATGGCAGGACATGAAAACAAATAATGACCTCAAGGGCTGTCTGTACTGTCTCATCTCTCATCTTATCTCTTAAGCTCTCTTTCTGTTTTTATCCTTCAAGCCATTATTTCCACAAATATTCATGTGACCATCCATCTGCATCGTGAATTCAAAGCTGGATTCTGATGTTCTCATATGTAACATCCATTATAGTAAAACCCCACAGATATCAAAACAGTGTGAGAAGGCGGCTATAATTTGTGTACTTACAGCCCCCTATAACTGTGCACATAGCTAAAGGGGCTAAATACATCATTTATACCAAATTCATGCACCGTAAATAACTTTTTAACGGATAATGTCACAACAGCTCCTCAGTGAGTGACAGGAATATCGAGGAGGGAATCTTTTCCTCTTTCCCTTGCTTTTTTTTCTTCCTTTGCCATTTTTTCCCCTTTTTCCTCTTTTTTATTTTTAATTCTCATCTTCCTGTCCATCATTTGTTTATCTCTAGTGAGTGAGAGAGCTAGGGAAAGGCAGAAAAGACAGACAGGAGTTGAGAGAGAGAGTGAAACAGTTTATAGCTTTCTAAAATTTCACCCTGAGGGCAAAACTCTCTCTACAGACAAAGTCAGAAAGCACAACAGCTTGAGAGATAGAGGGAGGAAAGGAGAGAAAAAGTGAGATGGTCAGTGTAAAATCTGGCCTGAGGTTAAACTGTCTTTCTCTCGCTTTCTCTTTCTCGATAGAAGACAAAAAGAAAGAGAAAAGACTGACGGTGGGAGAGAGACCTCAGTGCTGTCGCTAAGTGCATAATGTAAAGTTCAATCATTAATATAGGCCAGAAAAAGATCAATTCAACAACAGTCGGTAACTTAAAAAAAGCCTTGAACAAGATGGTTCCCAAAAGCATCTAAAGTATTCAAGCAGCCAATATGAATTTTATTTATGAATCTGCTTTTTTTCTTTTAAAGAACTTAATAAAACTATTAAAAGTCCTTTTGACTTCAAAATGAGTTTGAATGCAAAGCAAATTGAATGTATTTGTAAAAAAAAAGTGCTACCAGTTAATGTCTAAGCCTTGAGACAGCTGGAAAATGGAAATGGACAGCACAGGAGAAAAAGCAGAGTGAGACAGTGACAGAGAGCGAGACAGGCACACAGAGGGGCATTAAAGCCCACTAAAAGAGAGATTTTTGTGCCCTGAGGTAATGTTCTTCTCTCTACCCACTCTCCGTCCTCATCTCCCTGCAGACCTCATTACAGCAAATTTAAACACACACCAATAAAAACGCTCATATGCAAGACTCCCGTGTGCTTTTTTGGAAGGGGGTGGGGTTGAAGCGACAGAATTAGCTTTAATTAATGACATAACAAAATGTGCTTGTGAATGAAAGGGTTACAGAGTAAAAAGGAACACAAGGAACACAAGGAGAGAGTAGATGGGATCAAGGAGCTCAGTCTCATCTTTGTGTATAAGTATATACTTTATTTTATATATAATATATATTCATGTGAAGAAGAAATGACTATAAGCAAAAGGAGCATGCCTACATGTTGAATAGATTGTAATAGGGAAAATTTTGCTGATCAGATGAATCTTAATTTTTACTGTTACTATCTTTCAATAAAGGTGCTATATAAATAAAGTTATTATTATTATTGTGTTTCCTGCAAAAACCTGACTTTTTACCTGCAAATTGTAATTACAGGTACCCTTATTCGCAGGTCTAATTATGAAGTTGAAGTTATTATTATTAAGTGTGAGGTAAAAATCAAGGAACACTAGTTACTAGGAAGATGTTGTGTGTGAGTTAAAAAAAATACAGACAAAGAATGATGTGACACTGAGGCAACGACGATGGCATAAAAGAGAAAAAAGGACAAAAAGGGATGAGCATGGGGGGGGGGGGGGGGGGGGGGGGGGGGGTAAATAAAAAGAAAGGTCAGAAAAAACTGAAAATAAGACCAGACTGGAAAAAAGACAATCAAAATGACCATCTCATTGGAAAGTCAATTTAACTTTGTTCTGAAAGTCAAACATTACAGCTGTTGTTAATTTATTTTCTTGTTTAATATGAAATTGGCAACAAACCAGGGATTCCTCTGCTCTGTGTGTGTGTGTGTGTGTGTGTGTGTGTGTGTGTGTGTGTGTGTGTGTGTGTGTGTGTGTGTAGGTGTGTGTGTGTGCGTGTGTGCGTGTGTGTGTGTGTAGGCTTAGAGCCTCTGCCCAGTCCTTCTCGCTGCTGGAAGGTTGGATTAAAGGAATAAACGACAACCTCCAGACTGCTGGCCAAACCCTGCAGAGGGCTGAGCGAAGAAGAAAGGGAGTGACTGTGTAGGTGAGTGTTAGAGAAGCAAAGGAATTTGTATGTGTGTGACAGAGAGTGAAGAGCGGGAATCTGTACTGTTACGCAAACAGCCAATTCAATTAGTGGTAGGTGTAAGAACATTAGAGAGAGAGACAGAGTGCAGGAGCGAGAGAGGATGTGCGAAAGGGAGAGAGAGAGAGAGAGAGAGGGCACCCATTTTGACAAAATGTCAGAGGCAATTTATCACGACCTAACAAAAGACCCCAGGGATAAAGTGAGAGAGAGAGAGGAGGAAGGTGTGAGGACTGAAGGAAAGGAGGGAGAGGAGGCAGGAGTGAAGCATTACTCTGGGAAAGAAACATCTACAGAATAACAGAAAGGAAGTAAGGAAAAGGAAATGAGGGATCTGTATTAAGAGAAAGAAAGGCTGCAGGAGAGGATGTAAAGTTAGAAAAGGCACCCTGTGGAAGCCCTACGCAGGAACAATGTAACGCACCAGCATGAAGGTAAACATTGCATTCATTGGACAACTCGGCAGATGATAGAGTAATGGAGGTTTAATTGAAGAAAGAAAAAATCTTTGAAAAAACATATTTCGCCGTGATGTGAGACTTGTAATAATATAGTGACTGTTCTCTTATAAAACTTTATAAAACATGGGGTTCCAATCAAGCCTGCTGGAAGATTTTACAAAGCCCAAAAAAGCTGCATAGAAGGGATTTTTATGTTTAGGTTTACAATCTTCTTCCTTACAAAGACATTGATCATGGCCTGCCATAACTGAGTAACTGCATGTGGGAAAACAAAAATATTCTCAAGCTGTTCAGCATCAGGTTTGTAAAATAATTATTAGGTGTTAATTACAGATTAATTGTGTGTGTTTGTTGCAGTAAAAGCACAAAAAACAGTATAACACAATAAAAAGATTTTACATTAAATTATGTCCTGTGTTTTATTTTCTTTAGTTTATTCATATCCCGAGACAGCTAACTGGTGCCTATTTAATAGTAAAAGTATCTGTTCTTGCTCTGATATTACATGACAGACTGCAGAAAGCACTAGACTGAGAGACACTTCTTTCTGTTACACACAACAAAGTTTACAGCTCGTCACACAAATGAGAGCCAGTCAGCCTAAAGCAGGCTCTTTCCCTCTGAAATGAGATGTTTGGGCCGATTAACTCTGACAGAGCCGCTCCACTAAACCTGCATCATTTCTCTGCTTAAACTCCTTCAGTAAGACTTTTACTGTTCAGCGCAGAGATGTTTTACAATGTAACCGCCTGAAGTCAGAGAAAAGGAGGCATGAAAGTAAAAGCAGGGAAGATGCACTCATACATAGCTTCATTGATTAACCCTCTAAGGTCTAACTAAACCTAGCCAATCACTATGTGTATTTTTTGTTTTATTAGTTAGTGGGGTTAATGTTAATTGGTGATTTTAAATTATCCATAGGTGTGAATGTGAGTGCGAATGATTGTTTGTCTCTTTGCGTCCCTGCCTCTTGCCCTATGGTAGCTGAGATAGGCTCCAGCACCCCCGTGACCATAATAGGGATAAGTGGAAGATAATGGATGGATGGATATAGTTACTTAAATGCTACATGGTTAAATTTGGGGGTTTTTTTGCCAAAATTTAGGCCAGTTTTAAAGCTGATTATCATTCCATTTCAGACTCTGTACCATCAGCAAATGAATGCAGAATTGCTCATTAATTTTCTATTATTTCTATGTGTCTCATCAGTTTTCAGAAAATCAGAGCTAGAGTTAGATGAAATGTATGGATGATGTCATTGTCCCCACTTGATGCTGATGAGCTAAGTGAATAACTTTGACTTTCTTATCACATTGAAACATGTTGCTGGGAAACCCCAGGATAAAGCACCACTTAATATTTGGGAACAGCACTCCCCGACAACAGTTGTTTCGTCCAGTATGATAAACATCTCACCACACCACTAAAGCCTGCTTGGGACTGGCTCAAGAACACAGGAAAGAGTGTGGGGTGTGACCTAGCCTTCAAACTCCTTAGCATTTGTTAATGTTTCAGTCACACTACTGAAAACGGTGGTTGGATACTGCAATGCAGCCAAAATTATTACAACCATGTGGAATGAACTTGTGATCATGTTGCCTTTGAAATGGTAGCTTTGAAAATGGGGTCTGCGAACACTGGTGGTCAGTTGCCATCTTCAAAGCAACTTTGGAGTGTCAAGAAGGCAACAGAGATGGAGTCAGTTTGCTCCAAGTCTGCAACTGATTGGGGTCAAATTGGCAATTACACACAATCTTTTTGTGATAATAATAATTAGCTGTGATGAATCCACAAACGTTCCTCATTTGTTGCCGCCTGTTGCAAATCTGTTACCATCTAGACACACAGAAATTCACATTCAGTACTTAGATCCAGTCCAGCCAGAACAGCAATTGAGAAATTTCTCCATAAATAGCGACGTACTTGCTGCAGGAAGGAGACTTAAGTGCTAAATGACACAATAACACTTGGCAGCCTTGCTTACAGTGGGGCAAAAAAGTATTTAGTCAGCCACCGATTGTGCAAGTTCCCCCACTTAAAATGATGACAGAGGTCAGTAATTTGCACCAGAGGTACACTTCAACTGTGAGAGACAGAATGTGAAAAAAAAATCCATGAATTCACATGGTAGGATTTGTAAAGAATTTATTCGTAAATCAGGGTGGAAAATAAGTATTTGGTCACCTCAAACAAGGAAAATCTCTGGCTCTCACAGACCTGTAACGTCTTCTGTAAGAAGCTTTTCTGTCCCCCACTCGTTACCTGTATGAATGGCACCTGTTTGAACTCATCATCTGTATAAAAGACACCTGTCCACAGCCTCAAACAGTCAGACTCCAAACTCCGCCATGGCCAAGACCAAAGAGCTTTCGAAGGACACCAGGAAAAGTATTGTAGACCTGCACCAGACTGGGAAGAGTGAATCTACAATAGGCAAGCAGCTTGGTGTGAAAAAATCAACTGTGGGAGCAATCATCAGAAAATGGAAGACATACAAGACCACTGATAATCTCCCTCGATCTGGGGCTCCACGCAAGATCTCATCCCGTGGGGTCAAAATGATCATGAGAACGGTGAGCAAAGATCCCAGAACCACACGGGGGGACCTGGTGAATGACCTGCAGAGAGCTGGGACCAAAGTAACAAAGGTCACCATCAGTAACACACTACAACGGCAGGGAATCAAATCCCGCAGTGCCAGACGTGTTCCGCTGCTGAAGCCAGTGCATGTCCAGGCCCGTCTGAAGTTTGCCAGAGAGCACATGGATGATACAGCAGAGGATTGGGAGAATGTCATGTGGTCAGATGAAACCAAAGTAGAACTTTTTGGTATAAACTCAACTCGTCGTGTTTGGAGGAAGAAGAATACTGAGTTGCATCCCAAGAACACCATACCTACTGTGAAGCATGGGGGTGGAAACATCATGCTATGGGGCTGTTTTTCTGCCAAGGGGACAGGACGACTGATCCGTGTTAAGGACAGAATGAATGGGGCCATGTATCGTGAGATTTTGAGCCAAAACCTCCTTCCATCAGTGAGAACTTTGAAGATGAAACGAGGCTGGGTCTTCCAACATGACAATGATCCAAAACACACCGCCCGGGCAACAAAGGAGTGGCTCCGTAAGAAGCATTTGAAAGTTCTGGAGTGGCCTAGCCAGTCTCCAGACCTCAACCCCATAGAAAATCTGTGGCGGGACTTGAAAGTCCGTGTTGCTCGGCGACAGCCCCAAAACATCACTGCTCTCGAGAAGATCTGCATGGAGGAATGGGCCAAAATACCAGCTACTGTGTGTGCAAACCTGGTAAAGACCTATAGTAAACGTTTGACCTCTGTTATTGCCAACAAAGGTTATGTTACAAAGTATTGAGTTGTATTTTTGTTATTGACCAAATACTTATTTTCCACCCTGATTTACGAATAAATTCTTTACAAATCCTACCATGTGGATTCATGGATTTTTTTTTCACATTCTGTCTCTCACAGTTGAAGTGTACCTCTGGTGCAAATTACTGACCTCTGTCATCATTTTAGGTGGGGGAACTTGCACAATCGGTGGCTGACTAAATACTTTTTTGCCCCACTGTATGTGCAAGATTATAACCAGATTATGTCCAGTTGGTTACCATTGTCATTGTTTGTGAGTTCTGATTCAGATAAAAGGTATCATAAATTTTAAATTTAGATTACTTAAAATCCACAATTTGTCAGTTTTTTGCAATTTAGTTTTCATTGTTTGTGGTGCTAATAGTGTTACAGATTATCAGTGTGATTCTGGCAGAGATGCAGTAAGATAACCGTGTTTGTTCAAAAAGTTTTTTTTTTAAATAATCGCTTGTCATTTGCATTATTATCGATGGTTTACTCATTTATTTAAAATATTTAATGAATGGGTCATTGTTCTTCCCTCTTTGGCATTTGTGTGTCCAATTTGTGAAAGCACATGGCAGAGAGACTAAAGCATCATCTCTCTCCTATAGCCTAACTATGTACAACACAATGACACACAAACACACCCACACACAGAGTATCACTTAAGTTATGACTTTTTCTTGATTTTCTGTTCTTAAGTTCATTTTCTTTCTCTCTCTCTCTCTGGAGTTAAACTGATGGTTCTTCCAGACTTCCAGACTGCACACACACAAACACACACATGCACGGCCTCCTGCATGCGTCTGAATGTGTGCGTACCATCATCTTTGCTGTCTCTCCACTTGGCCGAGTGCCAGCTGGTGTGTGTTGGAATCAAGGACAAGGGAGGACACAGAGAGAGCCAGAGAGTGTGAGGGGGTAAAGCAACAGAGTGACAACAAGGAGGAAGAAAAATGGAGTCAAAGAGGAGGACAGCTCAATGGATTGATAGAAAATGTAAGTGGTAGTAAAGGGAACAACTGGGAAATGCAATGACAGGAAATGAACAGAAAATCTGGGATATACTGAAAAAATTTTCCCCTCAGATTCCACTTATTTTTTTATTACAGTAAAAATATTAAAGAAGCTATTTAAGCTTTGTATTCATAGTATGAAAATTGAGATTGAAGTACATAAAACCGGGCAAAATTTGTGCTTTTTAATTTTTCCATCATCTTTTGAACCCTCATATCTTGTGTGCAGAAGAGCTGAAAAAAAAATGATTTCAAATTATTTGAGAAATTGCAAAAACATCTATTACCACTATTTTTTCTACTACCAATTCTGACCATTGTTTTCATGGAATATATCATAGTTCAATAGCAAATAATGCATGAGTTTAATGTCTATAACAAGGAGGAACAGAAACAAGTGTTGCTCTCAATAAAACTGCTGCAGCAACTGGATGTTCCCCTCTAAAGTAAGTAAGCGAAAGGGACCGGCCCTCTTGTGCCAAGTTTTCACAAACGCAAAATGCAATGAAGCAACAAATTGCAACGACAGCATCTGAGGAGGCTGTCACTCAAGAGGTAGTTGGTGGTTGTATGTTACTGCATTAGTAGCAGTCACATTTACCAAAGGTAGGTGACCCACTACCTCTGCATGTCAGTGGTTTAGTCTTCCTCAGTCTGCAAGTCAAAGTATTGCCCCGGACGCATTTATGTGAGTGTGCTTAGGTTAATAAAAACAAAACACCTCTATGAATGAGCGGTTGTGTAAATGAGGCTAAAGTGCTTAAATTGCTTAGTAACTGTATCATTTGTAATAGAGCTATTTGTTTCCAATAACTCATAGATTCTGAGCTGCTGCTGTTTAAAAAAAAATCACATTTGAAATCGATTAAATGCATTAATCAAGAAATGAATCAGAACATTAATCCATAATGACAATATTCATCAATCATGACCCTGATTAAAGTAGCTCCACATAAACTTACTAGCAATAAAATGCTGGTTGCACATTATTGCCTAAGTAGCAATCACATACAGTATAACAGTCACAGTGGCCATTTTTGTGCACTAAATACTTTTTCTTTCCAAAGCAGGAATTCAACTGTTAATGGGATATTTGTTAGAGTGAGAGCACTTATAGTAAAAATAAAATATGCAAATTAGAAAAAAAAACTAATCATGACATATACTGACTTAACTGAGCAAGTCAAAACTGTCATCTTTATGCGTATCTGCATTTAAAGTTAGGAGACTGAGACCAATAATTCAAATGTTTTTTAAATTTTTGCTATTATAAATCAAAATTTTGGCACACGCTGCTGTCTTTGGGCTAATGATTTAATCCTAAATCCACTGTTTATTGTAAGTAAATTACTAGCAGTAAATGTTTGTCCCTCTCTATGGAGTTGAGTATGACAGCATCTTTCCCCCATATACAAAAGAGAGAAGCTCTATTCACAGAGCAGCAGTAAATTCATATATCTGCAGGATTATAGAGCAGCCAAAACCTATGTTGAGTTATTAAAGTTTAGGGTGAAAAGCATCCCAGGTTTGAATGATTTCTCTTCAATATGCAAAGACATTGAGTCTTATACTCAACCAAAGTTTCAAGAAGGAATCACTTGTAGATTAGACAAAAAGGCATTCTGATTATTTACATGCATGTAATGCATTACACCTAACAGCAGTCAAAGATTTTATACGTGTTTATGACAATCAAACACAGATGACATGTTCACACTCTTGAGAGCCTTCAGAGTGCAGTCAAAACGTATTTGTGCCCAAAATGCTGACTTTAAATAATCTTATTACATGTGCATGTACAATGTAGTACCAAGCTCGTTTTTTCTTTCATTATTTACTTGAATAAATAAGCCTCTCATTTGCTATATATAAGCTACATTTCACTCAGAATTATTGCTTCATGTGTACGAGAATAATTTGTGTGTGTGTGTGTGTGTGTGTTTGTGCGTCAATCTAGTGTGTTTGCTGTCAGTCTATAACCTCGTGAGATTTGAGGTTTCTCTTGTGTCTGAATTTGTACATGATCGCCTTGTGTCTCTCTTACACACACACACACACACACACACACACACACACACACACGCACACACACACACACACGCACACGCACACACGGAGCGGGGGCTCAGTGAGGCAGGAAGGTATTGGCACTGAGGGAATACAAGGAGCAGACAGTAATTAGGAACCAGCCTACTGTACCATAGGCGCATGCACACACACAATCCTAGAAACCAGATATGTTCTTGGGTACACACACAACCTAGACACACACACACACACACACAGAGTGTAATTAGGTAGGGGCCTTGATGCCCCAGTGGCGAACTGAACAAGCCCCTGAATACCCTCACTGGGAATGGTTGAATGCCATAATACGTGGGAAAGGGGCATGAACAGACACACACACGCACACACATTAATTAAGTGGCAGCCTACTGTGCGTGAAGGGAACAAGGTGGTAGACGGCCGCAGCGGGAGTGTATGTGGACCAGCAGCAGTCAGGATTAACACAAGTCGACCTGCCAGCGGCGAGCACCACCACATGCTTGTTCACTGCTTTTCTTCAAGCTTTCGTCATTTCCTGTTTAGTCATCATCAGAATCAAAAACCCACCTCGTGAAACACGTACTATTGTGTTAAAAAAATCTGTGTGTATGAATTAAACTAGTTCTTCTATATATAAGTAAAACAGAGAAAATATTAAGTGATGTGTTGATGTAAAAGTAATTTTTCTCATCCGGGCAATTGGAGCTCTTTGAGAATCAGCGTAAATTATCTGTAAAACTCTGTTCTGTATGAAAGTAATGGGTTAAACTTATCTCAGCTCTGAGCCAAGCTGCTGAAGCAACTAACAGAGGGAGTGAAGGCAAAATGGAGTGATGTGGGATGGGTTAGAAAATGCATTACAGGTTTACCTATGCAACCAAAGCCTGGGATATCCATTAACAGCCAACAGTCCACTACAACGCACTGTAAGGTTAGGAGATTGCTTTTATATGCTTTATTTTCTGTCTATGATTGTACTTTTCTTCATAACATGATAACATTTGTTGCAGAGGAAGATTAGTTGGTATGCAAAAACCTTGTGTGCCATTACTCTACACTAATCCCTGGGAAAGAATCTCTGTAGCTTGTATAACAGATTGTAATTCAGAGAGTCATTTTTTCCACTTTGAAGTGAGATTTGAAGTGTCACAGAAAAGGTTTATCAGTTTTACAACTTCAATAACAAGTCAGAGTAAGGAGCTCTTGAAAGGAAAAGAAGTAACTGAACTGTTAAAGCTTAAAAACATTTTATTGATGGAGGAAACAGTAATCCTGGGTATTAGTGACATAGTTTAGGCCATTTACTGCGCTATGGTATAAGCAGGTATGGTGGTCGATTCTCATATCAGTTTTGTGATTTTGTGAATTTCACCTACATACACATAAATATTATAAGCTTTCAGTGAAGTCTTCATGCAAAAAAGAAAGGTCACGATGACTTCCTGTCGCTTGAGTTTCTGAGTTTACCCCACCAACTGCACATCCTGTTCTCACATCACGGGCGCTTCGAGGCACGAACATCGACTTTTCTTCTTCTGACAGAACTACTTTAACAAGTTTCAAATTTTAAATTGTAAAAGCGCTACTTACTTTTCAAGAAAACTTGCCACATTTAAGATACTAAATAATGAAGCATTATTGTCTGTTAGAAACTTCATTTGGCATGTCGGGGTATTTTAGACTCTGGCTGGTAAAGCAAATGAAGTGAGCAGACACACTGCTGTTCTCCTTGGTGTTAATCTGCTGTTAATTTGTCTGGACTGTAACATGAGACAGAGTGAGCTGCAGGAGTTTAGAGTGAAGCTGTTAGTCATTAATTTAACAGACTCGGAGGTGAACGAGGCCACATGTCTCCATTATTCTCTGTCACACTGTCACCACACATAATAACTTCACCAAAGGGCTCAGTCTATCTCTCGCTCGGTGTATGTGTGTGTGTGTTGGTATTTCACTATATCTACATGAATATAGTGTCTTTCTGCATGTATTTAACAGTTCATTAAAAAAAATATTCTGGCATTGATGCTAAATGAAAAGCCAGGAGGTTATAGTTCTATTTATTCATTGCTTTTCTTTGGTTAATTTCATGAACATTGAGGATGTTGATTTTGGATGGTTGGAAGTACAGAAAGACCCTCTTGTTGGACTTAGCATTTGTTAAAGTTTGGTTTTAATGTTGCTTTTGCTCATAGTGTTCTGTCCTCACTAGATGTGGGCGTGATTTAGCTTATCCAGTTTGACAGACAGTGAACAGAATGAGAAGAAGAGAATGCTTTGAACTGAGATTCTTCTTTACTTCGATCTGCATCTCCAGTTTACAGGCCATGTTACTGAGGCTTCTTATACATGGTATCCTTTATCCATTTTCATTACTCTCCTTTCTCTTTTCTTTTTGTAAAACTAAATAAACACAAAACAGATAATTACCTTCTCATTCACTGAACATACATAATGTACTAATTGAAACTTAGTTTTCATGACAACCAGCAAAAAACATAAATCTTAAGGTTGCCTAAATTAAACATAAACATCACCTTCAGTTAACTAGCATTATTGATCATAGCAAGTTAGCAAACACATGCTAATATACAGTCGCTAGCACACAAGTAGCTTTACAAATGAGTAATGACCACACAGCTGAAATAGTAACTCAGCATATGCACATTACACATACATCACAAATTAGATAGTTAAGGTTATAGTATGTAATGAAAACTTACAGGCATGCGTGGGCAAAAGTTTCACCTCCACTGAGCACTTGTAGCAAACTAGCTGGGCATAACAACTTCCCAAGTACCAACTGTGGCCACAAGAGGGTGCCAAATCATACAAACAAAAGCATATTACCACATTGAAGTTATACCAACACACATAGCTTAATTTCACTTGGAGTTTGGTTAGGATTAAGCACGGAAATCTTCCTATTTTGGATGAATTTAAAACCACAAAGATTTATTTTTCCCGTTAACCAAGCTAACTACTTTGGCTAACTTTGTGATTTTTATCTTGAAAGACGCTGACTAAATAAACTTACTGAAATGTTTTGTTCCACATCTACCGTTTCTTTGGAGAAATATGAGATATATTTATCTCAAAGCTAAAAGTGTTGCCCTCATGTCAACACTAAAGAGAACATGACATGACAGAGAATGAGTCCTAAACCCTGGAACCCTGATTGCAGCTCGCACTGGGGTGGGTGGGCTCTAGCAGGGTTGGCTGCCTGTCGCCTCTGGTCCTCGTTGACCCCCACCCCCTGGCAGGAGAAGAAGGTGAGCTGCCCATCTGGGGCCTTCGTCCTTCTCCTGCTGGGATGTGTGGCCTCAGGTCTCTGGTACTCTTGGGGGCTGCCAATGGCCGGCCCGGTTCTCTTGGATCCATCTCTGTCTGCCTCTGGCTCCTGGGGGGTGTTATTGTGACTTCTCAGCCTCATTTTCAAGTACACTTCCTGACACAGGTGCAGTAGTTGGTGACATTGTGCATTTCTATCTGTACTCTATCCTTGTGTCCCTCACGCCCCTTTTTTTCTCCTGCCTGTCCTGCCTAGGACACTGTCATACTATATACCACATCTAATGTAATAACTGAAATAACACAAATAAAAGAAAGCAGAAATAAGCAGATACACCCTGATGAAACATTCTGATTGCTCTAATGCATTCCTCAAGACAAGAAGGTTCAGTTGTGTAACTAAAACGTCTTCCTCTAAAGGGTCTCCTCAACAATGAATGTAAACAAGAGCAGGACAAATTTCTTAGTGAGTCAGAAGTGTTTCAGAGTGAACCCTCTGACTCTTGATGCATTTTCTGATATTATATTTGATTGCAAATTTGCTAGCAAATCGCCTTAAATAGCAACCCTTAGCAATGAGCTGCAGTCATCTTTTCACCTCGTTTTACCACTGATTACTGAGAACTGTAGAACCTGATCTTGAATGTGCTCCCTCTCGGTCCATGGAGGAAACTACCTCCGCAGTAAAAATTAATGATCTTTGACAAACTGTCTGACAAGAGAGATATGGGTGATGCAAGGTAAAGGATTGACAAAGTAAGAAAAGAGGAGCTCAAAAGAGGGGAATTCTCACAGCTTTCTCTGTCTCTTCATTTCTATGGCTTTCTATCTTTCTTTTTTTGCCTTCTATCTCTGGATCCCTATTGAGACATAAGCTGCACAGATGAACATTACATACTGGACAGAAAACAGCTGAATGCCACCGATGATTAGAGGAGAGATGGATGGAAGGAGAAGAAGAGACATTAAGAAGAAAGAGTGAGAGTCAAAGAGAGGAATGGAGAGGCCGAGGCAGAGAAGGAGGAGGTGGATGTTAATTAATTATACGCCATCAGGGTCTAAATCATTTTCTTTTAAATGTGGAGTTGTCACAGTGTCTCATATTAAACCCTCAGAACTGATTTTGAAGAAAAAGGTTTCCACATCAAGAAATAATTTGGAAAGTCCTTATTGTGCAGCTGTGGCATAGCAACAGAGCTAAGGCTTAGAATAGAACTGATTAAGGCAAAGAATTAAGACAATTTCAGTAACAAAGCACGCTTAAAAAAAGCATTATAATCGTAATATTTTATTACATCACTGACTAGTTTTAGTTTTATGAATACTAAAACCAACGCTACATCAATCTATGAACTATGAATTCTGAGATTAGTTAGAATTGTGACTTTAATCTCGGACCCCCAATTACATAACAAAGATTTACAAAGACCCAAAAACACCCAAAGGTCCAACTCATACTTTGTGTCCATGGTGTTTATGGCCTCAATATTAGCATGGTGGACATTGCAATGTTGGGTTTTGAAGCCTTTGCATTTTTCACACAGAATATTCAATCAGTAAAATGATCAATATCACTTTAATTTGATCAAACTCTGTGATTGTTATATATCTCTCATTATGGCAGGGGTCGGCAACCTGCGGCTCCGGAGCCGCATGCGGCTTTAGTCCTTCTACTGCGGCTCCGCGTGGTTTGGGGAAATAAATTAAAAGTATTTAGTTGAAGTGTATTTTATTTATATTAGTTCTTTTTAACGTGTAGTTCTAAATTGGAAGATTATTGTGATATTGAAATATAAAAATACAATTATATTTTATTATTTTTTCATCGCTCAAAATAAGCGTCACACTCGCGGAAGCCGGTGTACGAAACGCCGTGCATTTATCGAGACTTTCAACCCCAGGTAGGCAAATTATGGATCTTTGGATCCACATTATGTCAGCAGCTGTTCTCCACCGTGCACTCTGTTAAAAACAAACACCGCTCACGCCTCACAGACGACAGCTTACAGTCCTGCATAAAGATGAAAGTGACTTCGTACATCCCCGATTTGCAGACGCTGTGCGCAGAGGTTCAGGAGCAGAAGTCCCATTGTAAACATATCACGGCACTTTTCACACGGTTGCTGTACGCATACAGCCAGCTGTAGCTTTTCAGCTCACAGCCAACACACACCAACACAACAGCAGAGAGAGCACAGACGTAAAGGCGGGGAGGTGTGATTGCGGGTGCCGCTCAGGTGCGTCCGCCTCCCCTACAGACCACGCCCCGCCACACATATTAATCAGGTGAAATACATATTCAGGCAGAATTTTGCAAACATCTATTTTTAAATGTTTTAGCAGCATAGTGCTTTTATTTTTTAAAAGTCAGGTCAAGGCTCTAAAAGCCCAAAGGCGATATAAGGGTGGCGGCTCACAACTGTTTTTGTTTGCATGGATCATTTTAGTTCAGCTTTCCTTTTGTTATATTTCTTTAAGAGTTCAAAATGTGTTAATTACATAAATAAAATGTAATTTTCTCTGTAGCACTTCATGGATTTCATAAGCAACACAGCTTAGTTGTTTACACAAAGCATAAAGGTAAAAAACAACATATACAGTGTTATCTTCATTTTAGATATCAAAAAATATTTGCAGCTCCCAGTGTTTTCGATTGCGTGGAAACCAGGTCCAAATGGCTCTTTGGGTGTGAAAGGTTGCAGACCCCTGCATTATGGAGTACTGCACATCTAAATGTTGCACTTCTGTCACATCTTGGTCTTCTGTGGTATCAGGTCACATTAGAAATAAATGGCAGGACTTAGAGTACACTGAGTGGTAGAATAAATCCATCCATCTGCTTCCGCTTATCCTTTTCAGGGTCGTGGGGGGCGCTGGAGCCTATCCCAGCTGTCATAGGGCGAAAGGCGGGGTACACCCTGGACAGGTCGCCAGTCTGTCGCAGGGCTAACACATAGGGACAGACAACCATTCACACTCACATTCACTCCTAGTGGCAATTTGGATTATCCAATTAACCTATCCCCACAAGCTGCATGTCTTTGGATGGTGGGAGGAAGCCGGAGTACCCGGAGGGAACCCACGCAAACACGGGGAGAACATGCAAACTCCACACAGAAAGACCCCGGCCTGATGGTGGAAGACTGTTGAACTTGTATGGCAATACATGCCTCTGGTTGCGTCGACCACTTTGCATAATAACAACTTGAGGAGGCAGTAAAAAGACTAGTAGCAGTGTGAAAATTAACTCAAAATGATGTTTGGGTGTTTTTTTGCTCTTAATTAATCTGCCACTGTGCTCACGTTAGCCTGATCTGATGGGAGAGTCAGAGCTTAAGCAACCTGGTGTCTTAAACACAGAGAGAGTGTTTAAGACAGAGCAGGGCAGAGAGAGTTACTGCAGTCCTTATCAGAGTCCAGTTCTTATCTGCAGGTCTGATCCGCACACACCCACACACTTTATTAACTGCAGCACAATACAAGCCTGCAGTGTTTGCGATGGAGAGAAAGAAAGAGGAAAACAAATGCCCTCTCTTCAACTATTTTATTGGAAGTGAAAAACAGGCTGTGTGTGTGTGTGTGTGTGTGTGTGTGTGTGTGTGTGTGTGTGTGTGTGTGTGTGTGTGTGTGTGTGTGTGTGTGTGTGTGTGTGTGTGTGTGTGTGTGTGAGAGAGAGTTCATCCAGAACAGCAAAAGAACAGAAAACAGCAGACTGAAACGAGGCTGTGAGCCACAACCCAGTATTTACCTGACACTAAAGACAATCTTTACATCCAACACACAATCTGAAAGGGTCTCTATACCAACCATCATATATGTGAGTGCTGTAATACTAAGAAAGCAATTGAAGAGAATGATTACCTTCACCTGTGAGGCGTTTTCAGATATCACAGATCACATAAGAATATATCCCTGCCCTTGTTGTTTGAAATGAACTATTAAATCAATCCACACATTTGACTCTCCAAGTTCAGTTTTCACTTTAGTTATAAGAGGGGAACATTTACCGTAGATTGCATAAATATATATTATTTATAGCTCTTTTCAAAACCATGATGTCTTCATCTGATGAATTAAATGTACAACATAGTTTTGGCAGGAGGCAGAGGTTTTGGCTGCTGGTGTTCAATGATTTCATTCAGTTCCAGGAAGTAAAAAGTGAAGCTTAAAATAGTTCCAGACAGTTCAATGTCACAACTTTTATAGCAGAGGGGATTCGGTGCCAGAGCAGCTTTTACTGTTCAACTGCAGTGATGGAGGACAAGTGGTGAAGGAGTAAAAGTAGGACTGAGAATGTATAACAAAAAAAAGATGGAAGGTAATGTGGGGAAAGAAAGCACAAACAGCTTATAGTAGCAGAAAGGGGAAAGAAGGGATTCAGAGGAGGCTGATCTGGAGAAGATGAGCAAAGGGAGACCAAATTTGCGAAAGGTTTACCTTGAAAATAAGAGGAGCAGATGAAAAGAAGAGGAGGCATGGTAGTCCATCAGGATAAAACTGGGTCATAACAGAGGATGGTTGAATGTAAGAACAAATTGGCAAAGGGAATTAAAGAGGGACTGACAGAAAGTGAAGATTGACAGAAGGAGGTAAAGACATGGTGGACAAAGAGAAAGGGAAAAGGCTGGAGGGTAGGAAAGGAAGAAAGATGAGTGCCAGAGAGTCATTTTTAGAGTTGGCTTGATTCCCAGGAGAGGAAACGCCGAGAAGGTCGAAACCACAATCTGACAAAAGGAGTCAGCCAACAAATGAACTAATAAAAGAATATAAGAATAAATCAAGACATTGATTTTTCTTTTTTACATCATCGGTGTGGTTTCTTGCTCACAGGTGAAGTCATCATCAATCATCAACCTATTTCTCTATGAGGAGAAAGTGTCCCAGCATGTTTGGTAGCATATGGTGCACTGTGTCTATGGAATACTTAAGCCACCTGCTGTGCAACACTAAATCTACTTAAAGACCCGTCTTTGACCAACTTTATCTTTAAGGCTGTTTTTCTTATCACTCGTTTCCTGTAGAGTCTTTAATAATTTCACTGGGCATTATTAGTAAGGCTACGTTCACACTGCAGGCGAAAGCGCATCAAATCCGACTTTTTTGACCCTATGTGACCCATATCCGATCATGGTATGACAGTGTGAACAGCACAAATCCGATATTTTCAAATCTGACCTGGGTCACTTTCGTATGTGGTACTGAATCCGATACATATCCAATGTTTTAGAAAGCGACAGCTGTTTGAACGGTCATGTCGCATGACACCCGTCTTTTACGTCACTGACACAAGACAGACGCCAATTATCAGCGCCTGAGAAGACATCGTTAACGCTTCCTGGCCATCCAGTGTAGATGTCAGTGAAACTGTTGGGAAGACAGCGTTGGAGAAACGTGAACATTTTATTTGTACTGTATAATCTGCAGATTCTGACAGAAATCTGCAACTATCCTTTGAAGCACCGCTCCTCTAAAACAGCAATAAGGATCATTATTAGGCCACATGTAAATAACACAATAGCTTTATAACTTAAAGCAAAATTGGTAAACGTAAAGTCTAAAACAAGTCTTTATATTAAGGGCCATCAGTCAAACAATACTGTTTGGTCTGGGTCTAAACAGAGCGCGTTGTGTGTGACGTCTTTTTTTGCACATGCGGGCCACTTTGAGGGTTCACACTAGAGCACGTTTGCTGTCACATTTTATTTGTAGTGTGAACAAGCAGACAAAAAAATCAGATTTGATCAAAAAATCTAAATTGAGCATTAAGACCTGCAGTGTGAATGTTGCCTTAGGGTTCATTGTAAAGACGTAGAAAACTTACTAGAAAATCCAGTTCTTGACCCTCAAAACGTCAAAGACCGACTCTCTGGTTGACGCCAAAAAACCTTTATAGAATGGATCTTCTTTTCTTTCTGCTGTACAAAAAAGAACCCCTGGTCTACCATATTAAAATGGTCACAGTATCAGTATGACCACTCAACAAAAGAGGTAAGAGGCACTCTAAAAACAGGTAAAATTTCAGCACTTTACCCTTTAGGTTTTAGTGGAGTAATAAGAACAGAAGTGGACTGCAAAGAGAACTGCTTGGTTCATCCACTGTTTTATGTGCTTTGACCCTTACCACCTGTGTAGAGTGTCCTTTTGGGACAGGCTGAACGGGGTGGGTGGGTGGGGGGGGGATTTCCTGAGAGTTTCTATCAGCTGAGAGTACTCCTCTCTTGAGCAGAATGCTCTTCACTGTAGCGCTGAGTGGACATTTAACCTCCCCACTCCAGCCTCAACAGTTTTGCACAGAGAGTAATAAGATGGATATTATCACTACATTGAGGAGAGACGAGTACTGAGAGAAAGACTGGTGGAGAGAGTGGGAGATACGATGACAAAATGATGCCGTCAAGTAGATCGGATGGCGATAACGAGTAGGGCAGAGAGAAACGGTTTTATGGAGATTATCACTGATTTTGGACTACGCTTACTCTCTCACTCCCAAATATTCAAATGTGCTCTTTTTTCACCGTCACTCTCTCACCCAGTGTTTTTGGCTGAGAAACACAAAGAAGAAGGTGTTGCAGCTTGAAGCGCAGTATCTTGTGATCCAAACAACATCACAGATGAACTCAGTCACTGCCGCCTTTGATTCCAGCTTTTCTACAATCTGTTGCCAGTTTCCTGGAGAGGTCTTGTTTTTCTACATTGGCTTTGTTGCACCGGCACTGTTGGCAACTGAATGATCAGAGTAAGTAAAACAAAAAAAAACACTAAGCACCTGCAATGTATTCTAATGAGCAGTGGGAAGCTGTCAGAGAACCAGCAACCAAGGAGGGGTTTTGTGTGACAAAATAAACACTGTGTTTTTCTAATCATATTCATCTTCCAAGTTACTGAAAACACTGCAAGTCTGCTCGAGATTGACATGGTCATCATGACATCACCCATGGGGTGGCTGTAGATCAGGAGGTTGAGCAGGTCATCTACTTATCAGAAATTTGGTGGGTCAGTCACTTGCCGCTCCAGTGTGCATCACAAAGTATCCTTCGACAAGATACTAGCCCCAAATTGCTCTCCGATGCATTTTTTGGAAAACGCATAGAAAAGAAGTTCCTGTATGAAGGAGTAAATGTCCTCAGGTAGAGTAGAAAACCATTATAAAACCTGTCCAGTTACAATTTGCTAGTAATGCAGTTTTATGTATAGTGAAGTAGTATGTATAGTGTTTTACTGCTACTTTTAGGAAAGGAACCATTCTAAAAAATCCATCCAGCATTCGTCACCGTCAGCAAATAGTAAAAATATTAATGATAAATCATCATAAATAAATCACGAAACAGTATTTTTTAATCTTGTCAAATTTATCTTCTTAAATGGTGATGGAAGATTGAGGGGAGTTTTCTGGTTTCTGCTTGCCTTTCTGTAAAAGTCACCGCTGGAGATGTCAACATGTGCTCAGATTGACCCTCTTAGCTGTGTCTAAAATAATATTTAGGACAACAACATAGCCGTCATATTTTAAAACCAGTTTTTAGTTGTTGTTTTTTTCATTCAATAGATTTATAACTGTAATTTTAGTGAGTATACATTCAAAACATGGAAATTCAACCGCAGCACAAAAGATCTCATCTATGTTATGTCTGTTTTCCTTCTCATGCCATCCACCTCTACTTCTTTCCTTCCTCTTTCTCACTTTCTGGATTTTCCTCCCTGTAACACTCTGTTTTACAATTCATTCCCCTTTCTTCCACATCCCTTTGCACCTTCATATCTGCAAAGAGTGTAATCACCTGTGGACTCTCATGCTTAACTAAACTGAGCATACACACACATACACGCACACACACTTTTCTGCAGGTGGCGGTGTGTGACGTTGACTAATGTGATGCTGGTTGAGACATGTTGGCGTTAATCGATTAGCGCCGCAGCTTGACAGCGTGACTGCACACACACACACTCATAGCGCTGCCGTGAAATCAAGGAAATGGAGAGAAAAAGACTTTGGAAATAGGAAAGAAATATATAGAAAAGATTTGAGGACACAAAATATGTTTCGGCAAAGAACATGCAGAAGACATTGTGAGGACAGGTAAAGTTACAGAGTGCGTATCTGTTTTGCTGTAAATGGAGCCAATATCTGCTGCCTGCATCACACTGAGATAAAACTTAAATAAGTAAATAATACACAAAACCATTTTTAGCACAACAGCATCTGATCTGTGTCACTGCTTCATATCAGAATAACACAAAAGAATTGATCAACTGATACTGAAGTAGGGAACATCCTAAACTGACCATTAATGATTCATTAAACTGCCATGATAACATGTTCACCACTTCTTCAAAGTCTCTCAAAGAAAATAAATAATTTTTTTTGGGCTTTTTTTAAAGGATTTTTAACACTTCGTGGGGACAGTGTTCATTCAGAAAAATGCAATCAGTAAAATTCATTTCAGTCTATCAAGTTTTTTTGCTGATATTTTGTAGTTTGTCAGTGGGCAGCAAAATTATTCATCTCCCAGCACTATAGCTTTTGGGAAACTCACCTTGCCAGAGTTTAGATAGAGGGAATGACATCATGCTTCTATGTTTACCTGCGATGAAGCACGGCATGCGAAATGCCATAAAACGAGTCAAATATTACTTTAGAACCACAATTCGCTGTGTGTTTGTGCATCTGCACCAATGCAACAGATGGTTACCCACCAGGAAGCATCATTAAAGAGACACTGAGTGGTTTTGATTAAACAGCGAGTGTCATTAACAACACTGTATTTCATAATGTCATTAATGAAGGCCATGTTTCAGGAAGACATACAAAAGCTGCAACAACTGCAGATAACTCCTGTTTTAATCTTGCCATAGAGCTCCTTTATAAACCTAAAGGTCATACCAGGAATGAGGCAGGTCCAGATCTTTCAACAACGCAGACAAGAAACACAAATATAAAGAACTATTACTTTCTTCAACCAAGAATACAAATACAGAAACAGAAGATTTCCCTCAGATAACTTTCCCATATGGAAAAGAAATAGTAAAAACTTATATGTGATTACTCATGAAAGTGGCCACTTTCTCATTACTTTCATATATTGTTTTAGTAAGTATCCAAAACATGCAAGTTTCATTATATAATTTTTTCAAGGGATCTTATATCTGTTTTCACTCTTATATGCTTTTCATACAAGTTTCACACAAGACAGATACAAACTTTATAAGATTTATATATATCTTTTCCATTGAGCAAGGATGCAGAATTTCATATATAAACAAAATGTAGTTCAGTTGTTGGCCAAAGAGATCGAACTTCAAACAATTCTACTTTACCACTTTATGGAGATGCTCCATTTTTCCAACAATAATGCCCCATTAAACACAGTAGAGACCTTATTTGATTAGCAGTTAATTATTTTATCTGAGATACATCTTTAAGAAAGAAATGTTCAATCTTTCTTTTAATCTTGAGGCAAAAATCATTTTCATAAGTCTCCTCTCTGTTTGCCACAACTAAAGGAAAGAAGAAAAGGTAATTTTGGCAGGGATGAAAATAATTACATTATTTGCAACTTTACATACTTATAGGGACCCCCAATTTTTTTTGTATGAGTGAATGCAGGAATAAATCAAAATTAAATTGATAAAATAACACTGTATTTTCTGGCATCACCCACCATTTAAACGCCGATCCACTAATAAATTGAATTGCTTGTGATGCATTATTTTTGATGGTTGGTCAGATTGCCTCAGTCTGTGCTTATTTAAAGCTGACTGAAAAGACTCCCAGAAACAAATCTGTAGGCGAACAGCAGCATCTAAAACGGTACGTGTATGGCACAGTACAGTCTGCCATGGTTTGTTTTGTAGAAGGCAAGAGAAGATGAAAAAAATGACTGGGTAATCTAAATGTTGGAGTACTGTGTGGCTTCCAAGACGCTGTATTGGCTGCCGTCTACTCTGATAAACTGCATGTTATTAAACCATCCATTGTCATGCTAAATGCCCATTTTTGGCCTTGATATCCTATGTGCTTTGGTCACGCTGCCATATCACTGAAATGTGAATATAGAATAAAAGAAACAAAGGAATAAAAGAACTTTGCATTTAAAGAAAAGGGTCATGGCAAACAGGCAAACATTCACTTAAACCCTGCAAATTAATTAAAAAAAACAATACGAATCTGTTTGAAACCCAAGTGTGTGCATGTGTGTATGTGTGTCTGCTTTTCTGCTTTTGTCGATGTGTGTTTTTGTGTGATAAACTATCTGGTACAGTACAACTATGATGTATGGCTCTCATCCCCACACTGAGACACAGCACTGATAGGACACACAAATACACACTGGTTCAGAACTGATGCAGAAGCTTGATAACACTGCAATAAACTCTCTCACACACAGAAAGTTACAAAGTACAATCATAGTGTATGTGTGTGTCGGGCAGGTTGTGGAGGAAGAGAAAGAGAGGGAGAACAAACAGAAGCCTTGATGTTGATATCATTTAATAACATGAGGTATTGCACAAACATACACAGAGTCGCAAAGCTCTCATTAGTCTTAACCGCAATGCTATCAGTTTGTACGTGTTTGTGTGTGTGTGTGTGTGTGTGTGTGTGTGTATGGAGATGAGAATCAACACACAAACAGAGGAAATAGAAGAATGTAACTGAGGCAGTAAATGATGAGAACATTAGTCTTCTGACCTGCCACAGCATAGAGATCCCAGAGAACACAGTGAGAATTGCAGTAAGTGCTTCTCTTCTCTGAACCCCCGTCAGTTTTTATGTATTGAAATGTGTCAGTGTCGCGCTGACGGCATGTATGCATCAGTGTATGTAGGACAGTAACAATGCTGTTGAGTGATGCAATACTGTGAAGACAATAAGAAATGCTACACCTCACATTTTTACTCGACTCATCAGAGTTTTAACTGAAAGATTTGCTTTTAAATGTAGGGAAAAACAAAATGCAACAATCAGAAAAAGAACATTTTTGCATCTTTTGGGGTATGATGTTTCTTTCCAACCATGACATGCTGGAGCATTAATAGTGAAATTCACTCTGTAGGTTTAGACTAAAGTTCTTCTAGAAGCAAGTCTCACCATTTGACAGCAAACTATAACCCTCTGAGGTCTGAGTCATCATCGAGGATCACTCTACCTCTAACTGCAGACTTGTTTTTGGCAAGTTTTGGCAAACAGGGAAAGGAGAAAATAATCTTACTAACTGACACGCATAAAAAGATATTTACATTTTTCTAATAAAAAAGTTTTTATTTGTCCAAAATATGGGGTTTGGGTTGCCACCTATGAAGAACTATAGACCTCAGGGTTAAACACCTTTGGGCATTTATTAGGACAATTATTCTGAAGTATTATCTAAATTAAATTTTAAAAAAGGCATTTTAGGGAATCATTGGTCAATCCAAAAAATAATAATAATAATCACAGAATTTGCCACAGAAGGAAGAAAAACAGCCATATTTGCAGTTGAAGAATTCAGGATTATTTGAGTGTCGTGTCTCTCTCCTATAATCTATGGTTAGAACCTAAATGTCACAGAACCAAAACCACAGATCACAGTGCGCCTGCATAAAAATTCATGACAATGGTCAATTACTTTACTCTGACATGCACCCAATCGATGAATAAGGACATTTGCACTTGAATTAAATTGTTTTTCATTTCATCCTGAAAATCATATGGAAATCATGCTAAAACCCTGGTAAGCTGTAGAAAAGCTGCTCTAAATAAAAATTGATTAATCGATTATAGATGAATGTATGAATGTACGAATAATGTGTAAGACACACAGATTATGTTGTACTGTGGCTAGTTTTCTACAATTACATAAGCATGATAGGCAACTGTGGCAAACACTGACTTACACACTGAAAGAAATGTCAAAATAATGTAACACTTCTAAAAATGCATCACATGTATCAGTCTCCAAACTGTGACCTAACAATGCTAGCATAGAAAACAAAGAGTAGTAGTCACATAAGTTGTTCCATAAGCTATCTAGTCCAGATCATGGACTTCATACTTTATACCAGGTTCAGACACACCTGAAAATGAATGATACTAAACAAAACACACATAAAGTCTTCAAACAACTTATGTTATGGTATCTACACACAGTGCAATTTTAGCATTCAAAAAAATTTACTGCAAGCCCCACTGTGCTGTATGACAAGGATCTAATGAACATGTACATCAGTTTGATGCATGTAGACTGTGCCATACTAAAACCCAATGAACTGGGACCAAAACATACGGATGTCAATCTTCTTTCTTCTTCCCATGTGTCCAAGCTTTTTGTCAAGTTTTGTTGCACCAGTGTCCTACCATAAAAAGGTAGGAGCACGGTGTTGGAGCCATGACCAAAGATGGTGGCAAGACTCTTTCACATTACGCATGTTTCATCTGGGACAGTCTCAAATTCGACAGGATATACCTGGCATAGGCATCCATTTTCGGACAGAGTAAAAACAGTAAGAACTATAAATGATGATCCTAGACAACTCTGCCAGTCATGTGAGTTTAAGCTCTGGATAAAGAGACTTGTAGGATGTCAGCCATTCAGGTAAAGTTGTTAACCAGCACTGCTGTCACAGCTAGAGATGTTGAAAAAGACTAACAGTTTGAAATTTGTTCCAGTTTGGTCTGATCAATCATCACACCCAAGTGATATTCATAATCACGTCAACAGTTGTCCCCAGTTTCCTTGAACCACAAAAAACCACTATTGCAATTACAGAACCTAAAATTTGTCATTTTGGTCATTTGTCTTTTTTTTTTTTTACAACGTAATTCAAACAGAAGTTGAACACAAGGTGTTTAATGAAAGAATCCATTTTCTTACAAATTGACTCGTTCCACCGTGGTGAGAGATTAACAGGTCAGCAATGCACCATAATTAGCACAATATAGTATATAATCTTTTCAGAGCTCTTATTTGCACTTAAACTAATGAATTAAAAATTCCAAGTTGAGAGAATAAATCTCTACAGGGAACAACAAATTGAGTCAAAGTAGAAAACACTGGCAGAAAACATTCACATCAGATAGGCTTTCAAAAAAGCACAGCTACCATATTTACCCCCTTCCTCTGATTCAGCCGAGACTAAACACTGCTACTTTAAAAAAATATGAAAGTCCTTCTGATCAACAGCCTCATCAAAGTCAATTTAGCTTGTGTTTTTTTTCTCTTTAAAAATTTTTTTTAAAAATCAATTACTAAGCGAACAGATCAAACAGTCTGAGTGACAGGCAGTCGCCAACAAATTAATCAGCGTCCTGAGGGACAGATGGCTTTGAAATGAACTTTCTCTGCTTTAAGCCTCAAAGCAACATTTTTTTCATCTTCACTACAATGACATACAACAGAAGAGTTATAGTGCTGTGGTTAGAAAACAACAGCTGCAATTAGTTCAGCAGCAGCTTGTCTTTGGTTTGAAAATGAAGACATAAAGCAAGGACGGAGTGGAGGAAGGGATGAGGGATATGTGAAAGGAGCCAGGGGTAGGACGTAGTATCAGAATTAAGGAAGCAAAAACAGATGGATGAAAAGCAGGAATACAATAGACACTGAAAAAACAAAAGGAAAGGAAGAACACTCGAAATAAATATTCGAAAAAAACCTAAAAGGACAAAAAAGAAGAGTGTTAGAAACCGGCTAAATCAACTAAAGTCAGGGAATGAAGGAAAAGAAAGGAGAAAGAAGGAAAGAAGGATGGGAAACGAACGATTTAAGTTTGCTTCACTAGGAAAGTTATTTCTGCAATAGTAAGTCACTGTAATTATTTTCCAATTCAGCAGATGCATCATTCAAAGGACCTGGCCTACCTGTAAGCATACAGGGTTCTTTGAAGACTGCAAAGGCCAGAAGTGAAAAGGCTATTCAAAAAGTATTTATGCTAATTAGCTGGGTGCTAGCTATAGCTAGGTAAAGCCTAATGGCGTGCTAATCAGAGATATTACTAAATGACACTGTATACATCTGTATACAATCGGGATGGAAAAAAACTAGAGGGAATGTCAAAGAAAGAGAACTAAGATAGCAGCAAAGAGGAGACAAAAACAAAGTGGGAAATTTACTAGCATAAGGAATGAAATTACATTTAATTATAACAAAACAGTAGAAGTATTAAAAAAAACACTGAAGTGCCAAAGTTATCATTTGTATTATTACTTTGTATTTAATTATATCTTATAATGACTATAGTGTTTGTATGTATACATGTCTCTAAGTATCTCCTCCATGGTCCAGTCTAAATCAATTAGTATCAAAAGAATTATTAAGATCTGTTGTTTTAAAATTATTATTAACACTAAATTAAGATTTGCATTGGAATTTTGTTCAACTTGCTACTAAATACAAAAATGAAGAATTTTAAAAAGTGCAAAAACCTCTGTGCTTCCACACTAATGTGTGCAAACATTACAACTTACCGATTTAGCAGGAGATACAATAATTATTTCCTACACAACAGTTGAATATACATTTAGATATGTTGCTTAACCCTTTAATACCTACCATAGAACCAAGTCCGCCAGAGCTTATATTATATTTTTAAATGCTGTGCAGCCATTTTTGGGAGCATTTCAAGTTGCTATACATCAATACAACCATTATAGCCTAAATTTTAATAATATGCATGCATTAAGTGCATAGTAATTACATAAATTGCAAAAAAGTGCAATAAACTACAAAAAAATTGAAAATCGTTTTTGTTTTGTTAACATATATTTCTAGTTAGAGAAATTTAAGAGGTTTATCCCTCAAAACTGTAAATACTAAAAAGTTGCACAAAATAGTTTCCCACCACAGGAAATTTATTTTGAGTGTCTTCATAGTTTTATTTTTGAAATACACCAATTTTTATACACTGCAGGAAAAATGAAAATAAATATTATAGTGCAAATTTGCAAAAAAAAACAAAACAGCATGTGCATCAAAATAAACTATTTCCAGCAGTGCAATATGAGTCCTAAGCATCCCAGAAACGACACAGAAAGTCATAAAGTCAAACATAGCTTTTAAAAACACCAGTAGAGGCTCATAAGGCCCCGATGGTAAAAAAAACTACATTTCCGCAAAATGACGTCACTTCCGGTTTCGGGCAGGTCATGGTGGACATGCGATAGTTCACGCTGATGGACATAGGAAGTGTTATGAACAGCTGATCGGATCGGCAAAGCATGTTTCTGGAATATTATGTTTTTGTTGCTGCAAGTGATTTTTATGCAGTTTTTGCAAAGCTATATGTGGAAGGAAACTGTGACCTAGGACAAGCTGATGGCATAAGATGTAAGTACAACTCCTCTGGTTTCATATGCAAAAAAAATTATTGCGCTAGCTCACATGGTTGCAGTGCTGCCAGGATTTAAAAATAGTTACGCAAAACGGAGCGTGCCCACACACACACACACACACACACACACACTTGGGTTTAGGCTGGATGTTTTGCCTCTGCTTTCACTTTTCAAAGACTACTTGGTTGGGTCACTTTCTGGGTCATTTTCTGAGGGAAGAAATTCCTTGAATCTTGATTTTCCAGTTCCTCTAAATTTAAACTAGCATAGAAAAAAAATATGAAAACAGAAATATAGAGAAATGAGAAAGATGGAGGTGTAAGATGAGTAGACAGAGGCAGAGATGGATAGAGAGATGGGAGAAGGGTTTGAGAGAGCAGTTATGAGTGTTATTAAGAAATGGCTGGACTGCTAACGGAGCGTTCAGACGGTGGTACAGCTGAATGCTTCACAGCCCAGCAAACACAAGCTTGGCCCCCTTCTCTCTCTTCCCCACAAGTTTATCTAATTCCCTCTCTCCCTCTCTTTCTGATTCATTCATCTCCCTCTCTCTCAGTGTCCTCTAACTCTCCCCTGTAACATTTTAAATTGTAAAAATCCATTAAATCCAATGGTTTCGATCAGAGAGTGCAGCCGAGTATATGTATTTATCTCTGCGTATGCCTCCGCCAGTTTATCTTTTTGCTCCGAGTTTGTGTGAGTGACAGGGCGTAAACAAGGTAATAACAGTGCTGAGTGGAGGTCTTACAGACAATTCAAAGCTATCAATAGCTTTGATTATTGCAGCCATCTAGCATGACAGTGTCCTTCTTTGGCATTTACAATATGTAATTAGAATTATTTTGTAATACTAATAATTATAACTTTACTTGCACAGCAGCACTAAAAAGTGTTTTAACAGACAAATGCTGAATACGAGCTTGAAAAGGGCAAAAAAATGTATAGAATGAAAAAAGACATTACAAAAATACGAAGCAAAAAAATGTCAACATGAATAATAAAATGATAAAAGCAATATATTGTAACACAGAGACATATAAGAAAAATGAAAAAACAAAAAAACAAAACCAAAGCATGATAAGACAATGATGAAAGGAGACTCGCAAAAGATGATAAAAGCCTATAAAAATGTCAATTAGAGGACCAAAAAAAGCACGTTTTTAATGGTAAATAAATTCTTTATTGTATGTTGTTCTTAGCTTTAAAACCACAAGTATCTACTACAGATCAAATATTGTCTTACAAATTTAAAAATGCCTTTTAAAATGCCTCACCTATTTCATAGGACAGCTGTATATTCTAAATAACACACGTTGTGTTGTTTAGGGGTTCCAACTGATCTAAATTACGGTGTTGCTGGGAAACAAGCAGGTTTTTTTTGACCACGACTATGCCTATGAAGTCATGGAGAAACGCAAATTACACGGGAATAAAAAAGGCACTAAAAGAGAGGAACGTTGGGTTCCAAACGGCCTTCACGCGGATTTGCATCCACTGGAGCACCGGCCCACAGACTTACGAGGACGCAGCGAAGGAACTGAGAGCACGGGGCATTGAGGTGGCCCCCACACGCGCGAACCCGGGACCCAGCACCAAAGAGAGAGTACGTAACGGATTTTCATGGCATGGAGTGGATACGGAGAGGGACAGAGGGACACGAATGGAAACTCGAGTCCGACGCAAACTGCGGGAATATAGAAGAGACTATTAAATATGAACGACAAGGAGGATAAGAGCTATACTCACAAGCCAGCAGACTATATAAGAAGGTAATATGCACCATTTGGTTTCATTGCTGTTCAAGTTGGTGTGTTGATAGTTCAGTTGATCAGATTTATAAGTTGCCATATATGTTGGACTCATCTAGTGTAAGTGGGATGTACCTGCTGGACAGTCGCCACAACACTAGGGAGAACCCGCCACTGTATGGTGGGTCCTTTCTCTCCTCTCCCCAACAGGGACCTAAAGGGGTCAAATGATCCTGAGTATTTGGAGGACTCTATATTGGCTCTATTGTTTTTGTGTACTTATTTTAGTTTTGTGTTAACAGTGGGGGCACAATGTTTTACCTCAGTGACATTTGGAATGGACATTCATGGCTCTATCTGGTGTTATAATAAAGCCCAATGTTAAAGGTACTCTCACTTAATAGAGAGTACGTAACGGATTTTCATGGCATGGAGTGGATACGGAGAGGGCTCCAAAGCCCGGCAAAGCAGGGAAAAATTCTTAGTAAACTGAAAAGAGAGGATATTGATGTGGCATTTCTACAAGAGACTCATTTGGTGGGCCTTGAGCATGAGAAACTTAAGAGACAAGGTTTCAAGCATGCTTATTACTCTTCAAATGGTTTACGACATATGAGAGGGGTGGTTATTTTAATATCAGGGAGGGTTATTTTTGAACATTTTGCTACAATTAGGGATAGAGAAGGCAGATTTATCCTGGTACAAGGCAAATTGGATGGGGAATTGATCACGTTCTATAATGTTTATATTCCTCCAGGTTCCACATTTGATTTCTATAGGCAAGTGTTGCCTATATATTGGTACTGATATGAACAGAATACATGAGTGCCATATAGGGTCAATGGACGTTTCTGACCACTGCCCTCTATATTTATCTTTAAATCCTACTCAAAGGAGAAAAATAACCAACTGGAAATTTAATTCTAAAGATATTATGAGGGGGGAGCTAAATATATGAAACAATTGGCATATAGATTAAGGAAACAACAAGCAGACAGAACAATAAAGGATAAGGGATCCGGAAACCAAAATGGAAATGCAGGGTATAGAGGAAATTAAGGGTTGCTTTAAGAGATACTATGAAAAATTATATTTACAACCACCCACAAACAATGACTTGACATGTTACACCTCCCTAAACTTACAGTAGAAGAAAACAAATTGTTAGGTACAGATGGTTTTACTGTGGAGTAGTACAAGAAATTAAAGGAACCTTTGACACCGGTCTTACTTAAAACATTTAATTGGGTCCTTACGAAGGGAGAAGCACCCTCCTCATGGAAACAAGCCATAATTTCTATTATACCTAAAGATGGTAAAGACAAATTAGAATGTTCCAATTACAGGCCAATAAGTGTATTAAATGTAGATTACAAATTGTTTACGTCAATCATAGCACGGAGACTTGAAGGGATCATCCCAAGGATAATAAATCTAGATCAAACTGGATTTGTTAGGTCGCGCCAAACCCATGATAGTGTTAAGAGAACTCTGCAAATTATTAGACATAATAATTTAAATAAAATACGAGCTATATTATTGAGTCTAGATGCTGAAAAAGCTTTTGACTCTGTGAGATGGGAATTTGTATTCTAAGTAATGCTTAAATTTGGGTTTAATGGGTCCATCATTACAATATCGAGGGCTTTGTATAATAGTCCAACTGCAAAAATAAAGATCAACGGTGAACTTTCAGATGCTTTTAAGCTTGAAAGACAAGGATGCCCACTGAGTCCACTCTGAGTTGCCATTTTTATAGGGCCGTTGGCTCAAAGGATTAGGCAGAATGATAAAATAAAAGGGATTAATATTGCTGGTTTACTTATCAAAACCTACTGAATCATTTATGGAGCTTATGTCAGTGCTAAAGGAGTATGGGTCCTACTCGGGATATAAACTGAATATACAAAACACACAAGTTCTTAGTAGCTTTTATAGCCCCCCCCACATTTGCTCAGCAAATACAAACTAGGCTGGAAGAAAAAAAATTATCAAATATTTGGGCGTTAACTTATCAATGGATATAAGTTTGGAAGAAATCAACTACTCCCCACTTAAAAAAGATATCATGGTAGATATTAGCAGACGGTCATTAACCGCTTATCTAGTAGACACCATAAAAATGAATATGCTCCCAAAAGTGTTGTACTTATTCCAGTCTGTTTCTATAGAAAACCGTGATAGATACTTTGTAGAATGGGATAGGATCCTCTCTAGATTTATATGGGCGGGTAAAAAGCCAAGAGTTAAGTTTAAAACACTTCAGCTTCCCAAGGATAAAGGAGGACTAGGCCTCCCTTGCCTACATGACTATTATAGGGCAACTCAAATAAGAAATCTGGTGGGCCGGTGTAAACCTGGATACTGTTCAAGATGGAAGGAAGTGGAATTTTTCTTGGGAGGTAACTTCCCTGTCGGGGCACTGATAGGAGATCCCTCAGAGTTACGACTCCTGGGAGCAACCCTTGGATAGTAAGCTCAATAAAGACATGGAAAAGAGTACTTAAAAAGTATAAATTAAACCAGAGGGCCGGATTCCTTAGGTGGTTTGTATATGACCCAGAATTTTTGCCTAGTAAGACCGACTCGACATTTAAAACATGGGCTAATAAAGGTCTCACCACATACAGTACCTTGTTGAAAGATGGAAAAGTGATGAGTTTCCAGGACCTTAAGAATAAGTTTGGGTTGTAAAATCAAGATTTTTTTTTAGATATTTGCAACTGAGGGACTTCCTGAATAAAAAGCTAAAACATCCCCAGTTATCAACTGGGAATGAAGAAATTATTTATTTATTCGAGAATGCATATAGAGATGCAACCTACATAAAAAATTATTTCCAAATTATATTTTTCACTGACTAATCTAAGGGGTCATGATACAAGATATGTTAAAGCAAGATGGGAAACAGAGGGTAATCTATCCCTAACAGGAGAGGAATGGGATGGGATCTGTAGGCAGCAGTGGTCGGTAACAAGCTCCCCCTCGTGGAGGGAATGCAGTTGGAAGAATGTAATTCGTTATTTTAATACCCCGGCTCAAAAGTCCAATTACTCTCATAACACAACATGCTGGAGGCAGTGTGGACATGCAGCAGCAAATCATTTCCACATTTTTTGGGAATGTCCTCGTGTGGTTCCATTTTTGAAGGAAATACATAAGGTACTGGAAGCAATCTTCCAAAAGAAAATACAATTTCATTTTGCAGTATTGTACCTAGGTAACTTAGAGAGTCTTAATCGATGTAAACCGGATAAATATTTGTTCAGTTGGCTTAAATGGTAAATGGCCTGTATTTGTATAGCGCTTTACTAGTCCCTAAGGACCCCAAAGCGCTTCACACAACCAGCCATCCACCCATTCACACACTGGTGATGACAGCTGCATTGTAGCCACAGCCACCCTGGGGCGCACTGACAGAGGCGAGGCTGCCGAACACTGGCGCCATCGGGCCCTCTGACCACCACCAGTAGGCAATGGGTGAAGTGTCTTGCCCAAGGACACAACGACCGAGACTGTCGGAGCCGGGGCTCGAACCGGCAACCTTCAAATTACAAGGCAAACTCCCAACTCTTGAGCCACGATCAAGGATCGAGGATACTCCTACTATAAATACTCCTACTATAAATGAGTGGATTGATGTGATACATACTATTTTTGTTATGGAAAGAATAACTTATAGGCTAAAGTTGCAGGCGGACTCATTTGAGGATTACTGGTTGAAACGGTTAAAATATGTACAAAATGGGAGGCCCGATTTTGTATAATCTCATTGTATTTTCTGGTTTGTTTTGGGGGTTTTTTGTCCGTTTGTCTTTTTTGTTGTTGTTTTGTTTTGTTTTTCCCCCCCACTGTGATTAAGTTTTATTGTTGTACATGTTGTATAAATAAGAAAACCAATAAAACATAAATTTAAAAAATAAAAAATAAACAACACACTGAGATATGTAGAAGTGCATATACATACCTGCAGTGTGCTGCTGCTGTGGGTTTAGTACCCCCGAAAAAATAAAAGCTTAGTTCGTAGAATGTGGAATGTTTTTTACTGAAAAAATGTATCATTTAAAATGAAAACAAAAGGTCTTCTAAATTTAATGGCAGGAAAACGTCTCTGGGAACTGGGAACTACAGGATTCTAGGAGAAGAGTAGTCCTCGGTCTTTGTCAAATGCTTCATCAAGTGTTTTCAGTTGTTGAAAGGTCTGGACTGCAAGCAGGCCAGTTCAGTACCTTGACAGTTCTCGTATGAAGTCATGATGTTTTTATATTAGTTGCAGTATGAAGTTTAGAATTGTCATTGCTAATAAGTCAGATGGTGCCTCTTGTCTTTAGTCCAGCGGACGCAAATAGAGTTTCAGCATCTGATTCATCTGACCACTTTGCCTCATCCATTTAAATGAGCCCAGAGAAGATCGTGCCATTTCTGAACCCCATTCTCATGTGCCTTCGTCTTTACATGATAGAGCTTTGATCTGCATTGTGGATGGCGGATGGCTTACTGTTTTCACAGAAAATCATTTCTGGAAGGGTTCTTGAGCTCATGCAGTGATTTCCATGACAGAATCATGCATGTTTTTTATGCTGGGCTCCCTGAGGACTAGAAGATCATGGACATCTATCATTGGATTGTTTTGTTTTGGGTTGTTTTTTTGTTGTTTTTTTTTTTTTTTGGGGGGGGGGGGGGGGGGGGGGGCTTCCTCCAAATTCTTGGATTGTTTTGATATTATTTACTGTACATGATGAAATATTCAAAGTCTTTGAAATTTTACATTGAGGAACATTTTTCTGAGATTGTTCCACCTTTTGTAAACATAGTTTGTTTGTTGTTCTGAGATGCTCTTTTCTTTTTTTTACACTCAGTCATGTTACTGACCTGTAGCAAATCAACCTAATTAGTTGCAAAATATTCCTCCAGCTGTTTCCTGTTAGTACCACCAGCTGTTTGATGCTTGCCCCAACTTTTTTCTTCTTTTAAACATTTATAAATGCCTTCTAAAATTAATCTTAAGACAATTTAATATTAAGATCTTGCGATAACAGCAGATGACATGTGTCAAGTGATCTCACAGGACTCGTTACTATCTGAACTTTGATCAAGAACTGAGATTACCCAGTTCAGGTTTGGGGGGAAAACAAATGTGGTCTTCCTTAGTGCCTTATTTCAAACAATAATAATACATTAGTCAGTAATACGATAATATGGACTGAAAGTTTTAGGGGTAATTAAAAATGTAAAAAACACTTTATCTGTATATATATATATTTTTTTAATTTAAAGCTCATAGTTTATTTAATTATTGACAGGCTCATATTCCCCTCTGTGCCACCCATTTAAAAAGTCCTTGGTTGGGTGATCCCTAAAACACAGCCCCAGCATTTTCTTATCACCAAACACATGGTTAAAATAAAAACAAGAATATCTTTTGCACATCAAACTGGATTGCAATGACTATTCATTGGTGCGTATAACCTAAATACCAAGAGAATTTGATAGGTAAAACCCCGCAACCCTGCCTACTCCCTCAACTCCCATCCAGTCCAATCATGTATATTGGCAATCGGTGCTGCAGCTTTTAAAAAGCTTCTTATTCCCCAGTTTATTTTGACATTTTGATGCACGATCAGCTGTGGGAGGAGAGGAAAAAAAATAATTAAAAAATAAAAAACACCCTTTGAGACAAACCGAGGCCGCTTAACTAATTAGGAACATATATCACCGCTGGCTCCGACAGGCCAATTACACCTGATTGGAAATACTTTACTTTGTTTAACACATGCTTTTCATGTCGGTTTTAATTCAGTGTCAAAGCTTGCCTTTCTGAATATTAGAGTGGATGATTGACTGCTGAGGGCCTTACAGTGTGCAGTATATAAGCCAATAATGTCCCATTTGTCTGGTATGGAGGGAAAGCGGGATAAACAGATTAGAAAGGACATTAGATGTATAACTGGGTTAGTAAGGACATCAGCTCTAATGGGTAAATGTCCTTCACAAGAGTATCACTATGATTAATACAAAGTGATACCAATGACTGTGGGACTTCTGGGAAACAAAATCTTTGGCATGATGGGAAAAAAGGTCAAACTAGCAAAACATACTAGCAATGACAACATAAATGTGACACATTCCAAAGGTTTTCAGGCTCTTTCAGCTTTTCCAGGTTTTGTTATGTTTTAAAGGATTACATCTGTTTCTCTCAGCTGTCATCAGTGGCCCTTGAAATGCTTTCACAGACTAACTAGAGTCAACAAATGACTAATAAAATGTATTAAAAAAAAACATAAGGACAGGCGCAAACCTGGCTGAGTAAGATCTCACATTGAAAACATCATATATCTAAAATGACTGTATAAGGGGCAAAGATCTGTGGAAGACCATAAGATGTTCTTCATTTGCACTGAGCGTTTCTCAGTGCCTGTAAAGAGAACAGCTAAGAGGGCCTTCTATCTCAAAAGGAATACATTTGGAAATCTTGTCACCAAACCCAACCAAATAAATAAGGACAATGGAGCGAGGTTAAACAGTGCTTTCAATTGGCTCTCTAAATCAGATCCCGAGTTCCTTTGAGGGACTATTAATCAAAGTGGCCAAGTGCCGAGCTAACCATTAATCCAAGTGGTTGAGTTTTAAAAAGATTGGACTACAAAACCATTTATTATATTTGTCTCTAAACATATCCATTTCACCTATGAAATTAGGAATTTTACATTGGAAGTTTATAACGAGGGACTCCCTTCCAAAGCCAATGTAGTTGCTGGTTAGCATAATGAAACATTTCTACCATGATGGTCTCTTCTAGAACAACACTGTTCCCATCAAGGGGCAAATGTCTCATTGAATCACCTTGAGAAGACTGTTGTTGTGACTTGCCACTATATAAATACAGTGTTGGGGAGTAACGGAATACATGTACCGCCGTTACGTATTTAAAATACAAAATATGAGTAACTGTATTCCGTTACAGTTACCGTTTAAAAAGGTGGTATTCAGAATACAGTTACTTTGTTGAAATAAATGGATTACACTGCGGTACTTTCCTGTTTCATATTGTCGCGGGTCAGGACTGTTTGGGTTTTGTTTGACAGCTACGTTCTTTTGTTCCGGGCGGCAGCGTTACGGTTGCCATGGTTACAGGGCGACGCTCTCTCTCTCTCTGCGACTGTGTGTTTCCTGGGTGAGAGAGCGCCTTTTCGTTGTTGTTGTTGTTGTGCTAAGCTAACAGGCAGAATGCTACAAGCATAGCTCTAAAGAATGTAGCATCATGGGCAGTGTAGTCCGTGTTGCAGGGAGAATGGACTGCCATACACGTTATGTGTCTGTGAGAGCGAGGAGGGAGAAAAAGGGGAGTGGAAAGGTACGAGTTGTCATCGAGGAAAAACGGGAGCTGGAAGCATGTAAATATAATAATAACCACTTCAGCCAAGAAGAGTGCCTGACGAGCCCAGTTGTAAGTAAGCTATTAAGACTCGACTGTACACCGTGTTCGTGTTTTCCTCCGAAAACAATAAGTTCTGTTGGAGCAGCCTTTCAACGCCTCTCTCTGTCAAGAAAAGTTGACCCACACAACAAAGTAAAGCTATTTTTCGGCTACGAGCCGACAGGGACCCCGCCGTATTAGTCAGAGGTCCCTTTACTACAGTTCGGAGTCGCGGACCTTCAGTAATAGTAATAAATCACACAGCAATAGTACATTCACGTTGTTGTAAAAAGCATGATAATATATTAAGTAATCCAAAGTATTCAGAATACGTTACTGTCATTGAGTAACGTAACGGAATACGTTACAGAATACATTTTGGGGCATGTATTCTGTATTCTGTAATGGAATACATTTTAAAAGTAACCTTCCCAACACTGTATAAATACAATATAATTAAATTGAATTGACTGGTTAAATAAGTCAGAAAATAATGCGTGCTATGGCCTTTGCAATCACCAGACCTCAAACGAGTTGTTGAATTTGGACTAACATGTTAGACAGTGCTTTGCACTGTACAACTAGACTTGATGAGGCAACCGGAGGCCAACCGAAGCCTGGACGACCAACCATCTGTGAGCTTCCTGTGTGGACAGGGCTTCGGAGAAACAAAGCCAAGTTGCAGAGGAACCAGTTCAGGTAGTCCCAACAACTTAAAGGTGTTTCTGCATCTGAAAGCATGCTAGAACTTCTCTGCTGAGAAACTACACTATAATGCACCAATGACGTATGTGCCGATCAGGTGGAGAAGAAGAAGAAGTTTAGGAGAGTTATAACAGGAATGCTTACTTGACCGTGGTGTATGCATCTTTCTGTGTCTGCAAATAAGTATAATCCCTGCTTTACATTCACTTGTTTTATTTCCATTTTTTTAGCCTTCTATCTGTGAAAGATATTTCCCTGTAAATTCTTTTAGTTTAGTCAGTCACACCACTTTGGTTTCAACACTTATTCAGAGACTCTGCTTGTTCACGCTGGACTGATCAAAGTAGGATCTAATAGAAACTTAAACCAACAGTCGACATTTCTGCAATCACTCCAGAGGAAAATCAGGCGTCAGAGCTCAGCTATGTACAAATCTGTGCAGACGCTCGGCGAGACAAAAACACGTCTTTCATATGCAAACCCGCAGAGAGCGGCACAGCCTGATTCAATAAGTGAATGTCTTTTAGTTTCTCTGTGAGCATCTCTGTGTTGTACTTAATTGCTATGTCTTTCACGGGGTAAACAGAAACAAGCAGCTATATTTTCTGTCATTACACCACATTGTTGGACAAGAACACTTCCCGGAGCCATTTTGTGTTTGCCAACAAAAAAGATAGGTGTTTGAATAATTGTTTCCATGGTGATTTTTTTTCTTCAGTGTGCAAGTGTGTGACAGCAGGCAGGACGAGAAGAATTAAGAAAAAAAAGAAAAGATGAACAAAATGCCCAGCAGCCACGTCGGCGGCCGAAAGCAATTTCCTCGTCTAAATTTAGTTATGCAAAGCCTATGGGCATCATCAACATTTGGTAATTAGTTTTATAATTACTGCTGTTTCCCTCTCCCTCTGTCATTCCATTTTTCTTTACACTGTGACTCGGGAATCAAAACATCTCACACTCGCAGCTGGCCAAATTACCCTCTGTTTATTAAGTGCGAGCATGCAAGGGGAGTGGTTTTAGCCAGCGGATGGAGCGGCGTGTCGGCTGCAGAGCCAAACGGGGCTAAGCTGGGGGCCGGTAGGAGCGCCACAGGTTTTTCCAGTGAGAGAACCAAAGCTGCGTTTGACAAGTTTATTATGCTGAGAAGTAGGAGCTGCCTCGCTTCTTCGTTTTATGTTTAAGATGAGATCCGAGGGTAAAAAGCTGCAATGATTACAACTAGATAGGGGGTATTTTGGCGAAAGACATAACAATTATCACCCAGTGTGTGCATGATGTAATGCAAATAGCAGAGGCCCTGTGTTTTATATGGTTTCAATCACACATGCTGCTCTTTAGTTTAGAAGACGAGTTGTGTTGTCTTATTTCAGATATCAGTGGGAAGTTGAGCCTGCTGTTAAATGACGTCTAACCTGAATGCAACAGCTGGAAGGATATTCGAGTTGTTAGTTTACAGAAAGAAACAATGAGCTGTTAGAGCAAGTCTAATCTGTCAAAACAAATCCAGATAATATGCATCTTAAAATGCATACTCTGAAAACTTCAAGTGAAAAACGTTTCAGATTACTATATTTGATCTTAGATAGCTTTGAAGTTACAAAAACACAACGTTTCTTTTAAATTTGCACCAGTCACATCCATATTTTAAACATACTTCCATGAGGAGCAGCTTTAAATTGTATTCTGTCTTTGAAAGATCTTGCAATGACATTCATTAAAAAGAGCTTGCCTAAAGAACTTTGCCATTTCTAATAGATAGCAAAAAATATTAAGCTCATGATGAAAAATTTTGGCTACATGCAAAAGCAACAATGTGGTCCAGACAATGTCCAGACAACTCAAAGTTAATGACATTCACCAGCTTCTATCAACCACGGGCCAAATAACCACTGGCAGCAGAAAGTTGGGAGGACCCTGAAATAAACTTTTCTCAGCTTTGGAGTGAGCAATTGAAATGACTGCTAATAAGACTGAAGGATACTTAGCTTAAGTGAAGGATATTTAACCATCTGCAACAAAGCAATGTGATACTGTATGTGAATTGCTTCCTGTATGGGTGGGGATGAACACTGAAGCCCCATCATGTAACCTGCATGGATGCCTGATATGCAACTTTAATTTAATTAGGGTGTCTGTCCTGTCATTGAAGAAAGTTGAACTTGCCGTTTGATTTGTGCTTTTGGTTTCCAATGCACTGTCAGTGTGAATGCTTAAACTACAAGGAATTCTGTTACTGGTGGGAGAACATAAAAAATATATTTTGTCAATAGATAAAGGTAATCAGGAAAATGTAATTTAAAAAGAGTTACCTTTAGTTCGACAGTGTTGAACTCCTATACTTGAAGACTATATTTCAAGTTGAAAAAACACCCCGACCTTTGACAATTCATCAAGTCATGTATAATGTAAAGTACTATACACAACTATGAAAGCTATGAATATTCAAAATTTAACTGGAAAGTCCTTTCCTTTTTGGCGTTGAGCTGCTTTACCTTTGAATGAATACAGTACTGACACCAGGCACTTACTAAAAAATCCCAGCCATACAGCAGGCAGTGGACGCCTGTTGGAAACCTTTTAGTGTTTGGGGAACAACTTATCTCTGTACCTTTTTTTTAATTCTCTCCATCTCTCGGTTTGAAACGAGCTTCATCGCTGACTCAGTGTCGGATTGCAGTGTGCAGGCTGGGTTGGGCAGGTGGGAGGGGTTTGATGTGAGTGCTGTATTTATCCGGGTGTTGGGGTCACTGTGTTCCCTCAGTATAATGGAGGAAGCCATTAGCCCAGCCAGCAGGCCACATCATAAAAACGTCAGCTGGTACAAAGAGACGAGATGGATCATAACGAGACAAGACTCCTGCTGCTCTCCCTCTCTGTCTCTCTGCCTCTCTCTCTCAGCCTCACTGATAGCCTCTGTCTCTCTAATTGACTATCTCGTTTATTTTTCTCTCTTTCTCCCCCGTCTTGTCGTTAGCCCTCTCATTTTTCTACTCAGGCGCTTTCTTCTGATGCGCCTCTTTTCCCCCCGTGTCTCTCTTTCGCTCTCTCTCTCTCACTCAGCGCTTAGAGTCTCTCGAAGCAGGAGGTTGATTTTGTATAAAGCGGCAGTCTGGCTGTATGTAATGCTAAGTGGATAGGAACACACACTCACATAAATACACACTAAACAATGCAGACAATACTTCACAACATGACTTGATATAGAATCATCTCAATCAGATTTAGGCTACAACATTTTTTTTTTTTTTTTTTGTGGGCTTACACAAATCTCCGTAGAGGGAAGGAATAAATTTACATGTACTGATATTAGCAGAGTTAAATCCTGGACTGCATTATCATGGTGAATGATGGACAAGTAACGGTTAATCTTTTTACACAGGAGTGTGGCTGCTCCTTTCTGATCTGTGGGGAGCTCTGGGAGCGTCATTCTATTGCAGTGGTTCCCAAACTTTTTTTGCTGGGCCCCCCTTTGTTTTACAAGAAAAATGTTCGCGCCCCCCCACGTGCGCGCGTGCACGCACACACATGCACACATCCTCCAACCACACACATACATATTTTGCTCCATTGCGGTTTATTTCACACCTCAAACATTTAGTAAAAAATTAAGCAAATACAAGTAATCTGCAATAAATTACAGGTAATAAGAAAATAAACTACTAACTAATTTACGCTACGTCCGCACCTACACGGGTATTTTTGAAAACGCAGCTGTTTCGTCCACACGTAAACGGCGTTTCGAATCACTGAAAACTGAGATTTTTTTCAAAACTCCTTTTTTGCGTTTACGTGTGGACGAGGAATACAGAGTTCGTCACGCAACGTCAAAGGTATGTGCCTTTTTTCACGTCACGCTGTGCGCCACGTTATTGTTTACAGGAGATGAATTGTGGAATGGCAGATAGAGACAAAATACTGTTAATCTGACTATCTGCAGTTTTTACACGCTTACATATACACTCGCAGTTAATGATTTGAACCGGGGGAACAAATCGTGGCAGGATCAGCCTGATATTATTTGTATCCCACTGTAACTTTACTGTATAAAGTATAGTATAGTATGTATATCTCCAAAATGTCAGGAGTAGTTAGTCATTACAACAAGTGTTTGAACTAAAAATCAAGAATGTGGGATCCTGTTTGTCCGTGATTTAAACAGCCCAGCGCTGCTCCCGACGAAGGGAAAAGCAATTCTGCAGGGAGACCTACCTTGGCACTTGTGCAGGTGAAACCAAAGGGAAGATATGCTTCACCATATTTTCTAGTCTTTGGCTTAGAATGAAGTTGGTTTGGAAACATATTCAGCTATGCTCCATCTCCTGCTTTGTGTTTCTGTGGGCGCCCGTGCTAGCAGTTTCCAAGCGTTTTGTTTTTTTCCCCCCTTTTCATCTGGCGCCCCCCCTGCCATGGCTCTGCGCCCCCCACACTTTGGGAAGGTCTGTTCTATTGGATTCCATCCACAATCCGGAGCGTATCATACGGACGCGGAAGGTTACATTTTGCGTTACTATGAGACGCCTTGGGACGTGACAAATCGTTGGTATGTTACACGTTGTGAATGAGGACGCTCTCCAACATGGCTGGCTTGGTTTTGGAGCACTTTTTGAGAGTGAAGTTATTAGTTAATGCTACCAAACCTAGTTAGCAAGCAAAATCTATAAAGGCATAAAGGCACAAAGAAAGTCTCCCTGACTATTGTTGAATAGCGTTACCAATGGATCTATTATGCTAACATTCCAAAGTTCTTAGCCACTAGTGTCTTTCAAACCAATAATCTGCTAAATGTGTTTTTCACTATTAAAACAGGCCTTATAGTACTATAGGGTCCCTAAAAAGGTTACAAAGTTTGTTACTAATGTGATAATGTTATCTGATGTGATTTGACACATTTTATGTTCCAGAACTTTTTTTTTTTTTACGTATGCACAGTCTACTGTAAGTGTATTTTTTTAAAACACCATCCATCCATCCATTCGCTTCCACTTATCCTTTTCAGGGTCGCGGGGGGCGCTGGAGCCTATCCCAGCTGTCATTGGGAGAGAGGCAAGGTACACCCTGGACAGGTCGCCAGTCTGTCACAGGGCTGTTTTTTAAAACACAACTTTGAAAATACACAATTTTTCCACATTAAAAACTGCAGTGAAAGATCCTGAGCTCGCATTCACCCACACACACACACACACACCTGATATTCCTCATGAGTCTCGTGAGCTCATGCACTGAGCCATAACTAGGTATGTGGATCTTGTAAAAAATGCCATAATTTATTTTTTAATAACAGAGAGAGAGGATATTTATACAGAATGTAAAGCAGCACAGATATGAACAAGGTGTGTTTACAAGGAGTAGGGTGGAGTTCGTATTTATGCCGGTACCTGTGTGTTTTCTTAATATCCTTATATGTGTATTTCTCTGAATATTGTCAGAAAAAAGTATGTGCAAAACTTGTGTGTGTGTTTGGATTAGTGCGTATATTGTTTGTTTGTGAGTGGAGTACAGTGAGTGTGTGTGTCTTGATTTTTAGACTGGCTCATGAAGTGTGGCATTTTGGTGTCTGCTGCTCTCTGCATGCATAATGAATAGCCAGGTGTCGAAGGGGGTCACACACACAGGCACGCACAGACGCACGCACAAACACCAGACTGTCAGACAGAAACAGAGACCCTCAAAGCTTTTCATACACACTACCGGACACACATACTGTACCTGCATATGCAACCACAAACACCACCATAAATTCACACATAAACACAACGACCGACATTCACCTACGCACTTAAATAGTGAGCGGTCAATCGTTTTTACACACACGCACACACACAAAATGGGCTGGGTGTCAGGATGCTCCAAAGGTCACGGTTGTTTGTGTGGAGTCCTGTAGCAGATGTGGAGACTCTTACTGACAGGAAGTCAAAACCTCCCACACTAAACTGTAGAAGAGCAACTGATGGGTCAATTACTGCAAAGGTCAATGGGGGAGGAGGGGAAGGTGTACAGGGGCATGAAGTGCAAGGGTGGAGGAGGATAAGGAAGGAGTGGAAGAAAGGTGATTACAGGAAGTGGATGAGAGGATGGAGGAAATGGAGAATGGGGAGAAGGAAATAGAAAAAAGTCAAACGGAGGTTAAGAAAGTGAAGCGTTAGGAGTGGGAAAGGAGAATCAACTGAGGAGGAGAAAGCGAAAGAGGATTTAATATAGTGCATGAACCAAAATAAAGGAAAAGACGAAGAGGAAAAGGTAAGGAAACAGGAAGGTGGTGTGAGGGGAAAAGGGGAAAGGATAGGAAGTAGAGGGGAAGAAAGGGAAGGACACAACATGAGGTGAGAATGAACAAAACAAGAAAGACAACAAACACGACAAATGGAAAAGAAGTTAGAAGAAAAACTGAATTTAACTGAAAAGAGGAGAAATATAAGTTGGGGAAAGGAAATGGAAATGAGAGGAGAAAGGATAAAAAAGGAATGCACAATGCAAGCACACATATCAAAATCATGTGATCAGAAATCATATCTAATTTTCCTTCTTCCTTTTGAAAAGAAATATTAAAAAGGAAGAAACAGAGATGTGTACAGGATGGGGAGGGGGAAGAGAAAAGAAAAAGTGCTAAAGTGAAAGAAATTAGAGGAAAAAGAGAGAGGAAGACAGAGAAAAACTAAAACCAAGGAGGGAAAAACAACAAATGAGGATATTGTCAGATGGAAAAACAGAAAGAGTATGGAGTCATAAGTAGGAATACTACACACACACACACACAGACTCACACATACACAGAACGATCTTCATTACCTGAACCAATGCAGAGCAGCTACACAGAGGCCAAAATCAATAATTCTCTGCTGTTCCAAACACTGCGAAACACACAAATACACAGACGCGCACGCACGCACACACATAGGCTGCAACACACAAAACAATTACAAAGTAAAAAGTCACATAGGCATGGATGCACATACACACTCGCACACAGTCTTCTAGAGAAGGATATTCATTCATTAGTGTCAGTCAATAGGAGAGAGAGTAAAGACAACCTAAACACGCACATACAACCTTGCAGAGAGAGAAGCATATCATGTACTGTATATGTTGTGTGCACAAGAGGGACAGTCTGATTGAATTGCTGTGTGTGCGTATGGACATAAAAACCTCACTTTGCACTTCTATTTAAGCAAAGTCTGTTTTGTGTTTTTGACCTTCACACTGAGGATTTGTTGATTTTTTATTTCTAGGACATCCACATTGTCAGGTTTGATTTTATCTGTGTAATAATGAGACTGTGAGCAGTTTTCTCAGTTGGTTGGATAATTGTGTCCCTTATAACGGCCAGTGTGGCCAGTCAGAATTAATATAAATGAACAAAAACAGTCTAGAAATCTATTTTGGACAGGGTTTCCTGAAAGTATCACACAGAGGCAATCACAAAGTTAAGGTTCTGAAAATAAATGAATAAATAACAAGAAGTCAAACGGAGGATTAAGGGTTGTTCATATAATATTTGTACCTCCACACACGTGTTAAATGTGATTTAGTATGATGCTGTCTTTTGCAGGGCTGTGTTACAGGAAGTATACAACACACAGCCCTGAGAGCTCCAAAACAACCCAGCACACACTCACACACATGCACACATTATCTGGTGTATACGTTTTGGTTCTGTTCATTAAAATGCATGCGCCTCTTCAAAGCGCTGCCGACAATGATGCCATCTGCTGTTGTGCGGAGAGGGCATGTGTGAGCACACACATTAGACATGCTCATGTGTAGAAACACCCATACATACACCTTACCTTTATTCACTCACACTCAACTACAGTCTCGCTCTGCGTGTACTCTTGTTCTCAGGTAAATATGGTTGTACTGTAGTTCTTACAGCACACACAAACAGTGAAACGCACTGTCGCCCCTAGAAATTTCAGACAATTTGCTTTCATCTTTGGGTCATTCCTACAAGCCCAAATGTCCCCTTTAAAAGCAAACGCTCCTCTTCTCCTTTAAGTGCGTCGCACAAAGGGGCCATTTCAAAGGCAAATTCCACTTAGATTCACAAGTGCTGTGTACACTCTGGTACTCCAGGCAGAAATTCATCAAAGCTTAATGTTCCCTTCACAGAAAAATCACTTAGCGCTGAAGCTAGCCGTGTGTGAGTGAGTGTGTGTGTGTGTGTGACAGAGAGAGAGACCGTGGTGCGTTTCTGCAGCTTTTGCAAGTTGTTTGATAGCAGTTTAAAGAGCCACACAGTCGCTGCAATGCTGCTAGCTGTAAGCCTGATACGCCTATGTTTGCGTGTTCACTTTCATTTGAATAAAAATGTTCGTTTGAAGACACAAAGATGAGCTTTTGTGGAAACTAAATTGGGCAGTAAAGCTGTTGCTATGGCTCCGCTTGCACTGGCAGCTTTTTGGGTGAAAAGAGGTAATCTGGGTCAAAAATCAATCAATCAATCAAAAAAACTGTTATTATGCAAAAACTTCAAAATTATGTTTTAACTTTAAATGACATACAATGTCCAAGGGTAATAAAAAAATGTAGTGAGGATCAGAAAGACAAGAAAAAAACTTAAAAAGGCTTTGTGCTGAAATTAGCACAGGGGAAAAAAGAAGAAACTGGTGAAACAATATTGAAAGCTTTATATATTTTTTCTCCATATGAGAACAAACTTAATGCGAATTTTCATTACCAAAAAAGTAATTTGTGAATAACTTCACTGGGATTGTCAGAGAAATTTAAAAGATGCCTTTATCAAAGGTATCTCTGATAAAGCTAGGTGTTTGTAACTTTATCTATTCAGAAAGAATCTTTCTCACTTTTAATTTAAAAGTTTTAACAAAACTGCAATATTTTTTGATGGAATCCATAAAAAGTTGAAACTCATCTATGAGTGCTTAATTCAGGGGTTTCCAGCTCCAGGTCTCAAGGGCCAGTGTCCTGCAGGTTTTTGATCCAACACAGCTAACACAGACTTAAACGGCTAAATGAGTTCTCCAGAGGCCTGATAATGAACTAATCATTTGATTCAGATGTGTTGACCCAGGGTGATATCTAAAAACTGCAGGACAGCGGCCCTTGAGGCCTGGAGTTGGACACTCCCGGTTTAAATCATTTAAAGCTGGAATTATTGACTGTAAACTAAAAAAAATGGATGTAATAACCATGAAGTCACCCACCAGTTTACAAAGTTATATTTTTGATGTTTTGAAGTGAGCATTTTTTAAATACAAGCTAGGCCCTCCCAAAGGTATACTGTGCTTTATCCTCCCTTTTGACTTTAATGAAGAACCTAAATGTACAAAATAATCATCGTTTTGCATCCAGTATAACTTTAAACCATCAACTGAGGCAATAAACACATCAGGAAAGCATTTAGTGAAAGTACGGGTCAAGAGAGCTGACTATACAACTGGACTTTCCCTGCTGACCATTAGATATAATACACAGGGGTAAGAAAAGCACTTTTGCCGCAGTCAGTGAAAAATCACAAGTGCCAAAATCATAACAAATGAAGTAAAAAGAAAAAAGAAGTTTATATCAAACAGTTCTTTAACACACAAAGTTAAACTTAGCGTCTTTCCCATCCAGCAGTCAGGTCTACTCTCATCTCATCCGCAATATTTACATTTTACACAGGCGCTGCTTCAGTCAGCTAAGTAGGCAGTGTTTCGGTTTTGCCGACACAGTGGGTCAAATGTCTAGAATGAAACAAGGATTTATTCTGTCCAGAGTTGGGCTGTACCATTCTACCACTCTATGGTGGTTTTTAGGACAGTATAACACAGTTATATTTATAGTTATAGTTTATTTATTTATATAGCACATTTAATTACAACAGGGTCCCAGCATTCCCTAATGAAGTGGCAAACCACCTCTAGATTATGTCAAGCCAGTGCAATCTGGACTTGCATTCTCCTGAGGATTAATTTTATTTCCAATAAACAATGTCACCACTTTGTATTTAGCTTGCGCATCATTTGCAGCTAACTGAACTCAAGTTACATCTGTTCTCACACAGGTTCTGATTTTCTTGCCAGACAACTGTTTCGGTACAACACGGTGAATCAAGCCAGTTTCAAACCCTTTTCTGTTCACTAAATCAGCTATAATCACATATTAAACGTCCATTTCGACAGAAAATCTGAAGTTGTGAGTTGCTAAAGCTACACTAGTCATTTGCAGTCAACAGTTCTTAAGAACGCAACCAATTTTTCTTCATCTGTGAAAAACAAAGTTGGAAGAAAGAAAAAAAGCATAATCAAACCTATTCCAGTATGCATGAATGGTGAAAAAACGGAACCACAGGCTTATTCATAGTGAGAGAGAAAAAATCCTTATCCAGTTTAGTAGACTTTAGCATAGGTTTAACTTTTCAGACACAGGAACCACATCCCTTTTTGTTAATATGTAACCTATGGCTGCAATGCAGCATACGTGTGCTAAGGTTGACCTTTTACAAAATGCAGTCTAATCTGTTGTTTAGGTATGGAGAGAGAGGAATCAATTAGTAATGTTTTCCATTAGTAGGAACCAGCTGCCCAGAGGGTAAATACTTTTTTACTCGTGAGGCTGACTATGGATGTAGTGGTAACCTGTAATTTCATTGCCTTGCATATATTTGTATGTCTGAGCTTAATTATGATTTGATGTGACCAAGTGTTCAACTGAAAAGTTCTTCTCAGGCTTTGATGCATCAGAAACAAATAATCAGTGTGTCAGTTAGCAGCAGCTCAGTGGTCTGAGATGTTGGCTAAGTCTCTGCAGGTGTGGCTTATAAGATACCATGATTCAAATAATCAACAAGCAAAAGAAAAAAAAATATATATATACTTGTGCTAGGACACGAACCAACTACACTACAAAGAACATTTTTAATTTGAGTTTTTATATTTCAGATGTTTTATTCCTTAAACAAGCTTTTCTTGGTTCTTAATGATTTTTTTTTTTTTTTAAATACACAGAACCACACGTTTCCAATGTGTATTCTACCTTTGACCGAGGTGTTGGGCGGAGGTCCCTCAATTCGCAGGTTCCACGGTGGGTCTCCCTGGTTGGCGAAATCCCTCATCTTCAGATAGCTGATGGTGAGCCGGATGATGGAGGCCTTGTCCAGCTGGCTGGTGATGGCACCTGGCAGTGGCAGCATCTTGGCCAGTTCATAAAACTCAAAGTTCTCTTTTCCCCGACGCGACCTTGCGGCGTCCCGTGACTTCTCCTTCCTCAGAGCCTGCAGCCTGTAAGGAGTAAAAAAAAAAAAAGTTAAAAGAAATCTGATCACATAAAAGGGTTGTGCAGAACGTGATTTTCAGTAATCATCGGTGATGGGAATAACGGCATTACAAGTAACGGCGTTACTTTTTTCAGTAACGAGTAATCTAACTAATTACTATTCCTATCGTTACAACGCCGTTACAGTTACTAACAAGAAAATGCGGTCTGTTACTATTTTTCAACAAACAGACAGTTGGAGCTGTGTTCAGCTTACCGCATTTTATATCAGCTGCACGGAAGTAGCTGTAAGTAATCTGAACGCTACAGCTTTAAGCAGCGGCGCGCGCTCCCGCAGACGGCAATCACGATCACTGTCTAGCACAACACCTGGAGCTAAGGGAGCAAAACAATCACATGAGTGCTGCTGTTTGACTGAGGAAGAATAAAGTAGTCGAGGTAAGCCAATCACATGACCACTTAAAGACAAAGCAACAAGGTGATATTTACCAGTTTTTAAATTGTGTTGATAGACCACGTAAAACCAGAGTCATGATAAACAATATATACGCGGCATTTTTTCCTCAATAGTTTCGTCACGTTTACTGTCTAAGGACAGCGCAGCGAGCACTCTCTGCTTATGAGCAAAAAACCCCAAACAAACAAAAAAAAAAACAGGGGAAGTGTTAGGAGTGACGTTTGTGACGTTTAGCGTGTTTGGAGTGTGTAGCTAATGTGTTGTCTTGTGTAGTTAGTGTGTAGTGTTGTCGATAGTTTTGTGTTGTGTGTCATAACAATGAGGCGGCTGCTGTCTCCAGGTAGAAACAGGAGTGATACACCTGCTGCTGTCACTCCTGCAGGTATCAGGCTGTGATGTTCTCCTTTATAGTGGACAGAAATTATTTTTTTGGAGTGGCACAAATAATTTGTGTGGCATCTTATTGAATAAAGAACAGCTGATTGTTCTGTAAATAGTTTGAAATGGTTATTTAAAAAATCAAGGTAAAAGGTAAATTGATGCAAATAACTTTGTTGTTTGCAAAACTTGTGCACAGGATTTTAAAATTGACCATTTATATTTGCATTTAAAGTTATGAAATATGATTCATTAAACATGTTTAGTGGTTGTTACAGTGAAAAATATAACTTTTTCTACTCTGATTTTATGTTTTTTGTCTGATTTTAGATCAATTGTGTTAATGCAGTATGTCAAAATGAAAACATAACTGTAAATTCAGACACGTGAGGTTGTGCTGAAAAGGATGATACCAAACAAGGCAAAGTAAATAGTTTTTAAAGGTGAAATGTAGAGGAAACATCAAAAGTAGTTAAAAATGGCCAATTACACGCTGGACCCCAGAGGGTTAAACATTTTTTTAAAGTAACGCAATAGTTACTGCTCAAGTAAATAATTACTTTTAGAATATTGTAACTCAGTTACTAACTCAGTTACTTTTTTGATAACTATAATTAATTATAGTTGCCCAACACTGGTAATCATGTGTTACTGGAATAAAAAGCTTAATAAACATTCATAAGAGAAAAATGATAAATTATGCCCATAGATACAGTATGGTAACAAATATGGTGTGGTTTTAAAATGGTCTTCAAATAATGCTTTTACAGATACAGGAGCACTCGAAGACACACACAACACGTGTCCGCCACGGCCAGTTTCACCAACACTGCTTTAAACCTTTTTTTTTTTTTTATCTTGAAGAAAAGGATGAGACATTTTAATTTCAAGTCACTTATATTATATTTCTATTGCACAAAATCACAACAACAGTCACCTCAAGACACTTTATACTGTAAGGTAAACACTATATAATCATAGAGACAACCCCAACAATCTGACAACCCTGCATGAGCAAGCACTTGGTGACAGTGAGAAGGAAAAACTCCCTTTTAACAGGAAGAAACCTCCAGGAGAACCAGGTTCAGGGGTAGGAAGTAGGACTGGGCGATATATCGAGTTTTTTAAAATATCAATATATTTTTATACGAGATATAAGATGTGACAATATTGTTTATATCGATATAATATATATTACGTTATAATTATACTTGTGGAGCTGCAAGTTTGCCTCTCTTTCGTCCACTTTTGTCTCTATGCAACGTTACTCGGCCTCGCCTCTCTCCTTCACTGAACACAACTCCCCCTCCCCCATCGCTTCACCTGCAGGCAACGACACGATGGATACGGCAACGGACGGCGTCAACGTGTTAGCGAGCTAAGCGCGCTAATGACATACAGCCCCTGTGAGCTGCATGGCCTAAAATCCTTTCATTTTCTCAAAAATCGACAGTGCGCCTTATGTATGAATTCTGGTTGTGCTTACTGACCGCGAACTGATTTTATGTGGTACACAGCGCTTAGCAATCTGTCAAAAAATGTTTTAGTACGACTTTGCAGCTGCACCGCTTGATGGATTGTCGGAGCATTACGGCTACCGTGGTCTGGAGCCTCGCGGAGTGATACGTACTGTGCTTCAACGTAATATTACCGTATTGTGTGTATATGGACCACAAATGGCACCTGTAAGAGACGTGGTTACAAAGAGGATTTCAAACTCCAGGCTGTCGGTCACGCAGTAGAACTTTTGGGAACAGAGCAGCTGTGAAATCTGTCTTTGTTATTATCCTCAGCGTCTGTTAGTTTACATTTTGACTGAACAGTTGTGAGCTTTTTGTTATGCACAAAAACAACATTGTTTTCTTTTATTTATTCATGTACATCTACGCTGTATGTTAATAAAAGTGCCTGTGTGACATCTGGGACACAGCTTTGACTAAGAACTCTCTTTTTGTTCTTACCTTTTGGCTTTAAAAAAATATCGAGATATATATCGTATATCGCCATCCAGCTAAAAAAACATTGAGATATGAATTTGGGATCATATCGCCCAGCCATCTACCTAGGGGTGAGGGAAGGGAGACAGGACACAAAAAACCTCTTTACACCTCTTCACCAATACAAGAGTAATGTTGCACAGAAGCTTACAAATTCATGACCATCACAAAAGAATATTATCAATTACTATCATTATTCTTGCTTGTTACACCCCTTAGGTTGCTTCCTTTGCTACATGACTGTGTGAAATCATGCAGCAGTGAGCTCAGAGTAACCAAAAAGAAATTACAGCACACTCTGTGCTCTCTGATTAAAGCCATGAGTGAAAGAAAAAAATGCAAAATTGGTGTCCTGTGTTAAAATTCCCTTTTTTGTAGACCCCAGTCTCCTCCCTACATTATTATAATTACTACAGCCACCAGAGGGGTTATCTTTTAGAAGTCACTTCACAATAAAACAACTGTTCATAATAACCAGTTTAAAGTCACTTCTTGGGGGCTGTCTGTCAGTTATATATTACCCATTTTAAAGTCTCTTAGCTCTTACCTCTTAACTTTATGACTTGTTGATTTCTTATTTTCTTTTGATTCCTATTTCCATATCAGGTAAGCTACTTGTGATGTATGCGACACACACACACACACACACACCGTTTATGCTCTTGATCACGTTTTTATTTATAATAACAATGCGCCGTGACAGCTCGTCCCGGTCCAGCCCGCCTCCCCCTCGACTCTGCCGTCACTATATAGACACACAGAAGGAAAACACTCATGGCACAATCGCCACGACCTGTGGCTCACCTGCCTCCCGGTACCACCCCCCTGAGCTCACCGCTCCACCCCTCCCCTAGGCTACGCCAGGGACCACCCCTCCACCACACTACTGTAGCGCAATGCCCTTACTCCAAAGTTAGACTTTTACAGAAGATTGTCTCTGGCCCCTCTCTCCAGTTCAAACAGATTCTGGCCTGTGCCAAAGACAGCTGTTCTAATATGGTGACTGTCTGGTATAGCGACTGACACAGTAGCTTACTTTTTTGTAGCACCACAGCAGACATTTTGTCGGTCTTAATGGTTGTAGGTCTAGTTTGTAGGTTCAGTGGTGTTTGCCTTTTGATATGGTAAATGGAAATAAACTAAGATTCCACACTAATTAGCATTTGCACATTCTTCTGGGGAGGGAAATCTAAACACTTTCACATTAAACTGTCACGTCTTCTTCAGTGAACGAAAGAAGGAAACTACACCAACAAAGATCACCCTCTTTGCTAATCCCATTTCCTCCCTCTTTCTCTACTTTTCTTCATATTAAAACTACACTTTAAAGCACCTTGCAATCTGTCTCTCTGTTTATTCCATAACTTTCTTTTCATTACTTTTCCTCTATCACTTTCCACCCTATTACTTTATATCAAAGAATGACTCTGTTTATTCTCTCCCTTTCCCCCTCTCTCTCACCCTTCAACAACAACAGTGATGACCATACTTTCCTGCAGCCTCTCATCATCATCGGACGCCGTTATGAATTAACTCGGCAATAAATCAGCTGCTAAAAACCTCTGTGGGCTTCCTGCCGGCAACACACACATACGCACACGCACAAAGACAGGAAGACAGGTGATTAATTTTTGCTGGAGCTAAAAAAAAAAAAGTGTGAGAGAAAAAGTGTCTGTGTGTGTGTGTGTGTGTGTGTGGGGGGGGGGGGGGGTAAAGAGAAGAAGAGGGATGAGATGGAGGGATAGCGGACAAACACTTTAGAGGAGGAGGAGTTGTTTAGGGCTAGAGATGAAAAATGGATGTCATCTGGCAGAGAGTATAATTTTCATACTGTTTGTCATTTATTTATCAGGGGGAACAAATAGTAAATGGAAAGAAGAGGTTGACAAAATACAGTACTTTTTCAACGTATGTAATCACTCCCTTTCTAAAAAGTTGCATTTTATTGATTTTTTGACTTTTAGTATTATTTTTTAACATTGTAACACATTCTATTTATAGCATTTGAGGTACAGCACAGCACTTTACAGCTTAAATTAAATCATGAATGCTGTCAATTCAAACAGGTGCAAGCTGATGGCCTCATAAAAGAGCTTATCTCAATGCCAGTCCCATCAGCTGATGCCTCAGGTGATAGATTTCTACACTTCAAACAGGCAAATGTCACACAGAGAGCAGTATTTAACTTGCCTTGGCCTGCCCACAGCTGCAAGCTGCTTTGCAACACACCTTCACCCAAACTCATTCTTTCATGGTTATGTATGACTTCATCAATTCCATTTTTATCTTTAATGCTTATTCGGTTTCATGCATGCTCTCCTGACCATCATCTTGACTATACAGAACCATAAAAGTAAGAAAGGAGAGGCTGAGAAAAAACATTACCATGTATATACAGTACTATAGCCTTTGATATAAGTCAGCTTTTGATGTATCACAGTTGCTGAAAACCAGTGCTACAGGCACGTTGTCACCATTTGTAACTCCAGCTATTAGTCAGCAGAAAAAAAGAGAAAAAAGGAAAATCCACTAAATGTTTTTGTGAGAAAAAAAAACCCACTACATTTACTATATTTACGCACACAAATCTGTCCACTGTGTGTATGAAGTCAGCACTGACGGCTGCTGGGAAAGCGAGGTGCAGCCAGGCAGACGGAATTTATTTGTTCCGCAAACTTTGAAAGCATTATGTTGACGGACGACAAATATGTCTGCTGTTTGCAGCTGTGCCTGTGTAGAATATGTGTGTGTGTGTGTGAGTGTGTGAGTGTGTGTGTCAGTGGACAAGGAGGTGTGTTTGACCTTGACTCAAACAGACATATTTATCATGTACCGGCTGAGTAGGTAAATGCAACACTTGTTGTGATCGGGGCACGTGTGTGTGTGTGTGTGCATGGAGATGCTTGGGTCTTATAAACATGAAATGAAACTGTGTCGTAAAGTTCAGCCGGGTGACTTGATGGTGTTTTAAAGAGCTTGTCACGACAGGCGAGGTGTGCGTGTGTATGTGTGTGTATCATGTCGTAAAGTTCAGCGAGGTGGGTCGATGGCTTTTTAAAGAACTTGTCAGCTGAAAGGAGGAGATATGTGTGTTTGTGTGTGTGTGTGTGAGAGAGAGAGAGAGAGCAAGAGGGCGTGTGTGCCTGACTATTTTAAGAGCATGTAAGCAGAGAGCACGCTGGGAAGGTCACTGAGTGGCTGAGGTTTAACTTTCAGGTCAACTGGAGGTCAAACTGGCTATCAGTCATGTCACAGGACAAACTGTTGCCAAGCAGATTTACTGTCTGATTTAATTGCAGGTGACAGTATTATAAGCAGAGATGTGTTGGTAGGATGCTTCGTCTCCCAATTCCATTTCAACCATCAGAAACTACTTATGTAAGTCCTGAAACAATACAATGGGTAATTTCAACTTCAAAAGAACTAGACGTCCACATCAGAAGGTAGGTGTGTTGTGGTGGCAAAAGACTTTTGACCTATATGGCCAGAGTCTTGTCTGTGATGCTTTTAAAATGTAGCTTTCACTGTTTGGCCAGGTTTAGGCATAGAGGCTGATGTTTAAAATTATTTGAAACCTCACTAATACGTTTCCATAACTTTAGTTTAGACAGGACATGAAGTGAAACTGAGCCAAGATACTGGCAGCTCGACTGATCTCCAGCTAGCCCAAATTAGCGCATGTTCCAGTAGATACCCTTCTCCATATTAAATTGACCAATTTCATGTGGATAAGACTGTTTAAGCTGCTTCCCTCTACAATCGCTGTTGCAGCTGCAAGCAACTTTCCAACCCACCCCTATGCAAATAATAGTCAGAAATATTTCCGATATTTCCAAGAGAGACCTGGTTATTAAAGGTGGTTACAGGGTACTTCTGAGCAGTTTCCTACCAGATCTGCATGGTTTTTCAAACCAGCATGGGACTATTTTCAAAACAGTATGAGACACTCAGACAAAATATAACATGCAAAAACCGAATAAAATATACGTAACACACCAAATGTTTCTTATTGTGTTGTGTCACTATATTCCTCAGAGACCAAAGTTTATTTTATGCCTGCAATCATTTGATTGAACAGAAATCCATTTTTTGTTCCATTTATATTTCACAATATAAACCCTGCTTAATTTTTCTGCTCTTGTCTGATATCTGAGTATCTGTTTACATGATCAGCTCATCCATCTGCAGAGGCCAAACTGAGAGGAAGAATATTGCAGCATGCACTTCACAAAAATAACATCCACACAGGAATGTCTCTGATGAGATAAAGAGAAACACAGCGAGCAATATGAAAATAAAGAGATGAAGGCAGGAGATAAATGATTCAGGAGCGCCGTGAGGTAGACAACAGAGAAATCTGGGGAGGTTTGAGGTCCTGACCACTGATAGCCATCACAGACAACCGATAGAAATCTTTTTTATATATAAATAAACACACACGTACGATGGGTGTTAAGTTTAACACTGTGCAAATGTAAGTTTGGTTCAAATGGACATTGTATAACAATTTTAAATTAATCTGTTTGTTGTTGTTTTTTTCAAATTGATTTAAAAACAATAAGAATGCCAGTAATTACAAAAATGGTAAATATCAGCCCTAGTACCGTATTTTCCACACTATAAGACGCACTTAAAATCCTTTACTTTTCTCAAAAATTGACAGTGCACCTTATAATCCGGTGCGCCTTATGTATGAATTTTGGTTGTGCTTACTGACCTTGAACTGATTTTATGTGCTACACGGTGCTCAAAAATCTGTCAGAAAATGTTTCACTATAACTTTGGTAAGCTATGAAGGCACACTGCTTGATGGATTGTCAGAGCATTGCGGCTACCGTAGTCAGGAGCCTCGCAGAGTAATCTGGGTCCAAAACTCCGTTCACTTCAGGTCCCAAAGTCAAAACGAACACTCCGACATCACTGAGAGTCAAAAACTGTCTAAATTTTTTCATCTTTGATAAAATGATTAGCGTTGTTGTTTTACCAGGTGTAACAATTGAGTTTAACATCCAGGCATCCATGAAAACAGAATTTATTCAATTTAACGGAGTTAGAAGTTAGCAGGAAGTTAGTTTGCTAGTTTCCACCTAAACATGATCTGACTGAGAGATTTCTGAAAAAATTAAAACGTACAGCTCTGCTGTCACTTCTAACATAAATGAAGACAGGAAACTAAACAGCAGTGATTTTTGTAGGGTTACTGAAGTTGGACTAGCTGGTATATAATGATGTACTACGTGATCGCTAGGGACACAGCTATGTTAGCATAACATAAACACAGTGAAGCTGGAGGGCGAATGCTAACTTTTTTTCCACTCGATAAAAGTTAACGGGATGGTTTCCAAAGGTTAGGGACAAATGCAATTGCATGGCTGGATTCTGTAAACGGATCAAACTAAAGTCAGGAGAACAACTGAGATAATCCATCCACAATACGAGGTTAGTCATTAATATACTGCAACAACATGGGAATAGATCAGCTGCGAGAGAATTCAACATTAATGAATCAATGGTACTGAAGTGGAGGAAGCAAGAAGAATGAGTTGAGTAAAGTTTGACTTATCTGACTGTTTAGTTTCGCTTAATGCGCCTCATACCCCGGTGCGCTCATGAATGGAAACAGACCCGTTCATCTACAGTGCGCTACGGTAATCAGCCGGGCATTGGACAATCCCCATATATCTGATTCTTACTACTTCCTAATACTGGTTCAGTTTGTGGAGGTTGCCAATGTCATTGTGTTTTATTATTTGACTTTAAAGTACACTCAGAACATGTTCCTAAATAAAGTTGTATTTAACAAAACAAATGCAAACATACTGCATGGTACATACTGCATACTGCAATTGCAGAATTTAGAGGATTGGTAGGAGATCAGTGGGGTTTAAGGTGTGATGAGGCCATGCTGGTCTTCTGGAAATTTATTAGACTTAGTCTAAGGCAGGGGTGGGAAACTCCAGGTCACCCTGGGTCAACACACCGAAATCAAGTGATTAGTTCATTACCAGGCCTCTGGAGAACTTGAAGACATGTTGAGGATGTAATTTAGCCATTTAAATCAGCTGTGTTGGATCAAGGACACATCTAAAACCTGCAGGACACCGGCTATTGTGGCCTGGAGTTGCCCACCCCTGGTCTAAGGCCTTAGTCTGGGGCGTAGAGACTAAGGCCAGCAAGATTCTCCCTTGGCAATCTTGCTAGTTGGTGAGTGGTTGCTGCAAAAAAAACCCAATTTATCAGAAACTAATAATATCTTTCTAAAGTAAAGGTATTCCTATCTAACACGTTTCAAATGACGCAACTTTTATGATGAACGGGAATGTTCGCCATTTTCTGATTTTCAGTATATTGTGAGTATTTGGAGACAAGTTGGAGTCTTCCACTCAAACTGCTAGTGACCAAAGCAATGGAAGGAGATTTCCAGTGCAGCACCATATTTGTTTATTTGGGGGTTTTTTTTTACAACCAGTTTCACTCTTGTGACTGCCAGAAAGATCCAGCAGCCATTTGCCAACCAGTCACTGAACACACATTTTCACCAAGCAACTGCTTGCATGAAAGCAGGTTGTGAGCAACCACTCTCAGCCGGTTGGAGAATAATATCTTCAACCCAGCTGCAGTGCCCATTCTGCGTCAGGTTACAAAAATCAAGAGGTGCGCTACCGTCTGAAGTGAGTCAAAACAGTGTTCTGCTGTGCAACAGGGCCGTAAAACGAACTAAGATCAAAAACTATTTTAGAATGTAATGAAAAAAATATCACTTTGTATGGATTACAAAGTAATATGCTTAGTATCAGGTAGCAAGTGACTCGAAACTTTAATTACATATAGTAATTGCTAAATGTATGTGTAGTGAAGAATTCACTCAAAACATCTGATTTAGTAAGTTATAGTGTGTTGGAAATAGCTGCTGTTTTTTAGGGTTTAAATGATCAAATTCTGACATATTATTTAAAAGGGCCAAAAATAGAGAAAGAATATGAATGAGGGACCAAAAAGGAAGGAGAGAAAGAGAGGGAGTAATAAAGCTAAAGAAAAGAAAGAGCTCTGTCTCCTTCTCATCCTTATCTATTTAATCTTACTGTCCCTCTGTCCTCTGACAGTCTCTCTCTGTTCCTCTTGTTCCTCTCTCTTCTCCCTCATCTTTCAATTCAGCCATTCAGGTGACCCACAGCCGAGGTTCCACCCCGTCAACTCAGGCGAGGACGAGAACACACACACACGCGCGCGCGCACGTGCATGCATGCACGCAAGCACAAAAGGCCCTTCAGGAGGAGGGTAATTGCTTCCATTGCGATGGGAAAGGAAGGCAGAGAACAAGTGTCACTTTGGATTAAGCCCCGCCTGCTGACACAGCCATGGTGGTGAAACCCCTGCTCGCTATGTGTGCATGTGCGTGTGATCACTGATCAGGGGACTGAGTGCCAAATCCAATCTACCTACTGAGAGAGAGAGAGAGAGAGAGGAGGGAGGGGGAAAAGAGGTTGAAAGAAAGGCAGAAAAGGAAACTGAATATAAAGAGATATATGAAATACATTAAAGGGAGTAAACAGAAGAAAAAGAGTAGAAGGAGGAGTAGGAGTAGCGATAAGATGATGTCAAAAGGGGATAAAAGACCCAAACCCAAACTCTTATTAATAGAGGGGGAGAAGAAGGGCAAAAATGAATTAAAGAGGAGAAATAATGAAATAAGCAATAGGGCAACAATTTAGGTAGAATAATTTTCTGATAAATATTTAGTATCAAGTACAGGGAGGAAAAGATTCAGTGACCATACTGATTACGAAGATACAATAACCATGTCGTCTGCAGAATTAAAACTAAAAAATTAAGGGATTAAAACTTGCTGTGACTTTGTGTGTGTCTGTGGCTGGGTGAGTGAGATGATGGTGTGGAGGAAGGGGGCCTAAAAAAGATTTTTCTGCGTATGTTTGCACATATGTATACCCAACAACCAACCATTACGTGTTTAATTAGTCCTGTTGTGAGCAAACAACAGAATGCAGCTCACTGTGTTTGTGTTGGTGTGTAGAGGCACTATGAAAACATGAACAACAAGAAAGAAGGAGAGAGAGAAAAATGCATGGAACAAGGTGAACTTAGGAAAACACTCTCATGTGCAATCATTGTGTATTATTTCAATTCTATTTTATTTATACAGCACCAAATCACAACAACTGTTGCCTCAAGGCGCTTTAAAGTGTAACATAAAGACTTTTCAGTAATGCAGAGAAAACAGAGAAAATCCCAACAATTATGTGAGCCCTTATGAGCAAGCTCTTTGGCGACAGTGGGAAGGAAAAACTCCCTTTTAACAGGAAGAAACCTCCAGCAGAACCAGGGTCAGGGAGGGGCGGCCATCTGCTGCAACTGGTTGGCGGTGAGGTGAGGAAAATGCGGTGGCATTATGGATGGGTTGCAGGCTTATCCACAAAGGTTGTGCCCCCTCAGTTGAATTCTAGTGGCATCTTTTTAGCGCTAAAAGTTAAATTGAGTCAATGAAAAGGATTAAAAAACACATTACTAATACGTTTATGCAGTAACAAAGAGGCTCTGTGTCTCTCATTTGTTTGGGCTATGTGCAATCATGTGTGAATGGACAAAGTCTAGGTAACAGTATTAATGCACTCTCACCTATTCTCCTGTTTTTTCAATGTTATTATTATTTTTTTGAATAAGTGCCTTCTCTCGCTGGTATGCCAGATACATATACCAACACAGCTTGGCTTTTCTGCCATTGCCACAAAGTCAGTGTAGTGATAGCAGATTATACTATTACATGGAATGAAACATTTAAAGATTAACCTCCCACTTCCTTCTTTTTAGTATAAACCCTGCATTATCTTTTTGAATAAACTTTATTCATCTATTAATGCACAAACAGAGTGGAGGATTTGTTTTTATGTCCATGGTTTGCTCTCCAAATGGTCACCAGTTAAATGCCCCGTATAGTGAGCAGACAATCCACACTGTCTGGCTGCTGGAAGTTAATGCAGTAATATAAAAGCTCACTAAAAATCCAATAGTTTTTCCTGGTTTTAAAGGCTACTGCCCTACTAGCATACTATATCATACAGACAACTGCCAGTTCGCAGATCACACCATGCTCATGAATTTGATTTGAGTAGTGTAAGTATATAGCCATATTTTTTTACTCAATACTACTTTCTGCATACCGCTCGATTTTATTGTTTGAGGTATATTAAAAAAATAGATAGCAATGATGCCTCTATGAAGATACCCTGGCTTTACCTCCTACAGCTAAATACACACACACAGCATCATTTAATCATTCTCCACTAAGATTCTGTCAATGGAGGGATCAACATGAATTCCAACAGAGAAGTGGTGCTACATCTTACTATCCTAGAAAGAAAGTGTAACAGTGGGAAGAGTAAGCATAAGAAGAAGAGAGATATGGCAAGAATCGAAATAGCAAAGCAGCAGGAGCAGCATGAAAAAGATAACTATTAAAAACATTTAAAAAAAATTATGGTTTAATTTCTGGAGAGGCTTGATTTCATAAAACAAAAACTTAAGAAACACTATGACTCGTTTAATCATACTTCATTTTAATCTTCAGAAAACTAGTATTGTGTCAAATTTTGAATGCAGACACAAATGTTGTCTATGGTATACATTTACATTTACTGTTCAGATAAGCTTGCATTTGTTAACCAGAAAACAATAAACAAATACAAAAAATATGCATTTCTCTGCAATACACTATTCTTTATGATGATACTGGTAGTTAGTTTGGCTTCATTTAATTTTTCTCTCTAGAATATGTTCTATGGATTGATTCATGCGATAGGTGTCTGTGATGGAAGGAAGAGAGACTCAATGATCTTCTCAGCTGTTCTCACTATTAGTTTTAGGGTATTGCAATCTGATACAGTGCAGCTACCATACCAGACAGTGATGCAGCTGCTCAGGACGGTGGTGAGAATGGATGGTGGGAGAGGGGCTTTTCTTAGCATCTGCAGGAAGTAGAGACGCTGTTGGGCCTTTTTTAGTTATGGAGCTGGTGTTGAGGGACCAGGAGAGGTTCTCCGCCAGGTGAACACCAAGGAATTTGATGCTCTTGACGACCTCCACAGAGGATCCATCGATGTTAAGTGGAAAGTGATCTCTGTGCTCGACTGAAGTCAACAATCATCTCTTTTGTTTTGTCCACATTTAGAGACAGGTTGTTGACTCTACACCAGTCTGTTAGCAGTTGCACCTCCACTCTGTATGCTGACTCATCATTCTTGCTGATGAGACCCACCACAGTCATTTCATTGGCGAGCTTGACTGAGCAGGACTCGACTGTGCAGCATGACTTGCTGCACAGTCATGAGTCAGCAGACTAAAGAGCAGTGGGCTGAGCACACAGCCCTGAGGAGCTCTCGAAGCACTTCATCATGATGGGTGTGAGTGCAACGGGACATTAGTCACTGAGGCAGGAGACTGAGAACTTCTTTGGCACAGGAACAATGGTGGTGGCCCTAAGGCATGTTGGGACAACAGCAGTGCTCAAGGAGAGGTTGAAGATGTCAGTGACATCTGTCTGGTGGTCTGCACATTCTCTGAGCACTCTCCCAGGGATCTTTTCTTCACCAACATGTCATTCTGAACATTAAACCGTGCATAGAAGTTGTTCAGCTGTTCAGCTCATCTGGTAGGGAGGCATCACTATCTCAGGCAGATGTTATCTTCCTGTAGCAGGTGATGGCCTGGATGCCCTGCCACATCTACCGCGTGTCGCCGCTGTAGATTCTTCTGCCATGCACGTGCTTCACTGCTCTGATGGGTTGAGACAGTTTGTCCCTCGCTCGAACATCCCACGGAGGACTGTTCAAGCGATCATTCAGAAATGGAAGGAGTATGGCACAACTGTAAACCTACCAAGACAAGGCCGTCCACCTAAACTCACAGGCCGAACAAGGAGAGCGCTGATCAGAAATGCAGCCAAGAGGCCTATGGTGACTCTGGACAAGCTGCAGAGATCTACAGCTCAGGTGGGGGAATCTGTCCATAGGACAACTATTAGTCGTGCACTGCACAAAGTTGGCCTTTATGGAAGAGTGGCAAGAAGAAAGCCATTGTTAACAGAAAACCATAAGAAGTCCCGTTTGCAGTTTGCTACAAGCCATGTGGGGGACCCAGCAAACATGTGGAAGAAGGTGCTCTGGTCAGATGAGACCAAAATGGAACTTTTTGGCCAAAATGCAAAACGCCATGTGTGGCGGAAAACTAACACTGCACATCACTCTGAACACACCATCCCCACTGTCATATATGGTGGTGGCAGCATCATGCTCTGGGGGGGCTTCTTTTCAGCAGGGACAGGGAAGCTGGTCAGAGTTGATGGGAAGACAGATGGAGCCAAATACAGGGCAGTCTTGGAAGAAAACCTCTTGGAGTCTTCAAGAGACTTGAGACTGGGGCGGAGGTTCACTTTCCTTGTGCTTCCTTGTGCAACGCTTTTGGCAACCTGTCCATCGGCCATCAGCATCAGACAACGCCGAAGACTAGAGGGCTTGTTTCCATAGCAACCACAGGATGCACAGCACTTCCAGCAGTTCCTGCTGAGTTTTGTATGATGCTTGTAATTTAGGAGAGTTTGCCGTTGGTAAACACAGCCACCGCTTGTTCTGGTGTCCATGTGGCTCAGAAGTCCCAATGAAACATGTTTATATCATACTGTTAAGTATGACATGTTAAGTCTATTTGGAAACATGTCTGTCCTTTACATAGAGATTCATCCTGTCACCTCCCAATGAGCAAGATATTTTAAAGTTTTCACACTTTTCTATTTTAGCAACAGTTTGATACATGTTTAAATATTTCCACAGACTGTAAAGACAAACCATTGTATGTTTATTCTATATATTTTTTTGTAAATGGTCTGGTTCTTATGTAGCGGTTTTCTACTCTATCTGAGCACTCAAAGCACTTTACACAACTCGCTCATTTGACCAATCACTTTTTAGTGCTATCTAGCTAACATTCATACACACATCCACACTCGGATGGATGCATCGGAGCTCAACCCAGGGTTAGTATCTTTCCCAAGGATATTTGGCATGCAGACTGGAGCGGACTAGGATCGAACCACCAGCCTTCCGGTTAATAGATGACTTGCTCTACCACCTAAGCAGGTCATTTGCAGCATTCTGTTTGAGTTTGCAGATACAGTTCTTACTTTTACAAACAAGCTTTAGTAATGTGCATGCCATCATATATTGTCCGCGATGAACACCTTTTATGACAGCCTTATCGTAATGCTTTTTATCTCCTTTTGTCTTTAAAATGGAAAATTGCATTTGCATTTGATAATCCCTAAAAATGCAGATTTGAAAAAAAGGGACTTAATATGTATTTTGTCAAATAAAACAGCAACCATATTCACACTGAATTATTGAGTTTATATACATAATATATTACATTTCGTAATATATTATGTATAGATTTTTAAAACCCGTTAATTTCCACTGTCATTTAGCCAATGATATAATTTATTCAATGAATGTTTATAATGTCCATTTTAGCTTCCAGACATTTAGTCATTTAATTTGACAACAGCAGTTATCTCCTTTTGAAGTAAACTTTAATGCGTCCATTCATTAATGCACAGCACAGCACAATTAAGCAAAGCTCATATGACTAATATGATAATGAACCTTATGGGGTAATAATGTGAATTTTATGGATATGAGTTGAGCGTATTAATTACTAAAGATGAATGGTTACGAGAATTAATCACAAAATCCAACTTACATAAATGCAGGGTAGCAAATTACAACGAGGCATCTTGTAAGAAACAGAGTTTTCAGTGTCAACCATTAATAAAAACAAAACAAATACACCCAAACTAAACACATTAATGAACACGGCCTCTATAATTCATGTTGGAAAATCAATCAGGTGCTGCTTGGGTATCATATTTCAGTTTAATCTGCCAGCTGAAGGAAAATAACAAACGATTTTCTTTAGTGGTGTTCCTGCCATTCATGTAAGGCTTCATCCATAGTACCGTCTATGGAGTTATGACTCAGATTAGTTACATCTAAATATAGTGGTATTTATCGAGTAGATATCAATTTATACCCACTCCATAGGCTAGTAGGCTGGAGTATACTACAGCATCACAAAATATTTCCAATACTCAAGTTCACAAAGCCAGTATGAGCAGAAAATTAAGGGTGTAGAGGTCTGTGTTGTTGATGGGCATGTAACATGTCTATCTATATGACATTAAATGTGTATCCTCCCGCAAACCTTCAAATAAAGCATTTAGTTGCTTAGTGTTGTTATAGATGGATGGCAAAGAATGTGAATTGAGATTTTACAGAATTCTCCAATACCACCTTTTTATCTGGGACCTTTGTGCCACTTTCAAAACTGGTCATTTTATTTTATGCCTGCAGTAGATTCTGAATTGATAATGTGGGTTTATTTTCTTATCCTGTACCAAGTAAATATTTTCCTTATAGCATTTATCTTATAAAACTGCAATGCCCTTTCCTAAGATGGAACTTTGAAATAGATAAAAGTTCAATTAACCCTCTCAAGGCAGGCGTTGCCGATTTGCAACAGTTAAAAAACTAACAACCTGATTACCCCACATACATATTTTATGAGTTTTTTTTACTCAGAGGTACCACTGCAGGACTTGGTTGTGCATTAGCAACAAAAAGTTTAATTTGAGCCTGAGAGGGTTAAATTACACATTGGACTGTACAGGACACAAACTCATCTGTAGATATAGTCATATGAAAAACTAAGAAAACCCTTACTGTTTCCACAGAAATCATGAAGGTAAACAACACCTGCTAATTCAATGCACTCGATTAACTGATCATCAGCTAGGTTTTGGCATTTTGCTGGTTTGGAGCATTTGGGTGTGAATTAACAAAATCCCGAAATGTTCCCAGGAGCAGACGTCCCACCAAATTCACCCCGAGGTCAGAGAAATTTCACAAAGAGCTACATCTCAGACTGCACAAGCCACAGTTATTGGATTAAATGTTAAAGTTCATGAGAGTACAACTAGAAAAATGCATCTTTCACCATCTTACAATGCTCTGATTGCAGCCATTTCCCCAACTCTCTGTGAATGGCATTCATGTCCATTGATCAATGGTCTCTGATCAGTGGTTGTTGATCAATGGTCATGACAATTTGCATATTAGTGGTCAAGAAACTGACCTCACAGCCCATTGTTCATTCAGTGGGCTAGTTTCAGTCGTTGTGCAAAGGTGCTATTTATAAAGTTGGGGAAACTTGAGACTGAAGAAGCCCCACTGAAAACGTTACGTTCAGATGAACAGAATCAACTTTTTGTGATTTCTTTACGTGGATGATTGAGCATGCATCAAGACAAAGAATGTTGCAATGGCACAGTTAAAACCACAAGCCAACTGAAATAAGTGAACTGTGCATAAAACAATACCCATGAGACTACATTATCTTCTTCATATGGCTGTAAATGCAAAAACAATACTGTTTCCCAAGTACGTTTAAAGACAGAGTCTATATGTGGCATATAGACTATGTTGCTCCTACATACTGGCACATTGTCTCGGACAGACAATGTGCCAGTGTGTAGGAGCAACATGAGAGTTACCAGCAGGTGGTTAGAGTAGATGGTAGCAGTACAAACTACTCAACTCTCACAGCACAGACCAAGTTAGGTTTGCTGCCACACTCATCTCTGTGGAAAGGTTTGGGCAAGGTTTAGGTTTATCGATTTCATCGATTTCAAGGATTTCACTGATCTCACTGATTTTTACTGAATGGAATGCTTGAATAAAAGCAAAAGGAGTATTCAGAAGATCAACAAATGAAGAAAATCTAACTTAAACAATGAGGTTATTGATTGACAGGGAAGAGCAGACCACAGATACTGAAGGGCAGTGCCAGGGATGATGAAAGAGGGATGCAAGAAGAGGAGAAGGGCGAAGCAGCTGCACGGGAAAGTTTAATCATCTTCACCTTTACCTCCTCTGACCTTGCCCTCTCCCATTCTCTCTTTTTCTTCTTTGCTGTGATCTTTCTTTCTCTTCTTTTGAGATTTGTTGTTTTCCTCTCACTTTCCTTTCTGCCTGCTCCTGTCACCTACATTTCATTTCTCCCATTGCACCACCCTCTTTTCACTTTCTTCTTTCTGCTCAGCACCATTTACCCTCCGCATCCATGCTTTTTCCTCATCTCTTCCTTCCTTTTCTTCTGTCTTTTCCTTCCCTCTCCCTTACTTCATCTTCTTTCTTCTCTTTCCACCCCCAGTATTTGCTCTGCTCTCCTCCCACTTTTCTTCGTACGTCTCCCCCCAGCACTTTTCTTTCCCCATCTCTCCTCTCATGCTCGCCTTTGTCTCAATCCTATTTTCTTCTTTCCCTTTCGCTCATATTTCCATCCTCCTTCTCATCTCCCTTTCCTCGTTCTATCTCCCCTTTTCGCCTACAGTATGTCCTTACCTCCTCTCCTTTATTCTCCCCATATCCACATGTCCTCCCGTTACTCCTCCCCTCTCCTCCTCCTCCTCCTCCTCCCTGGAATCAGTGGTGTGGAACAGTTCAGTATTAGCTCTGAAATTAGCAGCAGTCCCTCGTTAAAGACTTGGCAGGAGCGCACACACACACACACACACACACACAGTAGGCAGTGTTAATGGTATAAAAGCTGCTGCCACCTCGGAGACACAAAATTACTTGAGCCCCTATTTCTCTTCATGTCTTTATCATTTCTTTTTTTTTTCTCGTACAGCAATCTGTCTGCCTCTTCCTCTCATCTCCTCTTTTCTTTTCCTCCATCGCTCTCTCTCATCTCCATCACTTCCCCGCTCACTTCCTGTATCTCTCCTTGTCCTCCTATAACCTTCAAACAAAGAGACAACTCTCTCTCTTTCTCTCTCCTCCTCCTCTCTGGCCGACAGCCAGCAGACAGTGAATGAGTCTTCCTCCCCTGACAATCTCCATCATCATCCTCTTTCTTTTCTTTTTCTCTCTCCTTCTACTCTTTTTCACACACCTCCTTCCCCCTTTCCTTTTAATATCTCTATTCTTGCCATTTTTTCCTTTCCTAATACCTTACCACCTTAAACCATTCCTTCCTTCCTTTCGGTCCTCTAGAATTGGCTTTTCTTGTCTCTCCAAAGTTTCTCGACATTCTTTTAAATATTTTTTTGATTGCAGCCATGGCCTTTGTCTTCTCTTTTCTGCTCATCTGTCTTACCTTTCCAGCCCTCTCACCTATCTCCTAACTTCCACTGCTACCACTTGCTTGCCCCCTCATGTGACGCTCCCTTATGCGAGACTCTTATTGGCAATGTCTTCTAAAGGCATTCTTATGAAAATTATTTATAACACTAGTTCCTGATCTGTTGCTGCGTAAGATTTTCTTAGGTTGAATGTTTATTTTTGATTAGAGTGCCAAGAGAACTGAAACAGATGCACTGGCATTGAAATACAAAGGTACTATAAAGTACTCTTCTCAGAGTAGAGCATGAACTTTCCTCATTATATTCAAAGAAATGTATTTTGCCCCTTGGTTTCCCCATCGCTTTTCATGAATTTGATCATTTTTAGATAATTTCCACATGACATTATTGCTCAAGTGGAATCACACTCACACATGCGTGCACGCACACACACACACACAGCAGTGTAGTGTAGATAACAACACGGTTGCATTGCTGGCCAAGGCAGAGTCAGGACCCGACAGAGGGATGCCTGTGTGTGTTTACGTGTGCACCATACATGCTTGAGGTGTTTATGTACTTGTATGTGTGTGTGTGAGAGAGAATGAGAAGCAAAGAGGTATTTTGGCAGAATATCGCACGCACACACACGCGGAGTGTGGGGTAACCTCTCCACAGGCCTCTGAGCTCTACAGCGTTAATTAGTTTGGCACTGGAGTCAGAACAACATACCTTTGGCCTACAACACTCCCCTACATGCACGCACATGTGCAGCCAAACACACACACACACAATCACATCTATACGGCACTACAAAGAAACAAGAAAGTGTTGCACGTTGTTCCTGATGTGAAGCTGGAGAACATATACGCCCACACAACTATCATAGATGGCTGCATTCCACTGCCTGCTTCTGTGGACGATGGGTTCCTACCACAGCTTGCTGGGATACTTTCTCTGCTATTTCAAATTAACATGCTGGTGAAAGGGATGTTTGTTTAGGCATTGCAGTAGTGAAAAAAGACCTAACTCTGGAGATAAGCTGAGAGCAGACTCTCAGAAGAGGAAGGGTTTGCAGCCGATGTTATCATGTTATACAATCATGGCTGAAATAGCAGAAAGATGCAGAAGAAGAAAAGGTGATACGAACACAAATAAACAATTACATTGAATTGAAAATTGACCCTTTTCCTCTTCTTTGATCTTTTGAGAAAAACTTTCCACCTTATTTTGCTACATATATTTGGAAATATGAAACCAAATGTATCCATTAAAGTAAAATAAAAAAATAACACTCTTGCTTATATTTTTTATTTTCTGCCAAAAAGCAAATGTGACTAAAGGTTTGGGAATCACATACAGAACCGTCAAAAACCCAGACAGGACCCTCTGATCTAACCTAATCTAACGACACAGATCACTACTTCTCAAATAAAGTCATACTAAAACTGCAGGTACACAAAAGTACACCTGGACCCCGCCCTGCAACCATCTCATTTGCCTGCCGAGTAACGCAAACGCAAAGAGACACAAACAGACACACATCTGTTGGGTGCCACCCTGCCAGCATCCCCGGCAGTGATTGATCAAAGCAGGTTACAGCAGCCTGGTGCTGAGGCCAGGCTGCAAACCACACACACACACACACACACACACACACACAATAAGGTTGCCTTCATTCATTTTAGATGAGCTGTCTTTTCCTCTTTTCTTTCTTTATTCTGATTTATTTTGATTTTGATAAAATGCTAGAAAATAGCAGCAATTTTCATTCTTGACAACCAAAATCAAACTCTCTCAACGCAACTCTAATCTGGTGTGGTGGGCTTTTGACCAATTTTTAACTGCAGGGAAAATAATTTGTATAAATTCTGCCCAATGCAATTAATCAGTGTCTGAACAGTCCATGCAAAGAAGTTATGGTTCCACTGACTTCAGTAACTAAAACAGTCCTGACTCAGCTTGTAGATGGTTTGGGAACTTATATGGAAAAGTAAAATCAGAGTCCCAACAAGTTAGGGAACCTGGTATCGTGAACACACACACACACACACACACACACACACACACACACACACACACACACACACACACACACACACACACACACACACAGTATTGGCTTCAGGCTGTTTTTCTACAGCAACCTAAAGGACATCTGCCTTACGTCCTTAACAATGCACCAGCTCCCAGCTTGTGGTTTACAGTCTAAAAGTGGACTGCTGGCAAGTTGTAGTCACATTACACATTGTGACATATCACCTCTCACAGTAACATATTTAACTTACAATCATCCAGGAGCTGCATACTGACAAAAACAGCAGTTATTATATTTCAGTTGAAACTTCCAATATAGGTCAATTTAGGGTAATCTGCATGGCAAGCTCAAGATGGACAGACATTATAGAAAATGATCAAACAATCTTCTTTGAGTAAGCACTTGGCAACAGTAAGAAGACCGAAACAAGAACAGCAAGTGTTGCCACTTGGCAACCAGCTGGGTAACCCCTTCAGGCACTTGTTTGGAGAGTTATTTTGAAAGCTCTGTTGAATAAGACAGATCCATACTTTGATTTGAATGTTCACCGGGATATTTAAAAAATGTATAATTATAGAAAAATCTGTAAGAAAAAAAAAATAGGACTTCTTCAAAATGTAGTGACTTTGTTCCAAAAAAGAAAAAACTCATACACACCAAATATGATTTATTTTCTCTTGCTGCAGTCCTTCAACTCGAGCTTCTAACTGTACAGTTCATGCCACTAATCGATCCCTGCTCTGTTGTTCATGTGAGCCTTGAATATTTTAAACTAATATTGACATCCCGAATTAAAAGTTTAAATCCCACATTGAATGTTAAACACTGATATAAAAACGTGCACAGCACCCAAACGGCAATACATCATACCTAAATGTTTATCATCAAATGTCAAGTCGAGTCTGTCTTTTTCTACCCGGACACACCGCTCTCTTTGTATTTTCCAGAGTTCCTCTCTTGCTCCGTGTGTGTGTGTCTTTGTGTGTCGTCCTCTCTGCCAGAGATCTTGTTTGTACAAAGCAACAGAAAGATGAATAATTGATGCTGGACGCAGTTCACAGCACGCTCTCTCTCTCACTCCAGCCATCCTACACCTCACTTTCCCATACTTGCTAACTTCCCCTCCTGTTATTGTTATTGTTGTTATTGCCAGTGTCAATAATCATAAAAAAAATAAAATAAAAAAGAAATAGCAAAAACACACACGCCAGGTTAGCTTCAAGAGAACAGAAGGGAGAAAGGTGATTGGTCCACAGCCATGTAAACCCATACACACATTCCTGCTGTATATGAGACCACGGGAATATCAAAGTATCATAAATCACAAAGCAGGACAGATATACACATGTGTAATGTGTGCGACCGCTCTTTATGCAAACAGATTGATAGTACTTGCTGTACTGTTGTTCTATGACAACCCACATAATATTGGGGCAGCTAATTCAGAACCAGCTAGAAGCACTAAGTAAAGGAAACTGTTACATTAACTAGAGAGCTGATGTGGAGACCAATATATATTTTGAAATATTTCCATCCATCCATGGGAAATGGACTGATGCTTATATAGCACTTTTCTACTTTCTCGGAGTACTGAAAGCGCAACCCAATCACGTTCTCCAGGAATACTGCAGACTGGAGGAGCCAGGGATCAAACCACCAACCTTGCGACCAGTAGGAGACCTGCTCTACCTCCTGAGCTACAGCCACTCCGTCCGTCTGTCCATCCATCCATCTTCTGTTGTTTATTTAGGTTTGGGTGGTTGGGGCCAGCATCAGACAATTAGAAAGTTAAAAGTCAGCTAAACTACACAATTGAACAGATAAATAGCTTGTGTGTGTGACTAGGTAAAAAACTAGTTGGAGATCTAGCCCTTGTTGTAAGAGACCTGGGGTTTAACACAGCACAGATCACCTAATCCCTGCATAAAGGCCAGCAGATGCATTTCTACACATTCAACTGGCAGATCTCTATTTGAACTGCTGAAGTCTGCCAACAGTTACTAGGCATCAGCAAGCCACTTTGCAACCCACCTCCATCCCAGCTTCATATCCACCTTTCATTATGTGTCTGACTTAATCAGTATTATATTTTTTGTCAATGATACTAATAGATGTAGGAAGGAAAACATATTAAAAACAATGTGGCAACATAAATGAAAGCAATTGGCAGAGCCAAGGGATCGCAACACCAACCCTCCAATTAGGCAAAGACCTATTCTATTTCCTGGACCACAGCCACCACAACAATGCAGTTGGCAATACAATCGATGTTGACATAAACAGCACAAGTCATAAAGCAAAAAGTAACAAAATATGTAAGAATAAGTATAATGTAAGAAGAGGAAAGAAAGGGAAACGTAATATAAAAAGGCATGAAGGAGAGTGGTACATGAGGAGGCAGTGAGATATGAAGGAATGAAGAGGAAAATTAGTGTGAGGAATATATTGGAGAGAGGAAGCAACTAAAAATGATAGAATGGGAGGGGAGTGAATAGAATGGCGGTTAGAGGCAGAATGAGAGGAGGATTTGCATAAATACCCCTTGTGCTTTTGTTGGTGCAATTAGCTTCAATAGCTTTTAGCTTTTCACATCCACAATGTCTCTGTGTGGGTGTCTTCATGAAGCGAGCTGCATGCTATGATATGCCTGAGTGTGGGGAATTAGAACCGAAGAGCTGGTTACATAGAGAGAGAGAAGAGTGGATCTTCTCTCTCTCTTGTAGTGTTTCACTACAAGGCCGGAATTCATAGAAGGACTACGTGGGCCATGCAGGGTCCCATGGGGCTAGCATGGACATTCAGGGCCATTTCTTTCTACAAGGGGCCTCAATATGAGCAATTATAACTTCAGACTTATTCCTACTCAAGGCCATATAGGGTCGGCAGGGTTTACTGAATAGCTCACACTGTGGGGCTTAGAGGAACTCGGAGACCACAGATTCTTTTCAGTCTTTTCATGCTATAGGCTTTAATGTAGCATAACAGTCCAGTTATGTCCCTCGCAAACCAACATGCACACAGCAGTTTTATTCTGAACTCTCAAAAATGGCACACAGTCTTCACTGGCAGGCGTAGGTGCTCAGTTTTCAGATTTTGGATCCCTATGAAAACAATGTACTGCAGGTGGTGCAAATTATTTAATCATAGCAAAAACTAAAACATCTACTTTCTAAAAATACTGCAAGGGGTCCCCTGAGTTCCTGGATATTACAGGGTGTTGTTAAAGGAAGGGGTGATGCAATGTAACAGTAAAAATGCTACTGTTGCAACATTTTTGAAATGCATGTCTATCATCAAATTGAAATTAGCTTATAGTTAAAGAAAATCCAAGTTTCAAACTTTATTATACTTTTGTACTATTTCAGTCAAATATAATTTTATAATTTACATCCTACATAGCGTCTCATTATTTTTTTTTTTTAATGGGACTGCAAATTAGGTAAACTAAGCCTAAGTTTCAAAATATGCTCCCAAAGGGACTGAAACTCCCCCCAAAATACTTTGAATAAACAATTTCATGTTTTTGTCTGGCTCACGCTGTAGCAGCTGCAAACATGTTTCTGCATTTTTAATTATCTCGTCCTTTCAATCCCTCTTTTTTTCCGTCTCTCTCTCACACACACACACACACACACACATACAAAATCAGTGCATATGTGTGAGTTTGAGTTCTTAATCATGGCAGGACCTGGCGGACTCACTGAAGCTTCCAACAAACCAGCCGGCCTCCTGCCTGACCTACAGACACATTACCACCTCTCCTGGCCAGATGGACCTGTCTGTGTGCCCGTGTGTGTGTGTGTGTGTGTGTGTGCATTAGCGTCTGATGCGCGTCCTTGAATGAAGACGTGATGGTCAAACTATGTGTGTATCCATGTGTGATTGCGTAAATGAGAATGAATGTGTGTGTGCTAACTAACTGGACATCCCATCAGCAGAGCATCTGTGATTTCAGCTCTCCAGAGGGAGTTCCCTGTCAGCCAGACAGGTTTATATGCCCACCGGCACGACAACAGGATTGGGCAAGAGTCTTAGAGAAAGAACATCGGGGGCAAAGAGAGAGAGAAAGAGAGCGAGGGAGACAAAAAGACCATCTGAAAGAGGAGCGACAGAATTGCCTTTTGTCCAGCAATGATTAATAACTTAAACCAGAAGGTGAGAGAAAATTTGTGTGTGTGTGTTTGTTTGTGTGTGTGTGCACTGGTATCAGCAGTCTCCTGGAGAGGAGCTGGACTCTGTTTCAGTCTGGAGTTGCCCTTGGCGAGAGGCAGCATGCTGGGGTGGGTATCTTAGTATCCCCTCAGCTTTCTGGCTGTTGGAGTATTTCCTAGTGGATGAGAGGGTTTGTTCCCTGTGCCTTTGGGAGAGGGAATGGGTCCTGACTGTCTGCGCTTATGTGCCAAATGACAGTTCAGAGTACCCAGCCTTCTTGGAGTCCTTGGGTGGGGTACTTGAGGGTGCTCCACCTGGGGACTCCGTTGTCCTACTGAGAGACTACAAGACTCGTGTGGGCAATGACAGTGAGACCTGGAGGGACCTCCCCATTCTACGAGATCTTCAACTGGCAGATTTTGGGAGGGTGAGGACACTGAGGCAGTTAAACAATTCCTTGGTGGCAGTGCCTCGTGGGTGGATGAGGTCCACCCTGAGTTCCTGAAGGCTTTGAATGTTTTAGGACTCTCTTGGTAGACACACCTCTACAAAGTTGTGTGGAGATCAGGAGAGGTACCTCGAGTTTGGCAGTACAGGGTGTTTTTTTTCCATCTTTAAGAAGGAGGACCGGATGTAGTGCTCCAATTACAGGGGGCTCACACTCCTCAGCCTTCCTAGGAAAGTCCATGCAGGGGTGCTGGAAAGGAGAGTCCATCCATTAGTCGAACCTCGGATAAAGGAGAAACAATATGTTTTTGTCCCAGTAGAGGAACTCTGGATCAGCTCCTTACCCTCTCTTCCACTTGGGCAATCTCAGAATGTCATCTCTGCTTTTCGCAGATGATGTGGTTCTGTTGGCTTCATCTGGTGGCAGCCCACTCTGGGTCAGCCCCAAGTTTAAGTATGTTTCATGAGTTCACGAGTGAGGGGAGAGGGAGATCAACAGACAGATTGGTGCTGTGGCTACAGTGATGTGGATGCTGTACCACTCCATCGTGGTGAAAAGAAAGCTGAGTGTAAAAGCGAAGCTCTCAATTTACCGGTCGATGTATGTCCCTACCCTCACCTATGGTCATGATCCTTGAGTAGTGACGGAGAGAACGAGATCGCGAATACAAGCGGTGGAAATTAGCTTTTGTCTGAAGTGTGGCTGGCCTCTCCTTTAGAGATAGGGTGAGGAGTTAGGCCATCTGGGAGGAGTTCAGAATAGAGCCAGTTCTCCTCCACATCAAAAGAAGCCAGTTGAGGTGGTTCGGGAAACTGGTTGAGGTTTTCTGGGCATGTCCCACAAGGAGGAGGCCCTGGGGCAGACCCGGGACACCCTCCAGAGGTGTCCCAGAGATTATATCTCTCAGAATGGGAACACAGGCCACAGGAGGTGGCGGCCGGGGAGTGGGAGGTCTGGGTTTCTCTGCTTTGGCTGTTGCTCCCACGCCCCGATCCTGGCAGAAGCAAATGGATGGATGGAAATATGAGAGCCTTGATTTCTGCTAACAGAGAGAGCTGAAAGCAGCCTGGAAGTGTGTCGTTCGGGTGTTTTGTTGGTCCATAAGTCCAACAGCCAGAGTGATCCCTTTAATGTTCATCTTGTCTTTATTAGACATTAATCTTAATCTCCAGACAACCTAACAATAAAAATCATCCCAATAATTGGTTATTTCTGAGATCACATATATTAAACCAAGAAGTATCAGGCTTCAGACTGACCAAAGGAATCAGATTTCCCCACTTTCCCAGAGGACCCTGATGATGTCCTGATGATTTAAGATAAAAAAAAAAAATTACCTAGAGTCCAGACAGTCTGTATGGCATCACATTTTGTTCATCCACCTCCAGACATTCCATATCTTAAATGTATGCACTGAGTTTTTACCATTCAGTCCTCTTCCCTTTTGCTTCTTTATGCTTATCGGTTATCATCGGTTCCCCGTTGCAGACAAAATTAAATTGTGTTTATGTTTCCATTTACTTTGTATGTATTCAACTTTAAAATAGTGCCTCATCATTCTGTCACATCACAGAGCTGTGATACGTGGAAAGACTTTCAGAACAGCTAGTCTGACTCCTAAAGGCCTCAAAACTTACAACAAAACACCTAATTTGCAAGGAAAATAACCATAGACTGTATATAAAAGATGGATGCAGCCACTGGGACTTCAACCACTGGTTTGTGTAGTCTTTCTATTAGGCCACCAGATGAAACTGTCGGCTGTTGTTTTGTTTTGAAATCAGGTGTATCTGGCCAAAAATTAAACGCATGCGCCAGCAGCTAAGCTAAGCAGTTAAGTGACTTGTTCCGCGGTAAAGAATACACTGTGATACTAAAATTAGCAACTGAGACTATAAATGTTTGCTGACATCACAGAAAAGGAAGCCCCGAGTGCTGTTTTCCAAAAGACATCCTTTTGAGGTCAGACGTGTGGTACCCCACTGCCCATTAGATAGCATGCAGATTTAAGGCACTTCCTGAGTAGCAAACCTTTTTAGACCAGGAAGCTACATTAACCTGTTACATACAGCCTATGAGAACAGGTAGTCGTCAGAGGACGACTCAAGTGATATGTGACAGCACTTTGACATGTATAATAGAAAGGACCATAGAAGGGAGACTGAATAAAGATTAGAAACAGACAACTGACTTTAGCTGTCTGTGAGATATGTGAGCACAAATGTTTTTCAAAAAAAGTAACTATCATTAGAAAACCAATGAAGGAAATTTCACAAACTAACAGAAATCAACTTCTTCATTCATATTATAATCTATGGAGGACAGTTTAACATTAGCAAACTAATTAGGGGTTAGTCACCATTTGAATTTATACACTAAGCCAATTAGTAAATTACCAACAATGATAACAACACACTGTAAATCATCTGCTCACCAACGAGGCTGTGTTTTTATTCAGAGAGACCGTTTAACTGGGCAGTAAAATGCCTCTTTATACATTTCACCCTGTTTGGTTTTCAATTCCAGCTAATGCAGTCACACTGCCACAATAAAAACTGTGGAGCTGATAATTAAAGGACTCCATAAAAAGTCTGCTTTAGTCAGACAGAATGAGCTGCAGAGTGTGTATGGCTAACAGCATCAGTGATTGATCCGCCTTAAAAAAAAGCTCTAAACTGGTTTCATGAGAACAACAACAAGCACAATCACTGAGAGTGCAGACGGCTGCTACTATTACTGGTGCTTATGTTGTTAATGCTACTGATACCGCTGATAAACAGCAGTGTTTGGAAGACGGCACTGGTGATCGATCCAAACTAGTTTAATGAGGACATGAAACAGACAAATAGTTTGGTAATATTTCACATACTACTGCTACTAACTGAGTACCTAACAGATGGATGTGAAAAACAAAATCAAAGAGAGCTACAGACTGTATATAAAAGAAGGATGCACACTCCAATTTGAAAAGTAAAGCCAATGCGTAAGTCCTTTTAACGTTCATTCCTACTAATAGCCAGCAGGTGGCGATGCCTGTGAGTGGAAAAAGAAGTCTGATTTTATAGAACCTTGTGAGAAAATAAGTTATGACATTAGTAAAGACCTCCCTCATAACTGTGTGGTTGTAATTGCTAGTTTCAATTCTAGCAATTAAGAAAAAAAAGGGCAGGGAAGGATGTTTTAGGGAAGGATGGGTAAAATCTTCCCTCAGAGGGAGAGACTGATGGGCTTACAGTAAACTAAAACCAGAAGGTGAACAACTGAAGAGAAACATGACATATAGAATGCTACCCTGAGGTGTAATTGGTGAGTTTTTAGGTTCAGTACCGTAGTGTGGTGGACAGCTCTGCTACCTCACAGTATGAAGGTCCTGGGTTTGAATCCCCCATGTGGTTTGGGCCTTTCTGTGTGGAGTTTCCATGTTCTCTCTGGGTATTAGGAAAATGGCTCGCTGGCAGTTCACTTTAAAATATGAATCTTGTCTCATATTCATTAACGTTCTCTTAGAAAATTCTGTCAGTTGGGTGTCCAATCTGGTAGCCTAATACACTATATATATATATATATATATATATATATATATATATATATATATATATATATATATATATATATATATATTTCTCTTTTTTTAAATAGTCCATGGGGCAAAAAGTTATAACAGAAAACTGAAAAACCCATTTGTACAAAAATTCATGTTTATAGTCGTGTAAAACGCTAAATTCTTAAACTGTCATTGAAAAAGGATACTTACAGGGCCACTGCTACTAAACTCTAGCCAAACATGACAGTTATAACAATCACTAGCAGTTAATATAAATCCAGCTAATTATCAACACTGAGACTACCCGAACTGGTACAATTCTTCAAAATCTTTGAGTGACACTGTAATTTCTATTGGTACAAATTATAATACTATAAATTCTATTACTGTTAAATTACTGCAATACCAGTAGTGCTATGCAAGAATATAGTAACTCTAAAATATGAGAATTCCATGTGCAGTTTGGTTTTAAATCTAATGTATATATATAATAGCTTAGTCACTGCTCTTACTTCATGGAACATGGAACTATTATGCTGACAGTAATACCCTTGATTATTTCAACCTTTACCTTATCCCGGTTTGTAAGTTAAATCTTCTGCAGCAAGTGGACCATAACTGGAAGAAATGGGCTGAGATCGTGCCAAGAAGCAGGGGGCGGGTGAGTGACGAGGGTGTTAATCACAATGGGAGATATGGGAAAGAGGAAAGAGTGGCAGATGGAGGAAGTGAAGAGAGGGAGCAGTTTCCAAATGCAGCGTGTCTATCAGACCATCATCCAACAAATATACTTTTCACGATGAACGAGGAGCCAATCTGAGAGCGTTTCACAGTTGAATCTCCTCAAAACTGGGAGATGCAGGCGGGAGGACGACCTTACAGCCTTTCTGCCTCTTTTTTTTTTCTGTCTTCCCCTCTATCTGTCAACCAAAGGGTCAAACAAAAGCGGCAGTTAAAGTCCTCCCGTTTTTGTTTTTGTTTGTGCTCCATTTTGTCTTCTTGTTTTCTGTCACTGTCTGACTCTTTCACTAATGACTGATGACTTGTAATCTTTTAGAATGTCTAGAGATTACTTCGAACAGCATTCAGAAAATCAATTGCTATTTATATATGACTTCCAAGCTTCGTGGCTTATCTAACAAATACTGAGGCTGTCAGCCTGCACACATAGACTCAGATTTAGGAAGTCTGAGTAATAAGACCTTTACACATGGAGCATGTGGCAAAAAAATGATGAAAATTCTGATTTTTTTCACGCAAATGTGTCCTGTAATGTAGTTACGCAGTAAAGGTATTGGGATTTACCAAGAAATTCATCCTCATTTAACTTTTAAACACATTACAAAAAAAAGAAAGTCGATATCAAGCGATGATGAGTCGGTCCTGATGTTTCTAAACAATAAAAGGAAGTAATGGAGATTCCAGGATTATTCAGTTCTCATGAGATGATAGCAGCAGGGAGAATTTCACGGTTTGATCCACGAGTTGAAGCTGTATCACAGCCGCTTTTGTACATATGTCAGGATGTCAGTGGGGCAGTTTGAGCTCTTGTTGGCAGAGTTAGGACTACTTTTGAGGAGCCAGAGAATTCATTTCAGAGAGCCGACTGACCCAGAGCAGCGTCTAGCTGTTCAGTATGTCTGAGGTAAGACAGGATTATTTTACTATTTTTTTATTATTGTTTATTCAGTACCGATGCACATATTGAGCTATGAGTGGACAAGCGCCAAAATGCAGTGTTCTGATTGGTCAGTCAGTCCAAAATTATAATTTTTTTTAGCACAAGGATATTCTTTACTTTATGTGTCTGGTGTGTAAAGGCCTTAGGAGTGCCGCCTCAGACCACACACCAAAAATATAATATAAATATAGTGTCAAAAAATTCTAATATATCCTAATATTAATAGTTAATTAATTAATACAGTAATCATTTTCACACTTCCCAGAATAAAAACAGTGCAATCTTTTAGTTGTAGCAAACATGTTGCAGTTTAATTTGTTTTCTGTCAAACTCAACCCTTGTTTCTCCTTCTTTCTCCTAATATATATATATATATTTATTTATTTTTTCAGCTGTACTAATATAAAGCAAATTAACCATCGAAAAAAGACTCTTGTACAAGTTCTTCACATCATTTCTTTTCAGACCCACTAGAGTAGACCAGGGTTTTTTTTTTAAAGAAAACATTCTGTGCAAAGAAAAAAAAAAAAGAAGACAGACAGAAAAAAGATTTGAACATGTTTCTGTTAGTCCTAGCAAGAGATCAAAAAGACCACAAGCACCATAAAAACACAAATTATCCCCTTAAAAAAAATAAACCTGCATGCACGGTTAATTAGTGCTAACTCCAGGCAGCGCTGCAGCCGCTTCGCCTCCCCAAAGTCTCTGACAGCCGACCGCCAACGGCCTCCCGCGCCCGAGCCGAGCATATCTGAATCCAATTAAAAGTTAGAGATCACGTTCGGCTTCAAATCGTAAATGATGTGCAAAACCATACCACTTCAAAGGCGGCTGGAACTGAAATCAAAGGCATAGGTGTGCGAAGTCCTCAGGTGAGCTTGCTGGAGCTAATGGCCAGAGTTTGTTTTTTGGAGTGTTTATGTATGAAGCTCACATACAAAAAAATACAACCCCCCCGCACTCATTTTCAGGCACCAAATCAGGCAGACAGGTGGGGGGTGCTGGATTTTGGAGTTTTTACGTAAGAGCTTTCCTCAGGTTGGATTTTGTTTATCACAAACAGAGGCAGACAGACAGTCTGCAGTAAAGCATCGCATGGTGAATTATGTTTCTCACATAGCTTCCTGCATCCACATTTCATATCATCATGACATCAATTCATCAGCACACCTCTCTCTGGATCCCACTGGCAGCATTTTTTACTTTTTCTGTCCTTTTTTTTTTTGCACTTTGCTGGTTTTGACCATTTTAAAGAAACTAAGAAGAGAATTTAACACAACACAATGCAGATGTAAAAGGGTTCAGTTCTCGTGATGATTCCACAAAGACGTTACAGCGAACCTGGCGATACCTTTAAAACTTTACAGTGAGTTTAGCTTGTTATTTAACTGTCCCGCTACATTGCAACTGTTCTGGTTCACTTTAACTGCTCTCATAAAGCCATTTTCTGGCCACAGCAAGCAGAGAAAAAGCTTTAAAAAGCCATTTTACACTACCTGCTCCCTATAAATCAAAGACAAACTCAGGGGAAGAGCAAGCCTTTTTTTTTCCCCAGTAGCTGTTAGGGACCAAAAACAGAGCTAAAAGAGACTGAATAGCAATCATTCATTCATCAGCCAGGCAAGAACATGATGCAACATCAAAGATTGTGTTGCTGTAATTGCTGGATGCCACTGTTGACTAACAAGCTTAGCATATTAACCTAATATCTCTTATACTAATGCTGTACTCATGAACTGCCCAAAGTGGCCAAAAATGATAACCATCGTTTCCTTCTTCCACATAAATCTCTATAGTTTTGCCATCTTTAAATATGCTTTAAAATTAAAATTAATTTTCATATATATGACAACAACTAAACACAGCACTGTCTAGATGCTAGGTGGTGGTGGTGGTGGTGGAACTGGGAGTATAGCAGGGCTCTAGAGTGCGACCAATTTGGTCGCAAATGCGACCAAATTTTTCAGTGGTGCGACTAAAAATAAATATTTGGTCGCACAGGTGCGACCAACTGTTCCGGTAACAAAAAAAAAATCTCTGTAACTCTCCTTGTGGTCAACAACAGACACACATTATGCCCCTATCGTGGACTAAACCAATCAGAGATAGTCAGGGGCGGGACCTCTCTGATTGGCCGTGGTCCAGTTGAAAGTGCAAGTGGAAGAGAGAGGTGAGTAGCTTGAATAAAGCGATATCAATTCATTAACGGATTCCACACAAAGACCTAAACACGGAGCGGACCCAACACATCAGAATCAGCTTCGTCTTTCTCACCCGACGGCCTGAACACGGACACGCTGTCGGAGCTTAGCGATTCTTCGGGTCCGCGCTGTGTTTACGTCTTTTTGCGCTGATTCTGAGCTGCAGGTTTTGCCTCTCTCCAACCAAAATTCACCGAGCCTGCAGCAAAAGAAGCAGCAAACTGCGCTTCACATTTGATCAATGTCGTCATGAATTCCCTCTGACTTTTGCTGTTTTGCTTCCACCACGATAAAAATCACACTTCCTGCACAGCTCTCTCTCTCTCTCTCTGTACTTCAGGAACAGTTTCCCGTCTCAAATCTGTTTTCTGCATTATTCATTCGCTTATTACCCACCAGTCTAGCGTTGTTTACAGCGCTTTTTCTTTTTTCACTTAAATGACCTCGGACAAGAAAGCCTAATTTCTGCTGTTCAATACTGAAGAAATTTAAATTTCTTAAAATTATGCAAAATTGCAGAATATTTTTAAGGTTATCTGCTATAAAAAAGCCAGACCAGGAAAATCTCCTTCATGTTTTCCTGTGTTTTATTCTCAGTTACTTTCACACAAAGGCATCTGTTGTGATTTTCACAATTCTGATGAAGTCTCATGTGTATCAGTACTGATAAATGATCAGAATTATAATATTTCTGACTGTCTGAGGCTAAATTGAATCAAATCAGGACTTTGAGAACCGGAATTGAATGGATTATAGAAATCAGTGATGATACTCAGCCCTAGTGAGCAGCCTAGGCCTGAGAGAAGTGGATGTACTGTAGCTGTGGGTAATAAGAAAAGATGAAAAGAACTATTGATAACTTTTTTGTTAAGTTAAGGCCTGATCTGTCTGAAATTCATAGCCAGTGCTCTGACACGGTGCCATCAATATTTGAATGCTGAAAAAGCACAGTGTATCCAGAAAACACATTATATGCTGCAGTAAATGCACTGCCCAAGTGTCCCCTCTCCCCACGGCCTTTCAGCAGCAGACAGCAGCAAACAGGTTGTCAGAGGAGGCCAAGATGATGATTAAGTTTTTAACATTTTCTACAATATTGACAAAGCACTTTAAGCACAAGTTTGTTAGTTAATAATTTAGAAATTAATATTGTCTGTATGGACTTCCCCCCCCAAAGAAAGTGCACATGTAAAACTGCGGTGTTAAGCGATGCGGTTGAAAAATTTGAGTGCGCCTAACTTTTGTGCCGGTACGCCTAAATTTTTAAAGTTAGGCGTACCGGTGCGCCCATGTCAAAAAGTTAGTCTAGAGCCCTGTATAGGAGACAGGCATTCATGTTTATTCATTCAGCCGTGAGCTGAAGACCTGCAAGGTGACTGGCTGTCACACACACAAATAAATGTATGCAGGTGCAGGAAAAGACAAACACTCACACATCTGGCCTGTCTATCACCTTGGATCAGGGAGATAGAGGGAGAGGTGTGTGTGTGTGCTTGAGTTGTGACAGAGAGTAAACAACAAAAGCAGCTTTTTCAGTCAACTGCTGGCACGGCTGCTACACGGTTTACAGCAGTTATTAGTTAAACCACTACTTACCAAAACATCTCTCTGTCTTTGTCTCCTGGTTTTCTCTGGTTTTCTCACACACATATGCATTAAACTGGCAGGTGAGTGTTTACCGCATCATGTGTGCATGAGGCACTTCTGAAACTACCATGGAAGCTGCGTTACACACTGCAGTATCTCTCACTTAATTTATACATTTGCAAGACTTCATGATTAATTGATTACTGGAAAAGTACTCATCAGATCAACTGCCAATGAAAATATTTGCTAATTTGCAGTTCTAATAATTGCACCATTTTTACTCCTTCTCCTGCTATCTTTCCCCCTGCTGTCATCTCCTCCTACTCTGCTGTCTTTCTTCCACCCATTTCCTCTCTGTAACAGGCTTTAGCACCACTGTATAGTGTGTGTGTGTGTGTGTGTGTGTGTGTGTGTGTGTGTGTGTGTGTGTGTGTGTGTGTGTGTGTGTGTGTGTGTGTGTGTGTGTGTGTGATCTTGTTAATATTTCACAGTACCCTTACAGGCATGTGTGAGTTTATTAATTATGGCTGAAATGTGAGTCAAAGACGCTCATGAATAATAGCAGCCTCTGCTGCCTGTCAGTCAAACTGCTGCAGCGGCCAACAGCTGGATCATTACACACAGGTAGCAGAGCCACACACTGTAGGTGTGTTACTATTACTGCAGCTTCAGCTCCTGAGATGTTACAATGATTTGATTTTGTGTTACATGGCACTGTGCAAAAGTCTTGAGCCAGCTTGCATTTCCTTATAGTTTGCTTCCAAGGAGCCAGATTGTCTTGTGGTCTTGAGGAAGTTTTTCAGGATTTCTGAATCTTATTAAAGTTTTTTCTTTTGTGGCATTGCTGCTTTTCCACTTCTTTTTTGTAATTTAAACTCTTAACACTGACATTTGAATCACTTAAGCATAAAAACGGTACCTAACTCAAGGGATGAACAAGTGTCATGTCTATACATGACAGAAAAATTCATTTTGAATCTTATCTTCAGTCACTTTGTTACTAGCAGTCTGTCACAAAAATGCATACTTTGTTTCTACTACTTTTAAAATTTTCATGATGACAGGCATGAAATAGTATTTTTGCACTAATAACATGATTTAACATGAACATGATTAAACAAGAATTATACTGGAAATCAGTGAGAACAGGTCTGATGGAGCAATGATTCCCATCGTGAAAACCATCATCGGTATGTATGGAGGAGATCAGAAGAGGGGTACAACAGCGAGTGTCTACAGCTACCTGTAAAACAAGGTGGAGGCTCTGCCATTCATTTCAGGTGTTTGAGATCTGGTCAAAAGTGATGGATTCATAAATTCTGGCATTAATGGTCTCTGTGAGTAAACAAGAAATAGTCCTTTTCTCTCAGGGATAGACCTATTCAAAATTTGGATCAGAGATTCAGAGTTTAGGTTTACAACACAACATTGATTTCTTCAAGGGATCTAAACAATGTAGCAAAAACTCATGAGTGAAGCCAACAACAAATGGTGAGCATTTCGAGGCATCCTACAGTATTTTAAGTTTTCTTTAGTGTGTTAACTGCAAACAGTGGTGCAGTGAGTTGGCATGAAAAAGGTCTACTGACAACTTCTCTCTCTGTTTATCACTCTCTCTCACACACACACATACACACACACACCCACACATCATGTCAGGGTTAATGCTTTCTGAGAGGGTTTTAGAGTACTTAACTTAGCATATTGTCATCAGCTTGATCGTCACTTCTCCGTGGTGTCTCGCCTGCTTCGAACTTTAAGTTGTGACGAGTGTTTCTTTTCCCTAAGAACACTTTTTACTTTTGTTACCACAAGTACAAAAGGAAAGTTCCAGAAAGCTCATCACTGACATTTGATGTTACGTAACTTCCTCAAAAAATAATTAAAGTAAAGCAAAATCTAATACGACATGCTGCAATTTCGAGATAAAATATAAATCAAATTAATTTTCAAAAAAGGCACAGTTGTATACAAAACAATTAAACAAAATGTTATGGAAAACTTTGTATAACATACAAAATGTTACAACCACTATAAAAAATACATTTCTATGTGAAGAAATACTATTCCTCCTGTTGCTTCAGTTATTACAATTATTAATTATAATATTAATATTACTTGAATTACTGTTATTACCATTGCTGTTACTGCTAATAATAGTGCAAGCCTGAATATCTAAACACATATCATATCTCTTTAAAACTCATCTATGCATGCATTAACATGTATATTTAAGCACACATGCACAAACTAAATATAAGTGAAGAAGTGTGCTATCCACACACACCAGAGTACACGCTTCATTGCTGTACTGACAGAGCAGTTAATGCTCCGGGTATCTAAATCACACATTACATAGACCTGCTTGACTTAATTTGCCTTTGATCTTTTTTTTTTCTTCAAAAACACCAAATTACAAATTCTTGTTCTCTTGCGCCCTCTCCCTCTCCCTCCACGGCTGTCTCTCTTTCACTGGACAGAGCAAATGAAATTAATAAGGAGTACATCAGAGGCAGTGGCTGCGCTCTGGCTGTGGGCTTTCTCTGAATTGCTGCTGCCTCACCAGGAACACCAGATTTCTCCCACCGCCCACCCCGCCTCATGTTTTTCTTAATATATTTACACTAATTGAAAATCCACCATTCCTCGACAAACAATCTGAATTATTAATAAGATTTTTATCGCTCTGTCTGTCAGCACACTGCGCTTAAGAATGAAATATTAGCTTTCATGTGTTTAAAGTTAGTTACATATTTTTCATGCTGATTTTAACAGGCAGGTAAAAGCAAGTTTGTATGTGAGAAGGTATGAAGAGTTTTTGCCTGGAAAGTTCACAGAAGTTTGGTTCGGTACATTCAGTAAGTACAGAAGCATTTTAGTGTCTTAAAGTCCCAGAATCATAAAGCTGAGTTTGAAATCTATTGATCCACATTACTTGATACATTTTCCATTTTCTTTATCTAGAATTAATTGATCTTTCCTTAAAATAGCCAAGTATGACTGGAGGTCATCTTCTTTTAGTGTCACAAACACCTGAGCACAAGCCCCACAGGCTGCTCTGATTACACATACATTCATTGCAGCAGTAACACCAAAAATACTGTCTTTTCTCCTTTGCACACAAAAGTTTGAATTCACACAGCTAATAGAGATTTTATGGTGTCTATTCAGTAAGCTGTACAACATGATATCCCACTGTTAACGATCAACCAAGAGGATTAAGTCATAAAAATAAACTAATTAACAGACCAAAGAATGCTTACTAAAAACATATCATCTGCCTGATGCATCAGCTCTCAGCTCAGCCGTCTTTAGGTACATTTAATATGGCGACTAGCAGCACAAAACCATAAAAGAGAGGAAAAGATGCTCCATCTCATTATGTTTTTTTTTCCATTTCCATTTCCAAAAACCACAAACACAAAAAAGCACTTGAAATAAACTCTCCTCCTCTGAAGAAAGCGTAGCACATCAAGAACAGCAGGCTGCTTTTTGTATGCTATGTTAGGTTAAATTTAACAACGGCAACACCATAGACTACTCTCATTTGTAAAACAAACAAGGAGAACGTTTGTTTAATGTGGAATTATGCTAAACTACACTTCAGCTCAACAGGTCTGTTGCATGGATTCTGTTCTGTGGAATTTAAATTAGATTAGAGAGAAAGTGAATTCAGATCCTTTAAAAACTGCAAGAATTCAAATCTCCAAAAGCGCCTCAAATAACACTGAAAGGTATGACTGATGATTTCTTTCTTAAAGTAACAGAGAGTGAATCTGTTTTGTGGGTGAAGGAAACAAATATCCTATGAGCCTTAGTTCCTTTGCCTCTCACTGTCTCAACATTAATACAACTGAAGTAACTATATACAGCAACAACAAAAAAGCTGTGAGGATACTCCCTCCTCTCCTTAAACAGTTTAAAAGACACCTATAGGCACTCTAATGGAGCAAAACAGCAGGTTTTCTTCATGTGCACTGTGTCTCTCTAGTGCTCCTTCTTTCTCTGGGGGAAACCTCGCTGCAGTAACAAGCCTGTGCGATGCTGAAATAGTGCCGCGGGCAACAGCGAGCAGCGGCTCAGCGCAGGCAGGTGAAGACAGGGTGAAAGTCAAATCTTTTCACTGTAAACAAAAGCCCCAATATAAGCGAAAGTAAATAGATGTAGTGTGAATAAGAATGCTGGGTTGTTTGCTCGAGATTTGAGCGATTCTTTGCGGGCGCCACAGGTGGGTAGCTGTCCAATGAGGTTCGGGATTTGCTGTTATGAAGACGGATAGATGAGGAGAGGAGGGAGTTCTTGTGAGAAAAAGAGATGGGGAGAAAGGAGCCGAGATGCTATTGAACGTTTGTCAAAAATCTTAAAAAAGATGTCATTTTCAGCAGTTTCTCTCAGAGTGCTTTGGGACAAAGCCACATCACGCGTTGCCTCTCCGGTACATCACATGTCAAAGATGAGCTACACGCTGAGGCCTGTGCGAGAGGACTGAGGGATTTGTGGAAATAAAGAGTGATGCTCGCTGACAGGCTCACATGTGTTTGAGAGTCTAAAGAGGCCAAATAAAGAGTTCAGATGTTTATCTGCATGCTGCTTTGTGGTGTTATCCTCCAGGTACAGTGTAAGCCCAGTGGTGACAATAACTGCTTTGTGAAAGTGAAGCTGCCAGTAATCAAAATGGATGGGTAGGTTAGATTGTGGTGCTGTGTAAATACTGCACTCCACTGCTACAGCAGATACAAACTGATATTCCACAGGAAAGGTAATAAAAACACTAGAACAGGGAAGCATATTATTATAAGATGCCTTGCATAGCTGTGATTCAAAGACAAGAGATTTAATGTGCAAAAGTCAGTCTTCAGTTCTTTATATTTTTCTTTTAAGGAGCCAGACTTTCTTGGAATTTGTTTTAAGTGGTCTTGAGCAACAGTCCTCCAGGCTTTCGGATCGTCTTTCATTTTCAGTCAAGCCCTTATACCTGATCATTTTAGATGACCTTTTTTTTTAATTTAAGCTGTTTATGCATTAAAAAGTTACCCAAGTCAAGGGATTAACTAAAACATGCCAACAATAACAAACTTTGACAGCATATATCTGCTCCAACAAGGAGCTATTAGCCAAAAACCTGCCCAATCTCAGCATGGCCTGCAGAGGAGGACAAGTGGAGGACAAAAGAAGTGAAAGGTCTGAAATCCATCTACAGCAGATCAACAGTTTTGAAAAGTCATGACCTTAAGAAACAGAAAAAAACAATCCAGCAAAGACCAGACACATGACCTGAGAGCTGCATCTGGCCCTTCAGCTGATCCGTCTTCTGTTGGTCGGAACGTCATCGGAAGCGGTCTCAATGAAAAGGTCGCTGTCAAGAAGTCATTCTTAAGAGATACAGGGAGACAAGCCAGCGACATGCCAAATTACATAAGAACTGGACCAAAAATCAACGAAAATTGGTCTTGTAGGTCAAATTGTCATCAATATGTTTAGAGGAGGTACAACAGTGGGTGTCTGTGGCCATCTGTATAACATTTCGGGGTACATTTGAGCCAGTGGTGTTAGGATCCTATCAAATCTCTTGGAAACAAATGAAGAAACATCAGATTTTAATCCATCGTGCAATATTGAAAAGCGTCTGATTGGTTGTGGCTTCAGGTTTTGGCACGACAATGATCCCAGACACACTTCCAGTGCAGTAATAAGAATGTTTAATGTGTAATGCCACCGTCATGGACTTGCCTGGCCAGAGCCTGGCCCTTAACATTATTTAAGCAGCGTGGGATCATCCTGACAGAGAATGGAAGAAAAGATACCCAACATCCAAAGAGGAGCTTTGAATAGTCTTTCAAGTCCTTGCAGACTATTAAAAAATTTACAACAACACTTGACTAGTTGAGACTAATTTGAAGAACAAAGGTGGTCAAACCAAATACTGAATTTTAACCTTTTTAGAATTTTACAAACTTTGTTTTATAGCAATATATGAAGAAATGAGAGGTTTGCAGAGCATTCTGGGTTGAAGACATTTATGCACTTCAGAGACTTCTTGAATGTAGCTTGTGATATTATTATTTCTGTATTTCTTCTACCAGTGCATCAGAAGTGCTGTTAAAAAAGAGGAACATTATATTTTGAGCAACCCACAGCACTGAGTCACATCATCTTATAATCCTCAGTTAAAGTAACACTGGCAAAGCCTGAAGCCTAAACTGAAGAAGATTTTTTTTTTACCTCAAAGTTTCCCTCAACATCTGAAATCTGAGTTTCATCTTTAAAAAAGTACTTTTTTTTTTTTTTTTTTTTTAGTACTAATAGGTTAAATAAGGCTGATCTAGACTTGTATAAATACAAATATAGCAAGAATGGAAATTATTTTTAATAATCTTCCCAAAAAGAACTGATAATATGCAAAAAAAAAAAAAAGCTGCAACCCAGAGCCAAAGCTTCTAAATGTTTACTATCTCCGTTTGATTTCTTTAAGGTAAACAAGGTCTCAGGCAATATTAGCTAAAACTCATCCTGCTGATTCATTTCAAACAAACCTCATCAAGCATTCTGACTGTTGATTTCAGTGGCAATCAGACAGATGGGTCTCAAGATCAATGCTTTTGGACTACAAACATCACATCACGACTTCAAAAGATCTCTGCTCTCTCTCTCTCTCTCTCTCTCTCTCTCTCTCTCTCTCTCTCTCTCTAACACACACACACACACACACACACACCCTTTTCCCATGTCTAAATCTATACAATCCATTATTAACATGTTTCCTGCCAGACAAAGACACAGGTAGATGATAAAATATATTAAAAATAAAAGACATAGAAGAAAGAGTTAAATTATTGAATTTGGGTTGCTCTCATTGAAATAAAAAAGACAGAGATGGAGAGGAGAAGAATCTATATTGTGTTCTCGGGGAAGTGAGGGAAAAATCGAAGGAGAAAGTAGGTTAGAAAAGAAAGGCAAGGTGAGAGAAAGAGTGGCATCAAAGAGAGGCAGTTGAACAAAGTCAGCGACACGCCAGGAGTTGACTCATGCGACATGGGAGTGAAAAAAAACAACCAACTAACATCAGAACACGTCACACAACTGCTCAGACAGAGACTAGGAAACAAGGTGAACTTGTCGCAAGGAAGGAGGGAAGGAACGAATGAAGGAGAGAAGTTATGGAGAAAGAAAGCGATAAAAGAAGGAAGAAAGCTATACGAAAAGTAAGTGATGGAGGAGGGGATGAAGTCGAAGGAGGGGAGAAAGAAAGGAAGTGAAGGAGGAGGAAACAAGAAAAGGAAAAAAAGGTAGACAAAGGAAATACTAGAAGAAAAGGTTTAAAAAAAGATGTGTAAAAGAAACATCTGAAAAGAAAGTATGGAAAGAAAGTTTTGGGAATAATTAACAAAAAAAGGAGAAAAACACAAAAAAAGAAAATAAATGACCTAAGAGAACAAAGAAAGGAGTGAAAAATTAAAACAAAAACTGAAAATATAAAACATTTAATTCTGAAAGTAACAGAAAAAAGATCAGAAGGGGAAATATAATTTATAATGTTTTGAAGCAGAAAGAAAAAAACGGAAAAACGGACAGAAAGAAGGAAAAATGAGGAGTACAGAAATAGGAAAATGGTACGGCACTGAACAAGGTCGACAACTGATAAGAAAGTGAAGTGGGAAAATAAGAAAATAACAGGAGGACAAGGAGAAGAAGAAAAACAGGGAGTCATAGAGGATGTGAGAGAGAACATGACCAAACGTGGAAGAAGGAAAAAAGGAGAGAAAGAAAAAACAGAAAAAGAAGTGTGGAAAAGACAGGAGGAAGAATAAATGAACATACAACAGGAAAGCAGACACAGGAGAGAAGACTGAGAGAAGAAAAGGTCCAAGAGAGAGAGGAAAGCAAGAATGTGAAGTGGCAGAAGATGAAGAATGGAGAGAAGGATTCAAGGAAGAGGGAGAATAAAATTTAGGGGGATAACACACAGGAGAGGAGGAGGCGAAGGAGGATTTATGTGTTTTTAGAGCTGTCATTTTGAAGGACAGAGCAGGGGCGGAGCAGCACACATGCAACAGCTTGAATCTCTCTATCTGAATCTGCCTGGTTCTGTCATACAGTCCCTTTCATTCATGCTCACCATGTATGTTTACGTTGCCTCTACTTTTTGCATTATTCTGTTCTCATCGTCACTGCAGTAGCTACGTTCTTCATGCCTCCCATAAATTTCTTATGAATATTCTGCATAGGTGAGCCAGAACAGCATCGACTTAGCTCATCCCACTCGTGATCCATCACAGCTAAAGCAACAAGTTTGACCTTGACTTTGAGCACAGTTTGGGTAAAGACCCATTAGGTCATCACTGTGATTAAATTTGATTCAATTCTAATCAGCAACAGGAAAATGAGTAGTGATCTTTTTGAATTCAAGTGGAAGGGGCAGACAATAGATGGCTCGCTGTGGCGTGAGCTCATCAGTCCTTCAACTAGATGACCAGTAGGTTTCTGTAGTCTTTATAAAACTAATGATTAAATGTCCTCAATCACTGATGTCTTTGACAGCTAGCTGCCATACTCTGGACTGTGGTGCCCTTCCTAATGGATGTTGTAAATCGGCAAGGTAAAGAGGGGAACAAATCTTGCAAAATCAGCCAGATGTAGATGATACAGAAAATGAATGGCTCTACTTTATATTGGTTGTGTATGAATAGTCTTGCATGTGATCACAGGATCCAATTGATGCATAACTCTATTCAGTGCAGCTATGTGGGCTGTGGACATTATTACAAGGAATACACTGCCGGTACCACAGTGTTACTTTTTCTCTTTGTTTTTCTTGTTTTTGGACTGTTTCATCAATCCAATATTCAAACTGCTGAAGGTATGAATTAGAAACATCTCTACCTTCTACAATAGATTCCAACATGTTGCCTATTTACCATCTTCATGTTCCACCAGTACAAACTGCCAGAGGGCACACACTGCAGTAAATAACCTAAACATAACAGTGGTCTGTTATAGATTACAGTTTTTTACAGACGCTAGGACACATTTCCCAATACTTAGGTCACGTTTGCAAAACTCCTCACACAGTGAGCACAACAGAAGTCTATGTGGGCCAAACTGAGGATCAGTTATCACTGTTTTGGCACAAAATGCATTCAATGACTACATCTCTCAAATTTCATGAATTATCTTCTCACTCAGACACAACAACTGCCAAAAATCTTTGTACGGACAGGACATTTTGCATGTGCTTACATACTGTTTTCAAAACTGTTAAACTTATGGCCAAAACAATAACACAATGCAAAACTTAAAAAGACAGCAAAATTCAACAGCAATATTTTATTGAAACATATTTTAAATCTAAAAATGCAGTTTAACCAGCCACAGCTTATTCTCATTGTAGATGAACATCTACACAGCTGTTACTCCTTCAATTTTTCAACTCCTTCAATTCTGGCAGCCAGAAGATTCTTTCCTAGGTGTATTGCCCTAGATGACATAAGATGTGATGTGGATGAGAACCTGTGGCCAAATGGAGAAGACCGAGTAGATTAGCATTACTATTGTATGTGTATCAGTGGATGGTGTGTATACAAATTCTTGTATTTTGGGATTACTTAGTGCAAAAAAATAAAAATACAGAAACAAATATTAACGAATTCTGCATGATGTCTGATTCATTCCAGTAACATACATTGAAATTCTAAACAGAGATGTGTCCTTGTTTTACACAAGAAAACACTGTGTAATGCTACATGTTGTTAGTGTTTTTTAGGTCATTGTTTTGTGGGTGACAAAGTGTGTTTGTTGGCTGTCAACCTTTGCTAGTGTTCTGGAAGAATGAGTTTATTTGAGACCTGAATGAAGTGTTTTGGTAGTTGTAGTGCATTTTGAATGTGAAATGAACTGCTTTGCCAAGCTGACGGTCAGTTAGGAGAATTGTGTGAAGAGTTTTGCAAAAGTGACCTAAGTATTGTGAAATGTGTCCTAGCGGCTGTAAAAAACTGTAATACAGTGAGGGGTTTGGTTTATTTCAGTATTTAAAATCATACTTTTGGGATTTCAAAATCACCCGGTACAGCATAACAACAAAGAAAGCCAGTAGGAAACAAGAAACAGTGTACACTTGTCGTTTTATAACTCACCCAGGTGAAACACAGTTGCTGGCTGGATTACATTCATAAGCAATGTGCTTCTGAATGAATACCGTGGCACATTTATGAATAGCAGGAGTCGACAGGAGGTGGTGAACACAGACGAGTATACCCAACAGGCAAGAGATGCATTTTATTAGGGAGATTGTTGCCATCGTACGTTGTTTTGGGTACTGTTGCTGTTATATTTCTTAGGATGACAGTCTCAGCCAAGCAGCTTCATGTGGCTTCATCCTGTCAATGGTTTACCGGACCAGAATTCAGCCAAACTACCTCTCTGTCCTTCCAGTTTCTCCTCTTTTTTATTGTCTCACAACACTGAAAACACATATTCTCTCTCCTCATTTACACAGTCTCTTTATATCTTTTGAATGCCATCTTCCTGGTGTGTGTGTGTGTGTGTGTGTGTGTGTGTGTGTGTGTGTGTGTGTGTGTGTGTGTGTGTGTGTGTGTGTGTGTGTGTGTGTGTTTCTAAGAGAGGAAAGTGAGAATGGCTGCAATGCACATACTCTCCTCGGTACACCTGTCTCTTTTAGTTTACAACCACTCTGCTTATTTCCACACCCAATCATGCACGCAGTTAAAACAAACACATGCAACAGCAGCACACGCACACAACCTCACAAGCTCAAGCAGAGGTGTGCACATTATACAAATACGCATTCCCACATGCACATAATTAAAGTGACTGCACCAAACAAACCTTGTGTGGTAGTGTCTTGCCACACATACACACAACCGCATGAATACAGCTGTAAGCAGAGAAGACAGGTGGAGTGTATATCAAGGGCCACCCAGCTCCTACACCATTTATCTCAATTTCACCTTCTAGACACACGCAAGCACGCGTGCATTTAAGATTAAAAAAGCACATACACACAAGCTCAGCAGACATATAGACATTCATATACAAATTAATAGACAAGAACCAAAGTCAAATAGACACATTTTTTACTCCCCTTTCATTCTCCTACTTCTAACAGTTTAGTAAAATCCTGATGTTGGGTTATGTATAAATAAAAACATCTCATTTTGGAACTGCCTGAAACGCACAGAGTCGTTTAAATTTGTCATTTACTGTCAAGCCGAACTTTTGGTGTTTCTAGAAGCCCTACATGGTGTTAAGCCCATCCTATAATGAGCTATTAACTGCCGTCTCCTTTCAGCTCTCTGCCCGACTCCGACACAAATCCCCCCTTTATTCTCCAGTACTGTAATCCACCACTCGCACCCACACAATAATACACAGAACTCGAGACACAATACACCAGGCCTCAGTTCACTTCCTGGTGTCAAATCCCCTTCTTCTCACTGCTCACTTACAAAGACGGTAGAAGAGGGAAGGGTGGAGAGGATGAACTATCGAAAAAGAATAATGCAGTTTTATGGCAGTACACAAACACACGAGGATAATCAGACTGAGCTTTGACATTCATACTCACATATATAGACAGCATTTGTGAATTTGCTGTTACAGCTTTTTAAGCAGTTTATATAAAAGCAGCAATTTGGGAACCACCAATTAGTGAAGTCCTGTCTTGAAACCTTTATTTAACCACCTTGAACCATTACCATCTCAGAGCTTTAGTGGAGTGTGTGTCAAGTAAGAAGAAACAGAGGACGACTGTATGCTCATATGGTAGTGATTGACAGTCCTTGTCAATACAACCTGAAGCATGGGCTGTTACACTCCTTTTTAACTCTAAGAGGGCTGTAACTTAAAAAAAATCACTGTCATGCTATATTAAATAAGGCTTGAAATTAGTGATTTAGACCAGCGGTCCCCAACCCCCGGGCCTTGGACCGGTACTGGTCCGTGAGTCGTTTGGTACCGGGCCGCGAGAGTTGAGGCTCAGGTGTGAAATGTATATTTTTCAGGGTTTTTATCGGTTTTCAGCGTTATTTTGTTATCGTTTTTATCGTTAACTCGGTTTTCCTGGGTCTTTTCACGTGTGTTATGAATAAATCTTCTTTTTTTCGGTACCGGTACTAGTTTTATTTTGTTGTATTTATCCGCAACACTTTAAAGGCCGGTCCGTGAAAATATTGTCGGGCATAAACCGGTCCGTGGCGCAAAAAAGGTTGGGGACCGCTGATTTAGACCATAATCCTATCAGGAAAGTGTTTACTGACGTCTTAGTTCACACAGAAGTGAAGCCTGTAATAGTTGTTGTCTCCCTGACTTCTATACAATCAAATTTATTTGAGCAATGAAATGAGTCGGCCAACAAGATGCAAGTTATTAGAAAAGAATGCCAGTTTAAGACACTTCTGCATTGGCTTCAGTTGGCTTTTTAAAATTAACATTATCTGGTTAAAACAGAACCAGGAAAACCAGAAACGGCTACAATGTCATAAAAACAAAAACAAGTAGTTTGCATCGAAAATCAAAGGACTTAAAAAGGTGCAAATCATGACATTAATGAAACTGTTCTGTCTCTTCTGTGTTGACTTTAGGGTCATTTTATAGAACATTTTGTGCCCAGCCAGTTGCCTGAAAATGTTAAGGTCCATAGCTAATTGCTGTGAAATTGCAGCTTCATATATTATATACTTTTCAACACACACACACACACACACACACACACACACACACACACACACACACACACACACACACACACACACACACACACACATACAGTGGGGCAAAAAAGTATTTAGTCAGCCACCGATTGTGCAAGTTCCCCCACTTAAAATGATGACAGAGGTCAGTAATTTGCACCAGAGGTACACTTCAACTGTGAGAGACAGAATGTGAAAAAAAAATCCATGAATTCACATGGTAGGATTTGTAAAGAATTTATTCGTAAATTAGGGTGGAAAATAAGTATTTGGTCACCTCAAACAAGGAAAATCTCTGGCTCTCACAGACCTGTAACGTCTTCTGTACGAAGCTTTTCTGTCCCCCACTCGTTACCTGTATGAATGGCACCTGTTTGAACTCATCATCTGTATAAAAGACACCTGTCCACAGCCTCAAACAGTCAGACTCCAAACTCCGCCATGGCCAAGACCAAAGAGCTTTCGAAGGACACCAGGAAAAGTATTGTAGACCTGCACCAGACTGGGAAGAGTGAATCTACAATAGGCAAGCAGCTTGGTGTGAAAAAAATCAACTGTGGGAGCAATCATCAGAAAATGGAAGACATACAAGACCACTGATAATCTCCCTCGATCTGGGGCTCCACGCAAGATCTCATCCCGTGGGGTCAAAATGATCATGAGAACGGTGAGCAAAGATCCCAGAACCACACGGGGGGACCTGGTGAATGACCTGCAGAGAGCTGGGACCAAAGTAACAAAGGTCACCATCAGTAACACACTACAACGGCAGGGAATCAAATCCCGCAGTGCCAGACGTGTTCCGCTGCTGAAGCCAGTGCATGTCCAGGCCCGTCTGAAGTTTGCCAGAGAGCACATGGATGATACAGCAGAGGATTGGGAGAATGTCATGTGGTCAGATGAAACCAAAGTAGAACTTTTTGGTATAAACTCAACTCGTCGTGTTTGGAGGAAGAAGAATACTGAGTTGCATCCCAAGAACACCATACCTACTGTGAAGCATGGGGGTGGAAACATCATGCTATGGGGCTGTTTTTCTGCCAAGGGGACAGGACGACTGATCCGTGTTAAGGCCAGAATGAATGGGGCCATGTATCGTGAGATTTTGAGCCAAAACCTCCTTCCATCAGTGAGAACTTTGAAGATGAAACGAGGCTGGGTCTTCCAACATGACAATGATCCAAAACACACCGCCCGGGCAACAAAGGAGTGGCTCCGTAAGAAGCATTTGAAAGTTCTGGAGTGGCCTAGCCAGTCTCCAGACCTCAACCCCATAGAAAATCTGTGGCGGGAGTTGAAAGTCCGTGTTGCTCGGCGACAGCCCCAAAACATCACTGCTCTCGAGAAGATCTGCATGGAGGAATGGGCCAAAATACCAGCTACTGTGTGTGCAAACCTGGTAAAGACCTATAGTAAACGTTTGACCTCTGTTATTGCCAACAAAGGTTATGTTACAAAGTATTGAGTTGTATTTTTGTTATTGACCAAATACTTATTTTCCACCCTGATTTACGAATAAATTCTTTACAAATCCTACCATGTGGATTCATGGATTTTTTTTTCACATTCTGTCTCTCACAGTTGAAGTGTACCTCTGGTGCAAATTACTGACCTCTGTCATCATTTTAGGTGGGGGAACTTGCACAATCGGTAGCTGACTAAATACTTTTTTGCCCCACTGTATATTAGGGGTGCAACGATATTCGTATCGATATTGAACCGTTCGATACAGTGCTTTCGGTTCGGTACGCATATGTATCGAACAATACAACATTTGTAATTTATTTTATCAACTTTCCTTCTGACGATGCTGTCTGTGTTGAGCGCTCAGTGGATCTGCGCTCGACAGTGCAGCCTAGGCGGAGTAGTCGAACGCAGATTCACTAAGCGCAGGGCAATCTAGCGAGACAGAAGTTAAGCTCTCGTTGCAACATGGCAAATTGAACCTCCCCCATCCTCATTCAGATCTGGCGTTTGGAACTATTTTGGTTTTCATGTGAGTATGACCCTGAAGGTAAGCACGTCATGGACTAAAGTAAAACAGTATGTCGGATGTGCCACGCAATGCTCAATTACATTGGTAGGAACTAGTGCGTTAGCGCAGTTAGCTCGTTAACGTGTTGGCCGTCCAGCCCCACGCACAGGGCGATCCGCAGTAGCTCGTTAACGGAGATTTGCCGTGTTGTGGCGTTTTAACGAGATTAACGCAGCACTAGTGGGAACACAACGAATATGACTGCACATTTACTCCGACATCATCCTAGTGCAAAGACAAAAACAACAAGCGCGCATGCTACAAACTTTACCCGAGTCATTTAGACAGCCGTTAGCACATGATTCTCCTTATGGGGACCTGATATGTTTAATATGCTGCTGAGAATATAGCCCAGAAGAAGCGTGTAGTATAGCTTTTATTTTGGAAAGAGCCATTTCTCTGTAATAAACTCTCTTTTCCAAAGATGAGTGATTTCTCGATCAGATAGATTTATTATTTTATCCCTTTGTTGTTTCAGCAACATTAAATGTAAAAACTGTACTTTTGAGTTAAAATATATATTTATAATTTTAATAAATGACAAATTAAAAAGGCATGAACATTTTTTTGTATCGAAAAAATATCGAACCGTGACACCAAAGTATCGAACCGAACCGAACCGAACCGAACCGTGAATTTTGTGTATCGTTGCAAGGAGAGTTTAACTTCTGCCTTGCTAGCTTGTCCTGTGCTCTTCCTTCTGACTATGCTGTCTGTGTTGAGCGCTCAGTGGATCTGCGCTCGACAGTGCAGCCTAGGCGGAGTAGTCGAACGCAGATTCACTGAGCGCTCAACACAGACAGCATCGTCAGAAGGAAAGTTGATAAAATAAATTACAAATGTTGTATTGTTCGATACATATGCGTACCGAACCGAAAGCACTGTATCGAACGGTTCAATATCGATACGAATATCGTTACACCCCTAATATATATATATATATATATATATATATATATATATATATATATATATATATATATATACATACATACTAGGGGTGCAACGATACACAAAATTCACGGTTCGGTTCGGTTCGATCCTTTGGTGTCACGGTTTGATATTTTTTCGATACAAAAAAAATGTTCATGCATTTTTTATTTGTCATTTATTAAAATTATAAATATAGATTTTAACTCAAAAGTACAGTTTTTAAATTTAACCCTAACCCTTGTGCGTGTTTTTTATTTTGACAGCGAATGCGCACCTGCGGACCACTTATGTGCAGCCCTGGTTATTTAGCTCATCATATTGCAGCCACAGAAATTCTTTTGTCCATGAAACCATAAAGATGCACTTTCTTTTTGCCTTATAGTCTGATTTGTCATAACTTCTCCGTTTTGTGGTAAGCTTTTCTTTGGCTGTCACTTCTTCACCCTGACCTGTCTTATTTGGCTCAGCAGAACTGAAATGCTTTTACACATGCACTCACATAAGCTCAGCGATTCTCTGCGCGATCAACCTCTCACATGTTTAAGCTTGCTGCGGGAGATTTCACTTGTCATGTTTGCATAGTAAGCTAACGATTAATAAGACGATGTCAGAGGAATTGGTGCACAAATTATCATCACTCACAGATCAGTGCTGTCGCTCTCTATACACAGTTCGCACGATTGCAAAGTGAAAGCAAAAAAACAAGCGCAAATTCAAACGCGACTTCAATATGTCACATATTGACAGTGGCTCACCGATGCCAATGACATAATTACCCAGCTACATTTCTGAAAGAATGCAAAAGCATTGACATATATTTTTCCTACAATAGCCCGACGGGCAGGGCAGAGATAGATTTTGGTAGCCCGACTGAAAAAATCGCTAGCTCCGGGACGTCGGGCTAGCGATATTGCGAGCCCTGTATCTGATTGAGGAATCACATCATCTTTGGAAAAGAGAGTTTATTACAGAGAAATGGCTCTTTCCAAAATAAAAGCTATACTATCCGCTTCTTCTGGGCTATATTCTCAGCAGCATAAGGAGAATCATGTGCTAACAGCTGTCTAAATGACTCGGCTAAAGTTAGTAGCATGCTTGTTGTATTTGTCTTTGCACTAGGATGATGTCGGCGTAAATGTGCAGTCATATTCGTTGTGTTCCCACTAGTGCTTTCAGGTTAATCTCGTTGAAATGACCTTAACGCCACAACACGGCCAACACGTTAACGAGCTAACTGCGCTAACACACTAGTTCACACCAATGTAATTGAGCATTGCATGGCACATCCAACATACTGTTTTACTTTAGTCCATGACTCGCTTACCTTCAGGGTCATACGTCACATGAAAACCAAAATAATTCCAAACGCCAGATCTGAATGAGGTTCAATTTGCCTGTTACAAGGAGAGCTTAACTTCTGTCTCGCTAGCTTGCCCTGCGCTCTTCCTTCTGACTATGCTGTCTGTGTTGAGCGCTCAGTGAATCTGCATTCGACTACTCCGCCTAGGCTGCACTGTCGAGCCTAGGCGGAGTAGTCGAATGCAGATTCACTGAGCGCTCAACACAGACAGCATCGTCAGAAGGAAAATTGATAAAATAAATTACAAATGTTGTATTGTTCGATACATATGCGTACCGAACCGAAAGCACTGTATCGAACGGTTCAATATCGATACGAATATCGTTGCACCCCTAATATATACACATACATACACATATTTAAGTGGTCTGTTGACCCACTCCCAGTATGATTTTTGGCACTTTTGACATTTGAGGTAATGTTTGAGGTAATGTTTGAACACGGAAATCTCAACTATTAAAGATAAAGGCCTGAAAGTTTCACTGGTATTTCTTAACATCAAAATCAATCACAATCTGTCATTTGGGTACAGACACATCAGAAAATCTCTGGATTTTGGCTTTCAAGTCATCCTGCAAAGTTTCATATTTAAGCACACACTAATGAAAATTACAAAAGCCAAATTGTGACAATATCTCAATGACATATAGTTGAATTTCACAATAATTCAAATAGAGCATGTGGAATACTTTATTATATGAACTTCTTAGACAGAAAAATTAAGAAAAGGCTATATTCTTTCAACTGCCATTGTTAATTAATCATATATAACAAATTGTGGAACAACAACAAAAACTTCAGTAGGTAGTCTATTTGTATCTGAAGAGAAGTTTTATTCTAGTGACCTATTCTACTACTATCCTACTGCCCTGGAGGTTTCTTAACCTGCATTATAAGACTTCCAGTAGGTTTTACAAATGGAAGGTAGAGTAGGTCTCAAAAAGGAAAAATAGTTACATATTTAACAAAGTTCATTATTTTTGCAGTTATAATTTGCACACTATCTGGAAATCCTAGAATTGTTTACTAATATTTTTTTTTGTCACTGAACTTATATTTGCTCAGTCCAGCATAAAAGGTTAAATAGCAGTTTTTTTTTTTTCTCAGAGTAGAGCCGCTGATCCTCCACATCGAAAGGAGCCAGTTGAGGTGGTTCGGGCATCTGACAAGGATGCCTCCTGGGCGGCTCCTGGGTGAGGTGTTCTGGGCAGGGAGGGAGGCCTGGGCTGCTCTGCTCAGGCTGCTGCCCCCATGACCCGGCCCCGGATAAGCGGATGTGAATACGTGGATGGTTTGTTTACTTTTTTGTGTTTTTTATGAGTGTGCGTTCAAATATAGATTTTCCTATTTATTGGTCCAACATTACAGATCCTGGTTTATTTTAATGGTAGGAAAGATCAGTGAAAATTTCAGGCATTTTTTATAGTTTTTGAGATATTCATGTTCAAAAATTGCTTCAAATGTCAAAGTGTAAAAAAAATGTTGGAACTAGACCATTTTTCAAAAACATATCTTGAAAACGTGTATTTTTTCAATATATGTAAAAAGTTTCACAGCAAACATCTTTGCCCAGACTTTGAACCATGAAACTTTCAGGCAAATTGGAGATGGTGGAGCAGAAGGCCCACATTCACTTTGGATGTTATGACGCTTTGTTCATTTTTTCTAGTTAGTTCAAAATAATATTTGATGGCATAGTAAATTCCTTGTTGCTGACCTGTGGGAAATAGATGTACAATTCCCAGAAAATGACTAAATGAAATGCAATTTTTGGATGCAGAACATTAACCCTGGGTGATACTTTGATACCTGGCTTTAGCAAATAAGTCATTTTGGGGTATCAGTTCAACTTTTCTCTAGAGGTAGCAGTTCTTTACAACAGTGATGCAACCAATGCCCAACAAGATGGAGCTGTTCAGTTTTTCCAAAACTGACAATATGTATGACTGTCTGCATGGAATTCATCAGGGTTATTCTTATGCAACATAATACGTCAGGTAAAATGAGGCCAGAGGATCCCTGATGCCAGAAATTGAGTTGGGTGCCAGCACAAGTGAATCAAAGCAAAAATGTCTTCCAAAGAACCAGTCACATCAGTGCTGGAAGTCGTTCCATTTTAAGGCCTATCCTGGAATGAAATTGAATGGAACAAGTTGAATTGGTGATCCATACGTCTTTAACGTCTTAGAAAATCAGCTGCAAATTAAATGGCAATGCATGAAAACGAACGTACATCCCTTCCTTTTAATGCTACTGAGACAAATCTGTATATGAACCAACAACAATAAAACAACAGTAAAAAGGGTTTGGCAATCCATTCATACCACTCTTTGTTGATGACACACACACACACACACACACACACACACACACACACACACACACACACACACACACACACACACACACAGGGAAGTTATACTACTGGTTTTGCTACTGCTACTGCTACAAGGAGCACACACAAACGTTACCATGGTGAGGAGGTATGCTGCTGGCCGGCCAGGTGAAGGGTCTTGGGCCGGGCGGCGGAGCAGCTGCCTGCATTAGCTGGCCGCTCCCAGTAGGGGTCACTGCGAAACACACAAAAAAAACGTGAAGAGGTTCTTTAACGACAGCCACATGAAAAAAGGAGAAGAAGAAGAAGTGGGAGTAAAAACAAGACTTAAATGAAGAATAAGAGGGAGAAAACAGGAAAATCAAATGAACAAAGACAAAAACGTAGGAGCAGAGCATAGGAACCAAAGACAAAATAACCATACAAAGCACAGTGCAAATGTCATGGAAAATCAGAGAATTAGATGCAAAATATATTCTGCAGATAAGCAGTAGGTAAATGATAATTTGGCAGTTCATGTGAAAAAATAATGAAAGATTGGGCATTTCCAGCTCAGTGGACAACAAACTGTGGACCTCTCAGTCTCAAGTCTATATGAAAATAACACTCAAAAAAGAATCCAAATACTTTGTTTAATTACTCATAAACAGGCAGCTGCGATAGCTGCGGGAATATCTTTAACATAGAGGGTCCTGCAGATGTGATGTAATATGGCGATATCTGTGTGAACTGGGGGTAGCACACTCAGCATTATCAGGACCACAAATGCTATCAGCACCCATATGAAAAAGGTTGCTATAAATGATATATGGTGCAAATATTAAATATACTATGTCAACTTATGTGATATTTCCCCCCCAAAAATAAGTTTAGTACTTAAAAGCACAATATTTACCTATGAAAGAATAGACATCTCAGAAAGCAATAAATGTAGGCTACACACTTATACATGTGGTACTGGCTAACAGGAAAACTAAATTTCCATAACAGATGTTTTCCATAACAAGTTAACGATATGTTGGTAACTTTGCTGCAAAAATATTACCGTACTGGCATTGAATCACGGTGTGTGATGACTTACTACTCTGTTATTTAACCGCCACAAACAATCCAGCATCAGCACAGCAGAGTAAATTAATGTACTTTAGTAATACAGTGCGAGTTTATCTGCAAACTTTACTTCCCTTAACACGAGTCACTTTGGGGTTTTTGTAGCTTCTTCTTTCAGGCATTGGAAGAGCGACTCACTGAGTCAACAGATGCAGTCAGTCTGTTTTTACTTTGTTGCATGAACAACTGGAGGCAGACAAACTGTTTAATTCGTTTATTTACCCGTCTTTTTTATTCTTTTTTTTATATCCTTCTGCTGCTACTTCTCCACTTTCCATGCATTTGAGCTTAGCTAGCTTAGCTAGCTCCACAGTGAAGCTGCGTTACTTCCTCGTCTTACACGTGTTTCATCAAGTTTGTTGCTGATCTGAATGCGTGACTGAAGTTTGAAAGTTTGACATGTGATCAAACTGCTTCCTGTGTGTCAGTGACATACTTTTTTAGGATCTACTTAAAAAAAGGCACAACACGTATTTCACTATAGAATGTGCAAAGATGGTCCAGTCATCCATTTTCTGCTGCTTATCTGGGACCAGTTTGCAGAGGCAGCAAGCACAGAGCCATAGACTTTCCTGTGTGTCATGACTAACCCTCCTCAATCCGCCTGTCAATCCCTCGCGGCTCTCACTTGTGAACAAGACCCACACATACTTAAACTATTCCACTTGGGCCACCAACTCACCTATTTTCTAAATAAAATCCCCCAAATCTAACTGCCACACAGGGCAATTACTTACAGTCTTTCTTACAGTGTTAACATCATGTACCCTCTACAAGAAGCCACACTAATTAAGGGGAGACAAAACTGTAAAGTTGGATGATAAAGGTTAAAAAAAAAAAAAAAGTATGACAGCGAAAGGTTTTTAAATCACACTCAAGTGCAAACATTTACATTCAAGGGGGCTTTAAATATGCCACAAAACAATGTGGCAACACATATTTAACACTATTTAACACTCTTTTGTTTGCTTAGAATATAATCGCTTATTTCAGATGTATTTCAAGATGTATCTCCCACCATGACTGGTCGCCTAAAACTTCCCGCCCTTGGAAACAGTCAAAAAAAACCCAAACTAACCTGCAGTTTGGTGGCAGATTTTATTTATTTATTTATTTTCTTTTTGAAAAGCTAAATGTTGCCGATTGGGACTCAACAGGCAGGCAAAGTGACACCGGAGTCAAATACAAAATACAAAGCAGCCCCAAAGTGACTGTCTATAAACAGTGAATTATTTGAATTTTACACACCCACCAAAGACAGGCTGTCAAAACCCATGCCGGAATGGATTTTTCATACTGAGAAAGGGAGCGAGGGAGAGCCAAGGAGAATAAAAGAGAGAAGGAAAAAAAAAACAGGAGGCAGAAAGAGGGAGAGAGACTCTGGAAGACACAGGAAGGAGGAGGAGAGAGCGAGAGGGAGACGCAGTGAAGCGATGCTGGCTTGCAGGAGAACATTAGCTGCACTGTGTAGCGCACCATAAAACCATTGACATTGTCGGTCTTGCTTTGTGGACAAGTATTATTGTAAAACACAGTTTTCTGAGGCGAGCCGGCCGCTATTGTTCTTGTCAGAGGGTGAAGCGAGGGCACCGCCGGCATAACTTATTTCAGTTTAAAGCTACCGGAGAAGGCAGCGAGAGTTGGTTTTCAAATTAAACGACTGCGATGTAAGTCCAGAGATTGTATTACTTTTAGATTTGATCTCTCGATGCATGACTAGGAAACAGATCGCTTCTGTTGTGGGGGAAGGGGAAAAAAACAATAAAAGATAAGAAGAGCGCTGTCATCTGCAAGAAGAAAAGCAGGTTTGTTCTGTCACTGAGGTCGGTGTACTTTGTTGATTATACAGCAGGCTTTAAGCAGGTTTCAAGAGACACAGAGTCTGACTCGGCACAGAGACTACTATGTTAAGTTCCAGTCCATGTAACGGGCACGAGAAGATTCTAGGAGTTTTGTGCAGTGTGTTGTGTCATGACTCACATTATATATTAAAAACAACAGGAGTAAAATATGACATCTGCCTGCTCCAAATCTCTTAGGGTAAATGAAAAGCTGCTTTACTCAGTTGTCCTTGTGATTGCCTTTGCTTGATGGATATTCTTAAAACCTGTAAACATTTATCTCGGTGACACTGAGTCCATCAATTTCTTTGGAGTTTTCACTTGTCAAGGTCATTGACTCTGATCTCATCAATATCCTTATACAAGCAGGGAATCAAATGGTTCTTAATAATGTAAATGCATCACTGTAGTTCAATACAAGTGATGCTTGTATTGAACTACAAGTGATGGAGGTCTGGAATGCTGCAGAGCCCTTTAGCGTCTTTTAGCTCCTAATTTTGGTAAATATACTCTTTTTTGCTTCCAGTCTTTTCATTAAAGTCTCTAATAAACCTTCTTCATGTGCTCAACATCAGACTGCAGTTAAGCAGTTAAGGACGAATGACTAAAGAAAGAGAAAATGTAATTACATACCACAGCTAAATGAAAAGTCACTGTTGACTTGCTGTAGACAAAGTATGTTTTATTTCACTTGCATGTCTTTTTTGCACACTTTTAACTTACAAGGCTTTGAAAATATGTGTTTGTCTATATGGCCAATTTAAAAGGTGATAAGAGAGTAGCCAGCTAGAAGCATGTGTGACTTTTAATGCTAATAACGCTCAAGAATTTGTCCATCAATTCCATGAATAAGAATCAGAAAACATGTATCCTTAGTTTTGTGTTTTTGTTATCACTGTAGCACTTCCTGGTTTGGACCCAATCAGAAGACCAGAATGAAAAGCTTTTTTTTCCACAGATACTTTTATTCGAGATCCTACCTGCACAGTTTCAGTGAACAATATTGCTCAACTCAGAAAATCATAGTAAAAAAGTTGCACAATGTTTTCAGACTGAATGTAATCCCAGATAAAACAACAACTATACGTGACTGGTTTTCAGACCCACCAATAACAATTCAGTCTGGTACTGTAGCTACAAGTGAATGTAGAGTAAGCTTACCCCTCCTGTTATATTATTTCATCAGCTGGTACAATCCAGAGAGTGTAGCCAATCATCAACAAATTGACATACATGTGCCAAAAAAATGAACTTTTTCTCTTATTTCTTCAACAAAAGTAACTATTAGTCCTCCTTTCTATTTCTTTCTTTTTTTCTTTCTTTCTTTCTTTTTTACATTTTGAAAGTTTTAGCAAGATTGTTAATTGTTTATAATATCTCTCACACCATACAATTCCCAGGCTGACCAAATGCTGACATTTTGTCCCAGACACTGGAATGTCAGAGATACACATGAGGTGTTGTTTGGCATCAGCGCCACACCAGCTGCGGCAATATTAGACACCGAGTGACATATGGAGTAGCATATGGGCTGTCTCATGTTCGAAACTGTGACAAAGTCAAGATATTGAGAAAGGTTGGTTATTGACGGTATAAATCAGATCACTCAGAAAACCAGATTTTGAATCCCATTACTTTTTTATTGTTTCACTTTCCCTCCACTGTAGTGAGGTTTACGTTGTGATAAGGAAAGGTTTGCATTAAAATAGAATAGTAGATTATCAAAAATGAGATTTCTACACGATATCAGCCATGGTTCGGGCTAACAACAACCGGGCTATGGTGCTTCTGTTAAGACAAAGAAAGAATTTACTACGCATGATGAAAATGATGCAAAAAAGGGGGGGGAGGGGGATCCTTTCCATGTTTTTTATGTGAGATTAAGGGACTCGGACTGTCTGCACTGTATGTGAGTTTTGAAGGGAAAAAAGAGTTTTGAGAAAATGCACTGACTTTATTTAACAGGTACAATCAGTGGAAATGAGGTGGAAATGAATTTGTGCATGATACTGCTGAGTGGGTGAAATTTACTGCATAATGTAGTCAAGAAAAATTGAACTTGGGAATTTTTATCAGAGTTTCAAGGAAACACTTCACTTTATGAATTATTTTATAAGCTTAAACTTTTTTTTCTTAAATGTGTTAACAAGGACTTACCTAATGACTATTACAGTTTTTTACAGACGCTAGGACACATTTCTCAATACTTAGGTCACGTTTGCAAAACTCCTCACACAGTGAGCACTACAGAAGTCTATGTGGGCTAAACTGAGGATCAGTTATCATTGTTTTGACACAAAATGCATTCAATGACTACATCTCTCAAATTTCATGAATTATCTTCTCACTCAGACACAACAACTGCCAAAAATCTTTGTACGTACAGGACATTTTGCATGTGCTTACATACTGTTTTCAAAACTGTTAAACTTATGGCCAAAACAATAACACAATGCAAAACTTAAAAAGACAGCAAAATTCAACAGCAATATTTTATTGAAACATATTTTAAATCTAAAAATGCAGTTTAACCAGCCACAGCTGATTCTCATTGTAGATGAACATCTGCACAGGTGTTACTCCTTCAATTTTTCAACTCCTTCAATTCTGGCAGCCAGAAGATTCTTTCCTAGGTGTATTGCCCTAGATGACATAAGATGTGATGTGGATGAGAACCTGTGGCCAAATGGAGAAGACCGAGTAGATTAGCATTACTATTGTATGTGTATCAGTGGATGGTGTGTATACAAATTCTTGTATTTTGGGATTACTTAGTGCAAAAAAATAAAAATACAGAAACAAATATTAACGAATTCTGCATGATGTCTGATTCATTCCAGTAACATATATTGAAATTATAAACAGAGATGTGTCCTTGTTTTACACAAGAAAACACTGTGTAATGCTACATGTTGTTAGTGTTTTTTAGGTCATTGTTTTGTGGGTGACAAAGTGTGTTTGTCGGCTGTCAACCTTTGCTAGTGTTCTGGAAGAATGAGTTTATTTGAGACCTGAATGAAGTGTTTTGGTAGTTGTAGTGCATTTTGAATGTGAAATGAACTGCTTTGCCAAGCTGACGGTCAGTTAGGAGGATTGTGTGAAGTGTTTTGCAAAAGTGACCTAAGTATTGGGAAATGTGTCCTAGCGTCTGTAAAAAACTGTAATGAATGTTTCCCCTGTAATTAGTATACAAAATAGTGTAGGCCTTTTTGGTGGTACACCAAGACCCTTAAAAGAGGTGGTGCCAAATAAGTCAACACACAAACATGTCAAAGTCCTCAGGATCCTAACAGCGCCTCAAAAAAGTCTCAGTCAGGTATTCTTTACATGAATACTCCTGCTTTTGCTCCTCCTTTAATATACAATATACAGGTAACGGATTCAGCTTCATCCCAAGAGTACCTGGGCTCCACCTTAGGGTATATTCACATTAGACTATGTGCCGGATGCACAGCCAATCACTATGTACCACTGAATACAGTGCAGCTGGACTCGGGTATGGTGTGATTATCACCATGTTCACTATATATTGCCTTCATCACTGACAGCTGATTCCATAAAAATTGCTTTTTTTAAGTCATTAACAAATATGTGAGAGAGGACAGTGTGCCACCATTTCTAGTCCAGTACAGGAAGAACACTCATGATCGGCTCGGTACATTTGAGTTGGGTTAGGTGTTACAGGCAACATCTCGGGACATGCATAATCCTCACTTTTCTATTTTTGCTGCTCACCTTCATTTTATATCCTTAAATCTTTCTTTCGTCTTTTCTTTTTTTTCATATCGTTGTATCTTTACTCCTCATTCAAACAATCAAGCCAATCCTTTGTTTCCCATTAGTCTCTATTACAACTCCTCCAATCTTACATATTTTACTGTCCACATCCCTCTTTCAATTCAGGAACAGTTTTTTGCAGTCAAACTTACATCTTTAAAGTCACATTTTAGCCCTTCTTCCTTCCATCTTTTTCTCCGGATATTCCTGTGCTACATTTTTTTCTTCTGACCCTCGTCCTTGTGCCCAACTAACCTGCTTTTACATGCACACCTTTATGTCCATCTTAACACAGTGGCCTCTTTCTCACATCCTTAAAAATCTTATTCCAGTCTTTCTTTTTCTCTTTACCTAAATTGTTGCGTATCACTCCATCCTTCCCTTCTCTCTCACTTTTCTCTTTTTTTATCCATTCATTCCTGAATGTTGGCTTCAGGTTTCTTGCTGTCATTTTGGAAAGTAGACGGAGTAACCGTGCTGCATCAAACACGAGCACAGAAAATCAACTATATGCGTACGCATTAAATAACCAGTACAACTTTAGGCACACACTAATGGCGCAGCACCTCACAGAGACGTGCACTTGCATTGTGTCACACACCAACATGCACAAGCAGAAATTCAATAACCTGAGTATAAACACATTTGCTGGCTCACGCACACCAGTGCATGCACGCACAAAGACAGACTCATGGGTAAATGCACACTGAGATGCACGTAAGCAAGTAAACAAACACACTCTCGCACACGCGAGGTGCAGACACACACTCCATCAGGCCAAAATGGCAGTGGTGGGAGGCAGTACAATGGGTATTGCTGGGCGCCGGCAGAGCTAAATTGCAGACAGCGAAGGGGAGATCTGGGCCATTTTTCAAGGCCGACTATATATTACAAATTGGCTACCAGGGCATTGTCTGCGAATGCACACACATACACACACACACTTGTGCGCGTACACACACGCAAGTGAAAAAAAATAATCCTGGCTTGTCCTATTGTAGCCCGCAGAGCCGCAGAAATCTGCCCTTTTCCCTCTTTTTCAACAATTTCCTCGGAATAAACCATGTGATTGAAAATGTGTCAGTTTAGCGAGCAGCGGCGTCACCACACACAAATACACATGAAATAAAAAATGTATAAAAATCACAGAGACACCACAGACACACACACTCCAGCTTCCTGCTTACACACTGTAACCTCTCTGTTTGGTACGAGAATGTTTAAACACTTCCAGGGCAGGGTCAAATCTGCCCCTTTTGGAATATACACACACACACAAAGAGACTATAAACACACATATGACACACAATATCACGAACAGAAACACACTTTCTCCCTAGCTGGTTCGAATGTTTTGGTCCAGGTTTAGTCAGTCAGTCATGCTTCAGTACAGCAGTTAAGCTGAAGGAGGTTTGGACTCCTAAACTAAATCCCTTCCCACACTCAGTGTTTCAGGCTGAATGTAAGATATGTGTGTTCTTCAAAGGAGAACTGTTGCACTCCAGCTGCCGGTGCTGGCTTTTTTCTGGGACTCTGCTAAAGTGCTCCATGATTGAAAAAAATTCTTCTGTGTGCGGTGCCTGTATGCACATACCCCGAGATGTGTCCTGACATGACAACATAAGTGATTCCACTCTCATTGATATAACAGAGGGGCATGATTTGAAAACAAAAGCTGTTTGAAATCCAATGTTTGGGCCAGTCTGAAGCCTGCTGAGATTATTTGTACAAACTCGGATATCATTATTTGAAATTCTTCCCATGTTTGATCCACCACTGGAACAGTACGGGCGCAAATAAGGAGAACAGTAACAGCTCCCCTTCCACTGTTATCATTATAAAGATCTGTTTGAGCCACAGCTAGCTGTTCTGTGTGTCCCTGTAATGGCCTGTTTCTACTACTGTTTGGGTATAAAAACATAGATATATGTCAATTAAATTTTTTTTTGTATTATTATTTTTAACCCTCTGTAACCTCCAAAGGTTAGCGTTCATGTTTAGTAAGTGTAGGCTCTCAGTGCACTGGTTACCTCAGCTGTCAAAATGCCAGGGGTGAAGCCTCTTGAGGAGGCAGTAAAAAGTGTTTAAAAGGGACCTTCACAGACTCAAATGAGGCTGATGAGTCTGTGAAGCTCAATTCTGACCAATGATGGTAATACTGAAGTTAGCTGCTGAGGATATCCTGAACTTCTTGGCAGGCACTGAGGTTTTTGCTGCTGTTAGCTGGTGTTACTGAAACGTTCTTTGCTGTGGATCTAATGTTGTCAAATTAATAAGGAAATTAGCAAATAAATTGCCATACAATGTGTAAATGATGTGTCAAACAATAAAGTTATCCTTTACAAGTGTTGTTGGAGCTTTAACCGATCCAGACTTTATGCTCTTCTCCATTCACCTTGGATGTAGAGAAGTTTTGCCAGAAACCTCTACTCTGTTTCACACATCTAAAAAATGTAATTTGAGCTTGTAGTTTCTTTTCCCCTCAGATCTGCTGTTACCTGCATTGAGCTAACGTTTGTACTGGAGCTTCAAAAAGTGACAGCTTTGACTAACCATCCAAATTCTAGGAGGATAAAACGAATGATAAGTGCTATGATCAGATATAAGAAGTCGCTGACGTGCTCTCTCTTTATATGAAGGTTATTTTCTGCTCAGTTTATAAAGGGTGACACGTGTAGGCATACACGCAGAGACGGTTAATCCATGTTTGAATAGCCTTTATTGTCATTGTACAAGGTACAACGAAATTGGAGTGCCACTCCCTTGGTGCAAAAAACAAGCACCAAACTGGAGAGCTAAGAGCCGCTGCACCCACGCGCGCCGCCATCTTTTTCCTATGTACGGACACATGAGGTGCTGACACAGTCTCAAATGATCCTTTGAGTGAGAAATTGCCTTTTTATAATGTCCTCGCTCTTAACCTTGAAAAATAATTTGTCCTCACAAAGATTCACATGCAAATATCACACATGCAGATGCACACGCTGGCACGCAGGTGCACAAACAGTGTGTAAATTGAACCCTCAGTGGCAGACTTGCACCTGCACTCCACCACAACAACACACATCTCTATCTGTTCTTCCTGACATGTCGGCCTCCCTCCACGGCGGAGAGCTGAACAGGTCTAAAGATACCATTCACTCACACTTCTCGGTTCACCATATAACAAACAATACGTACAATACCGCTGACATAGTGTGTTTATTATCGGCAATAAAGAGTTGAAAAGTTTTTCCTCATGCTGGACATTACTCTTTTAATTGTTGACTCAGAGATTCTGCCTTTTTGTGCTTTAAGATCCCACCACCTCATTTTACACCCTCATGAGTCTCATGGGTTTCTTATCTCTCGGTTAGAATCGTCTCTGTTGGCTTTTATGAGACTTAATTCTCAGTCCAGTCGTCTTTTTTCCTTGTATATATACCCGGTGGTTTTATGTAAAAAAAACAGAAAAAACATTGCATTGATATGCAGATGACTCACTGATTTATCTGCCAGTGAAACTTAAACCCTAAAGATGTTTGAAATGTTGAAATGAAACTGTCTAGTGGCACTTACACAGGCAGACCACATTGTTAATTAACCAAAGAAAGAACCTGACTTTGATGTTTGACGACACTTTCACATTAAGCACTGAAACATAATTGTTGGTGCTTTTTTCATTCACTCTGAATAATGCTAGCTCCTTACAAAGGTTAAGACTTTGCTTTAATGATTGTTACAAGGTAATTAAGACATTAATCTGGGCTTAACTTTATCACTTATATATTTATTAAATTCTTAAGAAAAAAATATAAATATATATTTCAGATTTCTTTTGTGCAACTTAACAAATTTAGTATCTTTAATGAATATTTAATATATTGACTCCCTTCAAAAATGTACCTGAGCTGTATTTAAAATCACTTCAGTTTTACGATCTAAAGCCAAAATGTCATTTTTGATTATAATGTTTTGGTATAACTGACTTTGAACATCAGTATCAGGGGATCATAGTTTCAAAGTTGCACCAAACATTTGCACCCTGCATCATTTATCTGTTTTATAATATTTGACTCATCAAGACAACAGTCTCTCTTTTTTTTTTTTTATCTCCATTTCAGTAACAGCTCATCTTTCTTCAATACTTTACACTTGAGTATCTGAAAGAAAAATATGCCTTAAATGCTGTTTTTTTTGTTTTGTTTTGTTTTTTTGTTTTGTTTTGTTTTTTTTAGCAAATATATGCTCAAAGTATAAAGATACAATATATAAAAGATAAAGTAGGCAAAATATTCTTTATAGTTTGGGAAACGTTTTATCATCCACTAGGCCTAATTCTGGCTACATGACTAGAGTATAAAGTTCAGCATATTCAGAGCACTGTTGTTCATGACAGCAACATAATTATTCTTCCCCTGGAAATCCTTTAAAATATATTTGTCTGTTTTCTCATAAACCTACTACACCCAAGGCTTTTCAGCTCATCAGCAGGAGAATAAATGCAGATGAGTTTACACACATGATCAGCAAATAACAAAAATAAATCCAGTGCATGCAACGCATGCGCTGCAGAGTAGTGCATGCAACCATAATGGATTCTGTCATTTGAAATGGATGAAGTTCCATTAGAGAGTGGCACAGTCGCAGGGCTAAGTGTGATGAAGGGCGAAGCTTCAGCATCTCTCTTTTTATTTTAACAATGACAGAAAAAGAGACATCCCGAGCCCTGTACACCTCAATGTTATTCCACCGACTGTTTGTGATTTTTTTCATAATTTCAATAGTGTTGTGCCATTCAGATATAGACAGACCGAGCTGATGTAAAACAGTGGAACAAAAAAAAAACGTGCATTTCATCAGAGTCAAATTAATAAGATGAATAGATACAAACCATGAAAGGAGCTGCACAAATTTAAAAAGGTGGAGGAGGAAGGAAAAAAACTCCCCTTCATTAAAGAACATAGAGAAGGTGCTCTTATTTTTTCAAGAGTGGCTACTTCCACACTGTGATTGCAAATCAGTGGTAATTTCTTATTTGTATTTATTCACCTTTCCTGTCCTTTAACACATTCTGCTCCATCGCTGTCATGTCTTCAGCTTTCCCTCACCCACCCTCAAGCTGTTTGAAAGCAAAAAAGGTCTAAAGGTGTTGACGCACACACATACACAGCCACACACACACAAACTAACACACACCAAATAAAGATGACATGTTTATTAATCACCTCTTTAGCAGAGCTATTGCCCTGATTTACCACTGATTTCTTAGCTGTCAACACTGAGGACAGCCGCCTGACATTTACAGGTAGAACCACTCTGCAGCATGGCTCTCTCTCTCTCTCTCACACACACACACACACACACACACACACACACACACACACACACACACAAACATAAAAGCAGAAGCTCAGGTTGCCCAGTACATGTACAAATTATGCACATACACTCAAGCGCAATAAATCCGTATATGAAAGCACAATGAACTATACTCTCTCCATCATAGTCTTCTCCATCACACTTTCATTTTTATCCCTCTCCTCTCTGCCACATTCCTTTTATCAACTAATACCCACACATAAAAAAATAAATAAATTCAAAACAGAAAACCCCATTTCCAAACAATTACTCTGAATCCCGTTTGTGAACTTGACCTCCCACACAATGACAAACCAGCCGTTGTCATGGCAGCGTTAAATTATCTCCTCATCCCGGATGAGATAGACTTGTGCAGAACTGACCACCTGGGGATTGAGCAACACTATCTCTTGGGTCCATTTCTCACCCTGACTTCCTGTCATGTCAGGATTACATCAGCAACTATAATCTTACAAGATCAAAGTGGACGCCGATGCACCCGTCTGATTGAAAAGCCTCAGAGTGTGATGTAAAGGGGCCACCTTTGATCAACAACACATCAGGGAGAATTTCATCAATGCAAACTTGGATGAAAAGCGATGAACTTAAAGCTCAAAGTTATTAAATAACATAAAAGATAATATTTCAAATTAATTTTGACATAATTTATTACTGTTTATGTTATTATTATTCAAATAAAGCAATATTGTCACCAATTATTCTTTGTATTCAATTGTATTTTATTTATATAGCGCCAAATCATAACATCGATAGCGTAAAAGCACTTTATATTGGACAATAATACAGAAGAGACCCCCAGCAATTAGACAGCCATCTACCATGACTGCTGGGGGTGAGGGGGGGAAGACAGGACAATAGATAGACTATGGAAGAGATCCAGAGATTAATAATAACTAATGATTATATGCTAAATGTTATAGGTTTATAGTTATAGTTGTTCATAAAGACATTTGACTGCGGAGAACAAATGATTTCTGTAAAAAGTTGAAATCTGTGATGCCTTCAGTTCAGATTCACCTCTGCTACAGACGGATGTCAGTTTCAGGTTCTGTCTCCTAGAAAGCCTCCCAGTTGAATCAAGTTAAAGCTGTGACATCAGCAAAGAATTTCTGACATTTCAGCCCTCCCATGTCTTTCTATCTGAAGGATGACAGAGGAAGTTTTTGGAAGGGAGCCGTGAGTTTGAGCTGCTCGAAGTCCGTTTGATGTTCGAAGCGTCTTGCCATGTGCTTAAACAGCCCCGTGAGTGGGCATGTCACCAGCAAGATAAGAGAAATCAAGCACTCCTCATGTCTGGGCAAAAGGTTATTTTGACATTCAGGAGGAGAAGAGAGGAGTGTTGTTACACATCAGGTTTAAGCCAATAACCAAATGTAAATATACAAAAATCTGGTAGAATAAAAACTTTGTGCTTGACATATTTTACATGATTATTTGTAGGTTGCTGCTTACTTTTTATTTTTGTATTTTTTTATTGTCATTGCCTGACTGTTTACATCACAGCGGTTTGAAGGTGCAAATTGTGTTTGTTCATTTCGACAATGGCCGTTTTGTAAGCTGCTTCGACAATTGTGATCATTCGATAAGACAGCTTGTTTGGAAGACTGACAGGAGGACAAGAAGGAGAAGACAGAGGGAGGGAAGGAGGGATGGAGGCAGGAGGCAGAAGAAAACCAGAGAATCTCTATTTTCTCTCACCTCTGTATCGCCAGACATCCCAGCAGGACACAGTAAACAAGAGAATGTGCGCGTGTATGAAGGAGAGACAGAAAGAGAGTTTCCAGCAGATTTCACCACAGTCATTCCGAGGTAAGACAGGATCAGCCTGAATCCCTGCTGATGGCACAGACGCACACACACGAGCACACAAACTCTTGCCACATGTGCTGGCACTGATCAAAAACCACAAACAACATAGTAGTGTGCTGCAGCATAGCAGTGTGCTGCAGCATAGCAGTGCGCTGCAACGGTGTATGTCCAGAATGTATATTGTGTTTCGTACGATCTGTGCATTAATCAGTTCTCATTCCTAGCATTCGTTTAAAAGTCTGACTATGACATGCACCTTGCTGCACATTCCCCACAGGTATTTATCTCATTCTGACAATCCTGATTGGCTGCTGATCGCAACTACTGCATCAGGCAGAACCACCCATCCTTAAGAACCTGTGCTACTAGATATTATCATTGATATTGTTCATACATCTCTTCTCGCTTCAGAGCATATCCCAAACTTCATATAGGCTAGCTAGCATAACGGTCCATATTCAGGATTGTTAGATAACTTCTCTGTTGCCGGGCGCTAGCTGCCTTTTCCTCATCTCATCCTGAGCTTGTGTCTTCACCATTGACAGGTGCGTCATACCATTTAACACTGTGGAAAAGTGTTTTATTGCTGAATTTTAGTATGGCATGGATCTGTGTTTCCCTGACACCAGAGGAAGCAGCGACTTAACTGTGCGTTTGTGCCACTAAAATATCGTAAAGTGAGACACCAGGCTCGCTCGTGTTGTCCCGGACTGGAACCTGCAAACACACATATGTGCGTATGCACAACCACACACTGATCAAAAAACACAAACAAATAGAATAACTAGTATTTAGTATTCTATTTAGAAAAATGTTTTAACTATGTAACTAATAAGAAGATTCAATTCAGTTGGATTTTATTTATATACTAACAAATCACAACAGCTAAAGGAGCATTATAGTGTAAGGTAAAGACAATACAATAACCCTAAAAATCAGATGACCCCCTATGAATACGCACTTAGTGACACAGGGAAGGAAAAACTCCCTTTTAACAGGAAGAAACCTCAGAACCAGGCTTGGAGAGGGACAGCCATCTGCCATGACCGCTTAAGGTAAGTCGACAAAAGGCACTCTGTAGGAGACGCAGAGATTAAGAAGAAGAGTATCGCTTTTCCTGTTGTTATAAACAAACTGTATATTTATGACAGAGAACGAGGAAAACAATTTTTAACCTTTCAGTAGGGAGCACTGGGCTTGTAGCTGATGGCAGCACAGCAGGAAAGCCGGAAAGTGTTGCGACAGACTAACAGGAGTTTTCCTGGGCTTTTTTGTTCATGAGACGGCTGAGGGAGGGTCCTCTAAAATTCATTGAGCTTGATAGTGTCAACTGCTCCTTAATGTTAACTTCAAACAAAGAAAGCCAAACTGGGCCCGATGTCTCCGATGTGATCATCAAAAGTTTGTGTTTCAACTGAGAGTAAATCAGCCCAGAATATCCTCCCCCTCTGAAGTAATAATCTCTGGATAACATGACACGTACTCTAGGAAGGTTATTAGGCGAAGTACATAAGACTGCGAGAGTGAGAGAATGAGTGACAAAGAAACAGAGAGGCAGAAAGAAAGAGAGGAGTTTAGTGCTTGTCTGATCCAGTAAATCCAGCCGAGTCAGACGCAGATCACAGCATTGTCTGTCAACCTCAATCTCCCTCTCTCTCTCTTCTCTCTAGGCATTACTCTCTCTTTTCCCTTCTTTTGTTTCTCTATTAGTTTCTCTTTCACTTTTTCACTGGGCTCCAAATCTTTCCCTCTCTCCCTTCCTTTTTAAAAAAAAATTATTTCGCTCTGTGGCTCGATCGCTCATTCTCTTCCCCTCTGAGCTCCAAATCTCTCTCTCGTTCTCTCTGTCACACATCACTGTTCACTCAGATCCTCTGGCAACTCACAACACACTCCTCTAGCTCTCTCCCGCTCTGTCTCTCGGACACACACACACCACAGCACTCACCACGTCTCTGACACATAAACACTCTCACAAATACACAAACATAAGTCCTCCCCCGCATGGACACACACTCCTCTCTCTCTTATTTCCCCCCCCCCCCAATACTCAGACATACACATGCATACACACTCGATGCTTGACTGACAGGCCTGCCCTCATGAAGCTCTTTGACATTCACAGTGTGTCAGTATGAAAACAGAGAAGATGAGGGGCTTCAGCTGGAGAATAGAGCTCCTTTTACCCCTCACACACTCGCACAAACACACACTCACACGCAGCTCTCCAATCTGCTGATGATACTGCACCGATCAGATTTGCATTTCAGCGGGCAGCATCACTTTACATTTGAAGAGGCTCGTCCACGCAGGGAAGCATCCGCTGCAAAACTGGACAAACAAATGCTGGCGACAAAGTGTGAATCACTGCCAAAGTTATTCGCAGGAAACTCAGCTTGATGTGCGAGCCTAACATTACCAGGTGAAGGGCAGCGACAGAGCCTTCATCAATTTTTATGCAGATCTTAAGGAAAGCAAACACGTTTTCTAGTGAGCCATTGGTTTTTGTTACACATCAGTGGAAGGGTTAATTGTATGGTTGAAGAATGGCTCTTTAAAAAAATGTTGAAGGAGGTCACTTGTGCTAAATGAACTAATTAAAGTTATTTCACAAATCATAATCTGGGATTTCTGGAAATAGAAGCATATCTGGATGTCAGGAGAGTCTGAAAGGTTTTGGGTACAGGTGTAGTAGGACATTTGCATCCATACAAAATTATTGTATGTACTGAATTAACTCTTAGCAGCAAATGAATGTGTGTTGTTGATCAGCAAACATGCTGGTCATATGTATTTCCTTCCAGCTGCAATGTGACAGAACATATTTACAGCTAATGGTTTAAAAGATGCAGACACAGATATAAACCTATCTCTGCATCTCTCTCTTCACCTGATTATCTCTACATCGTGGCGACTGTTAGCGGGAGGAACGTAACATTTTGTCCTCAAAGCTGATGTGTTAGAAGCAGGAAAAATAGACAAACGTAAGAATTTGAAGTTTGATAAGAAGCAGATTTTAATGGGTAGACGGTTGGGTCAGAGCATTTCCAAACCAAGATGTTCCCGGTCCTCAGTGATCTGTATCTATCAAAAGTGGCCATCGGTGGAAAAATAGTTCAAGAATGATTTGAGGATCAAAACGAGTTTGAGGTGCTGACTTGCCCTCCAAATTCCCCAGAATTTAATCCGATCGAGCATCTTTGGGATGTGTTGGACTAACAAGTACAATCCATGGAGGCTCCACCTCATAACTTACAGGACTTAAAGGATCTGTTGCTAACATGAGATACCACAGCACACTTTCATTCGTCTTGTGGAGTCCATGCCTTGACAGGTCAGGGCTGTTTTGGTGGAAAAAAGGGGGTCCCACACAATATTAGACAGCTGGTCATAAACCTAACCTAACCAAAAACCTAAACCTCTTTTCCAGTTACACACATGGGGCATTTGGAGCCTGTCCCAGCTGCTGCAGGGTGTGAGGTGTACACCGTTGGGAGGTCGCCAGTACATAACCCCATTCATGCTAGCATCCACACCAACGAGCAATTTAGAATCACAGATTAAAACCATGAAACGGTGAACACGGGCAGAACATGCAAACTCGCGGCACGGCCCTGCCACGTAAACAACTACGAGTGCATCGCTTTAGGCTGTCACAGCGCCACAGCGACAGACTGCTGCTTACTTTAACCTTCCTGCAAGCCCATTTGAATACACTACAGAGACGTCTGGCTGATAAAATCATTTGGTTTAATGTGAAACCACCCAGTTCAGCGCTGCTCGTTTAAAACGCCGCTGATAAAAGAGGACAGATTTGTCTTTCCTTTTCTGTCCGTCTCCATTCATATCTGTGTTAATACAATTATATCTGGGAGTGCGGTGTGTGTAAAATGATGGATAGAGTATAGATAGATAGATGGATGCTCCTCGTTAATAATTCACCAAGGTGCCATTTGCAGTCACTATTCCCTGCACATTTCAGCCTATCAGGGAGATTTAGCCTAGACTCTGATTGGAGAAACAGAGGGAAAGACATCACCTGTTATGCAAATGCAACTGGATATTTTGTGGCATCATTGCCTGACTCTTTCCTCATTAATCTTTACACATTTTTTTTCTTCACAACTTGCCCGTCTTCAGTATTTGTTTGAATCTATATGATGAAGAGGGCAATAAGAGAGTTTTGAAATTATCTGCTTTCCCCACGTCTTTTTCTATTTTCTCTGTTACTTGTGCTTTTTATCATCACCATCACCCTATCCTTCCTGCTTTCATAGCTCCGTCTCTTTCCCTCCCTCTGTATCCTCCTCATTCCGCGTCAAGGAGAAGTGAAAAATATTGTCTCCATCCAGACTTCAACTTGTAGAAAAAGAAAGTAAATCTTGGACTGAAGTTTAGGGGGCAAACATCAAGGAAGACGACATCTGAGTGCTGGATTGAAGTCCAAGTTGAAGGGCAAAACTAAAAACGTAGTTTAAAAGGCACAAAGTAAGTCGTGGTGTGTTATTTTGGGTGGAAGTGGGGGAGGGGCGGGTGACTTTCCTTTCTCAAGTTGACTTTTAAAACAATGATTTTCGAATAGAGATGTTTTAAAAGTGCACAAATCCACAGGGAGACACAGAGAGGGATCGGAAATTCCTTAAACAACTGCACACAGCAACTGATGGAAACTGCTGCGACTCCGATTGTTGTGATTTAAACAGGCGTTTTTTTTTCCTATGTATGACTGTAAGGCATGACTACCTGCACATGCACAGAAGCCTGGCTCACTGTCTAAGAAAAAAATTATAAATGCAACAAAACTGATGGATGGGACACGTTTCCTTAAACCATGTTTTAAGAGGTCAGCCCACTGCCATTTGAGAAAATGCAAAGAGAAATTATGAAAACATCTCCACTAGTCTAGCAATCTAGATACAGGCTGGAGATGAAAAAATAGAACACACAACTAAATACTGAAATGGACGGGACACATTCACCACAGTCACCAACATACTTATAATTATTTCATAAGCATAAATATGTAATTTTTAGTAAAATAAACTAAAATATAATACCTTTAAGGGTTTATTTCAACTCAATCAACTCGCTTTGGGGAAAGCGATAAGGAAAATCTCCCCAGAAACAACTCTGAGGACATCTCTTACAATGGGGTATTAGAGCCACAGATGGTAGAAAAAAAATAATGGGCAGGGCTTGGGGGGGGGAGTGTAAAACTATGAGAAAAAACTCAAAATTTTCAACATTAAAGTGGCAAACCTATGAGAAAAAAGTGGTAAATCCTTGAGATTAAAGTATCAAATTTATGAAGAAAATGGAGCTCAGTCTGAACGCCAAAGTATCACTGGGAAAGATACTAAGCCCAAGTTGCAATCTAACATTCAGAGTGTGAATGTTAGATTGAAAGCATAGAAAAACGTGCAGATGGGTGTGAATGGGAAAATTAAAAACTGAGAATATCATCACATGTTTTGAGCATTTTAAGCTCGATTTAAACTTTTTGAAGTTTAAATTCTCTGCAGCCTGTTGGAGCGGGGGGTCTGGGAGGAGAAGTTGGCCGTCCGATTGGGGTCTGGAATGTGGGGCCTCCCTGCTGCTGCCGAGTCGGGGCAGTCTGCTTCTCCCCACCCCAGGGAAAAGGGTAACGCTACCTACGTCGGGGTGCAGTTTCCCCCTCCAGGGGCAAGGGTACCTAGACCTGGGGTATAGAGTACGCTTGGGGAGTGTGATTGTGTGTACAGTGTCTATTTATGTCTGTCTTCACGTTGGGTGAGTGTTGAGTAATTGCATATGAGAGCATGAGGGTGGGAATGGATGTTTGTATCTGTGTGTGCCTGTTTGTCTGTGTCCATATGTCAGGTCGAGTATCAGACGCCTCCTCTCTAAGGACATCTCAGGCCCTCCAAGGTATGGAAGCCTATCTCCCCCCACCACTCCCACTGCCATTGGCAGACACCCTCAGACATCGGTGCGTTGGTGGTTCTTTGTGTCCAGGGACAGGCTCACTCCTGGTGGCTGCTTATCGGGGTATAGCTGGCTGCCAGCGGAGCTCATGGGCACGTCACTGCAACCCCCCTGGCTTCTGCTCCGCAGCTGCTGAGTGACTCCTCATCTGGGGCTCTCCTCAGCTCTTTCTGGGATAGTGGCGCGGCTGCCCCTCTGTTGGTCTTCCTTCCTTCCTCTGAGGGTCTCTGGATGTCTGGAGCCTGGATCTCCTCCATACCTGCTTCATGCCCTGGAGGACGGGGCAGTGGCCCCCCCACACCCTCTAGCAGATCATTACATGAAGGAACCTTTTAAATACAAGCGCGCTCATGCTCACAGGTGTACACACGGGGACTCACACACACAAACTACACCCTTTTTGGCTCCTACCTCAAAGCACACTGTGCGCTGTCGATCTTACGTGCTGCACAATAATGTTTAATATTTAGTATTTACTGTTATATTCACATAGATCATCGTGATGTTGTTTATTATGTTGTTCTTTTTTTCTTCTGCTTGTTTTCTCTTTTTTCTTTCTCAACAGGTGATCCAGGTGATTGATATATGTATTTTTTGTCTGCTTATTTTGTTGGTTTTTGTTTTTTGCCCTATATCACCGTCCCTCTTCCCAGCTGTTTTTCTTTCCCTCTTTCTTTCTCCCCTTTCTTTTCCCCAGTCAACTCTGTCCCATGTCTAGCAAGTGAAAATAAAATAAAATAAACAATAAAAGGTGAATCAAATAGACCATCACGGCAAGGCTGGGATGGTCCATTTGGTAAAGTAAATCAGTTGGGCATCTTTCTTCGCCTTTAGACAATAATTGTGATGGCAAAAGAGCCAAACACGACAGGCAAAAAAAAAAAAAAGAACTTTTTGAAGTATTTGTTAAGATAAAAAAAAATCCAATATATTGGCAAACAATGTGTTTTTAATTAAAATCTGCTGGCTAGTTAAGAGCTAATAATGTACACACTTTGTTCATTAGACTGCAGGCAGTTTACTGGGTGTGTAACAACACCAACAAAAGGTAAGCTGAGATAATGATACATGACAGACAGAGAAACGGGAAGAGAAGAAGAAAACAAAAGAAAAGAATTCCATCATGAGTCGGTTCAAGTCTGCCTTGATGTGTATCTGTGTATTTAGCGTGTGCTTCAGAGACGCAGAGGCAATGCACCCTGAGTCCCCATTACAAGGACAATATTTCTTGTCATATCTGATTTGCAGCACGGAAACGGAGCTTCTCCATTGCCATCTTAGTGTTTTAAGTCACAGACAACAGGGAAGGTCAGGAATCAGAAATCCACAACGCACAGTTAGAAGTTAGCAACTGTAAAGCAAAACTGCTTTATTGTCCCTTTCTACTGGGAGCCATGATTTACAAATTTGACAGCATATTATACTGAAGATTCTTAGGACCATAAACTTATCAGGAATTTCCTAACGTCACAGAGAAAAAGAACCAAAGGCTGCTTTCCCATAGTTTTCTGGACAACTGAATGTCTTTTTGAAACCAGATGAGTTCCCCCCCCCTTTTTTTTTGATGAACAGAAATAATGCAGGTTTAAGGCACATCTGCACTGGCCTCACTCTTGGCTTCACTTCTGATACAGAGCTCCAGTTCTGTGTAAGTTTGTTCCTTCCAAAAAACAGACTATTTTCTGGTGAAAATAGAAGAAAAAAAACAATCTCACAGATCCCATCAGAGCTGAGAGCTTGCTCAGCAATTAGACACAAGCAAACACACAATCATGTGTGTTGACATGCACTGATCATGCTAAAATTGAATGACATGCATTATGAGGACTTGCTTTGTGCTCTCAAGAACGAGGAGAATCCAATCAACAAGACTTTCTAAGCAGCACAGATACACACTCGCACACAGTATATTGCATGGGTCGAATTCACTGTATGAAGGCTTTCCTCCGTGGATTATGCATGTATTTATGCATAGCTGGATTTGTGCATTTCAATTGAAACTGTGTGTCCTCATGGTGTATATGTGTCTGACCAAATCATGTTATCTGATCCTGAAATCAACTTCCCTGCCGCAGAAATCGAGCGTGCAGCTAGGTTAGATGTGTCATTTTAAAATGGTCAAAGATGAAAAGTAGAAGGAAAGATATGAGAAGAAACTGAATAAAAAGAAGAAGGAAAAGAAAGAGAAGGAACGCCAAAGAATCAATGTTTCCTCCCAACTTCCTTCCAAACTTCCTCCTTCCCTTCTATTCTTCCTGTTTCCTTTCATCCTTTGCTATTTACTTCTCCTTCTCACATTTTCTTCTCTAATTGTTTTATCGCTCTTAGCCCTTCATGCCCCTCTCCTTACTAATCACCCTCTCACCTTCCTTTCTTTCCCCATTACCCTCTCCCCTCTTTCTTCTCTCATTTGCTTGTCCTCTTCCTCCTTCCTCCTGCCTTTTGCCTTTTGCACATCTTTGCACCACTCATTTCTTCCTCATCCCCCATCCTCTTCACTAATTACCTCGCCATCTCTTCTTCTCTTCTCCACGCTCGCCCTCCTCCCTCCTTGTTTTGCCTGTTACATTTTGTGTTGTTTTTTCCTTCTTTTCAGCTTCTCCTACAACTTCTTCTCTCCTCTCCCTCCTCTTCTTTTCTCCTCTAATCATCCTCTCATCCCCTCTCGTCCTTTCACTTCCATGGTAACGGACAGTCAATGAAAAAGGCATTCAGTAACCAAGGAGACTTAACACAGTCTGTGTGTGTGTGTGTGTGTGTGTGTGTGTGTGTGTGTGTGTGTGTGTGTGTGTGTGTGTGTGTGTGTGTGTGTGTGTGTGTGTGTGTGTGTGTGTGCTGTCTCCATGGGAAAAGTGAATGGCTGGCAAGAGACAGGGGAGTGCTAAAGGACACCAAGAATGAAAGAAAGGGAAAAAAGAGAGCAAGCAAAAGACTTCCTCCAAATCTGCCTTCTGATGTTAAATCCCAAAAGATGACATAAAAGTTATAAATTATTACTAACCTAAGTCTGTATCTTAGATGGGAAATCATCCTGAGATTTTGCCTCTCTTTGTCAGCACATTTAAAAAACGCACCAGAGGAGTGAGAGAGTGGCTATGCAGAGGGTGAGGTGGAGGTCCAAGGAGACCATCATCATTTAGTGAAACATGTTCTTGAATTGCTGCTGTAAAGACAAAGACCCTGAAGCTTTGACAGTAACAAGAAGCATATTTAAGTCTCTTTGAGTCACTGTGTGGATGCTTGTTGTAACCGAGTGAACGGCTCTTACGCTGACTGTTGAAATTCTGTGTTTAATGCATTTGTGCGCACTTCTTTTTCCAACTATTAAGACACAGCACCTAAAAGTTCCTGAATAGAAATCCAGTGACACCATATTGTCTGCTTTTTAAAAGCCTAAGAGAGAAACATGAGCCAATCGAGTCAGTGCACAAACACCTGCAGAGATTAGGTTCAGCAGAGTGTCCAATATTTAGTGGCAGGCTTATCAAACATAGACTTTATTTGGGTGATTCACCCAAGTAAAGTCTGTGCTTGGGAAACACAGAGTACATTCAGTGATTTACCCAGGTTTATTTTTTTTATGGACCATACCAAATGGACCATCCCTATGAGGATGCCAGCATTAAAAGGAGTAATGACAAGGAGACGTGGTGGTGGAATGAGGGGTACAGAAAAGCATCCTAAGTTATTGAATCAGAAAGTACAGAGGATCAGTAAGAAGTGAGTGTTAGTATGTCTCATGTACTGGGCGCTGTCCTAATGCATGGCACTAGCTGATGGGAGCAGAACATAAAATCATCAAAGAGAACGTGAACAGAACATGAAAACTCAGTCATTCAGACAACAAAAACTAAAGTACCATTACTGTAATGATGTCAACGTGTGTAAGTATAACCCTGTACATACATCACATATTTAGCTATATGTTAGCTTTTTTAAATGTCCTGAATTTCAGGTTACAAGTTTTTTAATGACATTAAAGTAATTTAGAGTAAAGTTAACTAAGAGGGAAAGGAGTAGCATAGACAGTAAGGAAACAACTCCAAACAGAAGAAGTCAAAGAGCAAAGAGAGGCAAACACAAAGAAATGAACAGAGCAAATAAGAAAAGAGCTAAAGTCATTTTTGACTCCATCCTGGAGTGTTTGGCTTCTGACCGCTGTCATCTGTCATGTTGGTATATGATTATGATCCAGCAGCTGAAGCTGACTGTGTACATGAGTGAATAACATACAAAGCAAGCTGAAATGGGAAATGGCATTTGGGGTAGGGGGCGGGGGAGAATCAGCTGTCTATGGCTATGTTTTTTTTTTTTCTTTGACTGTAAATAATTGTAGCAATGTGGCAACTGCATGTTCTGCAGATAAAAATTACAGTAAACAGCACAGCTGAACTTCAAAGTCCAATGCGGAGAGGGGGTGCAAAGAGGGAAATATAGGCCTAAGAGAAAAATGAAAGAGAAAGGTATGGAGCGAGAAAAAGACAGATAAAGAAAGAGAGAGAGAACATATTGCCACTGTGTCAATACAATATATATGCTAATCATGCCTTTAGTATATGTGTGAATTTCATTACATACGAAGCACTAATACATTTGTGAAGAAAAACTGCATTGGAGTCTTAAAACCAATGACTGTCAAGGTCATTTACAGCAAAGCACGAGTCAGAAATGCATCAACAGGCAGGGAAAAAGGATAAAACTGTTGCTAAAAATAGAGTTGTGGCGCAAGACCAGATTTCATCTCCAAAGCCAATTATGACACATCACACAATTCAAAATGTGTTCTGCATTACTACTCAATGTTTTCTGAATATGTTCCTTTTTAGCGGGTGTATTTAGCAGCAAATTTGACTTCATATCCATCTCTATCTAAAGCTGACCTTTGACTTTTTCTCGTAAACACTGAGAGTGCTTCCAACATTATATTTCATTAATTTTACCTCAGAGCACAGAGATTTAAAAATTATAGACCATATGTAAGTAGTCCTGAAAAACTCGTAAAAATATTTAAATTTGATGCTATTTAGAATAATTTCCTTGTTACCCAGAAACAGATGATGCATACGTACGCAGACTCAAAAACAGGTGGTTATAGCATTGGTTAGCTACCAGTGTATAGCAAACAAAAACAAATGCCTTCTAGCGAATGGTAACTGCATACATAAAAGCTATGAAATCAGTGTGTTTATATCGAACTGTAGGACCACTGATGCCTTCTGCTTCCGGATAACAAGGAATTTTACGGAGCTTCCCGGAGCTTCCTGATAAGCTGACATAACTCGTAATTTGAGTTATTTCTCGAAAGCTAGATTTCTGGATAGCTATCATTTTCGATAAGTAGCTCACTCATTCACATCTGTTGCTAAAGACATTTAAGCAGTTGTCAGCAGAGTTTTGACAGTTTTTTATTTTCAATTTAACTTTTGGTTTTTAAGTGTGATTTGTTTAGTTTCCAAAGTAGGTTTGCTCGCTTCAGTTTCAGTTTTTATTGTTTATACATTTTTATTGTTTATATTATTATTGTATGGATGGCTTATAGTCTTGTAGACATCCAGAGTGTCAATAAATGAATGCCTCATCAGCCAAGTTGTGATATTTTTTTACAACAAGTACTAGGGGTGGGGGAAAAAATCGATTCTGTGTAGTATCGTGATATTTTGTTTGCTAATAATGTATCGATACAGGGACAGCAGAAATCGATATTTTGTTACAAAAAAGGTTTTTGTGCTCTGACTTCAGAGCATGTTGATCCTTTTTCTGAGCAAGAATCCTGACATTCCTTCACTGTCCAAATGTTTTTAACTTTTTTTATGGCAGCAATAAACATGACAGTTTACTTATTTTAATTTAAGACATGTTTTATTTTAATTAAGTTTAAAACTTTTTTATTTAATGTAAAATTATATTTTGTTTTAATTTACTTTCAAATTCTTCTGTTGCTGAAGGGGCTGCATAGTTTTCATAAATTGCATAGTTCAGAATAGCTATAATTGTACCAGACGGTTGCATTCAGTTTAGTTGGACTAGACTGTAATACAAACCGTTCAGTTTGTCAACAATAAAACTGACTGAAATGAGAGACTGAGTGTGAGACTTTGATATTAGATAAAATGAATATTGATAAAGTTTACCTTTATGTACAGAATCTGAATATCGCAAAATATTTTTAAAAATTGCAATAATATCGTATCGTGCGTTAAGTATTGTGATAATATCGTATCGTGGGATGTATAGTGATTCCCACCTCTAACAAGTACTACTACTAACAACTACTAAAAAAAACAACAACAACAACAACAACAAAAAAAACAACCTAGTTACTTAGTTTCATTTTTAATTTAGTTAGTTAAAGTGTGGGGTTTGTTTTCTCATCTAGTTTTAGTTTTTAGTTTTAGGTAGGTACAACAACAATCTTGGTGGGCAGCTTTAACAAACTGTTTTGGGCATGATAACGTTGAAATGCAAGCTACTCTTTCTTTCTTTTTGACAGTTTTGTTTACTGAACCATATTTTCTACCAAGTAAATATTTTTGTCTCACTTTGATTGTCAGGTATAAAAAAGAAATAGGTGATCAGCAGTGTGCTCTTCTTACTCCTATGCACTGTCAGCTGACCCACAGATTCCCTTTGCCACTTTCACAGAAGTCTGTGTCCTCACACACACACACAGCAAGTTAGCACAGCCACAATATGGATATACAGCATAAACAGTCAGCTAATTCATATGTATGGGTTTCAATGAAGCTCTGTGCATGTGTGTGTGTGTGTGTGTGTGTGTGTGTGTGTGTGTGTGTGTGTGTGTGTGTGTGTGTGTGTGTGTGTGTGTGTGAACTGTCAGTGTCAGGGTTTCAGGGTTTTTCTCTGTATAAATGTGAGCAGAGAGACAGCTGCAGGCCATGAGATGTCAAGGTATGTGTGTATGTGTGTGCATTTCCATCAGCTTTCAGGAGAATTCAACAGCTCACTATATCACTGTCTACCTTCTACACGTCATCTCACTCCTTCGCTCTGCTTGTATTTTCCTTCCTTCCTTTTTATGTCTTATTATCACTTTCCAAATATGTAAAAAAAAAAAAAAAGTCCCTCCCTTGTCATATTACTACCTGTAGTTTCTTGTAAATCTTACTCATAAATATGATCTTTCAGCCATGTTCACAAGAACACAAGAGTGTCACTAATCTGTCACAGCACAGAATGGAATGCTGGATGTAAGAAAGTGTAACTATTAAAGTTACAAAGTAAGTGAAATAACAAAGTGTCAATAATCATGAATGTGTTCTCACTCATACAAATATAATTTGTATATAAAAATGATTGTCACACACTGTCTTGTATGATTTTGGTCTTATCTTTACTCATACATCATACTTTTCAGTAAAGCTCAAACACCAAAGTGATATAAGTGGCAAACAACCATTTATAATAAGAAAAAGGTCACACACATAATATTTTTATTCAAATATATATTAATCTATAATTTCACTTTTGTTATTGTTTTTATATTTGTTGTTTTATTTCCAGCTGCATAAAAGATAACTGTGCTTTATTTTCTTCTTCTCCTTATTTCATTTCCCATGTTGGCTTTGCATTTTCCATTTTTGTTATAAAGATCTACTGAAATGAGGAGACACACAGACAAAAGTATCCCTCTAGAGTAGTCATATTGCTAAATGCATTAGAGATCTTCATTTGGGGATATTTGCTGCCAGATGTCATCATGCTGCATATTCATGCAAACGCTCTGATTTTAACTGTGGTCATAAAAGCTGCAGGAAAACTCTAACTAAAAGTAATGTTGTATTACCCCATTCACACTCGCTGCCTGGCTGCTGACTGAAGAAGAAAAGATTTGGTGGAAAGAGAGGTTGATGCCAGGGGATGAGGGCAACCCAGCTGGGGAACTTGTGTAACTCTAAAGAAGGCTACCACAGCATGGCACAGGCAGAGTGCAACTGTCCCTACATAGAGATCCTTAACGATTCAAAAGCAAATATTGTAATAACAATTCAATGTAAAACTTTACTTTTTAATTCAGTCTCAGCTTACTTAGGCTAGGTTTTAGTCAAAATCTCGCTGCACCTTATTGCACATTTGGTCCTGTGCCTGATCCATTTGGTACCGAACACAAAGAAGTAGTGACTAGCTGGCTAAAAAAAAGCAGTATTCAATTAGCTTTAACAGGTTTAATGATGAGAGTGTGTACTGGGTTTGTCTTCCTTGGATGTCAGTGCCAAGGAGGGCTCAGGAAGCTATGTAAAAGCTACTGACAGCAAAGTTTAGCTCTTTTAACACTACATCGAGATCATAACTGTGAGATTTTCACTGCGTGGTTTTAGAAAAGTTCAATTATGTGATATGAAAGTGTTGATTAAACACTAAAATCATTGTGAAAAAGATGCATTTTCACATTAAGATGCATAATGTTTGCATGTCGGTGCATCAGTAGTTTTGCTCATTATTAAAATTTTGGGTGTGTCTGTGTGTTTCCACTGCTAGCAAGTGTGAGCGTCATACAGAAAATAAAACATTTACCACATGCAGGGCAATTATTCCTGCAAAGAATTCCTTCAGGGGCACGCACACACACAGAGTTCAGTTTGAATTACACACGGAAACACACTGGCAAAAGAACAAAACTGACACCCATATGGAAAGAAACAAATTCCCAGACAAACTGTAGATCGCCCGCATACACAATCACACACAGAGACAATAAATAGGAATGCATACCAACACACACAAACTCTGAGAGCAATCACAACCAGACTGCTACACACACACACACACACATAGCTATGCAGGAAGAGGCCAATGCGGCGGTGCGGCGAGGAAGCGTGGCCGATCGACATTAATATTTATGAGCTGCTTTGCAAAGAGAGAAACATTGATAAGCTGCAGTTTTGAATATTAACGCTGACTTTTTTCTTTTTTTTTTAAATGCATAAAAGCAAAACATGCTGGTCAAATTAAAAAAAAAGGGAGAGAGTGTGCAGAAGAGACACACCACATTGAGAGTGAAAGGAGGAGAGACAGAAAAAAGAAAGTTGGCTGAAGAATGAGGGGTTTTTTAAGGAGTCGTTTATATAATGGTTTGGATGAATTACAAAGTCTTATAAAGGGCTAGTTCAACATTTTGGGAAATTCTGCTACTTGTTTTTTTGTCTGAGAGTGAGATTGGAATGTCACTAAAGGTATGATTAGCCAAGCTTTGTATAAATAGTGGAGCCAAGAGGATACAGGTTGTCTGTCTGACGTTGTGTTAGCTGGCTAAGCAATTCCAGGCCATCCTTTTTTCCAGATGGTTCCTGGGAGATCCTGAAGCAATCCTATGACAGATGAGATATTGTTCCTGTGTGTTCTAGGTGCACCCCAGTTTGAGCATGTGTGGAAAAATCCAAAGGCAACGGCCAGGGAGGCATTCCAACCAAATGCCAGAATCCCTTCAACCGGTTCTTTTTGATGTCAAGAAGCCATGACTCCTGTCCAAGCTGCATCGAGCATCACATCAATTTTGATGGTCTGCATGAAATCAAAGGAAAAATTATGTGAAATTGACATACAGATCAATTCTGGGGGTGAATGATGCAATGATCAAATTTCACTTCCACATGACAGTATGGTACAATGTCATCATTAACGCCGAGGTTGCACCAATGTAGGTCTACCTATCGGCCCACCTTTCCATCACTTGTGAATAAAATCCCAAGATACTGTTAGTGGGAGAACTCTACAACTTTTTAATGAAACACCACGGCCTCAGATTTGGAAATGCACTCATTCTGACCGTTTCACTGCAAACTGCTCCAATGAAGCCAAAGAGACCATGTCAACTGTAAAAAAAAAAAAAAAAAAAGGTATTCTGAGGATCTACTTCACACCATAGTTCATTTGTTGAGAACTGCTTACAGCAGATCAGCAAAGATTATTATAACAGTGTTCTGTTTTCCACGTCTAATACTATGTAAGGGTCTAAACTGGCGTGACGTCAATTTCATCCTCAAAAGTGATCATCCAATCAACCCACAGGGAGCCTCAAGCAAGTGGACGCCTAGTGCCAGTCCCAAGCCAGGATAACTGGGAAGGGTTGTGTTCAACGAGAAGTTGGGACAGGATTTGGGTGGTAAGAATTACCAGATGACTGGGAAAGTACAGCTTCAGTATTGAGGGAAATGGGTAAAAATTGTTTGGTGTATCCTTTGGACAGAGGAAAGAAGAAAAAAAGACTTGGTGGTGAAATGAGGAAGTACAGGAAAGTATTCAAATGAAGAAGTAGATAGGAGTACTTGGAGTCCAAATACAGCAACAATAGAGGTGGCACAGGTGGCACACACAAACTCAATTCAAATATAGTAAAGTGATAAATAGGTTTAAATGTAATCATTACCCTGCTCACAATATTCATTTCCCATGAAAAAAAGAACATAGTATTTGCATCTTACTGAGAATGTCAACTTTTAAATATAAAGTGAGAAAAGAAAGTTTCCCTTGTTTTTTTCTTGTTTTAATTAATGCAAAATGTTAAGCGTTTTTAAAATGAGATTTTAAAAATAGCATGTTTCTGCTAACATTTCAGTATTTGCATTTTACAGGTGCAGAAATGACCTCTACAGCTGTTCTATAACTATCCAGAAGTGCTTACATAGAGTAAAATCACTATATAATTCTCACATAGGAGGCAGTCAGTGAATGGACAAACGTGTTCATAGTTTGCAAACAAAAACACAACCTCTTAGCAAGACAGGTATAAAGATCTGCAACAGTGAAAGTCACTACACCTCTCTCTCTGTCAGCCATTAGAGCATTACACATATTACACTGTTCCCTGTACAACCAAACAAATCAATCTTTCTGTAACACTAACACACACACACAGACACAATGTCCTAAGTGCAGGATCAAGACGTTCTCTCTTGGCTGAGTGCCTGGATGGGACAAAGGAAAGAGGTAGCCACACACACACACACACACACACACACACACACACACACACACACACACACACACACACACACACACACACACACACACACACACACACACACACACACAAATTACTCTGTGACCTTGTCTGAATGCTGAACACTAAATACTGGTAGAAATCATGAGAGAGAAAGAGGAGAGGGAGATGACACTGTGGGAGAGAGATGGACAGAGGTCAAAGAGGGAAGAAATCAGAGGTGAAGAGCAAGGAAGGGACAGAAGGACAACTAAAAAAGGATTGGTAGGAAAATATGTTTACAAGAAATGAAGGGAAGAAGGATGTTTAAAGGCTGAGTCGGCTTGAGAACAGGACAAATAAACAGCAGAAGTAGTTTGGCGGTGGGAGAGGGGAGAGAAAGACTGAAGAAATGGAGAATGTGATTTCAGGGATAAATGATGAAAGTCAACTTAAAACAAAAGTAGAAAATGGAAGCAGGAAACAAACAGAGTACACAGACAAACAAGAGTGAAAAGAGTGAAGACATAGTGGAAGGAAGAATAAAAAATAAATGAAAATGAAATATGGAAAAAGAAAGAAAGAAAGAGAGAAAGAGAAACAGTATAATGGTCAGGGGAAAATAACAAGAGCATGAGGGTTCCCAGAGTGGCCACTTGACTCCAAAATCTAGTCAATCCCCCGAGACTCCTGGGTTAAACTGCCCAGCTCTTTTGGATTAAAGGTTATGCTTATGACATGTTTACTCTATAAAAAATCATTTTAGCCTCTATAGACAGGAGAAAAAAGAACGATAGGAATGTAAGGAAAATGTCAGGACAAAAAGGAATGGTATGAAAAGGAATGTTGGGCAAAAGACATGAGATGTGAAGAGAATTCTTGACATGAGAAATCAAGAAAACTAATAAACAGAGCGAGCAGAGGTACAGGAGGAATCAAGGAGAGGGAAAAGAAGCGAGGAAAAAAACATAATACAAGCTTCTGTGCAGCAAAGTAAAACTATAATCATAAAATGAACGATTTAATGAACTTAGAAAAACAAATAAAGGAAGACAATAAATCCAACTCCACATATATTTACTTATTGAAAACAAGAATATGTTTTTTATACTGTATTTCAGAAATGGAGACTGGTACAGAGTACTTTCTTTTTATTTATATCTCCTTCTTCTATTTCTTTGTCTTTTTCGCCTTCTTCCTTTTATTGGTTGCCACAGAGGATAATTTACCTCCATGCCTCCCTGACGTCCTCCTTCACTTCATCTATGAATCTTCCTCTTTTCCTCCTGTCTGGCAGCTCATCATCATATCTATCTATCTATCTATCTATCTATCTATATATAACTTTGTCACAAAAATACTCATCCTGAGCTGTCCCTCTGATATGCTCATTTCTAATCTTGTCCCTCGTGGTCACTCCCAACAGAAATCTCAGGATCTTCATCTCGGCCTTCTTGTCTTTTTGTCGGTGCCATTGTTGCCAAACCGCAGACCGCAGGTCTCACTGCTGTCTTGTAAACCTTTCCTTTCATTCTTGTTGCTAACCTTCTGTCACAAATTTGAAGTCTTTATTAGATTTTTCAGCTCATATTCACACCTGAGTATTTTTCTGCATAACCTAAAACCATCAGAAGCGAATCATATGCTCACGGCATCTCCCGGCCTCTTTAACCACCATTCTCCTCCTGCACACCCCCACCCCACCCACCCACCCTCCCTCTCTTCGATCAGGCGATTTACAGCGCTCACTTGTTGGGAGACGCCGGCTGTTGTGTGGTGAACAAGTCGCTCCTCTATCAGCGGCCCCCGTTGTCCAGAGCGCTGCGCTGATTTTCATTAGCGATAGCGACTCGCACAAATCAAAAAGTCGAGGCGCTCGGGGTGCCGCGCCACGCTCCTTTAATTTCCTGTTGTTGGGACACTGAAGGATTGTAGGGCAGCTGTGGGAAACAGGAAGCACGATAAAGCCAGCGTGTGGCCGAGGAGAGCATGTGTGGTGTGTGAGCGATTGTGCGCTCAGATGGTTTTGTTGTGTGACTGTTTATGTGTACAATGATGAGGTTGTGTGTGTCTGTGTGTGTGTGTGCGTGAGAGAGAGAGAGAGACAGTGATCAGGTGACATTAGAGGTCACGCTGAGTCTTCCATTTCCAGAAGCTCTTTCCCCCGTGTGCTTCATAAGAAGCCCATGATGGATCTCTGACCCTCCGCTATATGGTGCCTTTACCTCTGCAGTAACCCGGCCAACCAGGTTTCCAAGCTGCTCACCACAGTATGTTCCCATGGCAACTATGCTACGCCTGACAAGTAGATGGTGGTGGTAGACCGAGGGGAGGAGGTCTGGGAATTATCACCAGACATCTCTGAAACAGCAGATTAATGTATTAATAATGGGAAACTGTATCGATCTCCACAGAGAAAATCTCCTTCTTTTAGCCTCGCAGATTTTAATTAAAAGCCAGCAGAGCATTATTGCGCTTGTGCAATATTTCTTTTTACAGTATAGTTCAAAACCTTTAATTATAGAAACATTTTCAAGACCTGCGTTGAAACTTTGGCCTTTAGTAACACACATGTCATATGCAGACACACGTGTAATTGTCGAACGCATGCAAAGAGACTTTCGCATGAGCACGCGCTCAAACAGGAGTCGGTGAACTCAACTGACATGACATGAGTGTTTTTTACCAGACTTGGCAAGCAGTGTGTGTGTGTGTGTGTGTGTGTGTGTGTGTGTGCGCATTTATGCGAGTGCACCACCTCATCATCCCATTATCTAACACACAGCTGCAGTTTTAGACAACATTTCACCCCGTTTCCCTTTCATTCTCTCAGAGCGTCTCCCTCCCTTCTGTTTGCATACTCTCCCTCCCTTCATCTGACTCTCTCCCATTCTCTGTCTCCACCTTCTCTTGGTGTACCTTTCACAACTGGCACAAACACAGTAGTAAATAAAAGAAAGATAAAAAAAAACCACACTTGTCTTTCTGTAATGCTTTTAAATTTAACAGGCAATTTGAGGGGCAGAGCTGCTGACCAAAAGACTGCAGCGACAGGATGTGAGTGGATCTGACTTGTCATTAAGACTAACCCTGAAAAGGCTCAACTGCAGACAGACAGAAGTTCTGTCGTGTATTTATTACATACTTGTGCCATTGTACAAGTATGTAATAAATACACTGGGTGTTTTTATAACCGGTTTATATTTCTCTATTTTTAAAGTTATTCATTTATTCTTAAATCATTTTCCTTATTTCAGACCCTGCACTCTGCCAAACCTCAGCCATGTGTAAACCACAGACCAACTTCCAGAGCTGAAAAATGAAGGCAGAGGTTGTAGTTGCTGTTCCTCTAGGTGACACCAAAAAACAATGACCCACACACCTATCATGTCCAAATGTCCACCTTTAGAGCTTAAAAAAGGATAATTAAAACCTGGTACAAAACTGGTTTTAGCCACTATAGATAGTTTTCCCCTGTTTTAACAATGCTGAATGACATTTTTAAATATTCAAACAATTTCAGTTTGATGCTTTATGTTGGGAAGCAAAGACCCTACAAAAATACAGGGAAAACCCCAGGAATCAGATGATCCCTATGGGCAAGCACCCGGTGACAGTGGGGAGGAAAAACTTCCCTTTAACAGGAAGAAACCTCTGGCAGAACCAGGCTCAGTGAGGGGCAGAGCAATTAATTATAGACTATCTCAGCAGTGCCTCCCAACAAAGTCCATAAGGTCCATATAATGAGGGTTCTGGTGAATCTTATCCTCTTTCCTTGTTCACTTTTCTCTTTTTGGACACTTTTATGCCCTTTCTGTGTATTTTCCCTTCACTGTCCCCATTGCGCTTCTCTCCTCCCCAAGTCCCTCTGTTTTTGTTCTCCCGCCTCTCTCCGTCGTGTAACTCTAACACACTCGTCAAAGTTTGCTGTAATTTATAACAAAACACTTCAAAGTGAGTACAAAAGATGACAGGGAGCTGAATGGGGGGGCCGGGGATGGGGGGGGGGCAAAGGTTTATGTTTGTGTGTGGCACTGGTGAAGGAAACGAGGGGAGGTAAAGGAGGAGGAGGAGGCGAGGAGGAGGAAGTTATGCTGGGAGGCAGAGTAGTAAATTGTTCCATTTTTGCAGGTAATCTAAATGCTAACTAGAGGCAACTTATCACCAGAATGGATTTCCGACCATCTGTTCAAATAACAGGGGATTTGTCCGATGGCAAGCACAAGAATGGGATGATGGCGGGAAGATTAGGCGATGGTGACGGCAACGCCATGTGCCTCGTCTCTACAGTCGCGGCTTCAGAGAAAAAAAACTGAAAGAAGAAAAGAGAGAGGGGGGAAAAAATGTATTTTGTGCAAACAAGAACAGATGACGCCCTTACAATTACACCTGTCAGGAGCTCTGCAAAGCAATCGATCTCTGAGGCAGCCGAGCGATGCTCTCTCTCTCTCTCTTTCTACTTCATAGCGAAATGATTTTCTCTCTTTTTTCCTCCTTCACCCTCCCTCTATTTCTAACGCTCTTTCTCTGTTTTTCCTTTCATTCTTATGCTCTCTCCATCGTGAGCTCTTCTTAAACAATTTGCAGGGAAAAATGCTTTTTTGATAGATGACAAGACGACATTTGACTTTTCACTCACTGTTGCGAGGGAAGGAAACAAGGGAAGAGGAGAGTGAGGAAAGGAGGAAAGGAGACACATAAAGGCCAGAGGAACGAAGGAGCTAGGAGGGACTGAGTAGAGAAAACAGTAGAGTGGTAGGAAGTAAGGACACGGGGATAAAAGAAAAAGTGACACAAGATGGAGCAGCGTGGAGCAGTTAAGGAAGGAGAAGAGAAAGAAGGAGGAACAAACTGGAATAAACAGAAGACAGATGGGGAGAATGCAAATAAAGATATAATAGGTACCAAAAAGACAAAAGCATGAAGACATGAGGAAGAAATAAAGGAAAAAGAAGGAAAATAAATACATAGAAGATAACTTGATAACTTGGGGAGTGAGAAGAGGAAATTGGAAAAGAGAAGAAAGGGGATGGAGTGAAGGTTGATAAAAAAAACTGAGATGAGGAGAGAGGAAAGGAAGGACAGAATAAAGAGATAAAAAATTAGTGAAAGGGACTGGCATCAAACAGTAAAAGGAGGATAAAGTGAAAGAAGGTAGAGGATTCTAGAAAAGAGGATTAAGGTGAGAAAGACAAGGGAGTGAGGGATGAGGTGAGACGGAGAGAGAGTTGACAATAAATGACACAGAGCAGGAGCAAAAGAGGGTGAGAGAGGTCTCCAACAGCAAAAGGAAAGAGAGGAGAAGGGACAAAGATGTTGAGGAAAAGTGAGAGGGAGGAAGAGTAATTAATGGAGAGAGACAATTAATGAAAGGGAGAGAGGGAGAGAGGGATGCAGGGGAAGAATAGCGGGGTGACAGAGCGTGCAGTTTACTGGCCCAGGAAGTGTTCTCAGGCTGCAGGCCAATCGGCTTGGCTCAATCCCCCGTGTCACTAACAGCCCATTGGCCGATGAAAGCCGTCCTTTATTCGCTATTTCAATCGACGCCTCACACCATCAAAGAAGAGCCGTTTATCTTGCCCTTCCATCGCCCACACACACAACTTCCCCCTCTTTCTCTCTCTCAGACCCTTGATCCGTCTCTCCTCCTCTCTTTTTCTGCAGCTACATTCACAATTTGTCTCTCCGTCTCCAAAAATGCCTTTGGACGATAAAAGAGAACAAATAAAAACCTCCAGGTTCAGCAAATGTGGAGACAAACCAAATCTAATTCTGCTTTTTTCCTCCCTACACACAAAACTGCAGCTGCAGACGAGTATTTCCGTCCTCGACCGGTGCTCCGTTCCCAAAGGCCCAGAGAGTTGCAGAGCTTTAACTCTGTTATTCCTCTTAAGCACAAAGGTAAATGCAACCTTAACAGGAGGTTAGTAATGAAATCCTTTTCTTGACATTAAGAGTGGACCGGAAACCCACATTCCACCTTAACTGGAGCTTTGCTGCACCTCAAACACTTATCTCCATGTTACCAAAATACTGCAAGGTCCTACTGCTGCCCAGGTCTGAAATCCATCTTCTAAGAAGAATTTACTTCCCTTTATTTTTTACTCTACCTGAAAGTAAGTAAGTGAAAGCCTGGAAGTCTGCATTTACTTTACCAAAAGACTCAAACACACCTTGGAAAACAGCAGCATTACCTTTGTTACCAGAAGGTCAAATACCACCACCATGACATTTAGCAGGTCGGTAACAGAAACTTTTCTTGAATATTTATGAACAATTTTAACGTCATTCCACTTTAATAAGAAGTTAACAGCAAATGTCTTGGTGGAGGTTTCAAACCAAAGAGAGAAAGCCACGATAGAGCAGCCCATGCCAGATTCCTACAGCTACTTGATGCTGTTAGCTGAAATTTAAAATCTAAAAAAGCTTGACTCCTGTCTCCCAGTATTAGTAAGTATTAATAAAGGATTTGGTTAGGAACCAACATTTCATTTTGGCATATAAACTTCTTCAGGACAGATTTATTGACATAAAACTGGGTTTTGGCTTAAAAAAAGTGCTGTCAGTATTCACAAAGAGAGCATAGTGACAGGATTGTGTATAAGATGTGGGAACTCAGAGATCTTTTTGTGACTAACCCTGCTACATGTGTATTTCTGTTAGTTCCTTTATGAACGTGCAAAACAGAGTGTTTTAATCAAGCACAGCAACTGATATAACAAACATTTACGACAGGCAGTGTACCCCTAACTGAGCCGATATTTAACGCCAAAAAAGCAAGTCATATTTTTTTTTTACTTGAAATTAACTGACTGTGTTTACAACAGGACAACTTTTGTAAATGACCCGTAAAACTAACCAGACCTATGAGTGCTATTTGGGGATTGCGCTCACATGCTATTTTGCGCCGTTCAGTAAATCTGGCCTTCTGCCTCTTCTTTGTCTAACTGTCTTTACAGCATGTTAACCAAAAGGCTGATATCCTGATGATCTTTTTTCCAAATCCACATCGAATTCACACAGGCAAACTGGGAATACACTTATTAAAATGTGAATTAAACCAGTAGCAGAAAAAGTTCCCAGTTAAACTATATTAGAAGTAATATCCATCCATCCATCTTCTTCCGCTAATCCGGGGCTGGGTTGCAGGGGCAGCAGCCTAAGCAGAGGAGCCCAGATCTCCCTCTCCCCAGCCACCTCCTCCAGATTGTCCGGGGGAACACCAAGGAGTTCCCAGACCAGCCGAAAGATATAATCTCTCCAGCGTGTCCTGGGTCTGCCCCGGAACACCTCACCCAGGAGGCGCCCAGGAAGCATCCTTGCCAGATGCCCAAGCCACCTCAACTGGCTCCTTTCGACATGGAGGAGCAAAGGCTCCACTCTGAGCCCCGCCTGGATGGAACAACATGAATAACAAATTTTCAGCAAATTCTTCTTTAAAAATTTAAAACTAACTAAAGAGATGTTTCATTACACAACCACTGTACCATATGGACCATATGTACCATTCCTCATTCAATTCACCCAAGTTAGAAAGTACTTTTCTAAATAACTACCCTGTCTCGTCCTACCTGCCAACATCACAGTGGCAATTTGTTAGCAAAATCTTTTTTTCAAGCTAAATACAAAGAAACTTGACGATCCTTAAGTACTTTATAATATTTCAACTAATTTAGCCTATTATTAGTACTGCATTTCCTTAAAGTGGCCTGGAGTGGTGCAGTGAACTATTTTTTGTGTATTTTGTGTTATTTTTTCCCCTCTCATTCTTCTTTCTAATGCATGTCATTACTCACTGCAGACGGGAAGACATACGGTCTCCATATTCACCTGTTTACCCACAACACTGAGCCGTTTTACGACTTCCAGCTTAAACCCATGAATCATCAAACTCCGAGCTCAACTCCCATTCTTCCTGTCATTTACCGTCCCAGAATTTTTCTGAAGGTTTAAATCGCAGTGAAGGCCATGAGACTCAAAACTTTAAAATATATAGAAAAATCAACAAGCACTCAAACTAAAGTTGGATTAGTTTTGATCTGTAGATGACCTCTCACCTCTCCCATTTTGCTTCAGTTTTATATGCTCATAAAACATTAATTCCACACTGAATTCGGGCATTATGGATGGCAATGTACTAAGGATGTGGAAGGAAAGCGAACAAGAAAACCAGAAGTGAAGCAGCTTTGTGTGTGTGTGTATGTGTGTGTGTGTGTGTGTGTGTGTGTGTGTGTGTGTGTGTGTGTGTGTGTGTGTGTGTGTGTGTGTGTGTGGCAGTTTCTTAATCTAATGCCATGCAGAGGAAATAGAGCAGAGCTGGACATCCTTGACACACACTGACTCAATACCAAGACCTAACACTTTATCATCTGCAGTACCTGGACATGCCGTCTGTGACTCTGAGAGGATGTGTGCGCATATATGTGTGTGTGGCCCTGGGCGCTGTGAGGATGGGCAGTAGTTATTAACCTGCTGCCCAATTTCTGTCACGGCTGCTTTGTGGCTGCAAGCAGAGATGTTGAGTGTGTGTGTCTGTGTGTGTGTGTCTACTATGGAGGGACTCTTCCTTAGTGAAGTTATTACCAGAGTCCGACTCTTAGAAATGACTGAATGAATGTCACTAAAGGGAATGATTGAGTTAGTGTGATTGAGCTTTGGTGCAAACTGATGTGGTAACACTGTGTGACTTAACAAGGTATACGGCCAAATATATCAACAGAGCAATGAGTGTTTTTATTTATATGAAAGGGATAAAGGAAAGTTATAAAAAATGATTGCTAGTCAGGGACCTGGTCAGTTAATTATACATATACACACACTTAGTCTGTTTGCATTGTGGCTGCTTATGTTCAACTTCAGGAAATGTTTGCTTATGTTTGGTTTTGCTTGATGTCTGAATATGAACCTCAGGCATCTCTCTGCATGTTGTTCCCTGTTTAACCTTTCTCTGTTTGCTTTGTATGCCCGTGTTTGGCTTTGTGCAGTTCTATGAGCTTTGAGTGGTTTTTGAGTATTGCACCTATGACCAAACTTAGGTTGAGACAGTCTTGTCTCAGTAATCCCATACAAACATACTCAGCAGTTGTTACACATCTACTAGTACTGAAGAAAAACTATCATCTTAACACATTAGCTTTACAGCCTCTGTGCTTAAGTAACAGACTGTCACTCGTTTTTCCTGATAGATCTTTCAAATTTTCTTCAACCCCAGTTCCAAAAAACTTGCAATGCTCTTTAAAATAAAAGATAAACAGAACTAAAAATAGGTCTGTGAAGGTTCTCAGTCATCCAGGTCAGCGTAGTCAAAGGAGCTTGCAAAGAAAAGCGTCTGGACTTCTTTAAGTTGCTTGAAGACGTTTCACCTCTCATCCGAGAAGCTTCTTCAGTTCTAAGGTCAAATGGCGGGGAGTCCCAGATATAAACCTAGTGGGAGTATCCCCCCACAGAGGGACAAAAGGACCCCCTGATGATCCTCTAATCGCCTGAGCCAAGGTGTGAAACTGGGTGTGGGTCCCAATCAACTTTCGGGTGAGTTCATTGTGAAACCTGGCCACACCTTATCATGCGAATTCCTGAGGTCAGATGGCCCAGGATGTGAGTGGGCGTTAAGGCGTCTGGGGAGGGAACTCCTCCCCTGACCTTTGTCCTTAAGATGCAGATGGACTGCTGAGTCTTGTCCTGTGGAGGTGGCTCTTCTGTGTTGTGCCATGCGCTTGTGAAGTGGACTTAACACAGACTTAACAATGTGGTGTATGCTGTACAGTGCAGCGAGGAATGCTCAGACCTCTACATTGGAGAGACCAAACAGCCACTTCACAAGCGCATGGCACAACATAGAAGAGCCACCTCCACAGGACAAGACTCAGCTGTCCATCTGCATCTTGGGGACAAAGGTCACTCTTTCGAGGACACCAACGTTCACATTTTGGACAGAGAGGACAGATGGTTTGAAAGAGGAGTGAAAGAAGCCATCTATGTCCACTGTGAGCGACCATCTTTGAACAGAGACGGTGGTTTACGACACCAACTGTCTGCCATCTATAATCCAGTTTTGAGATCCCTCCCCAGACGCCTTAACGCCCACTCACATCCTGGGCCATCTGACCTCAGGAATTCGCATGATAAGGTGTGGCCAGGTTTCACAATGAACTCACCCGAAACTCGGGCTGATTGTGACCCACGCCCAGTTTCACACCTTGGCTCAGGCGATTAGAGGATCATCAGGGGGTCCTTTGTCCCTCTGTGGGGGGATACTCCCACTAGGTTTATATCTGGGACTCCCCACCATTTGACCTTAGAACTGAAGAAGCTTCTTGGATGAGAGGTGAAACGTCTTCAAGCAACTTAAAGAAGTCCATACGTTTTTCTTTCCAAGCTCCTTTGAAAGTAAAAATATATAAAGTAAAAGAAAAAACTGGATGAATATCTTGCAACCAATTAGATTAACTGACAACAGGTCAGTAACATGACTGGGCAGAGGTTCATCTAATCTGGAGAAATCTCTGTGCGCAGGAGGGCAAATGTGGGCAAATGTGAGCAAGATGTGGGTCAAAGCTCCTTCAAAATGGACTGAGGTGAAGTGTAAAGACAAATCCAATTTTGAAATTACTTTTGGAAAACATAGAGATGGAACAGAAGAGGACCTGTTATCAGCACTCAGTTGAATAGCCTATATTTCTCATGGTTTGGAGGCGCATTAGCACCTATGGAAATGGCAGATTGCACACCACATGCACCGTTGACGTGAAAGGTACATACTGGTTTTAGAGCTCATGTGCTCTCATCAAGACATCTTTTGAGGGAAAGCATTGCATATTTCTGTTAGGAAACATTAAACAGCATACGCCATCTATTACAAAAGCATTGCTTTCTTAAAGTCCTGCTGCCGAATCAGCCTGCCTTCAGTCTGGATGTTTTATCAACTGAAATCATCGGGCACGTCATGAAAAGAAAAATATGACACAAAAGGTAAACATGTACTGTCCCACACGCTTGTTTTTTTTAAAAAAATATATTTATCACAGCAACTTTTTTAGGAATTGAGGTATATATATCAGATATCCAATAAATTTATTAGAAGCCCTGAATCACAAATTGGCTTAACCTGCAAAGTTAGAGATCTGTTGGTTTAGAGTCACATTCGTGAGATGATCTAATGTTACAACCCATCCCTGGTTGTCAGTATATGACTGTGTGAAAATGAAAGAAAGTAATAGTGTATATTTCATTGAGTGACAGAATAGCTTGTCACCCATTGCCCACTAACTAGTGGGGAGTACAGAGGGTCAGCTCAGTGGCTTTTATAATGGACTGACCATAAATCATACTTTTTGAACTCATTTAGGTTCTGCAAAGTACTTTAAAACCTTTATCTCATTCACACACTCTAACAAACACATACATACACAAGTGCTGGCCTGCAATTAGGAAAATTGTATGATGATGACAAATTAGGAACTTGTATGATGTCTTGCTTATTCTAAGTGATTCTGACCAATCAAAAGCTAATAAAATTTTTGTATAACTGGTAAAAACCAACACAGCAATATGGGACTGTATTTAACCTGACAGAATAATAGTGCAATATATATGTCCCCTGCCAAACACCTGAGATAAATAAAAATAATAAAAACAAATTAATTAAATGAATATCTGTCTGTGGGGGCAAAACAACACAAGAGGCATCTACAATATGAGAGTACACATATCAGTATCCATGAATGACTTCAAGCTTCCCCCGTCCTTGAAAAAGTACCATTATTAGTTGTGATTTGCTACTATCAATCATTCTGAAAGAAAGACTGTCAGAGACTGCCACCTTTTTTCACATGGACAGAGATGAAACTCATTGATTCAAATGCAGATCTCAGACAGAGCAAAAAAACGTCAAGTCACAATCATAAAGATTTAATCCCCGGTGCTTTCGTAAATGTAGTCTCACAAACAGAGCTGTTGTATCGGTGTGGTTTTCGGCAAAATGTGTGTGCGTCAGTGTCTGTGCGTCGTGAATTCTCCCATAACCATTACATGCCACAATGGAGCAGAAAGGCTGCTGGTTTATCTTCTGATCAATGCTGCGAGCTGTCAAGCCACAAACACACACCCTCGTGTACTTACACCCCCTCTAGTTCACCCCGTGCTCACTCACTAATGCTCTCTCTTAAACATACACACACGCACACATTTACTCAGACCCCTGCAGTGAAAATGTAGTTATGCTGATTGCATTTGTGTGCGTTTTTTCCCCCTCAACAGACTGTCAGCCTGTCAGGCTGAAATGCTCTGACAGGCTCGGCTGGAGGAAACTCTGCGGCATCATGGAGACCAGCGAGAGATTAAACTGCATAACAAATGTCCATTTACACTCCAAAGCCTCCAGTTAACATACACTTCATCTCAACTCATGTTCAATGCCCAAGACCTCGAAGGTTTCAGCGCTCATTAAAATCTGAATTATGATGGCTTTGCATTTTTGTGTTTGTATTGTCAGGAATCTCTTGACCTTTGGACTCTTTCTACTGCGATAGTAGTGATGGAGCTGTAGTAAAAGCTAGATTGCTAATATTAGAGGTGCTGTGAGGGAAAAAACCAAGCAAACCCTAAAATTATCCAGTCTCTGATTGTTTCAAATAATCTCAGAAAAGTCACTGTTAAGTATTTCAAGTATGTCAAGTTTTGCCAAAGGATGTCTCTTGTCAAGTGTTACTACTCTGAGGGAAATTCAAGCATAAAGTCAAATCAGAAAAATCACGTTTTAAAAGTATTGTCAGAGTGTCAACTTTTTGAGAGCGTGTCAGTTGTCAAGGTTTGTCAAAGCAACTCATCAAATGATTTTTGCAGTCTCGAGGGCAATTTGGGTTTGAAAAGCCAGACTTAGTCAAACCAAAGGAAACGTCAGGTAAGCCACATCTGAAGTCACGTCTTTAAAAGAACGTCACGACTAAGTCAGTCAAGAAAACCCTTTTGTCCATTTTCTGAATATGTAAATTAGACTCCAAGTCACCTGTTATGTCAGCTGAGTGTTTCGTACACAAACCTAACCCTTTTTAATTATTCTAATCAGTTTCTTTCAGTCCAATATTTTATCATGTAAAATGCAAAAATCTAGGGATGTTTTTGCCTCAAAGTATTAAATTGGATCAGTTTCTTGGGGAATCAAACTCGCTTCACCAGCACTCAACCCAAAGTACATCTCATAGTCCTTTTTTGAAGAACGAAATATTGATTTTAGTTCTGTATTCTGTTACAGTTTCTACTTAAATAGATGATAATTAGAATACAGTTACTTTGTTGAAATAAATGGATTACAAAGCGGTCTTTTCCTGTTTCATATGTTAGGCTATGAAACTACCCGGAGCCAGCATAACAGAGGCAGCAGTGCACGGGCAGGAATGCATTTCTTACTTGCAAATTCTAACACCACTTCACATTTAAAGAAGACAGGGATAGGTGAAATCTGACCGTGCAATGCAACTTTTGTTTTCCAACAACCAAGCTGCTCTCAGCATCAAAAGACTCCAACCTAAAGAAACATCTTGGTGTAAGTTCTTTATTTGAAAACTAACGTTAGCTTACTGCAACTACCTTGTTTTAGTTGTAGCTACCTGGGTTATGTGCCACTTCAGTATCTTCGATGTACTATTGCTGTGTGATTTATTACTATTGGTGAAGGCTGCATTACAAGCTGCTAGCTGCAAATAATCATGTGCAGTTCTGATAGCAGACAGAAAGAAAACATATTACTGATACAGAAAGTTTTCTATACGAGATCACTGCAAACAGTAAAGCCTTACCTGATGTCCGCCCCACTGTTACTCATTTTATATTAAGATTTAAAAATCTAGTTGGTATTGCTCTCAGAACTGCACAGGATTATTTGCAGCTAACAGGTTGTTAATGCTATCCATCAAGTCTACAGTCTGCAATCTATGAACTAACCCCAGCTAACGCCAGCTAACAATGTTAGCTCGGTGGCAGGTAGCCTTCAGTAATAGTAATAAATCACACAACAATAGTACATTCATGTAGTTGCAAAAAGCATGACAATATATCAAGTAATCCAAAGTATTCAGAATTAAGTTGCTCACATTGACTAACTTAATGAAAGATGTAACAAACTACATTTTGTTTTTCCATAAATGTGCTCACAGAAATCTGGCTAAAGATTTCTCAGTTGGATACTGACGTTCAGTAAAATTGCACTGAGCAATGGAACGAGGAAAATGTCAGTCAAGGTAAAAAAAGAAAAAATATGTTAACAAATATTTTGCTAATTTGGTGGGAGCACACTCGACATCAGGATGAGAGATGTCATCCTGACATCTGCCACGAGAGACTTCAAACTACACACTTCATTCTCTGACTCTACTTCTCTTTTAAAGTATTTAGTCATGCACAAGTCAGTCCAGAGCGCCTTTTAAGCAGTTAATCTACAGTGCTGTACATACACTTACTAGATATGCAGAGATGGAATCTCACACACTTACGTCATGCTGCTGGTGTCACGGTCCCCGTGTCTCTCTGGCTGGCCAACGCTGGCTACAGGTTTTGTTGTTGTTCGTTTTGGTTTTCTCTGTCTCTCCTCCTCCTCTCTGCCTGGGTGGAGCTCGATACGGGCTCTCGCTCTTGGCCCACGCACCCGTGTGATGGTGTCCACCTGCGGCTGATCTGGCTGATTTCCCCAGCTGCTATTTAAGGCAGTGGCACAGAGCAGCTCACCGCTGGAACGTTGAACCACCTGAGTTCGTGCTCGCGGCTTATTCGAAGAAGTTTTGTCTGTTTTTCCTGTTGTGGAACTAACCGTGAACTTCTTGTCTGTAGATTCTGGACCGAATCACCGGACCTGTCCAAGTGGGGCAGTGTGTGGAGCGTTGGAGCGAGTGCGGCTGAGGAGGAGTGCGTGTGTGCGGAGGAGCGGTAGCGGTGACTGAGTGGAAAAGGAAGCGTGTGTGTGTGTGGATTCCCCCCCCCCCCCCCCCCCCTTCTCTCCTTGGAGCCCTGGACCCCCTCCCAACTCACTGTACATATATTTTGCACTAAGGTGATCCCTATTGTAAATAAATCCCCTTTTTGTTTCCTTGAAAAGAACTGTCTGCGCGTGAGTCCGTTCAGTAGCCATGACAGCTGGTGCTGCTGTACATTCACCAGGTGTGGCTTTGCCTTGCAGCGGTGGGGAATACAGGCAAAACTCAGCATTCCTCTGAGATCTCCTGCCTCGATCTGTCGCTTTTTAAAAATGGAAGGAGAGGGTCAAAATCCCCACAGTATCACACTTTGTTGAACGAGAAAAATAAGATCCGATTTTGTTCAGTTAACCTGGATGTATTTAACTGATCCAACCCCAAACAGTGTCCTTAATATAAAGAACAAGATTCCTTCTGCATTTCCAACATGTAAATCAACATTTCACAGTTTATAGGAACAGAAAACCTGCCAGAGCTGTATACATCAGCAGTGTGCTTCAGTATTTGGATGAGTGAGGATGATGATTCTTGGTTTACATGAGATATCTTAGGTTGCAGTGCAATTAGACTCATGACATGTGACTAGTACAAAGGCTCTCCATCAGAAACCCTTTAATGTTAAATCATAATTCTTTGTTTGGGACCAAAAACTTTAGATCTCTTCTGTTTTCTCCTTAACTTATTTCAAGTTTTGATCAGATCTTTCAGTTTATTTAAAATCACTTTTCCACCCTGGAGAAAGGTGGCTTGCCTGCTACAGGTTGTGAATGAACTGTGGAGAGTTCATATATCTCTGTGTCTTCCTCATGAGTGGGGGACAAGTGGAGGAAACAAATTGGTGCAGCATTGGCAGCGACCATTGTGGTGGGAGAGAGCTGAGAATGAAGGTGAAGCCATTGATTTACTGGTCTATCTTCGTTCCTACCCTCAAATTAGCTTCCTCCAAAGGGTGCCTATGCTCACTTTTCGAGATACGGCGAGGAGCTCGGTCATTTGGTTGGGGCTCAGAGTAGAGCTGCTGCTTCAGCTCAAAAGGCCAATTGAGGTTTGGGCATCTGGCTAAAAGGCCTCCTCAACACCTCCTAAGCGTGGTATTTCAGGCATGTCCAGTAAGGTTCCCAAGATACACTACAAAGATTAGGACTTTCAGCTGGTTTGGGTCTGACAGAAAATAAAATGTCAGAATAGCTAGGGTAGGTGGCTGGGGGGGAGGCTTGTTTCTCTCCTATTTAGATTGGTTAAGTGACTAAGAAAATGATGATGATGGAAAGAAAATCAGAAATTTGATATATTGAGACACTTGAGAGTACATTTTATAGGCTTTTCTAATTAACATTTTTTATTTGGGTGTGCCTTATGGTCAAGCAACTCCAATTGCACGATTGAAGTTTTTTTGCTTTAGTAGCAGTGACTCTAGCTGTTGTCAGCGGGCTGGTATCAAGGCTTGTATGGTAATTTTCAAGATGATTCCCAGCCCTGCTCACTGGTGCCGCAGCTGTAACAGCACCGAGGGTCTGAATCTGTTTAATGTCTAAACAAGCAGCAGTCAGCTCGAGGTCAGACAAGTGAGCCGAGGAGACCGAGAGAAGCTGTAAAATGCTGTAAAAATAAATGCTTCAAACCAGACATAAACAAACTGTCAGCTGTAATAAAGAGAAGAGCTGCTCAGCTGCTGGAAGCTGCCGCAGCTCAAACACATACAGATGGAAAGAGAGCGAGGCGTTTTATCTGCTGAGCATGTTGAGATTTAGGACATTTATGTTTAACTTCACAGGTACTTGGAGGGATGTTTTTATTGATAAACCGAGACGAATACCTCAATCCTTGACTTGTGGAGATGTGTTTTTTGAGCCATCATGATATCAGTTAAGAAAAGAAAAGCAGTTTGATTTTGGACATCATGTGTCAAGTTACGCCACAAATGTCAGAAATCAAATTGCTTTTCTTAACTCGGACATAGTAACAAAACATTAGTCAGGCCTGTGCAGCATTTTAGGCAGAACTTTGCAAAACACAAAATAAGAGACAAACGCCTACCACCAGCAATCACAAACTCAATTCTATACCAGGTTTCAGTAAAGTTAAAAAGGGCCTGCAGACAAAGAAATAAGTGTGTAATACGAATTCCAATGAAATAAACAAGACAAAGGCCAGACATAAATTGGAGGCAAGGTTATACAAACAGAACTAGAATGAAATAAAAATAATAATAATAATTGAAAAGCGTAAAAACAATTTACTTAAATTTTTAAAAAAAAAGTCAAATCATCTTTCCCCGACACAACAAGGTGTCGGTTTAATGAGGCAACACAACACGCATTTAATTGAAGAGGTTTCATTTAATAAGTGCTAGCTGTGGGAAAGTAATATGATGCTTAAACATGCAAAAATGCATATAGAGGAACCACACAAAGCATAAAGATCATGCCTAAACACATTTAATACCGAGTCTGTCTGAATTCAGCTAAACTGTTTTGACAAAATGCTGCTAATAGAACGGAAAGGAGCACCGTCCCTCTTCTTCCTCCCACCAAAAACAAATTAATTTTTTCTCTGCTCACTGATTAAAAATGTACATACCACATGCAGCTCAGAGTCGCGTGCAACAGGAGCCCAATATGCAAATCTCACCCTTTTTAAGACTTATCTACATATCAAATATTCTCCAGGCTTCAACTCTCCAATATTGTACGCTGACCGAAGGCGTGTATGTGTGTGTGTATACATAGCTTCAGATGGAGTGTGTGTGTGTGTTTGTGTGGGTGGGTGGGTGGGTGGGTGGGTGTGTTGGTGTGTGATTCTCAGTCAGCTGCAGACAGCAGTGTGTCTGAGCTCTCATGTTTATCAAAGAGAAGCAGTTATATCTAAGAGCCCTGGATGGCCTTGTGCTGCCAAAGCCAATCACAGTTACATGCGATTATTTGTGTGCGTGCGTGCGTGCGTGCGTGTGTGTGTGTGCATGTGTGTTTGTATGAGGGGAAACAAGCTTATTATTTCACTGAGAGGTGAGGTGGCATAAGTAAAATTAGGGGCAACATGCTCAAAGTGTGTGTATGACTATTTCTGCAAGCATGTCATACAAAATGATGAAGGCACAGTATGATTGTGATAGTGTTCTGTTTCTGTTAAAGAGTTCAATGTTGGATGAATATATTATTAGTAAGTATTTGATTTATGGTGACTTCCAGTAGCAACATGTTGATGTACATATGGGAACAAGTTAATATTCCAGCAAACAATATTAGGGAGCTAGGAGAGGAACAAGTCAGCAACTTGTTATCAAAGTGAGAAAGTCCACCACTGACCACAGTTATATTACTACAACATTTACCTAAGGAGGAGGTTGGGGTGTGTGGATGGCTCAGCAAATCAGTGGCTGAGTACTCTTTGTTTCCTGTTTCAAACCAATGAATTGTTTCAATAAACAATGACTGTGTGTATTTTTGACACCAAACTTTAACTAACCTTAATCAGGGGGGTCATGTTTACCATAGACAGCATAAAAAAAAGGACATAGCATAGTGGATGAGTCAAACTATGGCCACACCCAGGTGTGCAGGTGGTTCAGTTGATTTTAACCATGATCGCTTCCTAAACTGGACTTCCACAGGATCTGTGCCTAAACCTAACCGAACATTTGTCATTGTACTTCTCTGTCATAGAAAAGTTGGTTCAGACGTCTTTTGCTCAGTTGTTACACTTACATAAATTTTGAGGTTGACAGCACAATTCCCTCCTTGTGTGTGTGGGACAGATATTAAACCTCATTTTGCTTCCAATCCTTGAATCTCTGCTGCCATTGCTGTGTGTAAAGAAGTTTGTAGCAGGTTTAAAGGTGCTGTATTAGTGAACCATTTACCATGTGCAGACCATTTGTTTGTTTTTCAGCACTTTATTTGAGATGGATCCGCCTCCATCTGTTACCTCCTAAGGTTCTCATCTATATGGTAATTTAGGGTTTGAGATCTGTCTTTGATCGGAATTTGCAGGAATGTGATTAGCTGGAAACCTGAAACGAGATATTCCTATCTCTACCCCTGAATTCCATGCAACTAATCAACACCTCTCCTGATGTAGTTTTATTGTTTTGAATATATTTACATCAATATTACTGTAAAGCAAAATGTCTAAATGTCTTGAGTATAGCTAATGTGACTCTTAAAACTTGTCAGGCATTGAGTCAAAACCATTAGGGTTCATCCTATGAGGACCACGAACCTCTGTCGAAATTTTAATAACTCAGTCCATAGCTTGTTTATATTTGATATTTTTGATTCTGATCAAAAGAGTTGGACCAACAGAGGTACTGACATTAGAGTCATGCTGCTAATGGAGCTAAACGGTAGGTATCTGCAAAGAATGAAACTGTTTTCCATTGTACGGACACACCTGTTCCTAACCACCCGGCATCAGCCTCCATCTGAGCCAACTTTCCTATTAGGCACTCATCCAAAAGAGAACAAGTGCATAGTTACACCAGATCACGTGTTTTGGTAAATATCCCCTCACATCTCATCATCACTGTGCACTGTTTGCTGAGTAGAAGCCAATTAAACAGATGAGTTGTGAACACAAATGAAATATCTTTACCACATAAAACTATCACAGAGGATGATCAATCATGTCTGAGTCTGCGTGTTTCTTAATTAAAAACGAAGGAACTCAAATGGAGCCTTGTGAGACAATTCCTCAGCTGCCATCATTCACTCATCCAAAAAAAACGGCTTTTGAAGCAAACCAGCTTGCTCAAATTCCATTAGTCTGTTTTGTGTTTAAAAAAATTGAGAAAAGAGGGAATCAAACTGTTAAACAATGCTCTCCTTGAGTAGCACAATTTCAATCACCTCCCCTTGCCCCTCATTCAGCTGGGCTAGCGTAGCTGGCTAATTAGTTCTGGTGAAAGGCTTCTAATTAAATTGGCCTAATGTGGAGGCCCAGGCTGTGAGAGAGAGGGGCAGCTGAAAAATATCACTCATAAAAATGTGTGAACACAAAAAGACTAAATGCATTTGAAACTTTGAAACATGCATTTTTAGAAGACAAAGCAAAGAAAGAAACGGGGACTGCATTTTATGGATCAAAGTTTCTTTTTGAACTTATTGGTTTATTTCTCTTTCCTTTTGTATGTATTCCTTTTCAGACAACCTTTTTATTATTCCAAAGGCAATTTAACTGTAACCAACATTTATAATCAAAGCCATACTTACGTTCATAGATACGTGTAGCCAGCATTGCTGTAAGATATTTTTGCATATGTGTTATCAACAAAGTTCTGATAACATATCCATAAAACTCAAGACGGATTCAGATTTAGCCATCTCACATTTAAGAGCATTTTCTCATTCAAATCTCATCTTTTCTCACCGTGGCTTTTGAAATCTATGCATGGATCTATGAAGTCCCATTACGTCTCAGAACTCTTTGATTGCACCTTGTACAATGTTCAAAAAACAACCCAAGACAATGCAACATTTTAAAAACAGCAAGGGGAGGTCACAGACTGGACAAAAAGATAGACGACGCATCTGCACAGTACACTCTACAAAACTGGTAGCAAAGCAACTTGGAAATGGCAACTGCCGTCTTGCATTTATGATGTTTGCAGCTAAATCTAAATTGTGTCAAGGTTTTGATTCCTGCCTAGATGGAACAGAGATAAAATGAGCACATGGAGGAAACAACTAGCAGTGTAATGATGTGAAACTGAGACCAATCCCACAGCACAAATGTCCACAGTCCTATGCTGGGCTTCTATCCTCCCAGTTAACAACCCATTCTGCTCACGTTGATAGGATATGTGACACTCACGACAGAAAATTAAAGAACACGTTAAAACAAATTTCCCACGTGTGGGACTAATAAAGGTTATCTTATCTTATCTTATCTTAAAACATTATAAATTATTACCGTCAACTGTAATGCAACAAGAAGCTATTTTCCAATCACCATTAGTAGACAAAAATAAAGAACAAACTGCCAACTATTAGGAGTCAGTCAGGTAAGACAGGAGAAATAGCAATTGTGAAAAAATACTCCAATTAGCCATGACTTCATGTTGCTCAAGCTAATGTTTGGCCAGTTACATCCACCAAACCTGACGTCACATCCACAGGTTGCACTCTGGTGTTGTTTTGGCTGGTCAGTTTTTGTTACATACCTTTGTACTAGTGATATTAATAATTACTAGTTTGTCAAACAGCTATTTTATCAACTAATTTTCAACATATATTGGCTGTGCTCCTATATTAGACATGGGACAGTGTCTCAGCACTTTTAAAATAACGTTCATGTTCTGCTTGCATGTAAGGCACTGACGATTTCTCAGATATTTTGGCATCAGTTTTATTATGATTCGCTGGTGTAATAGAAACTTTAATTCTTGTGTATTTGTTTTGTTTTAATTTAATTTTTTTTTTTAATTAAAAGCTTATTTGCAGAAATGGCTGGAAAATATATCTCCTTTGGTTTCTGTGTTATCCTTTCTCTATTTTAAAGGGAAAATATTAGACAAATAGCACAATAAGTAAATTGGTAAATGAAACTTGCAGTAGAAACCAAAACACGACGCAACAAAGACAGGCTGTTACAGGCTTTTTCCTGCAGGCTCGCCTGCTACCACTTCAAAGATAGATCAGCTTTTTTCTTGTTGTAATTTTGTAATCACAGCTCTCTGTACAGAAAAAGTGTGACATGGTTAGGTTACTGATTCTGTGGTATCTTACCATAATCTGTGGTAAGGCCACTTTATTTGCCTCTTCCTGTAGTAGGCTTATTGCACTGCAGATTATGTCATACATAGTTTGTCCCACAACATGTGGTACGGATTTAGTAGTGGCCACATTTTCTGCGACAGTGGATCTGAATGAATAACATTTGACCTCTTTTTCAACTGAAAGAAATTAAATATGGTCAAACACTAAACTGTAAGACAGCCGAGGCATAAACTACATTATTATGTAACATAAGCTTCAGAGTGTGCACAACGTGAAATAATAAATACCTTCTTAAAATAACACTACAGTAACACTTTTTACTCAGCTATGATTTTCTTCATTCTCAGTATACGACAACAACACACTCACATATACGCGTATGTAAGGAAATGCTACCAGTTTAGACTTATCGACAACAACCCACAAAGACTTCTAACCTCAGACAACGATAAGTTTTAATCTGATGATGAATAAAGACTGCTGTCCTCACACAATAATGAAAACATGCTCAAACACACACATGCAGAGGAAAACTGAGTCATTACTCAGACTGCCCAAAATATTCACACAAACAGGCTTGATGAAATCCTTTCTAAAACCTAAGAACTCTCACACAGAAATGTTTTTATGTTCCTAAATATTAACAAATCACACAGGCGAACAGAGAGCTTGTTTCTGTCATTCCCACAAGAAAATGGCAAAAACAACAACACTCTTTCTTCACCGTTCCTACAACACAGCCAACATCCTACCCTGCTCGCTCATGCACACACACACATACACATTTACATGATGTACCCATAATGCTGCTCTTCCTTTTTAAATGCTTTAAGTGTCTCTCTCCCTGTCTTCTATCTGCTAATAGGAACCAATTAGTCTCCATTGTCCACTCTCCCAATAAAAGAGCATTATGGGAATTCCCCCTACTTAACACCTTTCCTTTCTAAACAGGCACCCAATTAGATGCCTAAAGGACAAAGCTACAGAGGACAAGTGGGGGCCTTAGGAGGCGGGGACAAAGGGACGGTGGGGTGAGATGTGTCTGTGTGCGTGCGGTGATGCTGAATGACTCTCTCAGTTCAGTCCACATTTTTGAAGCTGTCAAAGAAAAGCTGAATAAAACACTGTTGAATGCACAATTTAAAAGGGTAACGCTGATGTTATTTTAAGGCTTTATTTTGGCAAACAAGTTGCCTAAAGACACCAAAACCAGCTAATAAGTGATATATCTTCACTGATATGGGTTATGATGCTTACTGGAGTATATTCTGACTCAGTCCAGTGAGTCGGCTGAGCTCTGTATGGTGGAGGCCAGGCTAAAATAAGTTGGCACTGCTTTGGTTTCATGTTAATCAAACATGTTGTGTGTAAAGTGTGAAGGAAGGCGGGAATAACATGACATTGCAGCCTGGCAGGTGTCACCAATGTGTCTCTCGGTTTTCATAATTTAAGAAAAAGCTTGCGTTTTGCACTGGGTGGTACAGTCACCTGCTGTAAACACGCCGTGGGCCATTTGCCAGAAAGATCTAAGGAAAGAAGCCATGACAGGCAGATCATGATGATGAGGGATCGTGTTTAAAACATGTGGGAGAAACTTGCTTTCCCCACATTTACATTTATTGGACAACACAAGCCATGAAAAGAAGAGCTAGGAATGATGGGGGAAATAGCCAAAATGAAACAGCCAAATGAATCTCTCTACAGAGAGGAAAACGTGCTCCTGTGTGCAGCATTCTCTGCAGCACCTTTTCTACTCAAAACAATAATGAAAAGACTGTTAAGAGAGATTACTGCAGGACGCACATGTTTCTCACCAAGCTACAAGTATACACACACACACAGAACAGCCTGGTGACGTTTTTTCCCATGACAGCATGGGAATTCCTCTGCTCAGGAGTCACTGCTCAGTGTGAGATGCAGAGAGAGAAAGTGTGTGTATGTGTAAAACCAGTCAGGGGGGCTGGCCCTGAAGTGGCCCGCTCTCTGGAGAGACGCTGTCTGCTTTGTTCCTTTAAACTACACAGAGAGACAGAGAGAGGTTAGCTTGGGTGAATGTGCTCGTACTGTCTCTTTTCACTCTCTGCACTAACAGACCTACTGTATTCATTTGCTCTCTGCTGAGCTACTATGTTATAGCAGTGGGAAGCGATTATTCATCCATTTATGCTTCTGGCAGTAATGTCAGTCACTTTCTCACAGAAGACGTTCAATCGGGGTCACGGCTTAATGCCCAGATAAGCATGAAACTCATCTTGTTGGATCATCGCTGCAAAGTAAAACCAATCGTGTTGCGAAAGTTACGGTCTTTAAAAACGGCGTTTTGGGTTAATATGAGGACTCTATTGTGTCAAAGTACAAACCTGAAGATGTGCTAGTCTAGCTGTGCTTGAAGTTAGGAAACAGAAGGAAACACCTGGCTTACAAAATCCTGCATAACACATTATCTTGACCTTCAGACATCACAGGTCTATGAGACAAGCACACTTGCCCCTGCACTGCAGTGGGCGTGTTCATAGTGGGGAGCAAACAAATAGGTTAGCAGAATTCAGAGAGTACAAAGGGGGTTTTGCTCAAGTGTTACTTGCTGATTTCAAAGGTTTTTGGATTTATAGTTGATGGGAGAAGTTCCGTAATACACAAAATCATGTCAAAGAATGTAAAAAGTCAAACTTTTTAGGAGCTGGTTTCTTTGGTGATTGACAGAAATGGGGAGAACCTATCACAGCTCTAAGGGGGGTAAAAAGCGGTTTGCACCCTAGACAGATCGCCAGTTGGTCACAGGGCCAGGATTGCTTGTTTGCTTTTTAAATAACATGTGATTAGTTATTTCCTGGATCAAAACACCACAAAAACACACCATATTCTGCAGTCGAGTGTAGTGCATTAGCGCCCAGTTCTCTAGCTTTTAGACCTCTAAAGATGATAAGATGATGGTCTATGTTTAGGCTGATGTTACAACTTTGGTGTAACTTTAAATTAGCAGAGGCTTGGGTCAGTACTTGACAAATTAACAAGTGGATAATATGATTACAGGATCATTATACAGTAATAATTACTGCATTCATTGCAGCTATACTGCACAACTACAACATTAAAGTCTCTCTAATATATTTCTGACAAAACAGCTCTAGCGGGTCAGGGCTTGGAATCATAACCTGTCAAGTGTACTGAATCTTATGCACATAATTCTTGTGGACCAGTCGATTGTGCATATTATAAAAGATCCTAGATTGGGCTCATATTTCTCCAGCTTTCAATAGGCACCTTATTGAGACCCAGAGTTGCATTTTAGTCTTTATCGACTGGCCCTAATACAACTGAGTTTGTACACTGGACTTCACCACAGTCAATGCTGCTGGTTCCCAGATTTTAAATCAATTAGTTATATTGTTTAAAGCTTTTTAAAATACACACTGGCAAAAAAAGTCATACAACCCTAAAGAAGTGCTTATTTTAAACTAAACCATGTTCCTCAAACCTGAACAAATTGTTTTTATGCCTACATGTTTGCCTACAGATTAAATTTAAATTTGGCACAAACAAAAAACGTCCAGCTTCACTCTTCTTAGTTAAAAGCAAAATTTGTGGAATGGAAGCAGCTATATTGAGATCCTCACCAGAACCATATCAGCTTATTTTTGGCAGATTGGCAGCCACTTACTCATCTGATTTCATCCCAGTTGCATTTTTAATCTTTTTTTCTTGCAAACAAAAAGTACACAGGAACAAAAATACAACCACGCGGTATTCTAGCTGGTGGTAAATTACACTTTAGTCCAGCTATTTTTCCTCTTTAAAGCGTGTCTGCTCAGAGCTTATCCAGCAGCTCTTTCTCCTCGCCACTGTACTTCCACAGCAGGAGCCATTATTCATCATTTACAGTAAAAAGTAAGTGGGCCTATTAATAACACATAGACTGGTTTATACTCTTCTGGGCTGCTTTATAAACTGGGTGACAGAGAGGAGATGCATGCGTAGCTCTGTGGTGCTGTGCCCACCAGTGGCACATGCATACACAAACACACACTGTCTCTTCTCAGCCAGGCCCTCCAGAGGAAATGCCAGAGGCACAAGGAGATGGAAAGTCAGCCACTTCAGCTCATCCACTCAGTTCATTTGTACCAGTCACTTCCAATTCAGACTCTCCACTTTGTCCAACAAGTTTCGATTTCATTGGTCTGGTTTGTTCTGTGTGCATTTTTGCTTTCAATTAAATAGCAGACAATAGAAAAATGATAATAAGAGAAACAAAGAAATGTGGATGACTGAACCCAAAGCAGGGATTTCCTATGAACCCTTTGGGGAACTCAGTTCTTCAACTGCCATTCCACTGGATAAAGTAATGACTAAATGCTAGTACATGCTTTGGGAATGTGGCTTTGCTCTTTGAATCTTGGTCATTTGATGAGTGTAAAAGTGTTTTTTATCAGCATTTGCAACCACCATTTAAACCTCCCTCTACCAATAAGGTTAAATCAGTTTTTCTCATTGTATTTGAACACAAAGGAAAGAGAGAGTACATGTACTGATTGGCTAGGCAGAGAGATCAAGCTGAAAAGGATGTACAGCAAGTAAGAACTGGAAATGTACTAGCAAGTCAAGAAAGTGCATTGAGCAGATGAAAGGAGTACTTTAAGGAGCTCGTGAATGAAGACATAAGATTAGTAAGGAAGAAATGAAGGCAGCTACGAACAGGATAAAGAGTGGAAAGTTAGTTACCTGTGAAGATGTCTAGGAGAGAGGGGGTGGTGGTATTTTAATTGAATTGTTTAGCAAAATCTAGGAGAATAGGTGGATACCTGAGGAATAGAGAAGTGCACTGGTACTGAACAGTGATGTGCAGATCTGTACTATATACAGAGGGATAAAGTTTATGAGCCACACCATGACCCTGTGGTAACGAGTTGTTGAATCTAGGCTGAGCAGAGGTGATGATCAGTGAGCAGCACTGATGAGAAAGAGCACTATAGATGTTTTCTTTGAGTGTTAAATCAGATCAGAAGGAGCTGCACCGTCTTTGTTGATCTAGAGGAAGCGTATCATAGGATGCCAAAAGTGGCAGAGAGGTGTAGGGACATGTATGAAGTCAGCGAGACAGTAGTGAGGTGTGCAGTAGGAGTGACAAATAGGGTTCAAGATGGAGGCAAAATCATCTCTGAGCCTCTTTTTACTTAGAATGCTGATAGGCTGAGAAATGAGCTCAGGCAGGACTTTTCATAGACTTGATGTTTGTAGACGACATTGTGATCTGTAGTGAGAGTAGGCAGCAAGTGGAAGAGACACAGGAGAGATGGAGGTATGCACCAGAGAGAAGACAGCAAAACAGAATACATTTGTGTGAAGGAGAAGGACACAGGTGGAAAGATGAACATGCAAGGAGTCTAGGTAGTGAAGGCAGATTAATTTAAATACCTGGGGTCAACCATCTAAGGACTGGATAATGCACAAGAAAGGTGAAGAAGAGTGCAGGCAGGGTGGAGACGAATGTTGGGGCGATTTATGACAGAAGGATAGCAGCAAGAGTGGAAAAAAAGGTTTACAGGATGGTTGTTTGACCATGATGTGTGTTGGCAATGACAAAAAGGCAGGAGATGAAGATGTTTAGATGCGGTTTGGGGACAAAGTTAGAGTGGCAAGGCTGAGACAGTCTGAGCATGTGCAGTCGAGGGGTATCCAGTATCAACTGTTACCTGAGTGCCACCGGGCCCTTTATGGTCAGAGGGCCCGGTGGCGCCAGTGTCCGGCAGCCTCGCCTCTGTCAGTGCGCCCCAGGGCAGCTGTGGCTACAACGTAGCTTGCCATTGCCAGTGTGTGAATGTGTGTGTGAATGGGTGAATGACTGAATGTAGTGTAAAGCGCTTTGGGGTCCTTAGGGACTGAGTAAAGCGCTATACAAATGCAGGCCAATTAGATAAACAAAGCCAGAAAAACATTAACTACGTTTTAGACACTACCAACTGGCATTTAGTCCTATAGCATATAAAGTGATAAAATGTGTTCCCTTTAAATCATTACTTTTAAGAAAACCGCACCTGTTTCTGCAGTTAGCGTCACAGCTGTACACTAGTTACTGACTTTAACCTTAACCAGTAGCAGAGTTCATTTCTGTAGTCTGACCAGCGAGTGTGACAGTAGTGAGAGCCCATCATTATATCCAGCCAGCAGCACTCAGAGAGATTTACTGTGACTGAGAGGACGAGCGAGGTAGAGCTAGACAGAGAAAAAAAAGAAGGAGAGAAAGAGAGCGAGTATGGATTAAGGCCTCCCAGGGGAATTCCCACTCATTTTCTCTGTGGAGCGAAGCAGAGATGGAGGGAGGGTTAGTTTCTTATCTCTTCATTTGACACCAGAGAGCCTCTCTCGTTTTTTTTCCATCTATCTACCTTGTTCTACCACTCATCTCTCTCCCTCCATCTCACATTCAGTAATCTCTCCTTCTCCTCACTTCTTTTACAGACAGTTTATCTCTCCATTTTCTCTCCTCTCAATCCAGCCATCCTCCCATTTCTTTGAAACCCCACTTTGTTTCTCTTTCACTCTCCGCCCTTTACCGTTTCATTTGACTACGGTGGTTGTGACTTAAATAAACTTTTGGCACTTTGGCTTTACTCAAACTTTGATGTTGTTTACCTCGCATAATATTTTACTTATCTCACATGTCAATTCGCTAACATTCTTTAAAAAAAAGGAAATGGCTTCAAAGAGGAGGAATGAGGAAATAAAGACTTAAATGCATGGAGAAAAGAAACAGCATGACTGTTTTCTGCAGAAATAGAAGAGGGGGATGACAGAGGAATGAGAGAGTGAGAGGACGAGTGTTATTTAAATGTAAATAAACAGGATTTGTCTTTATCGGAGGAAATTTGGAGGAAGCTCTTATCTGCTGCTCGAGGCCTGTTTTTCTGCTGCTGCCGCTCTGCCTGCTGGCTATTACACCTTCCAACAGAGGGCACACACTCATAACACACACACACACGTGCACACACAGGCAAGTTTACAGGTGTACATACAGAGCTGGGGAAATGCTTATCGGCTGAACGAGAGGCAGACCCATTAAAATCATAGAGAGGGGAAAACAGCGCGCATGTGCCGATACGCCACAGCACCACTGTAAAGTAAATAAAATAAATGATAATCTTGTTCCAGTGCCAGACTCTGGTCCTGGCATTCATATTCATGCCGCTTTGATGTGTGCCACCCACCTAAGCATTGCTAGAGACTAAGCACAATCCCCCGTGGCAGGACAACTGAACCCTTCCACACTGCAAAAACTGCAGGTTGGCTCTAGAAACATGACAAAGAGCCCACGGGGGTTGTCCCTGACTCAGAATTCCACAGATTCCAATAAGCTCTTGCATCTGGTGAAAGTGAAACAAGCTAAGTCCACAGTGGACTCCCATAGGTCCTTCATCCATCCCCCAGTGGGTCAAAACAGTTTTGACTGGATGGATAGTTGGCACACAATTGTTGGCAGATAACTTTATTGTGGTGATTTCCGAGTGTATGAGTTCTTCATGTATAAAAAGACGGCTATAGCTTCTATAAATCTAGTAGTGTGAAAGTGTCATGAGCCTGCATTCATTCAGCCAGTAAGGATGGCTCCTCTGGTTACAAAAAGAAGCCTGCTTGTATAGAAATCTATGATAAAATGACCCCCATTGATCTATAACTTTTACTTTACTTATAGGTTACAGTGTCAGTATAGTTTCAAGCCTTACTGAATACACCATAAAGTCGACATTGTAAATGATGGTGAAGCTTTAGGGTTGGCCTGTATTATGAAAGACAAAGTGTTCCCATATTTTCAGTTTCTTATCACATCAAGTTTCAAAACACCAAGTAAACATGCTCAGCTGAAGCATCAACATGCCGCTTCACTAATCAGAGCGATTTAAATTTGCCTGTGAACATCTTTTATATACAGTCTCTCTTTTTAACAGCAAACATGAGGAAGATCACACCATCCAGATAGTGAATATTACCAGATACTTGGAGACACACACACACACACACAGAAAAATGGAACCAGGCCTGCTTATATGACCTAAACACAGCAAGACAAACACAATTAAGTGTGCAAAAGAGTGGAAAAATATATATGAGAGTCCATAACAACATTAAATGGCACACGTACACAACTTAAGACATCTATAGGGATACATCAATGAGCAAGCAAGCACATATACACACATACACAAACACACACACACAGACTTATGTTCATGGATGCTCATATAATACAGGACAAATGCAGTCAAACAAAACAAACACAGTGACAGGGTGTGTGTATGTATGTGAGTGTTTGTGTGTGCTGTGTTGCCAGGGGCGACGGCTACTATCAGAGCTAAGACGATTACCACACGTCATTTGTCATCTGGATGGTGGCAACATATAGCTCTACATTTAATTTACCGCAGCGCCATCAGACGCTGGGGGGTGGAGTGTGTGTGTAGGTGTGTGTGTGTGTGTGAGTGAGTGTGTGTGTGTTCCATTCACCCATATATACAAAGCCCTGAAGGAAGAGAGAGAGAGAGAAAAGAAAAAGAAAGGGAGAGAGTAATTGAAAGAGAATGAGAATGGGGGGAACAGGAGTGTGTGTGTGTGTGTGTGTGTGTGTGTGTGTGTGTGTGTGTGTGTGTGTGTGTGTGTGTGTGTGTGTGTGTGTGTGTGTGTGTGTGTAGGGGAATGAACATTCATTGCCTGAACGCACAATGTGACAGATGCCAACACACACAATAAGACAATAAAGTTAATTTCCCTTCTCTCCATATACTATATCTTTGTCATTTTTCTCCCTAAGATGCTCATTATTGTGAGTTGCAACACTTTGTTTTTAATTTAATCTACCTTAAATTTACATTTTTAGATAATTTCCCCAAACGTATTCTTCAAACATACACTTTTAAGTTTATTAAAATTGCTTTTTGATGATCTACCATTGACAAAAGGGACTCTGCAATTGATTATTTAAGTCATTTTAATTTTGTACTTCTTCACTAGCACTTTTTTTTCAGCTTTTGCTTTTTCCACAGTAAAGAAGCAGGGAAGAGACTGTGGGGGAAGATACACAACAAAGGGCTTTTGGTCAGAGTTGAATCCAGGCTGCCGCTTTCTCAACCTGTGAGCTAAACTGGTGGCTCTACTTCTTATTTCTTTATTTAAAATGTGAATTTATTATTTTTTTTATAATCTTTTATTTCAATTTAGCTTTTTTGTTCTGAGTTTTCAACACATGAAGTTCACTCAAATACAGTTCAAATGACTCCATATGTAGGATTTTTTTTTTTTGTGACAAAAAGTAAGCTCTTTTATCATTCCAAAACACTAAATGAAAACACATTTTAGGTTGCATTTTGGGGGTAATGTGACACAAAACTTTGACATTTCTCCTTCCCGCTTATTTCAAAATCAAAGTGACTTGATGCAGGTCATGGGAGATGAGAGCGATTTTTGGTAAAAGACCAGAATCAGTGTGATACTGAAGCCCACATGCATCACTCCATTCTTCAGCCTGCACAGTGAGCAGCACAGTGAGCAGCAGTATTGATCGCAGGCACCAGAAGCTGTTTCAATAAGTTATTAAGAATCAAAAATTGACAAGAGGAGCTGATCAAATATCTCAGACTCTCTCTCTCTTCCTGCAGAACTACCCTATTGTCTCTCTTCCTCTCGCTCTCTGTTAAATTCTTTCTTTCACATCTTAAATTCCTTTTTAGTTTTTCGCTTGCTTTCTCTCCTTCTCTTTCATTCAGTGTTGTGCATCAAATAAGGTCTAATCTATGAGCGATGCATGTGTTTGTATTGGTGTGTGTCCCTTGTGTTACACGGACATGGAGCTGCAGACCATAACTACAAAGAGCTGTAAATGGACTGATTCTTATACAGTACTTTTCTAGTCTCCCAGAGTTCTCAAAGCGCTCTACACAACATGCCACATTCAACCAATCACACCCATTTACACAAGCACTGTCTTTTAAGTGTTTTATTGCTTCCTAACTACCATTCATACTCCGATGAACACATCGGAGAGCAATTTGGGGTTAGTATCTTGCCTAAGGAGACTTGGCATGGAGGAACCAGGGACCGAACTGCCAACCTTCTGATCAGTAGATGACCTGGTCTACCTCCTGAGCTACAGCTGTTAATGCAAGCCTTTACACTAAACTTACATCTCTACCATGACATGACAAGACAGCACATCATACAAGCTTGGTATCATGGATGAAGAGAAATTAAGAGAGCGAGAAAGAATAGAGGAAAAAGAGTCTTTCTGGAAAGTTCCTGTAAGTGAAAACCATGCATAAGTTGCATCAACATAAAACAAATTCAATTAAAAAAAAAAACATTACAGAAAGAGTAGCTTTTGAGATGATCAAGCTTAAAAAACACTATCCTGGATCCCACGCTTCCCATAATGCAACTCGACAGCACCATTTGCTTCTTTCTAACAGAGCTCCTCCAAGTGCCACAGAAGAGGTTATCTAACAAGCTTAGGAACTCGTCTTGATGTGTGAAATCCAACGAAGACTGCTTTAAAGAGCGAACCATTCAAAGTATTTGAAACTAGTTAGCAGCACAATACTGACATCACATCACAGTTTAATACAGACTATAACTGTAATAGTCACACACAATGTCTGCTACTAAAAGTTTATTTAAAAGCTATTGCTAGTTGCTTGTTCATTCTTCTTCAAAGCCAACAAAAGTATTCAACTTTTTAATGAATTTGGGGATTGATTACAGGGGATTGAGGCTTTTTGGGGGGGGAGGTTTCAGTATAATGTCAGAGGCTGCTGCACCTGCCTCATTACGGTCTATATACTCAATTCTCAGTTTTCCTGCTAATCCAAAGACTCCATTAAGTGCATTTGTAACTCATCCAATGCATTCATAATTGTCTTGCAACACAGGAAACTGCATCCTGACGGCAGCCAAAAAACCAATCTGACAGCACAAAAACAGTCACTCGAAATAGAAGTCAGCTAAACTGACAGCAAGGTGAGCTGGTGACAGTGTGCTCAACTGGTAAGTGTTGATGTTTTTGCTGCTGTTAGCTGCTGTTCATCAGTGTCAGCGACACTTTCTTCAAATTGGATGTGACTTCGTTGGACTCCAACATTTAGTGAATAAACTCATACAATGTTAAAATGTAATCATATTGTTTATTACAGGGATTTTGGGAAGTTTCAGCACAGACACTGCTGAAGAATTTCTTTAAAGTACAAACGTCATTATCACAAAAAACTAAAAGCTGTAGTTTCACTCCCATACAAACTATTTTAAAACTAATTTATTTTTGGGCAAGACGCTGAACTCTTAGTTGCATCCAGTTGCATCCATCCAAGTATGTGTGTAAATGTTAGACAAGGCACTTAGGTATAGAAAGAAGTGCTCGTATGAATAAGAGTGTGATTGGGTGAATGAGGTTTGCAGTAAAAAGCACTTTGAGTGCTCAGAGTAGAAAAGCATAAGTACTGGTCCATTCACCATTGTTACTGCTGGATTTAATTAGATTTTCTAAGGAAGTCAATGGAATCCAGATCTGCTTATCAAACCCCAGACTTAGGTGTACAGTTTACTCATTTTGCACATTTAAGACCACTTTAAGTGAAAACAAGCAAACAATAGAAATAGAAGTGGATGTAAAGGGGATGAGAGGCAAAGATAGAGAGTGAACAGCTCATCTTCTCCCGTCTCTATCTCTCCAACAATCTCAACAATCTATCACGCGAGACAACTGGCTATATACAGTGTGTGTATCCAGATTATGACTCAGAGACTGGCTGTACTGAGTGATTCCATCCACAATGGCACTAAACACCATTCATCATCACAGCGAAGGCACCAAGAGAGATGGAGTGTAGAGCAAGCGAGGGAAGAAGAACAGAGAGAGGAGAGGGAAGAGGCGAAGAGGCACGGGAGATGGCAGAGGGAAAAAGTGAAAATTAACCAAGGAGGCCGACACTTCCGCGGAGTCAAAGAGAGAGACGACCCAGGGGAAAAGAACCAAGACGATATGAGGAGGAGGAGGAGGTGGAGGAGGGAGGAGAAAACCAGTGAATCCCCCCCCCCCCCCCCCCCCATTTCCAAACCTCCTAATGAGCATCTCAACTTAACAAACTCATCGCTGTGTTTCAATTCCAGCCTCTTTAACTCTGCAGGCTCTTCTTCCTCCTCCTCCTCAGCAGCAGCAAGAGAAAGCCTTGATATGGTAAACAGGAGAGGGCCTGGCACTTCTCACCGCCTCCTTTGAAGTCATGTGAGGAGCAGATTATGTAGCGGAGCGCCTAAGTCGAGATCCGCCTTAACCCTCTTACATCTTATTTTGTGATTTGAGTTCATTTGATAGTTTTATATCATTTTAAAGAGAAGGATCATTCTTGTTAAGGCGAATAATGCTGAGGAAAGAGGAGGAGGAGAGCAATGGGAAACACAGGATTTGAATGAAGAAGCAAAGTAAGCCCATTGAGGAAATGCAAACAGAGAGAAAAAAAAGGAAAAAGAAATAAAAATTAAGAAAGTAAAAAAGAAAAGAAAAGAAGAAGAGCAAGAAGAAAATATGGGAAACTCAAAATATAAATAAGAGAGGATTAAGTACAATCAGCTTTTACCAAGAAAAGCAGTGAAACACACTAATCCACATTTGCTGCATTTTGCAGCAAAGGGTGAATTTACTGCATACATAACTCTGTATGCAGTTAAATACCCCTGACTGTGGATTCCCCCGACTGAATTTGCATGCACTCATGTAACAAGTCTTACAATGTGTAGTATTTGAACTTGAGAACTGCTTGCCCCATTAGCGCACTGGTACTCGAGTTAGCACATGTGCTGATCTGTCAGGGTTTTCATTGAGTTTGTGTTGTTTTTGGCACAGGTTAACAGCACGTGACTGCAAAATATAAAATATGAGGGCAATTCCTACACTTCTAAATATTTGGAAGGTCCCAATGTAACACAGTAAAAACACAAGTTGCAACTCTCTGAAAAGCCCAGCATAAATCAGATGTTACTGTTAATGTTTATAACCAGGCTTTTCCCATCAAACATAACTGAAAGTCTTATAAGAGCCTGGTTATTAAATAACATACATAGACATTAGCTGATGGTGACACTTTAGTGGAGTGATATTGGGGTGACACTTCACCAGTCATGAGTACAGTATGAAGAAGGGGACCGAATTCCCATTTTTCTACAAAACAAAAAAACACACAAAAAACCCACTGACAGCTTTTAATTCAGTGTGACAGCCATATTGGTATTGCAAAGCCATGCAGCTCAGTGCATGTTTATCAAGGCAAAGGTTCTGTCCACATTTAAAAGTATTGCTTAATTTAAAAAAATTGTCAAGTGGTTTTGTTTTTCTCCTGCATCACTGGACTGAGGTTAACTTAACGGCCAGCTGTGGCGAGGCTAGTGTTCTCCTTGATATGTCCATTATCAGCTAAAAGTCAGCTAGTCTTAAAAAGGGGGTTTTGCCATGATCAGAAAAATAGTAGCTAAAGTATAATTATATATTCTTGCACAATAGGAGAAAGAAAACTGACACAATAAATCTAAAAATGTTAATTAGCAATCAAACACTAAAGCTGTAATATAACCCTCCAAGATGGCAATCCATCACTGAGCCTGCTTCTGCCAGAGGTTTCTTCCTGTTAGAAAGGGTTTTTTCCTTTCCATTGTCACCAAGTGCTTGCTGATAGGAGGTCGTCTGATGGGGTCATCTCTGTATGATTGGTTCGAACTGCTAGCTCCTCTATCCGCTACATCTTTAGCTTTAGAGAAACGAGCTGCCCAGTGATGGCGAGCCACGGAAAGAGGGTAGGCCCATTTGGGAGCAACTGCACAGCATGAATGATGCTGGACCACTGTGGTGGACTGTGGTGGAGGGTCTTTACCTTACACTATAAAGAACTTTGAGGCAGCTGTTGTTGTGATCTATATATAATCATTTCAATTCATTTTCGTGTAAATAAAAACAAACTGAATTGATGACAGAGGTAAAGGAGCAAGGACGAAGGTAACGTGGAAAAAATGTGGAAAAAGTAGGAGTATAAGGAATAGTGATAAGCAGTGAGAGTTTAGAGACTGATAGAAGGAAATCCAACGTAATACAAATATATTTTGTTTCCAATTGAAAGTGAGTGGTGAGCAAAAGTGGGCTTTACTGCAAACACACATATGCACACGCACACACACACACGCACGCTGTCATTTCATCCATGTCTTGCCAAGAAGCAGATGCTGGGCTCATCTGGTGAGTGCCATGGTACCTGTCCAAATATTGACACACACACACTTAACCCCCTCTGTGTTTGAGCTGGCACTGTATCACAGCTGCCTGAAAAATATTTCTGACTTTTTTCAGGAAGAATCATTTATGAACATGAAAAGAAAAGTGAAATTGAAGTTGAGAGATTAAATTAATTTCTTATCCTTTGTTTTACAGATCCTAAAATGACTTAGTATACCAAGCCACTTCTATATTAAAATCACTATTTTAATGTTAATTGTTCAAAAACACTCTTGTTTAACTGACATCTTTTAGATAATCGTGTTTTGTCTGTGTGTGTTGTAGTGCTGCGGGGGTGGGGGATTTGTCCGTCACTAACTTCACACTCCACGGCTCAGGCAGCCTCTGGCCTCGGAACCATATGCAGACAAACACTGGATGCACTACGCACTCTAAGTTAGTAGAAAGCACTGTGGAGCTCTGACGTCGACTGCTGCAGTCTTTCCAGCAGATGGTTTCTATCGCAGAGCTTTGATTGGCTTGTTAAAACATTGCCTGTCCAAAAAACTGTGACATTGTGACAAACTATGTTGAAACATTTTAGATCACGTATGCCATTTTTTTAAATGACATAAGTTCTTTAAGTGATTGGCACTTCCCTGTGAATTCATATTTTAGATCGTTACCAAACATTTGCCTGTGCTATGCTCTGCTAATTTAGAGTTAAGACTGTAGCTAAAGCTTGTCAATGTGGAGTGCTGAATTTATTCCAAAACTTTGGTTTATATTCCAGAAATAAGTCTGAAATGCTGAATAGAAAATGAATACTCACCACATACCTGAACTGCAACAAAGGATTTGAAGTATTTTAAACCCTCGAGCATAACATGCCCCAGACCTGGTTATATAATAGATACACTTCTATGAAACCATTGCCAACTAACCAATAGGTTTTCTACAAAATTGGCATTCACCAGTCAGCTTTACTGGAAAACCTCATGGACCTTTGTGCATAGATAGTAAGAAGGTCTATAGAAAGTATCTAGTTTTGGTGTTTTTCCAATGAGCACTGATAATTCAACTCAATTTTATTTTGTTTATATAACGTCAAATCACAATAGATGCCTGAAGTCACTTTATATTGTAAGATAAAGACCCTACAATAACAGAGAAAACCCCAACAATCAGACAACCCCCTACAAGCAAGCACTTGGCCACAGTGGGAATTTTGTAATAGCCTGTTATTGTTATAGTTATATAGTTCTTCTGCTGCAAGTAGACTCATCCACGTTTGTGACTGGTTATATGCTGCCATAGTTGGATCATTTAGTCTGATAGATAAGAAAAATATATTCTGGGTATGTTTAACTTCCTAGTACAGGTCCCTGATTAGATAAAGAAAGAATAAAGAAAAACATAAGTCACAAAAGGACACTAAAGGTAGCGAGTAGGATAGCGCAACCAGGTGGGGGAAAAAATAAGGGGGGAGAAGCATTTCTATCAAAAGATTAAATAGAAGAGACAAAGAGCCACGGAGCAAGAAGTGAAGAGACAGTGTGGAAGATCAAGCTGGAAATAAAACAGAAAGGGTGAGTGAACAAGAAACTGTTGACGAGCTGAAGAAACAGAAAGAAAAACTGATAGAAGAAGGCGAGAGAGTGGGGAGCAGGCGAAAAGAACAAGAGACCGTGGACAAAGTTAAAGGGAAAGAGTGAGGAAGAAGAGGAGCAGAGGAAGAAGAGCGGCGTGTATTTAAATGCAAGCCGGTGTTAATGAGTTTGGTCACAGTGTGGAACAGTCTTTTTAAAGCTGCTATCATTCTCATTAATGTAGTGAATGAGCCGCTGATAGCTGTCATGGACCTCACACTTCAATTAACAACAACATACACACCTATAGGGATGTGCGTGCACGTGGAGTACATGAACACACACACATACACACACACAAATAAGACGTGCAGGAGTTGTGTGTACAGGTATTTATATGTGTTAGTGTAAGCACAACTTTTAGCATTTGCATGGATATGTATGTGCATGCATATGCGAAAGAGTGCAAGGTGGAGAAGTGCAGTTTGATTTATGGGAGAAAAAAAACAACTTTCTGCAATTTACAATTTCAGCATTTCTGTTTTCTAACGAGCGTCTGCTAAGCTGTGAGATAGAAATGCAAATTCACCTTGACAGGCTGAGAAGCCACGCTGAAAAATTAATGGAATTTCCCTTTAATTTGGCCAAACAGGGAAACAATATGCTGCCAGTAAACACACACGCACACACACACACGAAATGAGAGAGTTAAAAAAAAGTGTGATCGCAACTGACAGGCCTAGATTTACTAACTGTATAGCCAATCTCTCAGTTGTTTAACATATGTGTTACATTTTTTGTCTTTCATGTCGTGCCCTTACATTATGCTGTTTCTTTGTTTTTGTTTTTTAATAAGAGCATCTAAGCCTTTTAGTCCCTTCAGAACACACATTTTTAACACCTTAAAAAGGCTTAATTACATTATTATACATTATTTGGGTGTAAGTAATTTGACTTCAGTTAGACAGCTTACATTTCACTACAGCAGCAGAATGTAGTTCGAGTTTAGCGTCTTGGCTCTGATCTCATTACTCAAATATGATACAGGGAGAAACTGAGAGTGCTATGTTAACGTCTTCCATGAAACTGAGGTGGCTGTTGGGGTGGTGGAGGGATTCAAACAGCAAGCGGCAATGAAGTGCAGCCGTAGAACTGAAATGTGGCAGTGCATTGGCAGGCTGTAGGGAGCTCTGGACAATGTAACATACAAAAAACCATGAAAACTGTCCACTGCACCCTATTCAAGCCCACTTGTAAACCAATCAGAATTTGCCAAATGCACAGTTATGTACTATATTCTGGTGGGTTTATGGAGGTTTATGGAAGCTCATGTGAGTAGGTTGAAAACCCCTCTCTGCAGGCTCTCCGTAGCTAATTCCCTGTGCAAATAGACACAACTGTTTTATCGTTAAAAACAAGCATCGGAGGGACAGATGGGAAATTTTGCAGCCTGAACATACACCACCAAACTGGAAGGATAAGGAATGTGAGGCATAATGACAGAATGTCAAGCTGGCTCTCTGAACTAGCTCAAAGGCTTTGCTGCAGTACTGCAAACTAAGGTCACGTGCTGCACAGTGACCTTAAAATGTACCAATGTGCAGCATCCCCTCTTCTTTTAACAATGGTGTAATTTTCTGGTAAGCGAGGAGACCAGTTGCTGGACTTCAGGGAGAGGAATGTTGTCTCATTCTTGTCTGACAGAAGATTCTAGCTGAAGTTATAATTTTTGTTTCAAAGCTGGTTCAGCAGTCAGCAGGATGTTACAACCATGCTGCTGTAACAGATGCAGTATGCAGTTTAGCATGATCTTGCAGAAATATTCAATATCTTCCTCTAAAATGACGCTGTCTGGATGTGAACATACTCTGAATTAAAACATCTATATATTTCTTTCAGCACTGATGGTGCCTTTCCAGATGTGCAAGTTGGCAATTCCATAGGCACTAATGCAACCCCATGCAGTCAGAGATGCAGACTTTTGAACTGACTGTTTCCAACATGCCGTACAGCCTCTTTCCACTTTGTTCCAAAGGATGCGACGTCCATTTTTTCCCCAAACAATTTGTACATTTCATCTGAATGGAAGTGTTACACTTTGTCTTAGTCCAGGAGGAGCTTTGCGGCTTGTTTGGATCATGTTCACATATGGCTTCTTTTTTGCACGATAGAGCTTTTCCTGGCATTTATGAAGGCATTCCTGAGCTCATGTATTGATTTCCATGACAGAATCATGCCTGTTTCTAGTGCAGTGTCTGCTACTCAGGCCAGAATATGATAATATTATGTAATCTGAGGTATTTGAAACCTGCAATTTTACTTATTCTAAAACTTCCACAATTTTTATATACCAAGATGCTATTTTTATACCCAGTCATGTTGCTGATCTGTTCCCAATTTATCTAATTAGCTTAAAAGTGTTCCTCCAGATGTTTCTTCTTAGTACCACTTGCTTTCTCAGCCTTTGATGTTCACTCTCAATTTTTTCTAGACGTTTTGCTGTGATCAAATTCAAAATGAGCTAATTTATTTCTTAAAATGCTACATTTTCTCAGTTTAAACATTTGCTATGTTCTATTCTTAATAAAATATAGGTTTATGAGATTTGCAAATAATGGCATTTTGTTTTAAGTAATTTTAAATATTGAAGCTGAAAACTACCACCAACAGTTGTTGTAGAAAATAGTGTAAGTGCGTTTGTTCAGATAGACTGGTGATAAATAAAGGGCCAGCAGCTGAAAGTTAATCCAGCCATGGGTGTTAGGAACTATTTTGAGGCATTGATTATCCTTTTTTTTTTGCCATGTTTGGGGTGACAGGATAGTTCATGAAGAATAAATGTGAAAACCATATGCAAAATAAACTGTATTAAGTGCAAACCCTGTATGAATGCAGATTCTGTGTGTTTGCAAAGACATCTGTTTCTCAGTCTTGTAGTTTATATAACATTTGTTCTGCTGTTGCCTTTGTTTCTTCTCCTTTTCTCAGATGCCCCATCTTCTCATCCACTGATAAACAGTGTACAGAAATTCATTACCATTTTTTCCCATGTTTGTGTGTGTGTGTGTGTGTGTGTGTGTGTGTGTGTGTGTGTGTGTGTGTGTGTGTGTGTGTGTGTGTGTGTGTGTCCAGGACAATTAAGTATGGCTTCACAGTGATTGATACTAGCTTGGCTTTCAATTTGTTCCACTACAGAGCTCAGAGTGTCACCTCCCAACCTCCACCCACCACACTGACCTCACTCACTCACACGCACAGACACACATAAACACACACACACACATATATATACACACACACAGAGAGAAAGAAAGTAACATGCACACGCATACTTTTGTACCATTAATACCACTTTCAAGGGAACCTTTCCAAACCTTGTGTTTGGATTTAAGCTATGATTTAAGCTTTGTGCTGGAATAATTGGTCTTTTTTTTTTCAATCATTTGTTGGTTCAAAAGAGGCTTCTAATAATCCCCGAGATGATCCAGTAGTCTTGGAAGAAAAAGATTGTAAACCCAGCAGTGACGATGATACTGTACATAAGCTCAAAGAGGAGGCACAGAGCCAAAGACAAATTTAAATTTTTTTTTATTCCTCTCATGAAAGGTTGCTACAGTGTTGGATCGTGAATCCTAATCTTGCATGTGAAGCACTTTTTAAAAACAGAAAATGAAAACATCAGCTGGAAATTAGAGAGCCTCTGTTTGAGCTCAAAAACAGTTAATACTTTATTCATGAGATGAGTTTGGATCATTGGATGCTGTATGCAGGAATACCAAAATGCAGACCAGAATGCCCGTTAAATGTGAGGGATATCTTCTCTTTAGGGAAGGATCTTTCAAGTTTCAGCAAACAACCTGAACTTAGATGGTCAGTTACTAGCCAAACAAAAGAAGCAGCTTGTTTATTGAAGCGTCAGTGTTTCTCAAGAGAAACTACATTTTTACACAAAAATTTCACTTAGCTGTATCTAATTAGCATACTTTTCCACTTAATTGTTTTTATACAGACAAATGTTGTGACCTAATATAATTTGTCCTACCAGCTTATATTCCTTTACTGTTATTCATCCTAATTACCCAGTGCTAACGGTAGTCATTTCCCTGCCCTAGCTTCCTGTCCAAACATTCAATTCAATTTTAATTTTTACATTTTAACCTCAGGGTGTTTTATATTTTAAGGTAAAGACTATACAATCATACAGAGAAAAGCGCAAAACTCAGATGACCCCCCATAAATAACCACTTGACAACAGTGGGGAGGAAAAACTCCCTTTTAACAGGAAGAAACCTGCAGCTGAACCGGGGTCGGGGAGGTGCAGCCATCTGTCGTAACTGGTTGGGGTTCAGGAGAGAGAGACAGGACAAAACACTATAATGATTGATTATAAATTCAGAGTGCTGTCTAAACACAGAGGTGAGTGAAGAAGAAACACTTATCATGCATCAAGTGAAAGGAGTCAGGGTCACCTGATCCACCCTAACTATGCCGTTTTAGCTTATTAGCTTACAGTTTTTTACAGACGCTAGGACACATTTCTCAATACTTAGGTCACGTTTGCAAAACTCCTCACACAGTGAGCACAACAGAAGTCTATGTGGGCCAAACTGAGGATCAGTTATCACTGTTTTGGCACAAAATGCATTCAATGACTACATCTCTCAAATTTCATGAATTATTTTCTCACTCAGACACAACAACTGCCAAAAATCTTTGTACGTACAGGACATTTTGCATGTGCTTACATACTGTTTTCAAAACTGTTAAACTTATGGCCAAAACAATAACACAATGCAAAACTTGAAAAGACAGCAAAATTCAACAGCAATATTTTATTGAAACATATTTTAAATCTAAAAATGCAGTTTAACCAGCCACAGCTGATTCTCATTGTAGATGAACATCTACACAGCTGTTACTCCTTCAATTTTTCAACTCCTTCAATTCTGGCAGCCAGAAGATTCTTTCCTAGGTGTATTGCCCTAGATGACATAAGATGTGATGTGGATGAGAACCTGTGGCCAAATGGAGAAGACCGAGTAGATTAGCATTACTATTGTATGTGTATCAGTGGATGGTGTGTATACAAATTCTTGTATTTTGGGATTACTTAGTGCAAAAAAATAAAAATACAGAAACAAATATTAACGAATTCTGCATGATGTCTGATTCATTCCAGTAACATACATTGAAATTATAAACAGAGATGTGTCCTTGTTTTACACAAGAAAACACTGTGTAATGCTACATGTTGTTAGTGTTTTTTAGGTCATTGTTTTGTGGGTGACAAAGTGTGTTTGTCGGCTGTCAACCTTTGCTAGGGTTCTGGAAGAATGAGTTTATTTGAGACCTGAATGAAGTGTTTTGGTGGTTGTAGTGCATTTTGAATGTGAAATGAACTGCTTTGCCAAGCTGACGGTCAGTTAGGAGGATTGTGTGAAGAGTTTTGCAAAAGTGACCTAAGTATTGGGAAATGTGTCCTAGCGTCTGTAAAAAACTGTAAGTCCGATAGCTTAAGCTAATCTTTAAAGTAGAGAGGGTGTCTGTTTCCAGAATCCAAAGTGGGAGCTGGTTGCATGGTAGAACGGCCTGATAAATGAAAGCTCTGTCTCCCATTCTATTTTTGAAAACTCCAGGAACCATAAACCTGCAGTCTGAGAGTGGAGTACTATGCTAGGATAATAAGGCACTATGAGGTCTATAAAATAAGATTTGGTCTGATTATTCAAGACCTTGAATGTAAGAAGAATGATTTTAAATTTATCCTGAATTTAATTGGGAACCAATGAAGAGAGGTCAGTATGGGTGAAATATTCTCTCTATATGCACTACATACGGTCACATCCAAATCAAAACATGATTTTTATAGCTAAAATGCCAAACTCGAGTCATTGAGATGGTGCTTCACAATCTATCGTTCTTACAGACTCTATGGTTCCTTGTTCCTGAAGCTGTATAATCTCAAGTCTATAAATCAGTTTAGCAGCTAAAATAGTGGCAAGTGCCAATTAGCATGATCTATCACATGAAATTATCAGCATCTTAGCTACCTGCAGTTTGGTATTACATTCTGAATTGATACAAACAAACCTCATTAAAACCCTAATCACAGCTCCCTTGAGAGAACACTTTGACTTTCAAAGCCACCGAAGTTCAAATGTCAGAGCTGCAGGACAAACAAAGTAATGAAGGATAAGCTACAGAGTTTGAATAATTTCAAACTTTATTGGAATTCACATTGTGACAACAAGAAGGTGTCGGATGTCTAAAATAAGGTCACAGAGACACAATAAGGATTCACAGTGCCGCCTCTGGCCTCTGCGCACACACAACTGCAACGTGTGAGTGTGCGTTAATCTGCATCGATATGTTTACGTATGAGTGTGGCTCAATTTGCATGTGAATGCCTGCATGTGTGTGCAGCACATAATGGCTGAAATCATTTAATGGCAATGGCTGAAGGTGTGTTTGGGGTGCGTGTGTGCGTGCGTGTGTGTGTGTGTGTGTGTGTGTGTGTGTGTGTGTGTGTGTGTGTGTGTGTGTGTGTGTGTGGCGAGAGAGTAGGAGTCAAGTGGGTGAATAAGTACAGACATCAATAACCGGAGGACATGTGCATGAAATTACACACAGCAGATCCATCATGGAGGAGCAGCAACAACAACAACAACAAGGCAGAGGAGGCAGCAGCACTGACCAGCCTGAAGGTGACAGAGACACTTGTGTCGGCAAGTTTGTCAGTTCAATACCAACTCCAGGCCACACAAAGCTGCCACAGAGAAGGAAGACGCGTGTGCTACTCTAAAATGTCATAAGGTTATATATAAGAATATTATTTTAAAGAAAGTGGCATATATTGATAAGAAATGGAACGGGGATCTTCATGTTGTTTTAAAGCACAAACCTCTAACCTACCATACGGACTAACTTACAATACATGTAGATAAAAATGTGCTTTAAAGGAAGATTACAGTTTGTACATTAATAATGGCTTTAACGCTATTCATCCAACAACCGTTTAAGCGGACTAATCTTAAACCCCTGTGAAGCAATATTTCAGCATGTGTGTGTGTATGTGTGTGTCTGGCAGCTCTTTGAAGAGCGCTCGTCTCTGATCAGCATGAGGTCGAGTCTTCTCCCAAATGTCACCATGTAATGCTCAGCTGGTCGCCATTCACACATCCAGACACCAGAGCGAGAGACAGAAAGGTTAAGATTAAGAGAGAGAGAAAGAGAGAGAGTGTGGGCTTGTCATTTCACTTTGCATCGCTCATAGAGAGAGAAGAGAGGGGAAGACGGGATGGGAGAAAAAATGACCGATTAATGTCAAATCTGTGATAATTGGTAGACATATTTTATGTGCATAAGATAATTAATGCACAAAAAATACAACTTAAAAATAAAACAAACAAACATAAAAAACTGGATTAAATTCAATAAAACATGAATGGCTGGCATTGTAAAGATGCTCAAGAAGTGAAAAGCCTCCATTTCCATAAATGCTGCAGCTCACTCATGTGAGCTGGTTTATTTATCCTGCTCGAGAATGAGCTCGTAACCACAATATTAACAGCATCAACAGTGCTGATCAACTCACAAAGAGAATGCAATACAGGCATTACAGGATAACTCCCCTGACTTCCACACTGTGTGGCTATGAGCTCTAAGCCCATCGGCTTCCCACTAAAAAAGCTCCATCATTTTCAAAAATGTCAGGTTAACATCTAACACATGCACATACAAAGTGGAATCGTTAAGGAATAGTTTCTGCAGGAGATTAATCCACAAATAGTGAGTTATTTCCAGCCGCAGTGGAACATGTGTGAATCTATATTCTGTTATTTCCTTCCCTTCTTTTTCAAAACCATCTGTCTGACTGAGGTGTCCCCTTGTTGTCATCTTCTCCTTCCTCTCCTCCTCTCCATTTGTAGCAGAGAATAATCAATACTTATTTCACCCCCAGGTCTCCTTCCAGCCTATAGGGGCAAAACAGGTGACCGCATGAGGGGCAAGGAGGAGACGAGAAGAGGTAATGAGAGCAGAGGGGAAGAGATGAAGCAGACAGAGGGGAGGGGTAAGGATTTCATTTATTTGCTTATGTACTGTTTTTGTTTTCGAAAGGAGAAATATAAATGTAATATAATGTGGACGTGAGAGCACTGCGGCGAATCATCAGACACAGAGAGCGAGAGAAAGAGTGTAACAACAAGAGCAGCAGATCATTGCCATGCTGCAACACCTGTCCTGGCAACTGGACACACATACACACACGCACACACACACGCACACATACACCAATTAATTTCCAAATAATTCCTCTTGGGGTTGAAGCAACAATGAGAACAGCTGGTTAATCTACATGTTACAGCACCTGGTTTAACTGCTGGATACACACGTGCAGCGAGAGAGAGGTTACAGTTTATATTGATAGTCATAAAAATCTCATTTACAGCTTTATGCTGTTTATTTATTGTCTTAACAGTGTTACTATATGCCTTTAAATTTTTGTTTTACAAGAAAATGTAAAATTCTTTGAAAGATGATTCTCTCCGACTCTGAACATTGGTACTGTCACCCTTTATCGTACCCCAGAGCTACCAGTTCCTTATAAAATCTTTCAGTTTACGGTTTACCTTATAGCTGTTGTCGCTATAGCAACACAATAATGATATTTATATTTCCATGTCGCTTTCTAAAATAGGCACGAATCAAAACCTGTACATACCTATGTACATTTAAACATATATACATAGGTAATAGATTTAACTACTGCTGTTATTTACAAGGCTACACTGTGATGCCTAAATATCAGGTATGTTAGGTAACATTAGCATTTCTTCTAATATCCTATTGAAATACAATGTAACAAATGATAAGAGTTATTAAAACTTTTATCATGTAACAAATATTGTTCATTTCAACAAAACCATGGGGATAAATATTTATCAAGGCCAATTTTTAGGCCCAATAATTAAAGGTATTATTGTAAGATTAGAAGTGTGATAAAATGCTTTATCAGATTTATTAAATTAGAACAAATGAATAATGTTCAAAATGGACAGTGTCTATACTATGCTATGTCCTGTAGCACAGAAAAGATCCTAAAAATCTCTCCAGAAGCAGATTTATCACTTTGACCTCTTAATAAAAAGCTCCTGACATTCAGTAAAGTTATGTCTCTGTTAGCACGTTCAGTGAACTACACATTTGGTGAGGCAGTAATGTTTATATTTTATTTGTATATCTTTCATATTTCTGTCAAAAAAAATGAGAAAGTTTCAGAATTTATGGCAGCGCTTCTTTTGAAAGGTAACCAAATGATCCCTGCACTGATGTGTCCATCTTCACCCTGGCAGAGAAAAGGATTCCAGTAAACTGGTGACTGAAACATCATCTGTGTGAGTTGCTGGTATGATCTAATGCCACTTTGTCAGATGTCTCCTTTCTATCACCATTATGCACACCTGTGGCATTGGTACCCTTATACTCCAGGTGTCAGAACATAGAGAAAGTTTGTTTGTTTGTCCAAAGTCCACTTTACTTGGCTGGAGGGCTGATGACGGCATAAATTTCAGGTTTGGCAGCATTGGTTCTTTTTCTCTTGCCAATTTGTTTTTTGCTTGATTATTGCTTTCACTCGTAGGTTAGATTTAGGGACTGAAAATAACTTAGTTAACACCACCATAACACCATGCTGCACAACAGTAACCCAGTTGGGACTGACAGATACTTCTCAATAATGCAATAACCTGCTGTGTCAGGGAACAGATGCCATAAAAATCCATGTGCATCAATGAACTAAGCCTACAGCTTTGAGAAAATGGCACTAACTGACATCCTTGGGATGAGAATGAGCTGGGATAGATGGGTTTCTCTGCAATGTCACTGCAGAAATGCACATACCACTGGAAGGCAGAAAGCAGCGTTTTTTTATGGCACATCTAGTAGAGCCAGGCTTCCTAGCAAAAGCAGGTGTTGTGCACCAACAGCAAAAAACATTTATACAAATATTCTGAAGAAAGATTGCAAATCCTTGCTTCAAAAGGGGTAGACTGGAACCTGTGAGTGTGTATAGCTGGGATGGCAGGATACTTGGGCATATCAAAATTCAGTTTAAGTTTAATTACAGTTTTAGGTAGGCACTGAATCACTATCTGTGACCTAGCAAGCCATCATAGGTGTCTTGTGTAGCGATGGATGTTTAAATTACAAATTTAAAAATACTTCACAAGTTTTGTAATACATCTGATGAGGCCACTGACCTAAACACTCGCACATGTTCAAGCAAGAAACTATGGAGGAGGCAGAGGAGTAAAAAACAGGTAAAGGTATGGTGGAGATAGAAAGTAAGAGAGAACATGGAAAGAATGAGGCAGAACATGAAAAGTGGCCATGATGGAAGCCTGCGTGGGTCTGAGGAAGAAGAGAAGACAAGTGGTAAAAACTGAGGGGGCGGGGGGGGGGGGGGCCTAACAAAAACAGCAAAGCTGAAGAGAATGTGGAAGGGCACAGAGGAGGGAAATAATACCAAAGTGGGAAAGAGTAATAAAGCAAAGAGATAGTGTGGGAGCGGGAGAGAGAGAGTGTGTGTGCGTTTAACCAATCTAAGGTGTAGTATAATTGAAGTGTGTGTTTTCAAGGACAGGTAGATATTGGTCCTGAGGTGGGAAGCTGCCGACTCAGCAGGTCTGAGTTGATTACATCCTCTTTCTACATGAGGAGAGGAGAGGAGTAAGACACAGGAATGGAAAAGGTGAGATGAGAATAAGAGAAAGGAGGAGGAGGGGGAAAAGGTGAGGGGGAGGTGAGGGGGAGGGAAGTGACTGCTGGTTTTTACAACACAGAAGCAAAGTTACATTGTTGCAATGTCCCAGCAGTTATGGTTCTATTCCAAGTGTACCGCAAATTATTGATATTTCCTTCCAATGCAAACATATTCACAGGGTTATAATGGCATCATTTTTAAAGTGGAATTCCAAACTGCAAAGCCACGAATCGTCACAGTGCAACCAGCACTATGAAGTGACTATTATGTAAAATAATAACATAGTATTGTTTAATTTTTTGATCACCGTTTCATCAGTGATCACAGATTCAGAGGTAATGGCTTTACAGATTATCTGGATTATCTGTCCTGGTCAAATTACAGGATGCTGCTACCTGGATCTGTGGTCTGACTGTAAAACTGTTTCATTTTTACTAACTTTCTGAAACAGTCAGTGTAACAACCAGATTCCCACTTGATGTAACAATCAGCCAACATTGTCCTCTTTTGTGCAAGACGGAGCCCCTATTCAGACAGGATATATTTCCCTAGGGGTATGTGGGGTAATTTTAATATTACATGCACTGGTCAGTAATTTAAATCCAGCTCAGAGTGTATACAGGTTTTTTTTTTAAAAAATCCATCACCAGTAATAATTATAGCTCGAATTACCTGCAGGTTTGGACCCCACTCGCTGGAGGTCATCATGTAAATCTGGAGTTTTGGGAGTTTTCCGCGTTTTCTTTTCCTCTCTCACATTTTATCATTTCAGTGTGAACTTTGACTGTTGTGCAAAAACAGAGGTTTTAAAGAAATGTTTTGCTATTGTGTTATAACCAGCAACATGTTGGCTTGGCTGAGAATTAGTATGACAACACAGAAATCAAAACTGAGTGTACAAACACCTGCCAACTGATTACTTACCAAAGAGTTTTCAAACAATTTCTGCATTATATTTCTTTCTTTAATCGATTTACCGTTCTATGAGGTTGTCCTGATGAACGATAGATGAATATATTCTGATCTATTTCAGCATGTATTCCCATGTGAAACAACAAGTTTATCATGTAAATGTTTTATGTAAATCAGTACAACATCAGACTTATATTAAACAAAGTATTACATTATACATTCATAATACTATAATAGCGGGACAAAAGAGGACAGGAACAAGCCAAAAATGCAAGTCACAATACTCGAAGGAGCTGCAAGACAAACAACAAGTGAAACACAAAAAGCTTTCACAAATTGCATATAGGATGGACCGTTGCTGGTATACAACTGGCAGAAGAAAAAAAACTGCATTAGTTTATGTAAAATCAGGAAATAACTAACAACATGTTTGTGCTGCTTTCCGGTCCCTTATAAAACTGTTTCAGCCGTGTGCAACATCATTTACATTTTCATACATTTCCCCATCTGGGACAAAACCAGAGTCTGTGTCAGAGTGGCGTGCAGGAAATTTACACATTGTTATTTGGTAACGACGTACAAACTGCTGCTGCCGCTGCCGAGGCTCAATTGTTGGCCAGAGACATTTTCGATGCATTTTCTTCCCAAAGACAAATGTAAATTCAGTTTGAAAAGGAAAGCAATTTTCACTCACAAACACATCAGCAGACTGTTTTTGCTTCCTTCTCTGATAACCGTGTTTACATGCATGTCTGGACAAAACCAATCTGTTGAAATCACAGAGGGAACCACGAGCAAAACTCCATGTTTGAAACAAAACGTAAAGCGTCAGGACTGTTTTGTTTTTTTTTTCTAGCCCAAGCTGTTTCCTAACAACGTGTCAAGATCTGGCCCAAGCTTGAATACTCACAGCTATACAAAAAGCACCAAACCACCGACTTGCTGCCAAAGCCTCAGACCAGCCCCCCACTCTCTCTCCCTGCCTCTGTGTCTCTCTCTCGCTCATCAGAACGGGCTAATGGGACATTTTATTGTGTTATTTTGCTCCCGGGGAGGAAGGAGAGAGGAAAGGGGGAGGGAAATGGGCCTGTTTTGGACACAAAGCCAACTTTGTGCTTTGTGGTTTTTCTGTTGTTTCTGAAAGTTCGCCAACACTATCGCCGCCACAGCCTCCTTTTCTCTCGGCTTTGCTTTCTCTCACCCTGGTTTTCCTTCTGCTCTCAGTCTGTCCTCCTTCTTTTTCCTCACTTTGTGAGCAAAAACAGATTCTGCCCTTAGACAAAGTCAGGTGTCTGCCTGAAACGATGTCAGATCTTACAGCAAACAACTGTTGTTCTAAGTAAGGCTTTCAAATTCGACTTAGTTAAAAATAAAGATTTACAATAAGTGAGAGGCAAAAGCTTGTCAGTCTTACAAACTTAATCCCCTTTGAAAAAAGAAATTTGTTTCGTTAATAATTTCTGCAATGCTGACATTTCACTTGATCCCTGAAAATGTTCTTGAATGGTTCAAACACTGGATATTAGTGAGCGTAAAACTCCTTTAAAACCACAGTTAACCTCTCAATTGTTGGGCTCAATTTTTCTTGATACTGTGATATTTCTTGAAGTGAAATTAAAACAAAAAGAAAGAAAAAATAATAATTTTACCAGAGACCTGATCACTTGGTCAGGGCAACGTCATGAACAAAAACTAAACTCCATTATTCTGATGTGCTTCCAGTTCACTTGTTACATGAACCATCTGCAAAAACAACTTTCACCAGGCTAGCATGTATTAACAACTCATGAACAGCTGCACGCGGGTGTCACGCTGTGGGACGACAGAAAAGACACTTCAGAGTCAGAGTTATTACAAATGAGCAATATATGCACGCTTTGTGAACAGTTACTGTTTTTGAAGCGTTACCTCAGAAGCTAAGGAAACTTTAGCTTCCAGTTTTATTTTGGATCATTTTCTGAAACAGTTGAAACTCATATAAGTCACATATAATCAGCATTCATGAAACAGACCTTTACTAACATGAATAACCCAGATATGTCCAAGTTTTCGGTGCTTTTGTAGTGATTAGGTTTTCCCTGACACGACTATGGTCCTTAGAAACAGGAGGGTGCGTTTAATTCAGTTTTCGTTGTTACTTGTGTGTTTTTTGAAGGCACACTTCGGAAAAATAGAACTAGAATTTGATTCTTAACCTGAGAGGAATCTTATAGTTAGTCGAACAAGAAAATTTGAGTTGTCTAAACTTTTGTCCAAATCTGTAAATGTTAGTAAAGCCAACTGAAAAAAATTCAAGTGAATCACAATAAAAGCTTCTGAATCACGTTCACCTGAATTTCTTACATTTTCTCAGCTTGTTGTTTTTCACAGTGTTCATGGGTTTACAATATAATCACTTAAGATTTTTTCTATTCCAGTAAAACTGAAAAATCACATTTTCTTTTTAAGCGTGTTTTTTTTTTTAAGTAGAGTGAGTCATTGTTAAAAAATGATTTAAAAAAGGAAAGATAAAACATGTGAAAACAACAAAGCATGTGAGGCATAAGTGGAGCATTTTTATCTGAAGATTCAACAGTTGCTCTACTGTTGCAAACAATATCATCATTGTCTCTGCAGAACCACTAAGTATGAAAGTATGCCCAATTCTGAGTCTCAGATTTTTTACAAAAAGTAGTGAAAAAGTCTCATTTCATGCTCCTTTTTAAACTACTTTATTAGTTGATCTCCTAAAATATTCACTTGATATATATTAAAAACAAAAATGACAAAGATTAGTTTTCCTTTTTTTTTCATTTTAATAGATAAATGACTTAAAAATATGCGATTATCAAAATAGCTCATTACTTTTATGTTACTCATTTATAAATCGCTGAACTAATCATTAAAACACAATAACGCATTGCACCAACATGTGCTAACAGAAAATGTCAACTAACTTAGCTTCTTTAAAGATCAAACATCCTCACATTCACCTAAAAGGTCAAAAGTGAAAAAAGTCAGCTGTAAAAGCTTCTGTTTGCTACACTCCATGTTGCATGTTCTGCCTAGCCATCATCTGAAGTCTTCTAATAAAGCTGATTAAGTAGAAACTGAATACAGTTTCTAATAAGAATTATTTTGAAATGCTGCCAAGTTGTCAATAACATTTCCATTTTCTTTATCTGTAGGATTCAACCTTTCGTAAAAATGAAGTCAGCTTTATAAAAAAAAAAATCTATGAATAACACACACACTTGCAGGCCTGGCTTTGGGCAATCAGGCAGGTGTCCCCACCCGCCTGCCTCCTTTAGGGCAGCTAACCAAGCTCTCCTGCAGGGCTTTAAGAGGCTCTTATCCAGCCTGCGGATGAGTTTGATTCATCCCAACAGTTGTCCGCTGGTGAGAGCCAATCAGGTCGATGAGTGAGTCTGCCATCACTCATATCCCACTCTCTCTGCCATCTCGCACTGTCTCTACACCATTTCTCACTTCCTAGTCGCGTCCCTTCTTCTTATTTTTGTATTTTTTTCTTTTCATCCTTATTTTTTTAATTATTTCCATCTTCCACAAAATCTTTACTCCACCTTCCATATCTAAGTATTTCTAAACCATCTCCGTGGACCATGTGCACCAGACTTATCTTTTTTGCACAAAGCTAAAACTATTTCATTAATAAATTCTCTGATAAAAATCTCATTATTACATTGGGATTACTACGTTTAATAATCAGTCCAATTATCAAAGCCACAATGGGGTATAAATCTAAATGAAACATTACAGGTCGCAGAAGGACAAAAACACAATTACACTGAAAATATATCAATAAATGTCTTGTTCACATAGCCTAGAGTGCCTTGTGAAGAGGTGTCATGCCTGTTTTTGGTAAGCTTTACAGACCAGTTGGAAATCATTGCTGAGTAGTAAATCTGTGCCAACAATACTGCTATGGGTTTGGTTAGGTGTGCATATATATATCTATATATCTATATATCTATGTCTATCTATATATATATATATATATATATATATATATATATATATATATATATATATATATATATATATATATATATATATATATATATATATATATATATTCCTTATATAAGGGAAAAAGAAAGAAAAGGATTGGACATCTTGAAGAATAATCTGGGTTTGTGCATGTTGCCAAAATTATGGGGACGTTTGATATCATGGTTAGGTTAAAAGGATGTGCTTTGGGTTTGACGAGTTGTCATTTCCAACTCGTCACATAGGCACACTGACTCTTGTTCAGCTATCACCCAGTCACCATTTCTTTCACTAAAGCCAAACACCATTAGCATGCTTATCCAACACACGGGGATACCCTTTTAATGTCATTTTCCCAAGTTCATGACAACCCACAGAAGTTCTTATTCTGAGGTCTAGAGGTGATGCAATCTCAGGACCTTAACCCTCAAACCAAGATTTGTAGGCCTTTATTTTTTTACTATTTCTTTTACTTTTATTTTAACTGTACATTTACAGCCCCTATTTGGTTAGAGTTGGGCACTTTCAACTGCATAAGTAACTTTAGGAAAAAGAATTCTCACTGATCAACATTTGGTTGCCACAAATACACATCGTTGTTACCATGGCGTCTAGTTCAGATGCTGGACTCGAATTTCACTTACAACTACGTACAAGTACTGTTTCCTGGAGAGTCAGCGTCTGAAAAACTGTAACTGAGAACAGGTTGTAAGTTTAGAGTACAGTCATGCCGAGCTTCTTTATCAATGCTTTTGATTGTTTAGAAATTTAAATCTCTCTGCTGTACTAACGTCTGATGCTATTTAGGCCCATCCATTGGCACCAACCTCCTCCTTACTCATGCTTGGGCTTCAACACGTGCATGAGTACATGAAACAAGAATTCACTGAAATATCTGATGCTATCATGTCTCGTTCAGGTTACAGTCTTCCCTACAAAATTTTCTTTTTAAATTTTTACCTTTTTTAGTCTATTTTTTCCAAACCTTGCTCCCAAAACCATAAATATATCATTTCCCCTCCTTACTGATTTTAATGTCCACCTCTTTTCTGCTTTTCTTCTCTCCCCATGACTTTCTCTCCCTCACCGTTGCTTCTGTTCTCCTCTCCATCATCTTTCCATCATCTTCCTCTCCAGAGCCACTGTAGTGTACTGATAGTGGGAGCACTTGTGCAGTCGGCTATGAAGTCTGTCCTCCTCCTTCTCCTCATACGTCTATCCTCACTTCCTTCCTCCTGATCCCTCTCTCTCTCTACCTGAAAATTAATTTGGTCTCCTTGAGATGCCTATCGGTGCTGAAATGCCCCCAGAAATAGATCCACAAACAGCGGCTCAGCCAAAACTCTGCTACCTGACAGCTTTTAGCAGGAATACTACTGGATGGATGGGTGGGGGGAGGGGAGCAGATGGAGAGATGAACGGAGGGACGGATAGATGGATGTAGACAGGGAGTAAATGGTAGGACCATGGGGCGTTAGTGGGAGGAATGGATTGATGACGACAGAAATTAATAGATGGATTACCTACAAATTTCTACACTTTATTGCCTAAACAAACCATCCGTTTTTAGATTGATTTCCTTCCTTCTAGGCAATCATTTCTTTCTGTTCATTTCTATGAAAATCAGCTCTCGGAGGCTCGAAAACCTGCTGCGGAGAGACATAATTCATCACAATAAAAGATTTAATCACCATTTTTCCATCCATGTTGGGGCATCATCACATGGTGCAGTAACACAGAAGCAGATTCAAAGACCCCTTTGGGTACCTTCAAAGACACATCTGAGACTTGAGAGTTGGGGGCCAAACAATAAGTTAATCCATGACAACTAAAAAGAAAAAACTAGAGTTGTAAAAGTCCAGCTGTCAGTCAGAAGCACCTCAATATCACATCTTCCACCAGGAAAGTTTCCTTAGAAAGTATCTTTAATGGTAGCTGGGTAACGTTGCAGACAACCTGACAGAGGGAAAGACTTTTATTTTTATATTTATTACCTGCTTTCCCGCTTGGAGTAGACATGGCCAGTTGGTGCTTTACAGTGGTGACAAATTGGAGGGTACGCTACATTTACTGAGATCCTTGCCTACATGCTCTGATGTTAAAATATCAAGTAATATCATGTGATGTTGACCCTCGTATGAAGATGGAGACTTGCATAATAATAGGTATGAGAAGTAATGCAAACTCTGAAATAGCCAGTGATGGACAAAGTCTCCTCGATGCTAGCACCGCCGCAGCAACATTTGGCTTTCTTGCCCAAAACAGACACAAGCAGGTGGTGATAAACTCATGAAATCCAGCAGTTAGCGTCAGAACAAAGTTTTAATCAGGATGCCCGGCAGGTAAATCTGACTAGGTTTTCAACAAGCAGAAAGCTGTGATGTCGTTTTTCTTCTTCTTCTTTGGAGAAGAGGATTAAAAAAAATCCAGCCTCGTGGAAGAAATCACAAACTTTAACCTGACTAAATAGTTAGACCTTTGTACAGTCTCAATGTGTTTTACAAAAGGTTTTTTGTCTTTCTCTCATTACGACCCAAGAGGATCAGGAGGCTCTTTTTTTTATATGAAACTGATCTCCATCACTAATCTACAAAATAACTGGGCTGTTATTGCAATTTTCTTTTTGGTTTTTAAATAAGAAAAAAAATTCAGTTGTTGTGGAAACCATTTCACTAATTCGCTAATCTCATTTGAGCTTCTGAGTTTCTCATCTCCTCGGGTCACAAAGGGAAGCACAAACTCCCGGTGCATGTGTGCAGCAGAGTTTCAACCTCAGCATGTGAGGAGAAAACCTGAGGTATGAAACAAGTCTTACTCTCAGCAACAAGACAATAAGACAGCAACAACTTTGTTCCATCAAGCTGGAGCTTCCTGCCTCTTCATGTCGAGAGAAATTAAAGGATAAAAGCTCTCAGTAACAGAATCAGGGAAAATGAAGCTTGGACAGCAGCGCGGTGCAATTTCAGCTCTATACATTTGACGTCTGACCCTTCCGCCTGGTTTCTGCTCTTTAACGGCACACATATGCAAATAACCTGCTGTTAATCTGCAGTTCAGCACTGACCTTATACCCCTGACTTTAGGTCGCTGAATCCAGTGTATTATGCTCACCTGCATCTGGTGTTAACTGTAAGAGTTCCTTCTTGTGTTGTTCACTCTGGATAAGAGCATCAGCTAAATGGTTTTCGTGCTTACACTCCTCAGGCTTTCAGGAGAAAATGAAACTACAATTTAAAGGTCTGTATACCAACTTCAGGGCATCTTCAGTCATGCTGCAGTTCAGATGTAGATGAGGAGTGAAACGCTTTGATTCAGTACGGCTCAGCAACACCGTCACAGCAGCTGTGCGATGGTGCTTTTGCTCCTGTGCTGCTCAGGTTTGTCTGGGCTCGTTCTGCAAAGACGCCACCAAACAAGAATTTTGTCAGTTTTGCAATCACTCACTATGGAGGCTGAGAATTTGCTCAAACAAACTGTGCAGTGGCCGAGACAAAAGCTGTCACTGTTTTGCATGAAACCGTGCTATAATCTGACTATCTTCCAGGGAAGCAAACAGGATATACAACCTCTAGATAGTTGTTACACTGAATCTTAGGGCATTTATGTCTGTTTATAGCAATTTAAACACAACGGTCCTCAAGCACCTACGTCCAGTAACACACAAGGCCACATTCCTTAAATGAAAAGGCTCAAATGATAACAAGAGAATTCCTTCGCTTCACGTTTCAGCTGCTCATCAGTCTGCCACAAACGCAGTGGATGCTGTCATGTGGATGAACGAACACTCCACTAAAATAAATCTGACTCAAATCAGGGAGCTGTGTCTGGCTGCATCAAAGCACTGACTTTCAGCAGGCAATCCAAAACGTGTGAAAGACAAAAAGATATAGAATTAAAAACTTTCCTTAAGATTTGGTAAACATTCAAACCCTCACTAACATTTGTCTGAGTATGCATTTTTATTTTCGTCGGCTGCAGTTTTGTCAGAACAGGTGGTGCTGATGGTGAAAGAAGAAAACCAGCGACGCACCGACGCAGGAAAGGGCCGGTCAAGGAGCGGACAACCTCTGCAAGCTGGAACAAAGTGATCTGCTTTGCAACAAAAGACATTACTGTTGAGTTTACAAAGAAAAATTATAACAATAACAATAATAAAACACCAACTGCTTTTCATCACCCTCTATTCACATTCACCTGCCACATCCTTTCAAACTGAAAACAACAAACAGACCATAAAAACAGAGAGAGAGAGAAATTGCACAAAAGCTTCTAGTAAACACATGCTCTTGTCCTGTTGGGGTGATCATACTTCTAGCTCTGGTTTCTTGTTAACACAGACAGTACTGCAACATACAACACCGCGTTCCCTGTTCATCCCTGTGATACACTGATTCACTGCCACAAAGGCTTCTGAAATTAAAACACAACAGAACTGAGCAGACGCGTAGGTTACATTTAATTGCTTGCCATCCCAAATTCAACAGGTATAAAAAAGGGGAAAAAATGTAGATTTCCATAGAGAACATGACACCACCATGCATCACACACTGAATAAAATACAAGGAGTAAGCATGTAATTACTGGCCATCCTTGAAGCAGCGGTTACAAAGAAGCTATAGCAGATACACCCACAAGAACTGTGTTCCTCTGTAAAAGATCAGCTTTGACATTTGAAAGCATGGTGGATATAACAATATTAACAGCAGATTAAAGAAGACATACACACAAATTTAAACATGTCAACAAAAATTCAACCTTAAAAATCAGAGCAGGTGAATCGCCTTTGAGGTCATGTACAGGTGTGCTTTGTGTGACTTGAACAGGTGAGTCCATGTACATCCCTCCACATTAAAGATCACTGGCAATTCTTCAGTGACACACGCGCGCGCGCACTAGTGTTGGAGTAGTAGAATTGGCCACAAACGCACACACATGCACGTTCGGTTGCACATGTTTTCCACGACACAACGCACACACCTTCCTTGCTCGGAGCATCAACACACTGCATGGCTTCCTAACATGCACGTGCACCTTTAGGCATAGAAACACACACACGAGTCAGAGCAAAGACAGTAATCTGTTTCCCTGAGAGTCAGCCAACCGACCTGTTACCCAGCAGCCACACGCCTCTTCGTCTGACTGACACACACACACACACACACACACAGAGGCGCGCACGCGGGCACGCACAACTCGACTCTCCTCTGGAAAGGGTAACAGCGTTCCTCCTGACACCTCCAGCCTCAGAATAAAACGCAAAGCGACACGGAACAGCCAGCCGGGCTGCCGGTCTGCGTGCAGCTGTAAACATGCATTGAAGGAGAAGTGTGTGAGGGAACAAAAATCCAAGCCCCGTTACCGTTCTCTCCGCGTCGGGTCCTGCTGGATGCTCGGCTTGGTGGGCGCCATCTTCCTACAACAATTATTTGATTTCTTACTTTCTCTCTTTTCTTTTCTTTTTTTCCCCTCTTCTCAGATTTTTGTGGACGCGGAGCGGCGGCGGTGCGCTGCGCCCTGACAGCAATGCGTCATGGTCGGTGTGTTAAGACAAAGCCATGTCCGTGTGTGTATGTGTGTGTGTGTATCTGTGTGTGAGTGAGAGAGAGAACGTGTGACTGTGTGTATGTGTGGTGTCAGCAGCCGTGCGCGATTGCGCGTGCGTCTAATGCTTGTCTCGCTCTCTCTCCCCGCCGCCGCTCAGGAGCGTGGAAACAACGGGTGGTGGAGGCGAAGGCAGGGACGGGGCTGCAGCAGCAGCAGCAGAGGCATGCCGAGCGGAGTGAGGGGGGAACCCGGGGTGGATGCCTCTCAGATCACCACCGTCTCTCCCCTCCTCGTCCTTCTGTCTCTCTCCACGCACGCACAGCTTCGGCTTTTTTGGCACCACAGAGGAATTTCCCGCTTGCGCTCCGGAGGAAGAAAGGAAGGAAGGAAGGAAAAAACAGAGGCAAACAGAGGCGTCAATTCTTTACATTCTCGCCGCCACTGCAGCGCCTGTATCCCCGTCAAAATCCCCGCGGCGGAGCGTCTCTCGCCGGTCAGAGTGTGTGTGGCTTTCGGAGCATTTTCCCTCCTCTGGCTGCTGACAGGAAAAAAGGACAGCACACATCTCCGGTATTTTCTCCAGCCCCGGCGCAACAACGCCACTCTGTTGCAGTTGGAGTGTGTGTGTGTGTGTGTGTGTGTGTGTGTGTGTGTGTGTGTGTGTGTGTGTGTGTGTGTGTGTGTGTGTGTGTGTGTGTGTGCGCGTGTGTTTATTTATTTTTTTCATTTCCTCCTGTATACAGGTTGCCCTGTGGGTTAATTATCAAAAATTTTTTACCACCTAAATAAATTTTTAAAAATGTAATAAAAAAAGAAGAAAAGAGAAAAGCACGAGACATTGAGTGGAAAGAATGATGGGTGATTTACTTGGATTGTTTCCCTGTAAATCAGATCTGCACACCTCCACCCTCCACCCCCTTCACCTGGCTTCCTTCACTGTCAGTAATAAACACATCACGGCAAATGTCTCACTTCAAAATCCCAACTCAGCTTGTTGTTTTCGTTTGTTTTTTGATATAAAAATAAATCAGCAGTTTCCTGGTCATCTGACGAGTCTCTGTCATGATTTTGATATTGAGTTTGCGAGCCTCTAAATTGAAACAAAGTCCCCTTCTCCATCTTCTTCGACTAAATAAATCAAATAACCTGCTCGGTTTTTTTCTTTTTCTATTTTTCGTATTTCAGGTTACTGAAATATATTTGCCTCCAGGCTTTGATGTTTGCGCGTCAGCAAATGGCTCATTATCGTCCAACAGAAACTACCTTTTACTTCTTCTTTCCCCTCTTTCATTCATTCATTTAAATTCCACCGTTTTCAGTGTATAATTCATTGTAACCTAATCGCTGTGCTGTGTGATTAACCCCCTGGCTGCAGCCCTAGAAGCTGAAAAAGCCTCCCTCTCTATACCAATGACCTGTCAAGGTCAAAGGCATGCTGGGTATTCTCCACACAAACACGGGGTTACAGGCGGCGCAGTGGCAGAAAATAAAGACTGAAGATGGGGGAACCGTGACCTCCAGCCGGCGATCGTCGGGAGCTGTGAGCCGTTAGTGCCCATGTGCACTAACGGATTCTTAGAAGACCTGAACGTGTGCGCGCTTCATTTTCACCACTTTTAAGAGCCGCTGCTGTGATTTACGGTTAAAAAAAAAAAAAAAAAAAAAATGTAGTTGCAGTTTCGTATCAGAGCTCAGGTCTCAGTAACCAGAGGTTGGTTTTTTTTGTTACTTCGTCTCTGGCTCCCAGTTTATCCAGATGTGATTTAAAAAGCTGCTTCAAAGTAACATTTTCTTTTGATCACGCCAAAACCGGAAAGGTCACAGATCTGACCCTCATCAGTACACCTTCACAGCGCCCTAAAGTGAGCTTACTTCGTTCAAACAGCATAATCTTGATAAAGATAGAAATATAGAGATATTTTAGAATAAACACATTTATTCTTTGGGTGTTGGTTTCGTGTAGATTGAGGGTCGAGTTTTACTCTAGCTGTGTGGCCACTTTGCGCCAGACCAGGTCCCGAGCGTTCGCTCTTTTCTTTGAGGTTTGGCTGCTCCTTCTCTCCCCGTCTCAGCCCTGCTTACTGAGAGCTGTCAAACGGAGGCGACGTGGATAATGGAGCGTAATGTATAAACATATTAGCTCCCAGCTGTTGGTGGAGGGAAACATTATGTATGGAGAGAGGGAAGAGGGGCAGCTCGGTGAAAAGACACTGCGTCTGAAGAAAAGCTGAGCCTCTGCGGCCGTTACAGACACAAACACTCAAAATGGGCCCCATGTGCCAAACTGGCCCTTCCCAAACTGAGGTCTTAGGGGCCTCAAAGGTCCTTGAGGAGTTCAAACAGGCCCCCAGCTGCCGATGACGACACAGTTAAATTACAGCAGGTTTTATGTCAGTGGAAATGATGCGAGAACGTGCCACGCCACTACTCTAATCCCTTCAACTGTGGACACAAACAGTCCACTGCCCAAAATCCTCCCTTATGGGGGTCTGAGGTCTATGTGCGCCCAGACGCTTTGCTTTAAATAACAATACAGCCCTTATTCGCCTTGTATTTGTTGCTTTAGAGGGCTGAGACACTCTCAGTGCACTCGGAGAGGCCCCTGCAGTGATTTATGTCCTGTTTGCTCCCCACAGCTTTTAGACTTTACACACACATACGCACACAGAGCTATGCCCCATAATGTGGAGAGATTGTCCGGTAATAAGGCAAGAGTGTGCGTGTGTTGGGGTGTGTTTCTGCCCCCTGTGGCTCCAGATGATTAGAAAAAACAACCCTACTGAGTGGCCGGACAGGGAGGCAATCATTTAGATTCAGAGTAGAGGGGGGAAATAAGGGAGGGGGGGATAGGGGGCTATGACTGAAGTGAATTGTCACAAGAGAGCAGGTTGGATTCATGACCAGCTGGAAAACATTCAGCACATTTTTGTTTTTCCTGATATAATCCAATATGTTTTCGCTGTTATTAGCAGGACATCATCCCCAGTTTTCCATTGAATTACCTCGACTTTATTCCAGAAGTCGTGTTTTAATACTTGAACCTCATTCCTGAAAATAATTTTTCACTAAATCTCTGCAACCTCATTCCTCCGTTTCTTCCACTGCTGCTCCATCCTCTCTGTCTTTGCTGAGTGCACATATTTTTATACTTTTCTTCACAAATTTGCTTTGAAACACAAAAAATAATCCCAAAACAAACTGTGGATATTGACCTTAATCCTCTTATGTGGCATTAAAGTCACAATATTCCTCTTTTGCTTGTGGATTTGATGGAATAATTGAAAAGGAACGGCAACTAACTGAGAAAATATTTATCCCAACGTATTCACTCAAAGAATAAAAAAAAATCCTCTCCATCTAGTTTTACACATTTCAAATGAGTTTCGTGTATTCTGGGGTTATAGGTGATTTTCACAGGTTTGATTTAAAATCTCAACTGACGATGAAGTTTTGCTTCATGATACCTTAAAAAACGACTTCAAAAATACTAAACCAAAAAGTGTCCACTGAGTTAGAGATGCCCAAGTGTGCCTGAACATAAAACATCCCACGAAGGGGAAAATGATTGATTTCAATAGATGTTAGTAGGTTTAAATACTTTTATCGCAGTCAAATCAATTATAGGAGCACTGAGGAGCGGAGATCTCTCCGCAAGGCCACTTTGATACAAGTATGTTTAGTTTCGATGTGTTACTTTTCCAAGATTTCTTTTCAACTCCCTTCCCATCCTACGCTGACTCCGCTACAGGTCGTTAATCCTGTAGATTTCCCACATACCTTTGTTGGTAGGCGGTGATTCCCTGCACGCTCTGCGGGGTCCCGTTCGTGGCTCCGGGTACCGGCACGGGCACCCGACCCACCGGGGGTCCGGTCACCATCCCCCCTCCGCCGCCTCCTCCTCCAGCTCCGGTTCCTCCGGCCGCCGAAGCCGTCACCTGGACGCTGAAATCCGGGAAGATCCTGATCATGGTCCCCGTCGTCTCCGATGCGCTCCCGCTTCTCTACTTTAACAACCTCCTCCGGCGCTTTCTCCCAACACAGACCAGTCACCGAATACTGGGATCAATGGGATCAATGGATGTATTGATTCAGCAATTAAAGATAAACAACAAGTTTCTTTTTGTTGATTTGTCTTCTTCTTCTTTTTCCTCCTCTCTTTCTAACCTTTGAAAATAACTCTCAAGAAAATCCGGATCACGGTGCGTAAAACAGTCACAATTCAGTGAATCATTAGATAGCTGAGAATAGTGAGTGTATAAAGCGCAAAGACAAAATATAATAAACCTTTTCCTTAATTGTTTCCTCTTCTTTCTCCTCCTCTCGGCTTTATCCTTGAGAAATAACCCGTGTGCTGCTCCGGATCATGGTCCCGGAGTGCGCGCAGTCTGCCTCTTCTCTTTCCACCTGCTCAGCAATCAGCGGGATCGGTGGATGTAAGAGGTGATTATTTCACCGACTGGAGACCGGCGGACAGCCGTGTTTGTGCTGCCGTCTGCCGGTGCAGGAGCTCCGGACTCTCCTCTCTCTCACGCGGGCACCGCCGCCGGCATCCCGTCCCCCGGCTCTCCTCCGCCGGGTGTGTGCCGGTTGGTCTTGTGAGTGTTGTGGGAAGAGCAGACCTGAAGTGGAGCAGTCAGTCTGTCAGCCAGTGAGCGCGCGGCTCTCAGCAGCACGAGCTCTGCAATGACATTGGTGTAATACAGTGATACAGCAGCGGCGGCGGCGGAGGCAGCGCCAAAGTATGTGTCGGTATGTCGGCGAGAGCCTGCGTGTGTGTGCGCGCGCGTTTGCACTTGTGTGTGTTGTCCTCTGCGCCCCACTCACACACGCACATACAGAGAGAGAGAGGGGGGGGGGGGGGGGAGAGGGAGAGAGAGAGAGGGAGAGGGAGAGAGGGCTGTTTGTTCAGCAGGACGGCATTTCCCCTGGCTTTATTGTGTAGAGTAACTGAGAATCCGTTTCCTGGACTTTTATTTTAAGTCGGTTTGATTTGGAGCATTTTGTTTATTCCAACAGTCTTTCGGAGCATTTTTTTTAATGTGTTCAAACGTATACAAGTAAAAAGGTCTTTAAAGTAAAACAGAACCGTTTTAAAGATTGTTATTGCCTTTGAAAAGTTAAAAAAAAAACGTCTTTAAAGAAAAAAAGACAAGCTTCACCGTGCGTAAAGCCAAAAACTCCCCACTTCACTCAACAAAATAATTTAAAGCACCACATTTGAACTGAGGATACAAAAGTGGATACAAGATGTATCCAGACTTCAGGACGTTCACTTTTCCCCGTGCTGTGTGTGTGTATCAGCTTACTCTGGGAATTGAGACGAAATAGTGCGGGTTTCTGTGCCCAAAAAGACGCAAGAGCTGCGAAGCCCGAAGAGTCTCTTTAAGTGCAAATAAAGGAGCTGTGCTTGAGCGAAGTGTTTTGTCATCATCAGGTGTCTGTGCGAAAGTGCGTTGAGTATTTTCTCTCTAATCTGTTTTCTGAACAGACAAACCAGCTCGACTGTCCTCTCCCCATTCACTGAAGCGCCGTGTGTGATCAGACTTTCGAATAAAGTCGAATTCAGCAGCGCTCCTCCTCAGACTGTCTCCTCCCCTTTCTCTCACTCACACCGGCTCTCCGCCCTCACTCTGTCTCTCTACTGCTCACTCACACAAACTCGATGCTACAAGTAAAAGTTCCCCAATCAAGTAAAAGTATTTATTGTACAGTAATTATAATTGGGGGTTTTTAGCTCACTATAGTCTCGGGTAGGTTCATGTTCAATGAAACAGAATGCTTTATTTTTTCATTCGATTTTTGTACAGCCACCATTGGGTGAGAGACGGGGTGCATGGTGGAGAATTCTCACAAAAATTCGGTAGAAAAGACGAAATGCTGCTCAAATGTTAAAGTTTACAACTAAATGTATAATTACTTTCCAGCCTTGGCTCATTCAGGCTACTGTAGCATTTTCAGTCCTTGTGTTATACTCCATTCAGTTATGAAGGTCATGGGAGTCTGAAAGCCCAGAAAAACAAAGCCAAAACCTGCAGTTCTTCACCACTGGCCACAGACTGGCTCTAAAAGGAAGTCAGTCCATAGACTTTCAATTTAAGAAGTTCAATTTTAAAAAATAATTAAAAAAAATAATACTAATAATAATGATAAAAAAAACATTTCGACCTTCATAACAAATATGTGCATTTTGTATTGCTCTTTATTCCGAATAACTTTAACACTTAAAGTAGAGCGTTCCCACACAGCCAGTGAGCTGCTGCCAGTATCTGTCTGCTAGGTCAATGTGGCTAAGTCACTGAATTGGACTACTTGTCTATGTTTTTGGTGTTGGTGCCTTTTCGAGCGTTGTTATTTTAGTTACTTGACAAAAAACAGAATTAGCTGGTACCAAGCACAATCGTAGTAGTAATTGTTTAAATGGACACAGGAGAAGTAGAAAAGGTGTAAAACCTGTGAAAATACAGGTGAAAATCTAACAATCAAGCCTTACTTCACATTCCCAAAGCATTCCAGTGGGCCAGATTGGAGTCTTTAGTGGGCCAATTCTGGCTTCAGGCCTTATGTTTGGCACCCCTTATCAAGCAGATGTGCCTGGCTTTGCTTTTGTACAATTTGTGAGTGTAGGGTTGTAAACAGCTTTGCAAGCTTTAGCTGATAACTTAAGAGTTATTAGCTAAAGCAGATTATTTCTAGCGCTAAAAAAAAGCTCCAAAAAAACCCTTAAAAAAAAAAAACCCACAGCACTGGGTAAAATGCTAACAATGAGCTTTTAGCATGCATACTCCAAAATCAGTGGATAATGTCACAGTTGACAAAGTTTATTTCATAACTATTTAGACAAAGATACAATGTTTGCAATTTTGCCTCTGTGCATCACATTAAACATTCAAGATACGCAGACTTTCATCTTCAAGTAAGGGGGACAAAAGAGGACAACAAAAGTATTTCTGTCTCTCTCTCCTCACCCTGAGCGTCAGATGGACATCCCTCCTTGTCGTAATGCCAGAGGGTTCTTCCTGTTAAAGAGGAGTTTTTCCTCTCCACTGTAGCCAAGCGCTTGCGCATAGGGGGAGTCATCTACTTGTTGGGGTGCCTTGAGGTGATGATTGTTGTGATTTGGAACTATATTGATAAAATCATTGAATTGAATGAATACATTAACTGCAATTTTTCTATACAGTTCTCAATTTTCAGAGGCTCATTTTAATTAAATGTATCAATAAAATATTGATGTTTATAGATATTATTTACATGTGCCTGAACTGTAGGCACATCAGCATACAGAACCATATAATTTTGTTCGGATGTATAGTAGCATGTTTTTGTGTTTTCAGACTCCCAAATTCGATCAAGAGAATTGGAGCCACATCATTAATCACTTGTCTGAAGTGCTCAGTTAAAGTCAGACTCATTTAAATGATGCTGTCATGATAGTTTTTTTTATATTTTTGCAGCCAGTTTTTACATGGTATACATTATATTAGATACCTGTAACGCAATATCAAAGAATAGCAGTGAGCGATGTGCTATCTTTATGTATATATCTGTAGATGCCTAGTGTATTATAAAGTGATGCTTAAGGGACCATACCAAACGTCAGTATTTGATAACTTAGAAATGACAATGGCCATATTCAATTTGACTATACTTTCCCTGAATGCTAGTAGCACAGAGGGAACAGCATGGTTCATGTAAGGGTGCTACTGTAATTCTTTTAAGGTTAAATGTCATTAGATGTAATTCTTTTTCAAAATATATCTGCATGTATCAGCTTATACACAATCACAATAGTTAATCTGATGATCTTCTAGACTGGTTAAAACACTGAAATTAACCATCTTATTTCTTTACTTCCTTCTGCATTGGTCAAGTTTGCAGCGGTTGCTTTTATTTTTGGCTCCACCTTCTGAGGATTAACTCGCAGCTTTGCCTCTGAGACACGTTTGCAGAACTAAAACTATAATTTGCATCGTGACATTTTCAGCAAAGGCATCGAACCCCCAACTCTGGCGATTTTACTGCTCTCCTCTTTCTCTTTATTGAGCCATGCAGGACACATTTTCAATATTTCATCCTCCTCTAGACTCGCTGAAACCCCACCAGGACCCCTGCAGGGACTCCGAACCTCACTTTGAGAGCCTCTAATAACCCGCAGTTCTCGTCTGTCCTCCGAAACAAAGCATTGCACTAATAAAATGTCCCAATTGAGCTGATTAAATACCAATAAAAACACACAGCTCGCCTCTCCGCCAGCCTGAAGTCTAAATTGGATCGCAGCTCTAACCAGCAGCTCCTAATGAAAACCACCACTGCAGCCCCTGCCTCGCTCCCCCACAATACAGTTTACCTCTCTCTCTTTCTCTCTGTGTGTAATGAAATCAAATGAATTGAACTGGAGGTTTCAGGGGAGACATGCTGGACCCCCTTATAGAATTAGGGCTGAACAGCGCGCGCGTGTGTGTGTGTGTATTATACAGAGATGTGTGTCGCTGCAGTTTCTTTATATGACCAGATGACCATCAACTCATGATGATGACGATGTGTGCGCGCGCAAACATTTGCCTCAGTATGCGTGCATTTGATTTTCACGTGTGTGTGCATGTGAATTTGTGTGTGCGTGTTTGCATAGCAGGCTGCATGGTGCATTAGTGAGCTGTGACCACCTAAAGTACAGCAGACAGAATCAGGACAGTCAACCTGCTGTTATCCCCCAGGACAACATGCAAACATAACACATGCACACATTCACACAGAAACACACATTCATGAGCTCTGGCAGCAAAATAACAAATACTCACCTGTCACAGATACCTTCTTCTCTCATGGTGCATTCAAGTGCAATTCAATCAGGGTATCAAACTTCAATGGAAATATGTCAAAAACTGGCGGATAATAAATGCTGACAGACAGTATTTGGTCAGATTTTTAGATTTGTTCTTCAGTTTTTGGTCAGACAATCCGAGTCCAGCTTTGTCAGATTTACAAGTTTATCTTCACAGTTTAGAAAGGATTTAGCCAGTCTCTAAAGACAAACTTAAATAACACATGAAGACCTTACTTAGATACAGACAATCAAAATCTCCATGTAGAAGTAAAGGATTATATTATATTTACTATATGCTAAAATTTCCTCTTTTCTGGAAACATAAAGACACATTTTGCGCTGCCACCAAATGTTACTCAGCAAACATTTTGATAATGAATGAAAGTTTAGGTCATGATTAAAATTTGTGCATCCAACGTTTGGTGGTTGTCCTTGACTTATTTTGTTTTTTAACAAAAGTATGATCAGTATTTTCTGGTTTGTACGAGGGGGTCTTGCCTAGCTGTCATCCCTCTGCTCTTCCTGTATGAAAATGTATGGTGTATTGGAGTGTATTTCTTTTCTCCTAACTGATACGTGATAGAAAACTGAACAGACAACTAAGCTGCTTATGTCACATGACTCAGGTTAGATGCTGATATGGTTGTTATCATTAACTTGTAGTTATAAAGTGGAACGCAAACCGACCCACATCCCTCTACTTGCACATATCCTCCCCAACCAGCTATAAAACAAAAAAATCAAGAGGATCTCTGATATTTTATCTGCATTTTTTCTTCATTTTTATAATTAGCAAAACATTAACATTTTGCTGCCAAGGTTTCTCCAACAGACCAACTCCAAACGCAGGACACAGTTACAAAGTTAAACTGTTTAAATGAACAGAATCTTAAAAAAGAACATCACATGTAAGTTAAACAGCTGGAACCTTGATCACTGTTTACAGGTAAGTCTTTAAGTAAGTTCACAGGCTGCAGGCTGTGCTCAGGTAAGTGTCTTTAGGCAGGTTAACAAACAGGAATCTGAGCATCTTTCCCCCGGAGCCGATTAATCTGGGAACAAAGTTCACCTGAGTTGCTTTGGGTAAGTAACAGAAATCAGAGCTTCTCCTCTCTTTCTCCGGGGCACAGCTCCAGTCCTCAGAGCTTTAGAGTTGGTGAACAAAGATGGCTGGGAGGAGTGAGAGTGGGTCAGGCAGCTTTGCACGTAAATATTTCTCATTTTTATTCCTACGAGGAAGGAGGAGAGAGCAAGCAGGTCAGTTAAAGCAGCATTGCAAGCTGTCTGCATTAAACTCACACAGGTGTTGGACAACAGTCCAGCAAGGAGCAGCGGTGGAAGGCGGGTTTATGTACTGGACTAAGTGAAGACGAGGGACAAATGTGTTCACTGGACTTCCTGAGACTACGCCCACTACTGTGAAAGGCTGGTGACATCCACACTTACATTCACACAGATAGAGCCACGTGATATCAATTCCCTGAAGACACTCTGAACTGAGCCTATTACATATATATGTCTATGTCTCCACTAGTTTGTCATTTTGAATCAGAATAAAATAATAGAAATTAATAATAAATGGTTATTACAAGTGGTTTAAGTGTTTTATTTTATGTAATTTTATTAGTGTTTTTTATTGACTGTAGAGTGTAGAGCCCACATCTGAATAAAAAGATGAAAAAAACTACTGGGATTAAAAGAGTCAAGTCATGGACATGAATATTATTTTAGACTGAAGCACTTTAAGATTCCAAAACTGCAGTTCCTCCAACGGCCTCTTGAGGCTGACTCCAAAGGAGAGTTACTCTGCATACTACAAAAATGTCCAAAAAGTTGGGGGTTTTTTTTATCTTAATGGTGACATTTTGGTCCCCGTTTCACACAATTATGGGAAAACAGAATTTTATTCATCATTATGCCCGAAGACACCCCCACATCAAGTTTAGTATTGCCTATCCAGATTCAGCCAGTTTCACTTTCTCACACACTCAGGATCACCATCAGCAGTCATCAGTTTTTCTGACTCGCTGTAAAACACAACAAAAGTCAATAATTCCCGTCATGTCTCTCTAAATCCATTTTGGAGGCAGCCTGTCATCTCTGCAGACACGCGTGCCTTTCTATTAAGCCAACCATCAGTCCGTTAAAGATCACACGTCTCTGGATCCTCATTTGATATATTTTTTTTCATCATTGGTGAAAGACAGCAGATGACAAAGAAATCATACTTTTCTGTCCTGAAGATCCGTTTGCTGACAAGAACTCGTACACTGTGTTTTCAATGAGTGATGATTGATGTACACAGAGCCTGCTTACGAAAGATGACGAGTGTCACCAAATATTATTTCTACATTTTAAACCTATGACACTTCTGCTTAATAAATGTGATTTCCTTCCTTTCCCAGAAAGATCATGAACTCATTTTTCTCCTTAACAACACTTTCCCTTTATTTTAGGTGCTGTAAAGAATTTTGGCCCACTGTTTTTCAATGTTGCCTCAGTTCATTGAGGTTTGCAGCTATGCATTGTTGCACAGCTTTCTTGACGTCCCACAAGCTTTAGTTGTCAACGGATGACGGATGGCCTCACATTTGACTTTACAATACTTACAGGAGATCATGGTCATCTTAATTACTGCAAAATAAGCCCAAATCTTTACCTCTCCACCTCCGACAGTTTGTACGAGGTGTTTGTATATATATTAACAAATAATACCGCAAATTCTGACTTTACAGAATTTGATTACGTGTAAATTTTCCACATAATTTTGTGAAAGTATGATGCAAAATGTTACATTTACAGGAAAAATTAAATTTACTGGATTTTTATACATTCAGTTTATAACAATCATATTTTACTGATTAATTATTTGAATAAATAATATCCCCTGTACATAAACTCAACACTTTTTTAAAAAATTCTACACAACAAGTTGCATTTTAATCAAAATTCTAAAAGTTTCTGTTTTGATTTAATCATAATTCTCTAACTGTTGACTGTTTGGAAACAGGCGACATTGTGGGAGGATGTCCTGTCATAAATCCTAAAGCAAACACTGGAACCAGTTTTAATTTTGACAGCAAAACTTGATTTCGTTTTAGCCAACCTTCTGACTAAAATGTCATTTAGTTTTTTAGTCATAAAATTCTCTTGTAACTGGTTTCTTCCTTTTAAAGGGGAGTTTTTCCTTCCTACTGTCACCAAGTGCTCGCTTCTGGGAGCTTGTCTGATTGTTGGGGTTTTCTCTGTTTTATTTTAGGATCTTTTCCTTACAAAATGAAGTGTGTTTATACTATTGTTGTTGTGATTTCAAGCTATAGATAGGGTGCTGTTTTGTCTTAAACGTTCTATTGACTGAGGGCTATCTTATCGTGGCTCAAGCATTGGGAGTTCGCCTTGTAATCGGAAGGTTGCCGGTTCGAGCCCCGGCTTGGACAGTCTCGGTTCGTTGTGTCCTTGGGCAAGACACTTCACCCGTTGCCTACTGGTGGTGGTCAGAGAGCCCGGTGGCGCCAGTGTCCGGCAGCCTCGCCTCTGTCAGTGCGCCCCAGGGTGGCTGTGGCTACAATGTAGCTGCCATCACCAGTGTGTGAATGTGTGTGTGAATGGGTGGATGACTGGATATGTAAAGCGCTTTGGGGTCCTTAGGGACTAGTAAAGCGCTATATAAATACAGGCCATTTACCATTTACCATTTTATGAACATCCACTAGCTCAATTGCAGCTAATTTTGGTAAAGTGGCATTAACAGGAAATGAGAAGGCTCTCCAGTCTTACTGGGTTTTTAGCTAACAAGAAACAACATTTGAATACTGGGCAGGAGACAATGCACTGAGTAATGAGGTAAATATTAATTTTCTTAAACTTTCGTTTTTACCCCAAAAGCCTCCAACCTTTTATATGGGTAATAATCTGTAGCTCCATTGAGTTATTATGTGCTCATCAACATTTTCCTACTTTTACATATTGTTTAATGTAAAGAACTCTATAAAGTGTTGAGTTTATTTATGTATAGAGGATATTAATATCATTGTCTGAGAAGTTTGGTTTTACTGACCACAAACTGCTGCGTGATGCAACTTAATCAGTGCAAATGCAAAGCTTTAACAATGTTAATTCTTTTTCTCTTTATGACTTCATCATTTCATCAACCTTCATACAGTCAGTGGTATACAGTGATGCCGACAGGTAGCCCAGCCAGCCAATCAGACAGACAGCGTCCAACGACAGCCGCCCACACTGCCGGCTGAAAATGACAGCTAAATCTCTCTCCCCTGTAATCAAACTAATAATGTTACCCTCTTAATATTTCCTCTCTCCCCACGTTGATGGATGGGGTCAGGCTGCGATTCCCTCGGCTGAGGTCTGAGGTCAAACCGAAGCCTCAGCTCTCTGCTCTGCCACTGTAATGGGGGCTGAAATATTAGTCCTAAACGCCTGCGGATGCCCTGATGCTGAAGCACAGATGATGAATTAACTGCTCTGAGGAATTACAGATGGAGCATTTTGAAGACACACACAGTTTTCACACACTCATCTACACATCTCCACATCTCCACATGCAAATGATTGATAATATACATCACTGACATTAACTTTATCTCTTCTTTTTTGTCCTTACCCTCAGACACATACACACACTTAGACACGCACACACACTTTCTTATGTATGCTAATGATTGATCAAGGTCTCTGGCTGACGCTGGCATCATCATTGCTTTTATTTATTCTACGGTTCTGAGCGGCTCTTGGCCTCTCGCCATCGCGTATCAAATTGTTTTTTAAATGCATTTTGACGACTGATGTGAAAATGCAATCAGGCTAAAACTCCATGAATCCATATTAGGAACACTCACACAGACATGTACAAATGCACACACACACACACACACACACACACACACACACACACACACACACACACACACACACACACACACACACACACACACACACACACACACAGTTACAACCATCAGGTTCTCATAAGGCTTTAATGAAGCCGTACTCGGCTGTCAGATGATGGTCACTCCTCCAAAACTTTTTATTGTTTTTAGAGTCTCAGTGACATCGCTGTTATTATTCTTCCACCCCGCATGCATCAGGCTCAATTTCTACTTCCAGCTGGGAAAATAAAATTATAGGAAACAGCCCTTTTAAGAGGGTTTTGATTGTTGTTATCGTCAAATACCATGAAAGACAAAACAAATGTAGGTATCTATTAAATGCTAAGTATTGTGTGTATGCAGAGTCTGATGTATTCCAGGCATCGTTTCCACAGAGCTCCTCTGTTTTCCAAAACCTATGACAAACATTAATAAGGCACACTGCTTCACTGGTTCACATGTTCGTTAATTACAATAAACACAAAAAAGTACAACAAGCTGTACTTTATTGTGGAAAAAAATGCACATACACAATCCTGCTGCCACAAATGATAATAGTCAAAAGCAGAAAAGTATTTTGATCTTTTACCTTTTGTTTGCTAGAAAAATATTAAACACACGCAAGTTGTCAGTTTCTGCTCCTTGGATCTGATTTGCAATTAAATACATTTGTTTATTCAAAAAGGACCATGCATATTGATTAACATGAGGTAAATATGCCAGATTCAGTCATAACTGGCTACAACTGGTTTCTCTCTGACAGGAAACAGATTTGGGTGACGGCAGTCTTTGACCAATGAACAAAGGGAAAGGCCAAGGAGCTCAGTGAAGATAGATAGAAGTTTTATGGTCAAATGAGACAAAAGTTTTAGCTACCGTTAATGCTACAATTCTGGTAGCTGCAACTTGCTATTCCACCTCGGAAAAAGCAGTGTTGCCAACTTAGCGACTTATTTAGCGACTTTTTTTCTAAACAGCAACTAGCGACAAATCTGACGACTTTTGCCGGTGTTATTGGTGACTTATGAAGACTTTTTGATGTGAAAGCACTTATCGCTCTTACTCTCAACTAGCAGCTGGTGCTGCCGTGTGACTGCAGACTCGCACGTGCCAAAGCGCTCAGAGGTGGCGGATAGTCCTCACGAAACAGTCGCCCCAAGCTGCCGTCAGAGTAGAAGATGCTGACCCCTACACGTCCAAACTGCAAATGAATCACACATGAGCGAAGCCGCTGCTCCCGTCCTGACTGTAATGCAGTCAGTTCTTCTTTTACTCTTAGTTATTGAGGATCAGGTTTAAAACACACACACACAACAAGTAACTCTGCCAGAGTTCCTATTTCGGGTCACTTTTGCTGGTAGCAAGCCCGGATAAAGGAGGTGGGTTGGAATTGTGACATTAAAGAAAACAACAATTGCTAAAAGAAATTAAATTTGTAGTTCTAAATATATTCTAAATGCATTTAGGGTGGTTTTTACTCACTCTAAGTCTCTTCCACAATGTTATTTCTCTCTCCTACAAAGTAGGTTACAATTACATAAGCATGACCAATTATGCAAATTAGGCGGTGGCATCATTTAGCGACAGCCAGACCCAACTTATGATCCCCAAGACTTTTGGGAAAATACTCATTACATCTAGCGTAAAAGTAACACAGCATTTCAGAAAAAGAACATCGTACCAACATCAGCAGCTTGGACACAGAATAATGTTCTTTGAGAATCATCTGGAGATGTTTTAATGTACAATAAAAGCATCCTTTTATGACATCATTTCCCAATAAGATTTTTTTTTTCTTGATGTTGTAAGTGATTATCTAGTTTTAAAAATGTGTGGCGTTTAAAGTGAATTTTGTGAATCTCCTGGCTTGTATTATATAATCTTGTTGAACCTCAGTAGTAGCATGGGTGCATACACTTCTGTGGCTTGACCTGAGTACTTTAGCTTTGGATTCCAACTTTCACAGAGAAGGAAAACAGAGCGTTTAAGAGTGCATTCACAACACCGAGAGCATATTTATGCTGTTGGGTTACTAGTTTGTTTTATGTGCTGCTGAACAATAGCCAGGTATACCTGATACTAACGTCACAACTGGGCCCAGAGGCATGGTTAACGGACTGGTTCTTATATAGTGCTTTTCTACTCTACCTGAGCACTTAATTGACACGCACTTTTTTTTCTATGTTCTTTCTATTTAAGTGCTTTCCATCTAACAGCTAGCATTCACACAGATTTATACTCCAATGGACGCATCAGAGAGCAACTTCAGGCTAGTATCTTGCCCAAGGATATTTGGCACACAGTCTGGAGCAGACGATGATCAAACCATCAACTTTCCAATTATTAGGTGACCTGCTCAACCACCTGAGCTACAGCCACTCCTGGTCGTGACAAAAAGAATAAAACTCAGGATGAAACAAGCTATACCAATTAAATATAACATTTATTTTAACAGGCAACACAGCAAACATCAACCAACAAATAGCTTTTAGGAGTCAGCAGAGTGAGCATGTCAGTGGTTAGGTGACAGTATGATATTGGGATATGATGAACAGCACAAATTATAATGAATATAGTGGACAAAGGAAGTTTTGTGAGATCTGCTGCAGAAACACACAGATATAGTATCAAGTAATTGCTCCATGTATCTAACTTATCTTTCTAAAAGTCAAGATAAAATTTATTATAGCATGCTATATTGAGTGGTGCATTTAAGGAAATTAAGGAGTTTTATGCGGCTCAAGCAAAGGAATTACTTGATTTTTTATTTTTATTTTTACTGACTAACCACTGAGGTTTGTGTTATCTTTTATCTATGTAATTGAAATTAATGGAAATATGGAAATATCTAGGAAAATATATGGTCATATTATTGTAAATGTAGTTTGAAATCTTTTCCAAGCTGCCACAAAGTAAATTATAATTTTATAATAACTTAGTGGAAACATACATGAAATATTTTTTTATGTATGTCATTGTTCTGAAGCTTTTTACTTGAAAACAAATATCTGTTACAATCAGACCAGTGGAGACAATGTGTTTCAGTCCACAAATCCAACTCTGTCAAGTGCATATGAGAAATCCCTGCGCCTCCCTCCTGCCTGCAGCCAAAGTGAAGTTTCCGCGTTCATCTGCAGCACGTCGAATTGTCGATGGATCACTCTGATTGTAGAGAACAAACCCTTGATGACTTTAGCGTATTATATACAGCCCGTAATGTGGGATCAGCTTATAAGCGAACCTGTTTCCAATCTATCCTTCCATTTTCTCCTCTCGTCCCCAGACTAAAGTACATTATGCTGTAGTTGATGATGAAGGGATGGCTCTGCTCATTAGGGAGAAGAGGAGAGGGAAATGAAGAAGGGATTGCGGAGGCTTTCCGCAGCACTACAAGAAGATCATTACAGCATGGAGAGAGACTCAAGAAGGCGCTTTTCTCAATGTGTGTGTATCTGAACACAAATGTATCATTTTCATTCAACACCAATGCAAATGGCTTAAAACACCTACACACTCCCGCAGCATTCTAATAATACAAATAGTTTCAAATGTAACTTTTATTCTCAGTGTTTCTCATACAGTGATTGCATCCCATGGGGAAGTGCTGAAGGCACAAATGTTTTACTCACCTGTCAGAATCACAGACTGCAGTCTATGGTCAGAATACACAAGGACCAGACCGTCTGTGTATTGATTCATTAAAACTTAATGCACAACTGTGAGTATTTCAAATTTTTTAGCTTTTTGCAAGGGAACACATACTCCATGAGCTTTTATAAGATCCTAAAAAGAAACTTTGACATTGCGAAATGTTAATGAAAACATTTATTTTCCCACTTATTGTAGTTAAAAGGGTAATAAGAGACAAACATTAAATAAAACCTTAAATTTAATGATAAAATGTGGATAATAACCTGCATTCCATTACAGTATATGCACCATAAAACAGTCACGTACCACTGTGCAGATATCATTAGAGCATTTTCTGAAAAACACAACTTCTTGTGTTTTTGACTATGAAGGGTATTTAGTTTAATAGAATAGAACAGAATAGAATTCAACGTTATTTTCATTGCACATGTCATAAGTACAAGGCAACAAAATACAGTTTGCCTTGTTAACCTTAAAATGTTCCCTGTTCTAAAAGAGTTAAAGATATTTAAAAGATTATTATATACTAAAAGGCACAGTCAGTACATTTTTTCAGGTTATTTAAGAAAAAAATGAATTATTCTTATAAGGATACATAAAATACTGTGTAATTACATCCTCCTGCAAACTGATCATTTCTTACAAACTTATAATAAATCTATTAAAAATCCATAGGATCAAGTGGTTTGTGGAATGCTCCATGTTCTCCCAACATGTTTCTATACAGTGGCTGGGAAGGACATCTCCTTTTTGACTAAATGCATTTAACATATACAGCTAGAGACTGGCAACAAAGGTACTATGGCAGACAGGCAGAGGAAAAGAGAAGTCATATGCGATCACTTGCCATAAAGGAACATTTAAATTTGAACCTCTTCAGACTCATGATAAGGTTCATACCTGTGTTTTATTGTCAGAAAGCAGTCCCCTTCATCTCAAAAGAAGCAAAAGCACAAAGGAAAGTGGCAATGCTACTAGTACCTTAATAAAAATGCTAAAAATCACACGTTCACTCTCATAAGCAATTTGATTACATTGTCTTGAAAGTTTATTCGCAAAAAATCCTACATTTCATCCACTTTAAAAATTGTTTCACCCGTTGGCTAACAGCAGCTAACACAGGCTACCATTGGCCAAATTGGCAGCACTTACAGAAAAGCTCGGCATATCCTCACCAACTCATTTCACTCATCAGCCACCAGTGATCTTCACTGACTCACCAAATCTTTTCACAAAATTTTACAGGCTTTTTTACAGCTTGAACACAAACAGTTTCACTGCTATGCTGTGTTGCATTTTTTGCAACCAGATGTAACCTTTTATGGATGAATGTCTGGAGTGCTAACTTACATATTCTAGTAATACTAGTAAGTTTAGTTACCAAGCTACATCATGAACTGTATACATGGAATACAAAGACACACGTAACAGCTAATTCATGCAGATTAAGTAACAGACTACAGAAACACTAGAATTTCACTTACCAAAATCTAAAGCACTAAACTCTTGGATGGTCTGCACCACACTGCGAGTCATAACACCAAAGCGTCTGAGGTAGTTCCTGCTACAGTTGGTGTCTCAAGGAGCAGAGTTTGCTATGATGACACACAAAAATGGGTTCACATCACTGCTTCCTCATGGAAGAGGGAGCGGGGGTGCCAGAAGGAGAGGAGGGAAAACTCTGTCCCTGCTGCGACGTGGGACCGCTGGGTGAACTGAGTGGAACAATGATAATCCCCAAAATCTTATAAAACGCCTGTGCTGGCGTGAGCTGGCCGCTCGTGTGCTCGAAGTAGTCCTCCCGGTGCCCTCTTGAGCACTTTCCTCGTCCACTCCCAGAGGAGTGGCCTGAAGGGTAGGTTGCGAGTGATGAACGGCAGCATGGAGGCCCTCCAAGAGCTAGCCGAGTCCCATCCTAGGAATCCCACCAATGCTGTTGCTAATCCATTTCTCTGCAAATTTGAATTTCAACTTGTGTGCCGAGACAATTGAAAGAAAAACGTTGTTTACAACACGGATACTGCTTATTTGATACAATGTGAAAATGACTTTTTGCAGGCCGTCTCCAAAGCTTTTAGTATAGGCCACTATTAAAATCTTACTAGGTGTAATAGTTTAATAATAAGCTGAGCATCTGTCTCCATGAGTAGCAGCTTTTGTCATGGGAAAGCCTATTTTGTCCTTTTTTTAGAGTGCTTACTGTTGCTAGCTTCTAACCATCATCAGTGCTAGATTGTAAAAAAAAACTGGGTTGACAGCCAGGATCAATTCCTCCTCAGCCATTGTTTATATGTGCTGTGGATGTCATTAGTCACTCTTCCTCTAGATTATGGTAGCAGAGAAGTGACTTGGGCGAGTGCGTCGGTGTTCCAAGTGTAGGACTATTTTCAACTCAGGAGAAGTGCTGGACTGTGAGGACTTTGAAACGAAGTCGGCCTAGTCCTCGGCTTCCTGTAAGAATGCGCGGAACCAATATAACCTAATATTTGACGCTATTTTGCAGGTAGCTATATCAAACCAGACACAATAGAACTCACATAAGCTTCACAGAGGAGTCCAATGATATCCAGTATAGCTTTAATCGTGTCATGCAGACAGCCATTTATTGTAGCTAGTGTAAACTTAAAGGACGACCCCCCTCGTGCCTGCTGAGTAGAGGAGAAGCACATCCATTCAAGCTGTGGACAGTGAAAGTTTTGACATTTAAAGCCTTTAACTAATCAGTCCATCTGTGTTTTATCCCCTTTTCTCTGACTTCACAGTAAGAGGGGAGATAATTTGAGCGCTCTGTCTGTTTGATGTACGGTAATCACATGTGATCTTTTCGACAGGGAGCCGGTCATCTCGTTAATTTGACCATCGGTGCACGGTCGGTCCCCTCCCCACCCTCCCCCCAATCAGGCTGCTGCCTGAAGAGTAATTGCAGAGCCACCATGCTTCGATGCGCTCGACCTTTACGACCTTAAAAGCCATTTCCATTTTTCTGACCACAGAAAAAAAGAACATATCTTGTTAATTGCAAAAAGGCAAATATTCTCCCGCCTCTGCTCTCCCCTCTCCTTCCACCGTTTTTGATTTCCCTTTGAAAGCAAAACGCTGAAAACCATTTCCATTTTCATTCATCAATGCTTATCAGTCATCTGAAGGCCCCTTCAGCCACAATCAACATCACAGCTCCAACCGAGAGGGACGCAACAATGAGAAACTATCAACAATCGCAAGAAGCAATTTGCTTTAATGTGGAGTGTTTTGTTGCAGCTAACTGCTATTTTTTTAATCCACTGACAGCTCTCCTCTGATACTCTCTGAAAGACAGAGGGAAGTGTCAGAGCACAGCATTACAACACTGTTAAATACACAGTGCAGACTGCTGGCTGGGGAGGAGGAAAGACACTAATCAGTTAAATCAAATACTACCAGTTGACTGTTGAACCAAGCTGTTCCAGGAGACCCACGTTATATTAACTAAACAGATAACAAATAAAGAAACTGAAGAGACGCCATATAAAAATGATTTTAAAATTGAAACAGCTTGATTAATAAAGAATTACACACAAAAGAATACGGGGCCTGCGCTGGGTAATAATACATTTGTAATGACATTATTTTGTTTAATGCGTTGATTGTGAACTTTGCATTACGCCTCCTTGGTAAACTGTAGTGTCTTGCTCTCTACTCTTACATTTGTTGAATTTGTGACATGATGATTAAAAGTAATTAAAGTAATATAAGAAGTAAGAAGTAATCCTGGCAAGCAGGGGCATCACCGGGGGGTGGGGGGACTCAGTGACCTCCCCTGGCAAGACTGTCAGGTAATAATTTTAATAAACATGATGGACTGTTTTGAATAAATGTGATGCCAAAAGATTTTGTTTTGTACCAGTAAATAGTTTGTTTTGTTACACATGAAGGTGTCTGTGTGGTGTTTGAAATTTTGAAAGTCTTATTTCCAGTGAAAGAACTACTGACCAAAGTGACTGATGGTACTTGTTATATTCTCTCCCCATCCGGTCGCAGCAGATGGCCGCCCCTCCCTCCCTGAGCCTGGTTCTGCTGGAGGTTTCTTCCTGTTAAAAGGGAGTTTTTCCTTCTCAACGTCGCCAAAGTGCTTGCTCATAGGGGGTCGTATGATTGTTGGGTTTTTCCTCTGCATGTATTCTTGTGCGGCCTACCTTACAAGTATAAAGCACCTTGAGGTGACTGTTGTTGTGATTTAGCGCTGTATAAATAAAATTGAATGGAAGTGAATATTTGATCCATATCAGGTTGCAAAAAAGCTGGTGCCAATCTGTGGACAGATCACTGGTGCACCTCAGGGCCAACATAGAGACAGGCAACAGTTCACACTCTTACATGATCTAATACTTATTTGTCTTTCCTGAACAAATTTGCTCTTAAAGTTAACTCCAGTCACTTAGTCAGTCAGTTAAAACAGATTATTATGGATTTCAAAATCTTGTTTGGTTTTCATACATGCCTATTTTCAGTGATATCAACTTTAAAGCAGGAATTAACTAGGTATGTAATTCGTGGTTAAAAAGCTGCTTCAAAATGATGGCGTCTAGCTGATGTACTCGATATTAGTTGGCCCTCTGCTAGACACTATTTAAAGCGTCATTAGCAAAACTTTGATATTTGATTCTTTTGTCCATGAGGACATATATGATATAATGAACTGCATCCCTGGGGGTGAAATCATATTTACAGCTTCATTTTTCAAATCACACCTTATCCTATGGTGCTAACCAGATGTCACACAACAGCAGCCTATTTTGCTGGATTGAAAGGGTAGAGGGACAATTGATGAACACTATGGCAGCCCTGAGGCTTGCACAAATAAGGTCACACGAAAACAGGAATATAATTTACATGTAGATAAAGAATACATGTACTTTTTTTGACTACATTTGAACATTTCCATCTAGTGATACTGTATTGTAGGAGAGGTCCACTATGGGGGAGGACCCAACTGTCAGTGTGATTATCAGGTCAAGAAAACAATGTTGCTGGCTCAACCTTCTTAGTATTCTTTTTGTTGAATACTATATATTCAACAACAATATTTTGTTGAATATATGGTAATTTCAATTTACTTTTCACAACTTTTAAATAACTGATTGAAAACAAAATATTCGATGACTTTTTCCAATGGCAGTCACCTATGAATCCTATCAAATTGTTCGGACACATCACTTATAAGATCACATGCTTTTACTGTTATATTACTTTGAATTCGGTTCAATTCAGTTATACTCACCAAATCACAGCAAAGAAAGTTTCTGTGGTCTGAACTGCTGTTTGAATCCAGTTTAAATGAACACATTGTTTGGATTCCTCCATCAGATGACATTCACTCCCGCATTCACACCTATGGGCAACTTGGATTAACTAATTAACCTATCCCCACTAAGTGCATGTCTTTGGACCGCAGGTGGAAGCCATGCAAGCATGGGGAGAACATGCCTGAGGGTGGACTTGAACTCAGGACCTTCTTGCTGTGCGGCAACAGCGCTAACCACCGTGCCACCGTGCTGCATTAATTTTATGAAATTATTACTTTTTTAATGTTGGAGGTTTTTTATGTTTGGCTGCAGTAACACAGCAATTTCCCAAAGTTTGTGATAAAGTGTTTCTTATCTTATGTAGAGGCAATTTTTTGGTTGTAGATTCATGTGAAATGAAAAGCTAGAAAGCCAGAGCAGCATTTCGCAGTATTTACCTCAGTGACATCCAGGAAAAACATTCCTGGATGTATTTCTTGTAGTTGTTGTTCCGCCCTGACTGGAATGTTCACATGAATTCATAACATAAAGTTTACAGATTGTAATAAGTTGTACTTTTGCCTTTGCGTAATTAATACTGAGTTACAAATAGCACAAATGCACCAGTGTGTGCTTAACAAGAGTAAACTGTTGCTTAATAGTAGAAAGACAAGCTAACATATTTCAAGTCACCATTATCTTTTCCAAAGGAAACATTGCTTTGCAAGAGTTGTTCTCTAATATAATTTCAGGTAATATTGCCACAGGTTGATACCACAGCAATAGTCATTTTCAGCCTCAGAAAATATTTTCTGAAAGCTAATTGGTTTATAGGAATCTGAGTATGGCACATTTGTGTGTGATGTGTTCTGAATGGAAAAGAGAATTTTTATTGCCAAACCAACAACATTAAGTCAAGTTCAGATTTAAATGGTGTTATCAAGGAGACTCTCTGCAATCAGGGACATATTGATTTGCAGTGTGAGTAAGAGATTCATACAGTATGCCTTTATATTCAGCATACAAAAACATCCCATTTATTCCTCTGCCCATCCTCCCCATTATCCAGCCATCCTCTCTGTGTTATCAGTAGCATTTCCTGGTTCCACAATCTGACCTCCTTCTGATGAAGTAAACATTGTTTAATGTTCAAGTAATATTGCCAAAGTGAGTATTTATCATCATATCCAATCACATTCTTCAGCTTTCAATTGTGCCTCATCTCCTCTGCAGTTAAAACTTTGCATCTGTGTGTGCAGGGTGAAGGTAAGCAGCTAAGCTTGCGGCAGCAGGAAAACAGGTCTTATTAAGGGCACAAATATATATCTATGGAAGATGAAAAAAATGTTAATGATGCATTTCAGATGATTGAGGGCCTGACACACTGCTTTTGTCATAGGAAAATATCAGAACTCCAGTTCTGATTTCAGTGTAGAAGAACTGTGTACCAAACAACAACTGCAAACCAGCCCAGTGTGGGCAGATAATCTTAAGAATTACTTGCTGTGACTTGAATCAATCTTAAATTTGTCTATCTGCGAACAGCTTACAGTGTTAAATTTGTCTCAAAATCCCAAGTGGGCATGCAACGTGATCAAGTATCAGGTTATCGGTGCACCTGAATGGGTGTGATTGGTGCACACACATTTAAGGTTTGGTGAGTGAGCGCGGGAGATGTTGCATGTAGTTTTAGACATTTGTACACACAGAAAGGTTTTCGAAAAAGAAAATGACCAGATTTGTGACGCTGAATTTAATAAATTGTATATAAATGATCAGTATTTATTCTGGTTTGGATGTAGAATCAAGTAAAGAAGACATGAAGTAGAACTGGAGGTGGCACAGCTGAAGAAAGGAGATTTTTCATTGGGAGGGACCAGAATGGAAAGGCTTAGAAATAAGTAGATCAGAGGGACAGTTCAGGTTTAGTTGTCAACAGACAATGTTAGAGAGGCAAGGCTGAGATGGTTTGGACATGTGCAGAGGATGGATGAATGTTGAATATGGAGCTGCTGCTCAGGAGGAAAAGAGGAAGACCTCAGAGAAGGTTTATAGATGAAGGACATGCAGAGAGTTGGTGTGACAGAGGAGGATGCTAACAATAGAGTGAGATGGAGATGCTGTGGTGACCCCTAAAAGCAATAAGACAAGAAAACAATTCACAGTTGGTGACACCAGCAGACCACATTTTCTTGCAGTCTCATAGGGTTAGGGTCTATTGGGCTATCCCATGTGTTGAAAGTAGTAGTAAATGATAGACAACAGTGTGTCAGAATGCAATGAAGAAAGAAATGGGAAGTTATTATGTAATAATTGGAAAATATGCATCATAAATGCCCCACTCATCCAACCAACTTCACATCTTCAAGGTTGTTTTCCCAACTCTCTCTAGAATGAGCTTTTTTGAACTTTTGATGCTTTTCTGAAGCACTTACATCAAATCACATACCAGTAACTTGTGTATTAGGTCCAGCATGATTTCTGCTCTAATCAAAATGAGAGATAAAAAACAACAAAATAAACAAAGCACAACACAAAATCACAGAATTGTTTTCCAATAAATTAAGTTTATTTAAGTTGGCTTTAGTTAGCAGGAACCATGCACTCAAGCTCTTTATGGCAGTACTAATAATAAAGATATTTCACATCACAGACCACATAAAGAGAAAAACACAGACTCCAAGCATTCCCCCCTCTTGCATTTTACATCAAGGTTTACACCTTTACATATATACACAAGCTCAACATGAACCTTGCTGTTTTTTCTTCTCTTTTTTTTAAACATTTTTTTCTTGCATGTTGCATGTTTTCTACCTGGGAAAGCAGTGTATTTATTTGAAAGAAAAAAAAAAAAAGGTAGGAGAAGTAACAGTGGAGCAAGGCACACAATTATACTTTAAAGATTTCAAATCCTATATTGTCCTACACACACTTGTCTCGGCACCAATCCCAAACTCTAGCGTCACTGCTAATCGTCATCTCAGGAGTCGCCCAGAAGGTAAAAAAAAAAGAAAGAAAGAAAATGATACATGATACAATATTTGTGTAAATACATACAGCAGTATTAATACAACACACATCCCATCAACAGTGATCAAACTGTAATGTCTACACAACACCACTTCAGCTCTCACCAACTTTGGTCGTGTTGCATAGATAGAATACCGTTTTGTTTTAATGTTGGGTTTTTTGTTCCTTTTGTTTTTGGACACCTGGTTTAGTTCAGTTTGCAAATGCTGTTCTACAGGGGAAAGGTTTTATTCCACATGTAATTCAATGGACTTCTTCACCACCATGTAGCTACTCTCAAATAGCTAATAAGGTGGTAAACAGCTATCACTGAATAGATGAATGCCAGCAGAGAATTTTGTCTTTTTTCATATTTGGTTTGACTATCAAGCAGCACTTTGAAAGGTTATACTGGTTCTGAAAGAGACAGGCTCAACCTCAAACTGAAAGATCTATCGAGGATTCACTATAGTATCGTCACAAATTTACCCTACAAGACACAGTTAGGGTATGTTCAATGAGTCTGCAAAGCAGGACAGTTCTCAAAGAACTTGAAAATTCTGTCCAAATTAGGCAGTACTTATCATACACCTGCCTTTGGACAGGTATATACTTTAGACTTGACTTGGGGAACCTGGAGAAAATGAGTCGCAGCATTTAACTGCAAAAGCAGACAACCTCCCTCCCCAAAAAGACAGTGTTTGAGAACTATGACATAATCAGCTAGCTGGAATTAAAACAAGAACAACTCTTCTATGTCTTTTCCTAAGTTTCACCAAGAACTAACTGGTCAGTACATCAAATGAGGAGTAAGCACTTCATATTCAGTGAAATTGTCATAAGTGTAACAGTTTCAGGCATTTGACCAAAGTAATAGTACTGTCCATTTCAGTACTTGTGGAGACACGTCTTAAGATTTAGCAGTGTTAGATAAAGACAGATCCGAATGACCTCTACAAACAGATGAGAAGGATTCAACTGTGTCCGATTCCTTCAGTCTGTGTTCTAGGTAGTAAATAGCGATGTTCCTGGGGACTATTGAAAATTATTTATACTAGAAGACCTGTCTGATTTTTCTGATACAAACATGTATTTTAGAGCCATTTAAACAGTTAACCGCAGTTCTTTAACAGACTGTATTGAAAATGTTGCTGAAATTTGTGCAAAACAAGCACCCAGTCTGGTTCATTTGCCAAGTGCAGCTAACCTTAACAATGCTAGCCTAAGTAGCGCTAGCACTAAAGACTACAGCTGGGACCAAGAGCTTTATTTTCTGTTAGCATAACATCCACAGAGAACCAGTAGAACGCAGAATGTGGTTACGTATTGCTCTGTTTGATGGTAATATGCCAGTTTACACTGACACAGCTAGCATACAACTGCTCAGAGAGCAGGGTGCTGCTGTCTTTTGGGACTGTAGCCCCAGTTGGTGGATCTGGTTGATCTTAGAACTAACAGTTTACTTTTATACTTAAATTTCAATAACGACTTCAAATGACTGGCATTTCTTAAGCTGACCAGCAAAGGTAACATTTAATATTTAATTAGTCACACACATCCTTAGTAATTGCTTTGTTCAGTCGAAATACACTTTTGTGTTTTTCTATGCAATATAAGACGACTTTGTGTGCTCTTTGTACCTTAATCATAAGAGTTTAACAAAACAGATTAATGCCAGCAGAGCTGTTTTAGTGAGGTTAATATTTGTAATATTTTTTAACATACCCTTAATTTTTTTTCTCTTATCATCACTTGTGTTTTCATGTCTGTTAGCATTAAGCTCTTCCCACCCTCCAAATCTTTTTTCCTGATATCTTAAATAAATTTAGTTTAATTTATTTTATTATAGGACCATGGCTTAGCGATCCACTAACTTACACCACAACTCAATTTTAGTGCTGTTTCTACTACAATGACGGCCTTCTACCACAACCACTGTGAGCAGACCTAATGAAACTGGCCATGGGACAGTAGCAGATTATGAAAACTTACACAATCTAGCAAGTGTTATTTTTAGGAAGTTACATGCTGAAACACTGGGCTATGTAACTGTAAGCAGTGTGCTGTAAGAAAAGAGTGTTTACAACTGCAGTGTGAAAACACCAACTTAGATACAGTAAGAAGCAGACTTGGTAAAGATATGATGTACAGTGTCACAACCAATACTGAGGTAGCTCCAGAATATTATAGAACCAGAGGCTTTTGATGAGTGATGTGAGACAACAGAAACAGAAAATGAAAAATCTGAAAAAATCAGAGCTCCAGTTTGTTTGACTTCAGGTCAATTGAATCAAGGTCTTTTGCTTAGAAATTTAAAAAGTGAAGCAAAAAATCAATTAGGCAGTTATATAAAAGTCAGATGTTTCCCTCAGCCACCTTGTTTTCAGTCTTTATGCCCCTTATTGGTCAAATAAAGTTTCCATAGCCATACCTGCCAAAGAAACAAACCCATGGCCCAGTTGACAGAGCTGCCATAGATCAGCGGTCCCCAACCCCCGGGCCTCGGACCGGTACCGGGCCGCAAGAGTTGAGGCTCAGGTGTGAAATGTATGTTTTTCAGGGTTTTTATCGGTTTTCAGAGTTATTTTGTTATCGTTTTTATGGTTAACTCGGTTTTCCTGGGTCTTTTCACGTGTGTTATGAATAAATCTTCTTTTTTTCGGTACCGGTACTAGTTTTATTTTGTTGTATTTATCCGCGACACCTTAAAGGCCAGTCCGTGAAAATATTGTCGGGCATAAACCGGTCCATGGCGCAAAAAAGGTTGGGGACCGCTGCCATAGATGTCCAGAAAACGCCTGACAGGATGCAGGTTTCACTGAGCTGTTGTTTCGTTTTATTTACTCAACCTCGGGTTTTGTTCATGTTAGGTGATTTCTGTTTGGAAACGGTGATAATTTTCTCTTCTTTTGTCTTAACTGACGAGTAGCAAATAATTTTCAGGAACAGAAAATGTGCAGCTGTCCAGAACCTCTGACAGAAGACTTGAATGACTTGTAGTTGAATTTATTATTAATGTTTCTGTGGAGTGCTCTACACAGTGACACACTGATTTATGCTCATCACCACATCATGGTTGTTTTTCTGCTGCTATTCTTATAGCGTTGATTCTCAAACTCCAAAAAATCTGATTGGCCCTTGATATCTTTTTTGTTTTATATATCATTTCAACTTTTTTTAAATATCTAACCTTTTCCATTTTATGTTGAGTCAGTTAGATTAATTGCATGAATTTAGCAGTAACAATTGAACCAGATTACCTCTGTGTATTAATGTAACATGTTTTCTTTGTGGAAAAACCGGCCTCCAGGAAATAAAACAAACTAGCCCCAAGAAAAGAAATTCAAAAAAGTACAGTAAATTCCACCTGATTTCTGAACAACTCACATTAGTTACATTTACTGCTTATTGAAAGTTTAAAAGCTCAGGTAGCACTGTTAAATTGTTTTAAATAGTCAAAACAAGCTACAAAACATAGCAAAATGAAAATGAGGCTGATTTTGCATTGCCGGCATATAAACAGTAAAGCTAGTCTGTGTTGTTCAGTGTATTTTCCTCTTTAGCCCAGTGTTATGTAACGGACACGACATGAAACTATATGAGTCATGGCCCATAGTCACCTTGAAACAGTTTGCAAATTGTTGCTGGACATAATTCTGCTACAGTACTTTCTTTATAACTCTTAACATCTTTCTCCTAATGATCGTATTTTCATATTCTATATACTGTGCCCAGATTAACTCATAAATATGCTCAGCCAAACCCCAAAGCTGCAGCATAATCACAAGCTCAACCCTGAAATAAGACTCAAAGACTAAGAATCAGTTGACAATCAATTTGAAGGTCACCCTGAAATGATTAAATGAGTCAGTCTTGAATTACAACAGTGAGAACTGAGAGATGATAAATGTGAAAGCTCCAGGAACAGAGAGGGGCCATCCAGAGTGATGAGGCTAAGAAGTAAGATCACTTCACCGATGAAGAAGACGAAAGGCGCTCGCTTACTGCTGGATCCTGGAGGTTCCTGCTCCCAACACGGCTGGTCTCTGGATGAATGGATGGACAGAAAGAGTAGGTTTGTTAGAGCAAAGCTGATGAAAACATAACATATTAGTCACTCCCTTTAAGCAGTTCATAGTGTTTATACCGTTCATGCTGCCTGACACTGCCAATCAATTTGGCTGATCGAGGTCATCTTTTTGGGCACGTCAAGAAAGCTTTGAGAGGAAGCATCAACTTCTGCTTCATCACTGCTTTGGTTTCCTTGCTTATGGTGACTTTGCCACTAGTTGAGACAATCAACTTGGATCTCAAACAAACTGTGTGCCACCGTTCAGCTGGAGTTTTTTTCACCACACCAAGACTCTTTCCATTTGCCTGATTTGACACACTTTGCCAATTTTGTGAACATGAACACTCAAGTTGGAAGCCAGAGCAAGACTTGTACTGAAAGATCTCAAAATAACATCTATGGTATTGCTGAAAGCAGTCCAAATGACCCCCTTTTTAAAAGCAAGATTATCCTGACCAGGACATCTTGAACTTTCGATTTTACTTTGTCAGCATACAGGAATCTGGTGAGGTTGTTACAATTAAAAAAAATCTAATGAATAAAACAAAACCAAACAAAGCCTGTACTCAGTCTGACATACACAGTCCAGCCAACAAAATATGACTGTAGTTAATGTAGATCAATCCACCGTGGGAAAAAAGTTCAATAAATGCCTTTTTTCATATTACCAAAAGATTACTCAAGATGAATTCAGCCAGCTGAGACACAAGTGTTACTGTGCATTTTAAAGCTGTAATATGCATTCGAAATGAAACCTTTAGAATCTACGCTCTTTCTGAAGATATGCTTTTCCACATCAGATCATTTTTCCCTCTTATTTGCTTTTTGTTGTGAATCTATTAAATGCTGAATATATTACATTTTTTCAGTTGTTCTTTTACAGCATGAATCGTATTGAATAATTTGATGTTTTATACATTCAGCAGCGCTCTCTATTCATTCCATGTACATAAGGTGTGTATCGATATTCAGCTTCGTCCAGTCTTCTTTGTGATGAAACTTTCCAAACATGAGTAAGCGATGAAGCCTGAACACACTTTCAAACACACACACACACACACACACACACACACACACACACACACACACACACACACACACACACACACACACACACACACACACACACACCCTCTCGCTCCTGTGTGTTTTGCTGCAGACCTTCTGCTGTCTGGGTCACAGAGCACATCATGAGTCGCATTCAGGATTGCTTTAATTGCACCTGTGTCTGTGTGTGCAGTGTGTGTGTGTGTGTGTGTGTGTGTGTGCGTGCGTGTGAACAGGTGGGCTAGACTGGGCCACGCCATGGGGGTCAGGACCAGCTGTACACATCGCTGGTATGATGTGTGTATGTAAGTGTTTGTGTGTCCTTTTGTCATGGTGTTACATGCAGTGTGTGTGCTCACTAAGCTTGATTTTGCTCTTTCATTTTGTTGTGTATGTGGGTTTGCCCTCTTGATAAGTCTGTGCATGCACATTTGTGTGTGCGCGTGTGTGCATGTGTGTACAACATGTCTGTCTAACCTGCAGCTGTTGGGCTGTCAGAGCTTCTACCTGGACTCTTATGCCCTGCCCTCAGGGGTGTGTGCATGTGCATGTTTGTGTGTTTAGAGTATGGGGGCAGTAGGGTTTGCTTAGCCCTGGAGGCACCCATAGGGCGGCCACATCTCTTTCTCTCTTACACACACACACACACACACACACACACACACACACACACACACACACACACACACACACACACACACACACAGATTGTGTCAGTGATGGCTTTTGTTCTTGTTCTGCAGCTTTCTGGTTTGATTTGATTTTAAAAAGAAAGAGTAAGATGAAAGCAAAATAAATTCACTGTTTTGTGTGGACCCAGCATAATGCAGAACAGCCACAGTTAGTTTATAAAATTTATAGTTATTAACAAGACATTACGACACATGTGAGGTGACTATTACAGTATTTCAATTTGCATCATTTATGTGAAAGCCATTAAAACTCCCATCATTAGGGTTACAGCCTGAACCTGAATTCACAAAACACAAACGAATGAGCTCTAACTGAGATGAACTTGAATGACCAAGTTGTCTCCATATTTGAGAAGATATTTTCACAAATAATCATTGTTTAAATATAAACCAAGAAAAACACTTTTTGGTTTTGCACATGTAAATTCTATTTCATTTGTGGCATGTGCTGACGTTGCAGACATCGTCTGGCTGCAAAGTCAGCATCATGGACACGGGAATGCTCTTTTTTTAATGTGTAACGAGTTAACTCAGGATAAGTGGAAGAAAGCCATTAGGGGTTAAAGTTAAGTCACACATGAGGTGAGATGTTTGTCTTCTTCTGATTCTTCCAGTTAAGAAAGTCTTTTAGTGTTAATTTCATTTTATTCTGATAAATAAAGAGATAGCAGGAAATAATTCTGGTGTTGGTTCATCTTTCATTTTATATCTATTCAGTACGATTCAATGACTATATGTCATAACAAGACAACGGTTATTCAGTGTTTGCTGGGTAATAACACATAACTTTAAGCTCTTATACAATTGGAAATGGCAATGGCAATTTTATTTATATAGCACATTTCATTATAATTTAAATCAGGTATACAAAAATTCACCATACAAGACATTATCATAACAGCCTTTGTTTTGGCTTCTGCCTTTCTGTGATTGACTCTGTAGGCAGTGACAGCAATACATAATACAGGAGTAGAGCACTGCCAAATCCAATAATCACACAATATCCCTAGTCTAAATGTGTCCAGTGATGGATAGATAAATGATGGTGAAAATGCTGTAACACCATATGTGACTTCTTTTCCCGTGTCTTAACCTACCCTGATGGTACCCGTCCTGTAGGTGGGCTGTCTCACTGAGGCTTGGCTCCGCCCCTGGGCTGTCCTGGCACTTAACTGAGAGCTCCCCTAATAGAGAAAAAGAGAAACAGAGCGTTGTGGAAAAATTAGGAACATTGAAACAAATACCTAAATCAAATTAAAGAACAAAGTAGATAAAGAGAGGAAGAAAAGATGGGAAAAATTGTTCAGTCATTTTTGTTTCATTGTTTCAACAGTGAGAAAGAGACGGTAGGGAGTTGCGATGTATGGCTAAAAAGTGAGTAAAGAGAGAGACAAACGAGAAGGGAGAGAAGAATAAATCAAAACAGCATTATCAGCCTGAAATGTTGTTTGTCTTTGTTTCCTAATCGGCTTGCACTTTCTTTGAGCCCAAACTGATGAAAAGTTACAAATTAAAACAATGAGCATCAGGCCGAAAACAATTCTCTCCCCCACTTCACTACGCTCTCTTAATTGGTTTGCAACTAATCGCTTTGTAATACTTGGGTAGCTATTATCCCTCCACATACTTATAACAATACCAGGAAGTCATGCACACAAACACAGATACACATATGCATACAGTTCCGCTTACATAAGCTAGCAGAGGCGCATCTACCCCCACTTTTGCTTTTTCTTTCCTTCATCTGTTTGCTGCTATTTTAATAAATGAAAAACTAATGAGAACGCTAAACCAGGACAAAACGGCTGCTGCAGGTCTGGTGATTCTGTTAACAACTGAGAAAAATAAATATTCAAAAACACAAAAGGAAAGCTACAATCAAATAGTTTTATAATCAACAAAGAAAGCAAAAGTTAAATAATGAAAAATACTGAGAATAAATCTCACAAACTAATAATTATATCCATGAAAAACTAATATAAATCATTTTAATGTAATATTTCTGACAAAAAATGAAAAATTCCTTAGTTTTTGTTCTTCTTTTAGTACCTTTTTCATAGTAGTTGGCCTGCTGTGCTACATCTCTTTTAGATATTTGTGCATTTGATTTGGTAAAGGTCACAGTACTGCCAGATTTGCATGTTGAATTTCCACTGTAATTGCCCAAAGCCCTACTTCACTTTCATTTCAGCTGTTAATTAAGTCACATTTCCATAATAAAAAGAAGTAAGTTGGCTAATTACTATAGGGATCTGACACAAACAAGTAAACGCCTCTGTCTCTGATCTCCTAAAGGGTGATTTTCCAGCCATTATTGTCAGGAAAGCTGTAAAAGACAAAACTTAAACTCATTGTTACAGAGATTTAAACTTAATGCTAACAAAGCATGCCAAATGTTTGGAAGAATGTTGATACTCGGTTAAATATGGTGGTGCTGGAAGCTAGAAGCAATATGGACTATTGGGAAGGTTAGCTGTTAATTTGTTTGCTACCAGTTTCAGACAGTATAAAAGCTTAACATAGCTACTGCTATTAAGACTTGAGTTGAGTCTTTCTACCATTGCCAGATTAGTTGCCAAAACTAAACCAGACTAAACTAAAATAACGGGTGTAATGAGAAGGATGGGGCCTGACTGTGAATCTGCACGCTCATTTTCTAATGACTACTGATTAACCAGTCATTAGCCAATGAGAGATAATCCTCTTTTTTGACACACTGTATGACTAAGACTTATTTTTTTACTCAGCATGATGTACCATGAGAGAATGCATGAATTCAGAAAGCAAGCATTCACAGAGAGCATGTCAGAAAGCTGTTTTCCTTCCTTCGTCCTACTTCCATACTTCTATTTATCAGAAGTCTTCTTGCAACCACAACCATCTCCATCTGGCAGCCTTCAGAAAAATTCTTTTTAGGCATTTCCACATTAGATTCATTTTACAACCAAGAGCAATGCCAGTGTTTTATTCTGTCTTGCTCCCAGTCAGCTCACCTACAAGTTAAAAAGCTAGCTAACTGGAATTCATGCTAAAGACATATACAGGGAGTGCAGAATTATTAGGCAAATGAGTATTTAGTCCACATCATCCTCTTTATGCATATTGTCTTACTCCAAGCTGTATAGGCTCGAAAGCCTACTACCAATTAAGCATATTAGGTGATGTGCATCTCTGTGATGAGAAGGGGTGTGGTCTAATGACATCAACACCCTATATCAGGTGTGCATAATTATTAGGCAACGTCCTTTCCTTTGGCAAAATGGGTCAAAAGAAGGACTTGACAGGCTCAGAAAAGTCGAAAATAGTGAGATATCTTGCAGAGGGATGCAGCAGTCTCAAAATTGCAAAGCTTCTGAAGCGTGATCATCGAACAATCAAGCGTTTCATTCAAGATAGCCAACAGGGTCGCAAGAAGCGTGTGGAAAAACCAAGGCGCAAAATAACTGCCCATGAACTGAGAAAAGTCAAGCGTGCAGCTGCCAAGATGCCACTTGCCACCAGTTTGGCCATATTTCAGAGCTGCAACATCACTGGAGTGCCCAAAAGCACAAGGTGTGCAATACTCAGAGATATGGCCAAGGTAAGAAAGGCTGAAAGACGACCACCACTGAACAAGACACACAAGCTGAAACGTCAAGACTGGGCCAAGAAATATCTCAAGACTGGTTTTTCTAAGGTTTTATGGACTGATGACATGAGAGTGAGTCTTGATGGGCCAGATGGATGGGCCCGTGGCGGGATTGGTAAAGGGCAGAGAGCTCCAGTCCGACTCAGACACCAGCAAGGTGGAGGTGGAGTACTGGTTTGGGCTGGTATCATCAAAGATGAGCTTGTGGGGCCTTTTCGGGTTGAGGATGGAGTCAAGCTCAACTCCCAGTCCTACTGCCAGTTTCTGGAAGACACCTTCTTCAAGCAGTGGTACAGGAAGAAGTCTGCATCCTTCAAGAAAAACATGATTTTCATGCAGGACAATGCTCCATCACACGCATCCAAGTACTCCACAGCGTGGCTGGCAAGAAAGGGTATAAAAGAAGAAAAACTAATGACATGGCCACCTTGTTCACCTGATCTGGACCCCATTGAGAACCTGTGGTCCATCATCAAATGTGAGATTTACAAGGAGGGAAAACAGTACACCTCTCTGAACAGTGTCTGGGAGGCTGTGGTTGCTGCTGCACGCAATGTTGATGGTGAAAAGATCAAAACACTGACAGAAGCCATGGATGGCAGGCTTTTGAGTGTCCTTGCAAAGAAAGGTGGCTATATTGGTCACTGATTTGTTTTTGTTTTGTTTTTGAATGTCAGAAATGTATATTTGTGAATGTGGAGATGTTATATTGGTGTCACTGGTAAAAATAAATAATTGAAATGGGTATATATTTGTTTTTTGTTAAGTTGCCTAATAATTATGCACAGTAATAGTCACCTGCACACACAGATATCCCCCTAAAATAGCTAAAACTAAAAACAAACTGAAAACTACTTCCAAAAACATTCAGCTTTGATATTAATGAGTTTTTTGGGTTCATTGAGAACATGGTTGTTGTTCAATAATACAATTATTCCTCAAAAATACAACTTGCCTAATAATTCTGCACTCCCTGTACACTCGAGGTTTCCTTGGGTTCAATACTGTGACACACTGTGACACGATCTCTTTCCGAACTCATCACGTGCGGAAGCCTGGTTATAGCCTCTTGGTATCATAGTTTAATGCACTGATTAAGTTCAAGCATCATTTTTCACTATACAAAATTAATTTAGTCACAGTGTGTATTTTCCCCTAAACCACAACCTTTTCCAGTTCTAAACAAGTAGCACTGATGCCTAAACCTAAAGAGTGCGTAAAAGCAAGACCAAAAAGGCAGTGAAGTGAAAAACCCAAACCTAGGAAACCGTGATCTTTTGCTTAACAGATTTGCAACTTACACCAACTGTCCTGCCTCCTTAGAAGAAAAAGCTGTAATGGAAGTTTTTTCTCAAACAGGACCAGTACTGGGTGTGTGTATGGTGTATGGTGTGTATGGTGCACCAGTATACTGGGTGTTTACTGGTGCCTCGAGGCACCAGTAGTGGTGACTACGTGCAGGATACAGAAACGATTGCATGAAAACCAACTACAAACTAGTTTAAAAATGAAACAAACTATTCAGCTGGCTGTTGTTCTTTTAAAAAGCGACAACGCTGATAAAGAGGGGAACTAGCAAGGTTGCAGAGACGGTAAAAAGAAAATCGCGTACTCATTTGCATAAAGAAATAGAAGACTTAAAAAGAGCACAAACAGGCTAATTCAGCGATGAAATGAATTGAATGATCACTGCGGGAAAGGAAAGCTCTTAGCTGATGAATCCTAATGAAATCTGACTGATAGTAATTATGCTGATGTTGTTCTGTGGACCTTAACCTTTTAACTAAAAAACTGAGAAGTCTGCAAATCCCCCTTCCATTAACGCCAGAGGGAAGAGAGAAGGATGAAGCAGGGGAGCAGAGAGGATAAGAAGAAGCGCTAAGAGCAGAAGGCATAGAGGAGGGGAAGACAGGAAAGCTATTTGCAGGAGGAAAGGAAGAACAAATGAAGAGAGAAAGGAGAACAGGGGATGGAGGACAGGTGAGAAGGTGAGGAAGATGGCGAGAAAAGGATAACTGGGAGAGAGGGAACATGGAAGAAGAAAACACAAGAGAATGGGGGAGGATAACATAGGTGGAAATGAAGTGCACTGGAGAGGAGATGAGCATTGGATGAGAAATAACAAATAGAAATAGAGTACAGAAAGATTAAGTGAAAAAAACTAAAAGAAAGGTGTGGAAAGAAGTGTAGCAAAAAAGAAAGCAGGCAAAAAAAAGGAAAAGAATGCAAATACGAGTGTGTAGTGAAGAAAAGTAAGAGGAAGGATAAGGAGGATAAAGGGAAAAGGGAGGAGGAGAGGGCAGGTCACACATATCAACACCTGGCATGTCTGTCCAGCCTCAGAAATGGAAATGAAAGAAACACATACTGGCCTCATTACATTCATGCCCATTGAGGGGCTTGGACTAATACTTGGAGTAGAGAGGTAAAGTCAAGTATCAAGGCCCCGTATAATGTCCTGAGATAGCACATCAGGCTAATACATGGAGCACTAACCTGCTTCGCTGTCGCAGTCTTCGCTTCCTGCTGCGAGCTCCTCCGTCCTCTCCTCCCCTTCTCCTCTGACTTCACCCACTGAGTATCCACCTCCCCTTGCCTCTCCCCCTCTCCCCTATCTGCTTCTCTCATCGCCAAGCAGTTAATTTTGGGATTAATACGCGTGGCGGTGGTGGCTGGCTCTTTTGAGGGATTTGTAGCGGAGCTGCAGACACTTATCTTGGTCATTACGGCGCCCATATTGGATTCAAGCGTTTTAGTATCTGCCAAACATTCGGCTGCGGAGGAGTCTATCGGGGCGACACGCGCCCGGGGATTAAGATAAGGAGGCCCCTCATTACGACTTCTCTCCTCCTGCGGCGTGCTGACACTCGCAGCGGCCGCGACTTCTCCTCCAGCAACATCACAGAGGAGGTACGGGTGCTCACCTCGTTTCTCTTCCTCTGTGCCGGAGGACACAGGAAGAGGAAGAAGAGAGGAAAGGTAGTCTTTTGGTTTGGAGCCAGGCCCCTGGAGGGAGGTGGCGTCGCTTGTTGAGGGTGGGGAGGTGGAACATGAGCTGTAACAAGGCTCCAGGAAAGTAGAGGAAGAGCTCTGTGTGTCCTCTGCTGGACTTGTTCTTTGGAAATATAGTTGATCCTGTTTTTTCGCCAGTACTGTCTGCTTAGAGAGAGACAGGTAACCCAGACTGTCATCTGCTGGAGAATTGGGCCCGTCGTCGGACGTAGACTGAAAATTGTTGTTTAAGCAAGACAGCGAAGGTACGCTGTCATTCATTTCATAGCCAAATGACAGGGGGGACTCAAAATTCTCCTTCAGAAAGAAGTGCCATGGTTTCTTGGTGAGAACCATGCTGTAGCAGAGAGGCGGGCCTAGATAAACCTCCTCTGTACAGGCTTCAAACAGAGTCACCTCTTCCCTGATGTCAGGGCTGGGGGGCAGAGACAGAGAGGGGTTAGTTTGCTCTTCATGGGTACCATCAGCAGCACAGTAAGTTTCACTGTCAGCAGACTTTAGATCAAGAGCGCAGACTTTGTTTTTGGTTCCGAGGCCGGGAGACGCTGAAATTTGCTGTCTGGTGCTTGTGAACAGCTCAGGGCTCGGGCTGTGGAGGCCTTGCGTTGGCGTGACGTATGACGGGATGCTGTAGGGTGCTGGGGTGGAGCTCTTGTCCTCTGTGCACTGACTGACCTCGCCGCAGTCGCTGTCATGGGAAGAGAGAGACAGGTAGGAGTAGAAGTCTCCCTTCTTAAGGTGGAGGGGCCTGTGGGAGTGTTCGAGCACCTGAAGGGAGAGGAAGGAGAAGTTTTTGTGTTGCCTTTTGTTGTCTGCTCGTAAGGTTTGGAATTAAGGATAAAATGTGCTTCACTTATAGTAGAGCTCTGTCAGCTGACTGTATGAGTTCCTTTTGTTTAAATGATGCTGACTTGGTTTAAAATTTTATTTGATTGTGGGCAAAAATGATAACAAATAGAATCAACTGCTAAATATTCATTTAGATTCTGAACACGAAGGATAGAAATAAGAATAACCTTTAGCGCTTTTATCAATAGCATCTTATTTGTTTTGAAATGACTTTTTTGTAATGTTATTTTGTATTATTTCTAATTTAAGATACCTACCATAATTACTAAACCATCAAATCTTGATTTACATATTCATATTTTACACTCAGGCACTTTTTGCATGGGGGGAAGTAAAACTTTTCTGCCTGATTTCTTTTTTCCTTTCAGAAATAACATGAAGACTGAAAACTGATTAGCTTTTAGATTACTTCACTTGCAAAAGATACCAAAGAAATTAGTCATTAAATCTGAAAAGTTATGATCTGTGATGCGATTTATTGAATTAGTCCAATTCAGTGAACCAATCGACTGAGATAACTTTTGATACTTTTGGATTAATTTGTCCAACAAATATACAGAATATACAAAGTCAAACAGGACCTCGGATGCTCCAGCTCAGAAATAATTTGATTCGTTTAGTGTTAAAGTTTTCAGCCACACCAAATATATTTTGAGTTCTGTTTGAAATCGTTTTTATTTTCATGTTGCAGTGCAATATGTGCATATGCCTATCATTAATACTCTACCTTGTCTCTGATCTGTGCTAATGATGCAGAACCTTGGTCTGGAATGGACCCATTGGTCTCAGTCTGGCTCGGTTCCTCAGTCTGGTTCTCTTTGCTTTTCAGGGCCAGTGAGGTCATGTCAATAATCTCCATCACAAAATCATGCACGTTCTCCTTCTTGCTTTCTTCTATACAAGGTGGATGGAGGGAAGAGGGGCAGGGAAGGTGCTTGCAGCAGGAGGAGTGAGAGTTGTGCCCTTTTTTGGGGAGCAAGGACGAATCTTTGTCTCTGACTTCCCTCCTCGTCTCCTCTGTCACAAAAGATGAGAATCTGAACTTTTCCTGAATGGTGATGGCCTTCCTTCTGCTGGCTACCGACCTGCTGTTGTGCAAAGCATCGTGGGATTTGCAGTCCTCCACTGGGGAGAGGGATGGAGGAGAAGGGAGGGAGGAGCTGTGGCAGGGCAACTCTCCCCGAAGCTGTCCCACCAAAGAGGAAGCACGTTTGGATGGGAAAGGGAGCAGCTCACAGGATGGGGACTCCTTTGTCTCGCTTGATTCTGTTATCACTACCAAGTTGCTAATATCTTGAACCAGCTCTCCTGTTTTGGCAAACACGTACGAATCCCTTAGAGACTCTCCGTTCTTGGTGAACATGCTGGACTCCTCTCGGAGGAGCTCATCATCTTCATCCCTCCCTTTTAGACAGCTCTGGTCCACATTTCCATTCTCCACATCATCCACAAACTGGCTAATGTAGCTTCTTGTCACGTTCCTCCTATTCTCCTCCTCCTCCTCCATTCCCCTCTTGCCTGTTTTTACTTTATTGTTGCCACCATCACTGTTGGCATCTAATAATTTTGAAGCTGAGTGGTTTAAAAAACACTCCTTAATCTGAGGGGACAGGTTGGCTCCACACTGAAGCTCATCATGGAGGCCTGTTTCTGTTTTAGAGAAAGAGGAAGTGGAGGCACGAGGAGATCGGATCCAATTTTGGAGCTCTCTTTTCATGTACTCAAGCCCCAGCACATAAGAGCCCTCCATTTCTTCTTCATCATCATCCTCAACATCCTCGTGACCTGAGGATGCGCCACTCAGCCGCTCTCCTTCTTCATCCTCTTCGTCCCGAACGCCGAGCTCCTCCTCTGTGAGGGTGAGCGTGGAGGAAGACAGGAGGTCGCTGTCATCCTCATCTTCATCCGTGCAGGCTGATGTGCAAGAGACGTTCACAACCATGCTCAAACTGGTTGCGTCGGCTTCATCCAGGCCTTGTGCTCCTCTGCTCCTACCGTGGCAGCGCTTCCTAGAAGAGTTTGCATTGGGTGCCACTGTGGGATCCAGCAAGAGGTGCCTCTGATTTCTGAGCATGACAAAATCTTCAGAGCCTAGCGATGAGTCCTCAGTGCTACTCAGCTCTGTTAGGGATGCTGTTGCTGAACTCTCGTTGATCAGCGATGGAGGTCCTTTCCACAAAGAGCATGAAATCCCAGATAGCGGGGCGTGTCGACCACCGAGAGAGGGGGAGGCAGGGAGGGGGCTCCTCTGCGGGGAGCTGCCCCGAAGCGTCATGTCAGAAACACTCCGGGTCATTTTTGCCCCAAGAGGACTCTGGATGTTCTCCAGACGTTTCAAGAGATCAAGGGTTCTTCGGCTCAGCTCTCCAGGGGACGGTTCCCCTTGCACAGTTTCAGTGTTGTTTTCTTTTCTTTGTTGGCCTCCATCATATCCACTTCTCTGCTCCTTCTCCAGCTCTCCGAGACTGGCAAGGCTACCTCCAGTTCCTTCATCAATACTGCGAAATGGGACTAGGCCAGTCTCCAGAGAGGCGCTACGATGCAGTGGGTCTTTGGAGGGGAATAACTCCACACCTGGAGCCAGAAGGGACTCTAGAGAGGAGCCCTGAGATAAAACTGGACTTGATGCCCGGCGGCTGAGGACAGGAGGAGTTTCCAAACCATGGTACTGTTGAGTGGTGAAGTCAGCGAGATCACTGTGGGACAAGAAAGACTTTGAGAAGTCAACAGCAAGTCCCCCCACCTCAAAATCAGAGTCAGAATCCGCAGGTGTCAGGATGCCACGTCCGTTAATTAGGATTTCAACAGCCTCTCCACCTCCCCTCCTGTGTCTCCTCTTCTTCTCCTCCTCTCTGTTTCTTTTGGTTTCGCTCCTCCTCGACCTCTTCTCCTGCTCACTTTCCTCCTCCTCTTCTTTACCCACACCTTTTTCCTCTCCTGGGATTTCAAAGTTGGCTATTGTTGTCTCTGTGTCTCCTGTGTCACTAACAATCCCGCTTTCGCACTCAGACCGACGACTGTTTGAGGACTGGCCGCTCCCTCTTCCACCCTCACTCTCTCCATCTCGGCATCTTCTTGACATCAAACCTCCCAGGAGATCTGGGAGGGATTCGATGGAAGAGAAGGAGGAATCCTTACTCAAGCTCTTCTGCAGCACTTGCTGTTTCCTTTTTCCTGACTTGGTTTTTTGCAATAAGGATGAAGTGTGAGGAAACTGAGGCTGTCTGTATAATTCAATATTGTGGAGGCTATATACTTGGTAGACATTATTGTTGTTAGGGGGTGAGGTTTGGGAGGTCATATTGTGCTGAACCTCCACTGATGATCCACCTCTAGTATTCGACATAATCTCAGTACACTCAGTAGCGGGGACAGGTGTTCTACTCGTGTCAGGGGGGTTTTCATTGGGCAGAACAGCTTCAGAAGGCAGATTTGGTTCTGTGGGGAGGTTTTGTGTAAGGTCAGGTTCTGGTATAGCTTGTGGCTCTGCTTCTGTGATTGTCATATCTGTTTCATCCCATTCCCATGAATCATCCTGCACTGGTGCTACTGGACCAGCTGACACTGGGCTGATTTGGTGAAGGTCCACCAAACCTGGTTCCAAAAAGTTCCCAGGAACCTGCAGACAAAATGAAAGGAAACACAAGACAACATTTGTAACTGGTCAGTGAGGTTTTAGAGAAATTCACTCAGATGCAGAAATCAAGAAGCTGTGTTATGTTTCTTAATAAAGTTCGCAATCAGACACAACATACAACATGATGGAGAAAGGAAAACAAACAAGTAACTTAGTCCAAAGACAACAACCAAAAAGCCAGGCAAATAAGGAAAATAAGAAACACGTGTACTCAATTAAACCCCCAAACAATGGAGGGGAAATATTTCAAATTATAGAATTTTATTCATGCCAAATATATCATTGCATCAGTGTTTTCACAGCTCAAATACAGGAAGGCAACAAATCCATTTTGAACTTCTGAAAACTCATCCTGCCCTTAACACTCAATTTCAGACAACTCTTTGCTCTGTGTGATGACACAGAGAAGGGTACCCCGAATACGGGCATCTCAAGCACACAGCTTTGGCTGTGAGCACAGCAGCCGCACTCACCTGCTGTTCAAAGCTTATTTACAAGGTGCAACCAATCAGAAGAAATGTGGCTTAAAAGGAAGGATTAACATGTGATGTTTTATACATTTACTCCCTTACATGGATAAAAATGTAATTTTAAAGGTAGAATCTCCTAGTTTCTGAAAATACGCATAGCTAAAATACCATAAGTGGTTCTCCAGTGACCTTGTTGGTGTTAAAAGGTTAAATAAATCTTAACACATAAAAATGAATAAAAGACTGTTTCATTAATCGTTTGATGCTGTGAACTCCATCTTCAGAATGTTGGGTTTTTTGCAATTACTGAGTCCTAAATCCATGAACTTGGCGCAAATGTCATTTAACCTGTGGAGCACTCGCCCCGATTACATGTTGTTTTAATAACACCTAGGAAATTTCAAAGAGAGCTTAAAGACATACAGTGTTGCTTTCCTTTAAGAAAAGGGGTTCTCAGTTATGATTCAAAGCACATAAATGTTTTAAGTTGTGCTATCAAACACGATGGGAATATAAGTCGTGTCATTTTGGATGTTGTATCTTGTTTTGGCACAAAACTCTTTAAAAAGACGCGTCGCTAATCCCGCGTCCCTCCTGAGAACGCCGTCTCGACTCAGGCCTCTGCTTGAAAGAGACACACTGACAGAACATGTTCTGTGATCATTTTTAAAAAAAAAGAAGAAGAGTGAAATCAGCCCACCCCAAAGCAATTGCTCATAAATCTCAACACAAATTATTCCACTCTGGAACAAAGCGATGAATTATTCAAAAACGACTTCTGAGAGAAAGAGCACCAGGCTGAAAACCCCAAAGTAAATACGTAATCAAAAGCCTTCAGAAAGCTCGGCTGTCTAAAAATATGCTTAGACACAGGAATTCTTCTCTTCCACAGACATAATTATACAAATTGCTCCGCGTCTCGTTAACAAGAGAGGGGGGTAATTCGTATTAGCCATTCATAGCCTATTAATCTAATAAACTAGTTGGCTCTGCGTGCGTGTGCGAGTGAGTGTGTGTGGATATGTCTCTGTATAATGAATTTCTATTAGATTTGTGTTTATTCCCCTTGTGCTGATAAGGGAGATGGGGGTAATGACTGAACTGGGTTTTGCCACTGTAGACGCATTCAAAAACACATTCAGCGCTGAGAGGAAAGGCTATCAATCAGCCTAATCCAATCAAATCGGGGATTTGATGACCCACGAAAACCTTGTACATAATTTATATCTGTAATTCATCTCATTTCTATAATTTTACAACAGTTTATAGCTGGATTGTGGGTATTTATATGACCACAGACAGAGGAGCGTGGGGACTATCGGTGTCCAGCACTCACAGTATCCTTAAAAACATATTTCTTAAAGCAGCAAATGACTGTAAAGTGTTGCTGGGAACCTGGCAGAGTGAGAGATTGCAAACCAAGCATCAATAACCAGTCAAACTTTGGTAGTTATTTACACAAATACTTGCACAACATGACAAGGTTGTCCTCTTTAATCGCTCCCATTTCTCATGACTTGTATTTTCAGCTCAGTTCAGATTTAGTTTCAACATTTAGTTTTTGGCTACTTGTCTGTTTTAATACTATATGTGTGCTGTTTCTCAGGAGCAAAATGTAAGTTCAGAAACTGTATTACAATAAAAGCACTGTCCCATCTACAACAAAGCCAAGACACCAAATTGCCAGAGGCTAAAACTGAAGACATTTTCTGTACATTTCTATTTTATTTTTATTAATTTTGGAAGTAAAAAAAAAGTAAGTAAGTTCTGTTTGTTATTATTTATTCAAAAAGATTTTAATTTTATGCTACATATGTGTGTCAGACTGAATCTTTTCACAAATTTACCCAATCAAAATGTATTTATTTGCTCATCTTTCTTCTTATATTAGTATTTGTCAAGCTGTATTTGAATTATACACACAACAGCTAATTTTCACAGGAAATATTCTCCTCTTATATTCATCAAGGTCATTTTAGCTTTAAAAACGAAAAGGGTAAAGCAAATAAAAATAACACCGGATAATGTCCAAAATGAAATGACATGAAACATATTCAGAGGTGAAAACAATGACAGACTTGTAAACAAACCCAATGAAATGGATGCAAATACATCCAGGCAACACTAAGCTTAAGCCTAAACAAATCAATACACTACCACACCACAAAACTTTGAAGCTGTATAATCACATAAATTAAGATGTGCTTGTATTCAGTCTAAAGGCCAAATATGACAAACATCATACCGACCATTATTTTTTTCTACCTGTACGAATAAAAAATAAGACTTGAAATGATGACATCAATAAAATAAATAAAATAAAAACTAGTTACTACAAACTGGCCGGTTTTTCAGCATTCCTTCCTGTGATTATATTTACATGAACACGATCAAACTGTTTACTGATGTAATTGTTGCCAGTGTTCAATATGTGTGTGTGTTGTGTTTTTCGGGGTGAAAACAGCAAACTTTTTCCCATTAGCTCTAGTTTGACTGCTCCCATTTGTTAGCATAGCATCTGCTGGAAGGCCCAAGGAGAGTAGAGCTATCTAGGAGTGTCTGGGTGATTATTCATGTGCCTGCGCTCCTCCTGGAGCTGCTGCTGCTTGAATCTCTGCTGGCTCTCTGCTGTACCGGTTGTCAAAGCACTCAGGGAGCCCAGCGTCACCGGTCTGATTCAAAATGAATAGAAGCGCACAGATAAATCACCTCTCCATGCAGAGTGGAGGAGCTGACAGGCTGCTTTGAATGTAATTGCAAACAGTGAGTGAAAACCTCCATATGTTGCTCATAACTCTGCTCGAAAATATTTCATAATTGTGAGAAAACTGTGCGGAAATATAATTTCCATATATCACATTAGATGCACAGGTATACTTTGTGAAATCTCATCCCCAAAACACCCTGCAGCTTTAATTTAGACTCATTTACATTAAATCAGAGATAAAACAGCATCTTTCATGTGCTTTCTGAGCGGCAGTACACACACATCTACTCATGGAACATGCAGAGAAGAAAATATGACTCATACTTCAACAACAAAAACCCTGTTAGAACAAAATCACATGTTCTGAGGGAAGAGGCATAAAATACAGTCCAACCTCCAAAGAAAAATGACAACAGTGGTCATTTCTGAAGAGGGTTAAAGGTTACGAGGTGTTTATCGAGGCCAAGGATTCCAATGTCTTTGAGGTTCTTTACAAAGGGGAGGAAATCTTCCAAGAATGTCTCAAAATCCAAATGACATGGTTTTAACTAATCTTAGCAAAGTGGTTTTAGATGACACCAAATGGGTCAAACGTATCTTCATGCTAGCCAATTATGTTTGGCTAAAAAGCAGTGAGAAAAGCATTTTTTACTACAGACTGATCTGACGTGTTACAATCATATCAGACTTGTGTTGGTTATGTCTCTTGGCTTGTTTTGCCATCATGCGAGTAACCACATGTACAATGTCCAACCTTTTCCAAACAGTGGTGATGCCTTCACTTATGGTAAACTAAATGCTGGAGAAGCTCGATGGGAGAAGTTTGCCTTCTAACATGTGGCTGTTGTAGTATTATACGTAAGTGTTTTGCAGGTGACAGTTACATTAGTCTGTTTCATAGTCTTTTATACTGCCTCACAACAGCTGCTAGCAACTGTGAAAGCATGTTGTTTTTGCATTTCCGCTTGCTCGCAATGTGTTGCTTGCGCTCTCAACATTTCTGCCTGTGCGCGCTCAACTCTTTCTGTAAACCGTTATGTTTGTGCCACAAAACCAGCCAATCACAGACTTGGATGCAAAAAAATCTGATTGACTGTTCTGGTCTCCAATCAGCTCGAAATGACGAAATGCAATATCCCAGAATGCATTTCGTCCTAAGCTCAAACGAGGCAGTGGCAGAGGAACGCAGAGTGGCGGAGTTTGAAATATTACTCTTAATGGGTCACAAAAAGCGTGCCACTGCCTCGTTTGAGTTTTGGACGAAATGCATTCTGGGATATTGCATTTCGTCATTTCGAGCTGATTGGAGACCAGAACAGCCAATCAGATTTTTTTGCATCCAAGTCTGTGATTGGCTGGTTTTGTGGCACAAACATAACGCCATAGTAATCCACTCATCACCAAGCTTGATTGCCAAGAAATTCACCTTGTATTTTCATTTCACAGTCCTCAAAGAATGAACTCTAATTTCCCCAAGCTTTCCTCTAGCATCCACTAACACTCTGTTATACAACTTGTATTTTCTGTTGTGCTAAGACAGAGAAACACTGATGATTTTCATTTCTTCTGGTATGTTATAAAGGTTTTATCACTGATGCTACAGTTAAGTTAAAGAAGAATAAAAAGTAAGATGAGATTGTGCACTATACACCTAAAAAACAGCTAGAAAAAAGTATAATACAGAAATATGTGTGAAAAGATGATTAGTAAAACAGAAATAGTGACTTTTCTCAGGAAGTAACGACTCTTTTGATGTTTTCTTTGATAAATAACATGGTTGGTTGTAAAGCACTAACATCAATTAATAGCTTTAGTAATAAAAATACACCAATTTCAGTTTACTTCAGCTGTTAAAAGAAACTCTACCACCAAACACAAGTTTCTCTTTGTCATTTGTGTGTTGGTACAATAACTTGCACAAGCTGATCTCCTTTCTCAGTCATTACACTGTACTTAAAATCTGAGCCACGCATTCCTGCAGTCATTTGCAGGCAGGCGAGCGGACTCATTTACACAAACCCTCTCTCAAAAATCCACACAGGGATGCGTGCACACGGAAACCAGAAGCGGACAGTCATTTTATCATGGGGCAGAAGTGTTCATTTATAAACTATACCACCCACATATATGCTTCTCTGGTTCATTCTCGGGTTTCCTCCCCTTCCCTCTTTTTTGCTTCTCTCTTTCTCTTTATTCCTCTCTTATCTCCACTAGAAGTGAAATTACTCTCCAGCCAGCAGCGAGGTCAGAGTGTCTGGCCTCCGTTATTTGTCTTCTCCTCCTCTACAATATGTGTGTGTGTGTCCTTTGTGTGTGAATTTACAAAAGTGAGAGAGAGAGAGAGAGAGAGAGAGAGAGAAAGGCAGAGTGTGACCTCCAGCAGCACATGTAAAGCAGAATTAGACAGATTCTCCATATTTTCTTTGCAAGTGATACAAAGTAAGAGTGCGCTCAACTCTGACTCTTCAACACGATTAGAGAGTGTGGTCTTAATACAAACACAATACTGCGGCTCACTGATGAGTATGAAAGGGCAAAATAAATACAATTCAACTAGAAGCTTTTATCCATGCAACACGAGAAAAAGCATCGACAAATAACACATATTACAACATGTAACTGACAACAGTCAAAGGAAAATTCTATAAGAACAATGCATAAACTATCTATTAGATAAATTATAAGATCGTTAAAAGTGACAAGAAAAATATATGTTCTATAGATTGAAATAGACATGATGGTTCTGCAAGAGATTTTGTTTTGAATTCCACAGTATCCCCACAGATCAGAGTGCTGCACTGGGTACAGTTTAAACATGGGAAATTCCCACGTGGTAAGGTAAAGTCAGCTCCAATCAATACATCTCTCAGATTTTTGGCATATTTATCATCAAAGGTCAGAATATCTTTGAAAGAGTGACCTTATTAAATGGTCACTGGTGTTTAAAGAGGCATATTTTTATTTCTGTAGAAAGAAAGTATCACATTTTTAGACTGATTTTATGGAATGGTATTTATTTATTTATTCTTTGTTTGTTTTTATACCACACTTAGTAAATGATGAATAAGAACATTTTAGGAAAGAGTTAAATGATTTGAAAAGTCCATCCATTTGATTGCGCTTATCCTTTTCAGGGTCGCTGGGGCCTATCCCGGCTGTCTTACAGCAAGAGGCAGGGTACACCCTGGACAGGTCAAAAGTGTGTCGCAGGTCTAAGACATAGATAACCATTTGCACCTAGTGTTTTAATTAACCTAACCCTATGGGCTCAAAATGTGGTCATAAATATTTTGTACGTGTGTGCGTAAAAAAGATTTGTATGTGTAAAAAAGATTTGTGTGTGCATCTAGTACAGGTAGCGCTGCTGCAAAAACCCACAGAGCCCAGCAGCCAGCGCAACAAATTCTGGATCCTTTGCTTTTAGTTAGCAGTTAGCATTAGCAGCACATCCTGCGTCCGATGTGAAAGGACTTTTATGCTGCGCACTGTGACTCACAGCAATGGTCCCGGGTCAGCCCTGACTTTGTGTTAAACTAATCCTAAAGTAATAATGGTATTTCTAACCACTGATATACCACAACTTTTTCCTTTCAACAGCTACTGAAAGTTAGGGGACCTAACTGCTATCGGATATTTATATAGCGATCCTCCAGCTTCAAACTGTATCACCCTTCAAGGACCTGCAGTTCAAAAAAGCGCCCCTCCGACAGCCAAACCCATCTGTTCTCTGATTGGATTGTTACATTTGTGATTGACATGACATTGACCAATCAGATGAAAGGAAGAAAAATAGGGTCAAAATCCGTACTTGTAACTTGCAGGGTTTTTTTTCCTAAGTCCACACACAAATCTTTTTTACACATACAAATCCTTTTTACGCACACACAAATCTTTTTTACACATACAAATCTTTTTTACAAGTACAAAATATTTATGACCACATATAACCCCACTAACTGCATGTCTTTGGACATTAGGAGGAAGCTGGAGTACCCACGAAAACACCGTGAAAGACCCTGGCCTGATGGTGGAATTGAACTCAGGACCTTCATGCTGTGAGGCAACAGTGCTAACCACTGTGCCGTTAAAACGGGAGCTCTAGTGCTATACCTTTATAGTATCCACATGGAAGTTTGTTTGTTTTTGTTCAGTTCAGTTTGATTAAATTTTGTTTATATATGTTTGCGCCAAATCACAACCTTACAATTATACAGAGAAAACCCCAACAACCACAGCGCTCCCTGTGAGCAAGCTTGGTGACAGTGAGAAGGAAAAACTCCCTGTTCTGCAGGAGGAAGAAACCTCCAGGCATACCTGGCTGGTTGTGAGGATTCAGTTGCTATGAAGGCAGAAAAACGTCCATAAAGAACCAAATGGTTGTTTTCTACAAGCTTTTTAATGTTTTTTAATTGGTCATTTTAACATGGAAGTCTAAAGAGTGCCCTTCCTGCTTGGCCCCAGAAGGTTTCACTTAGTTTGTGCTTAAATTCTAAACCAAAGGTGTGACACGGTGTGGTCTCTCTGTCCTCCTACACACTCCTGACCTCCTTTCCTTTTCCCCTCCCCTCCTTTACTTTCACCTTCCTTCTCTTCCTATTTTTTCTGAGCTGTTAGCACATGAATATCTGTCAGTTATTTTCCCCACTGTACGTTCCCTTCACATTGGCACGACACTTTGTGTTTCTGCTTGCAAGCACTAGTCTAACACAATAGTGCTTGAAGCTTAACAGCTTTTTATGCTTACGTAAGTGTGACTGTGCATGTGTCTCCCTGCCAAACCCTTCACCTTGTATCCAAATGCCCCCCTCCTTCTGCCTCTATATTCATCACTATTAGAGATCCTTAACGCTTCCATTCTGCTGTAGCTCCCTGCCTTCAGCTGAAGAAAGCACTCAGCTTTTTGATCTGCCCAAGCAGCTCAGCTGTGGACGGCTCCCTCATGAATGAATTTTCGCTGAACACCAATGGCACAAGCTGCTTCCTCAGACAAGATGCCCATGTGCTGAGCTGTCATACTGCAGCGTTAAACCATCGCTGTGATAAGTGAGCACTTGAAACATGGAACCTGAAACGCATCATCAGCTACAGATTTCTTTTTGCCGATGTGCCGTCATGGTGCCAGACATGCGTGGTTTTCTAATATGCAAACTGTCAAAGTGTTAAAATCTCATTTGTTTCTTTTGTTTGTCGAGCAGGTGTCAGATGAAACATTGCTTCCATGACACTGATCACACTGGAAAACTAACAGATTAGCTTTTATCAACTGGAAGCTTCAGGAAGGCTTCGCTGATATAGAATGGACTTGGCACATAAAGGTTCAGCATAGGCAGACTTTTAAAATGCAGGATATCCACAGAGACTTTTGCCTCTCATAGTGGCTCGGCTTCAGGGTGGGGATAGTTTTGTTCAGTACAGACCATTGTTACATCCTGTAGACTACAGGGGATTTCAAAAAGTAACTTCACATGTTAAAAAAAAGTCAACAAAGTCTTCGTTGCCTGTGCTCCACTTCTTTACTCCAGTTTCATGAAATTTGGTGGGGTAGTTTCTGGGATAACATATCTCCACCACCCATATTCCCAATGATTTAGTAATCCTCTGACCTTTCCTCTAGTCAGGTTCTGATGAGACTTAGCTTTTCTTGTTAAGACATTAATTAGTAAAAAACACAAAAATAATGCTATTTTCTGAGTAAAATTACAAGGCCTGAGAATAAACCCTCTGCAGACAACATGGGCATCTTTAGATCTTAAGAAACCTTTTACTAATGATATACTGACAACCCATAGAGAACATTATGTATAATCTGTTATATAAGTTTAATAATTCACAACAAGTTTTCCTGGGCATAAATTTTTTTTTAAAATTCTAAGATTTTGAAAACAACTTTAAGCTGAGTTAGTAGCCAGAAAAACTACCACGTTCATTAAACTTTGTCCCAAATCTTAAGTTTTGTTTGACTACAGTGAAAGACAAAACTAAATTTTCAAGCAAAATGATTTCTTACTCAGACTCAATTAGATTTTATTTACAAAGTTCCTAATCACATCAGCAGTTGCCTCAAGGTGTGTTACAATAATACAGAGAAAACCCCGACCTGTAAGCAAACACTTGGCGACAGTGGGACAGAAAAAGTACCTTTTAACCTTTTGCTTCCTAGAGCATCGGAGAGCAACTTGGGGTTAGTATCTTGTCCAAGATTATTTGACATGCAGACTGGAGGAGCCACGGATCGAACCACTAACCCCAAATTGCTCTCCGATGCATCCATCGGAGTATGAATGTGTGTGAATGTATGAATGTAGTTAGGAAGCACTCAAAGTTTAGAAGAAAGTGTTTGTGTGATTGGGTCAATGTCGCATTTTGTATAAAGCGCTTTGAGTACTCTGAGAGAGTAGAAAAGCGCTATATAGAATGAGTCCATTTACCATTTAGATGACCTGCTCTACCTCCTGAGCTACAACCACCCCAAAAAGAATCGTCCAAATACTCTCCAGCTGCTTGGCTTCATGCCTTCCTTATTTACAGACCAGTACATTAAACTAAATAAGGAACAAGAAGTTGTGAGCTATAAGAGAAACTTCATTTGACTGCCTACTCGAAATACCCAGAAGTGGTAGGTGGGCATCAGGCACATGCGACAGTAACAGCTCACCATCAATGTGAGTTACTGTAACATAACTGAAATATGTGTCAATTCAAATAATCTTGTGTTTTGGTTATGCACATTTCAAATTATCTTAAGTAGAACGAGAGAAATAAAAGACTGAAGAAAGAAAATGAGAAAATTCTGAAAAATTGAGTTTTGTTGCAATTTAATAGCAGTGAGTTATCAGTATAGCAAAAAAAAAAACATGGCTCGAATCTTGAGGGAAATCCACCAGTCAAAGAAGCAAAAACAGATGTTTGCCAGAATTGTCACAGAGTATGAAATTAAAAGAAAAAGGTTACGATAATCTATATTTTTTTCAAAACTAGCGCGGGATCTGTGAAAGCCATCAGAAATTGTGACTTATTTTTAAAAGTTGATCACAAACTCCAGTCCAGGCACTGAAATCCTCCTTAGTGCGTCTTTCATTTTACTTCTACACAGAGCCTTAGAGAAAATGTTGTTATCTAACCACAGCCAAACTGTTAGACACCTTAATAACATTCATTTTGTTCCACAGTTTTGCCTGGGGGGGTTGGAGTGTGCGTATGTTTGACACGGGAGGAGGAGGAGTGTGTGCGTGTGCATGTGTTTGTGTGTGTGTGCATGTGGGGGGGGGGGGGGTTACCTAAGGAAAAAATAAAAACAGCTTTGTTCAGGAGTTGATGCTTATTTCACAAAATATTATGACACTGTCTCGGGTTATAAAAATTATTCCATAACCAAAACACCGCGGCTTCAATCGTGGCACCATCTGTCTTTCACGGCACATTTTAGCATCAAATCAAACGCTGACATGCTCACTGAGTGTAACAGCGCGTCAGCTGACTGCCTGCAGTGTAGAATGAAGGATGTAAAGTGTAAATGTCAGAGCGCTCTAACCTGCTGCTCTCCCAGCTCTCTCTTCAGTCTGTTCTGCCACTGCAGCGCCTGCATCACGATCGCTTCCCACCTTCTCTCTAGGTTGATAGACAGCAGCTGCAGGGCCTCTCTGTGCTGCTCCGCATCAGGGCCCACCTCAGCCATGGGGCCCGACTGTTTTAGGGTGGGGATTAGATCGATTTATTGTAAGAATTGACAACAGAATTTATTCTTCTCAGGGTTTCAAAAGTCTAAAAATTATAAATATAAAATTTAACATTTCTAAAGTATATTTTGTGAGTTATATATAACTCGTGTCTTTTGCTGGTGAGGTGAATCCACAGTTCTTTCACATTGGCAGCCAACTTTCCATCATCTAAGTTGTGTTTTCCTTTACCCACCTGGCTCTGTTGTAGCAGCTTCTGGCACAGTTTCAGAACAGAGGAGACCCCACGCCGTCGGGCTTGAATGTCCGAACACAGGGGCTGGATGGCAACATGGAAGAGAAAGACGAGGAGAGTGAGGTCAGAAAAGCAGCTCATTTGCACAACAACAAGAAATGCTGAGCGTCAGCTCATTAGTTCAAACTTCTTGTAGAGGTTGGAAAATCATATTGTGGTTTGTTTCACGTTAGCTAAGCTCCCCATTTCCTTTAAAAAAATTTAAATTCCAACTTCAAACCTTAAATTGGTTAGGTTTTTGGATACAAAAAAGTCCCATACCAAAAATATTCAATTTTTTTCCTGCTACTTTTTTAGATTTCAAAAAGTCTGAGTTGCTCTGACAACCCCTAAAGATTCCTGCCAAAAGAAAAAGACAAATCATATGCGTCCTCTTTCATGCAACACTATGCTCTCTTAATTATTTATTTATTTATATAAATATATTTAAATAAATATATATTTATTTACATTTTTTTGTTAGTACTTCTTACTTTACTGTAATATGTTTATGGTTAAAAGTATGTCAAGAAGCACGTAAAGTACAATTTATGTGCTTCAACGAGGCTCGACTCAATGTACTGCTCAGGATAATTAGCTGTACTTTTCTGGTTTAAATGATCATAAACTGTTGGTTTCTTTTACAGACTTACTGTCATTGCCCCTAATCCCTCCATCTTTCTTGTACAATGTTACCAATGTCCCGAATTTTCATTAATACTAACACAGGGAGAAATTATGGACACGATTATGAAAACAACACCCTAAACATTAAATAAACCAGAATTATTCATTTCTCTAACAATAAAAGATCAAGAAAGAAGACCTACATTCGCTGCACTTCACTGTAGTTAAATTCTGGTCATTCATTACAGTTTATTAGCATAAAGTCAAATTCAGCACACAGATCCTTGATCAGCAGCAACAGTGCATAAAATAAATGACAACAGCCAATATTCCCCCTCTCTGCTTCCCTCCCGGCTTCTGTCTAATAAATGCAAAAAAAGAGGAAAAAAAAGAAACAAGGATTGGCAGTGCCTATTATAAATCACTATATGCTGATGAGTTTCCACACTCAAAGGTCAGTGTGTGTGTGTGTTTGCATGTTTCAGTGTTTACTCGTGCAGGCTTGTGCATAAAGTTTGTGTAGCAGTGGGTGTATGTGCAAACATATGCATATATTTCTGTGTGTGAGACAGCGAATAGAGGGGACAGCCTTACTCCTCTGCGGCAGGGACCAAGCACGTCCAAGCCCCAAACTATTTATGCTAATCCTGCCTGCTCGCTGAAAAGCACTTCCTTTACATTTTCTTTACATTTTTCCAATAAATATTAAACACTATTGCAATGAAATGGGATTCTCTCTCTCCCTCTAACTCTCTCTCGCTCTCTCTTTCTTGCGTGCGCACACATTCACACTTTGCCTCTTTCTCACACACACTCAACACTTCTTCTCCCGTCTTTCATCTCCTCTTTCCCGCTCTCTTCAGTTTAGCATATTTGTGGCTTGCCTGGTTGTCTAAACAGAAGATGGGGATGCAGAATACAGCAGACAGGATCAAGAGGACAAGCCAAGTGTGTGTTCGCGTGTGTGTCTGTGGGGTGGCAGATAAATTTATTCCAAACAGGAGGTGTGTATTACATTGAGGGAGGAGGCTCTAAACAATGAAACGACTGAGTGATACTCGTTCCGCGCCAAATAAGTGCAGCAGACAGCACGGAGGAAGCACAGGAAGACGTATTAAACTAGATTGGGGCTGGAACAACACTTTGAAAACCAAATATGCTGATTGAGAAATGTTTTCAAAATGAGCTTTTTAGCATGTGAGAAACTTCTCTATATCACTCGTTGGGCAGTGAAGACCAGTCCATCCGTTTGCTTCGGTGCTGATGCAAGATCTTTCTGCTCCACAGAAAACCAGCTGTGTACTTCCTGATGGATTACGACAGGTGTACAACTTATTGCCATCCACAAACAAATTTAACAGGCTAACAGACCCATTTTTGAGCTGTCTACTCAACCGTGTCTTGCAAACTCATTTGCTTCAATACTTAATCAATACAGTCATGTACAAAGACTGTGTAATGATTCACTGTATATCCCAATGTAACTGTGCCCTAAGGTTTAGTAATAGACTTTAAATCTAGTTTCTTTTATTAGGCTTCTGATAAGTGTCTAGTGCACAGCAGAACCATGGATAAACCATTATAGTACAGACCAGGGGTTTTCAACTAGGGAAACAAATGTCTCGTGAGGGTACTGCTACAGAAGAATAGCGCTATGGGAAAAGTGTGAATTCATTATTAAATTTAAAAAATTGATATTAAATACAATTGACGGCTGACATATCAGGCCAAGAGTAAGACTCAGTAAAGACAAACATAACTGATTAAAAGTTGAAATACAGCTGCTAGCTAAAGTTCAGAACAGGAAATTGTAAATAGTTTTTGTAAAAGCACCATTTCAAATCACAGTGGGCCTTCTGCTTTGTCATCTCATATCTGACTAAAACTTTCACATCCCAGATGAAAAACTAAATATGTAGAATACTTTTTAACATTAAATTCGACTATACTAGTTTGATTCAACTTTCATGCTGGGTTGAGCAAATATGTTAAGTTGTAACCCAAAACCAAAAATATTAGTGGACTGTCTAATCTGAATAGAAGCAAATTCTGGAGAATTATAATGAAAAGAAAATTATTTAGTTAAATCTATGCAAATATTTTGTTTTCGAGAACCACATTGTAACCATGCACATTGTCCTGGAGGTCTTAAACATGGAACAATGTAGCATTTTCATATATCATGCCCCCCATAAAGTTTGGGGAAACACTTTGTTCCCCCTCTGCTTCTTAATGTAAAATTCTAAATAAAAAAAATCAGACATGATTAAATTTCAAAAGACTTTAAAATTCATTTGCATGCATTTCAGTTGCACAATGTAGAAATTAGAACACTTTTTATACCTTGTCCCACCCTTCAGGGCACCACTTCAGCATTTCTTGAATTTTCAATGCCTTTTAGTATTATTTAAACTTAACCTGAATTATCAGTCTGGAAATAGTAGATAGAGTACATCTCGAAAATGGGAAACTGGTGGGTGTTTAGCAGAAAATGCTCCAAAAACGTGATAATCTGAGATTAAAAGACCCGTTTAACAATAGATAGCACAGTATAGATAAACTGTTAGCTAACAGTTGCTAAGTATAAAGAAATGAATAGCTGCTAAAGTGTGTATTAATTGAGATAACTAAAAATCTGTTTGAAAACATTTGGGGGACGTTGGTGTAGTTACCAACAGAGCACTGATGCCGTCTCCAACAGTGTTAGCTGCTTGGTTCTATAATACTTTAAGAATATTTGCCTTGTTAATTAAATGATGAAGAGCCTTGTAGGCAGGACTAATGTGAGTGCGATCTGCTTTTGTTAAACACAACAATATAATGATCCAAAAACTAAGAAAAAAACCTAACTAAAATAAGCCCTTTCCTCCCAGCATGACATGAAATTAAGTAAATGTCTCAAGAAAAACATGACTTCATGTAGAGGAAAACTATATGTGGGTACCAGGAAAAATAGACACAACTTCACTGTTTGTCAGTGCAAGTGCAACAAACTTCTCTTTGAGAGAATTTATGGTAAAGGTTATGTGTTTTCACAAAGGGAGTTTACTCTTTTTGTCTATATTAAAAACACCTTTAAAAACACATTAACATGGATATGAGCGGTATACCAACAGTTGCATTACTTGTGAAAGTCACAAGTGTTATGCTCGCAGATTGGTAAGCTTTACAGAGCAAAACTCTGTTCTTTGTGAATTCATTTCCATACAGAAAGGAAAAAAAGAGAGATTCCTAAGTTTCTATTGTTTCTGCACTGCTGGTTTTTATGCACTGATCCCCCCCTCTCTCACTCTCTTTTTCTCTGGACCGGTCTAGCCTGGCTGGGTCCGTATTGACTCAGAGGGCTCTACAGACACAGTTGGACAAATATTTGCTAAAAAGCTTTTCTTCAAAAATACATGGGAAGCCATAGAGTGGCTGCGGAGAAAGGGATGGAGAATGTAGAGGGGAGGTTGAGATGGACAGAAAAGCCAAAAGCAAGTGTGAGATAGGTCGACAAAGAGGTGAAGGTAAAAACGAGGGAAATGTGCAAAAGCGTGAAGACTGAGAGAAAAGACTAGTGAGACTAGTGAGGGACTAGAAAAGACAAAACAAAGGTAATTGTAAACAAAGGCAGGAAATTTGCTCTTTTGGGAAATGATGACTCTATGGTGATACCCCTCAGCCTTTTAGTAAACATGCCTATGGTATCAATTTCAAAAACTTTGCCTTTTTCTCAAGTTATCACATTCACAAGATTTTCAGAAAACTTACGCTGACCTTGAGGTCGAGGTCACTGAGATTCGAGCTCGTCTACGATTTTTGGTAGAAGCACCTGTGGTATCAATTTAAAAATCCTACATCGCCACCTTAAGTTTTCGCATTCACATGATTTTAAGAAAACCTGATCATGGACCTATGACCTTTAGGTCAAGGTCAGTGAGATTTGAACTCATCCAAGATTTTTAGCAGATGAACCTACGGCACTAATTTGAAAATCCTACGCGACTTCCTTCTTCAGTGATTGCAGTCACAAGACTTTCAGAAAACTTGACCTCTGACCTCAGTCTTGTGGTTGAAGTCATTGAGATTATAGTAGATACGCCTATGATATCAAGTTAAAGCTCCTACATTGCTTCGGTCTCCTGTTGTGCCATTTGCAAAAAACTTTGTGATTCTGTTGATCTGCTTTTCCATAACTGTCACAAGTTAGACCAGGAAATCAGTGTTGAGTGTGTCCAGTTGTTGCCCCTTTTTTTGCCTCTTTTTTTTAAATGGGACTTTTAATGACGATTTGTGGCCAAGTGTGAAGCTGCTAGGATGTGAGTCAGCACCACTAATTGTTCACATGCTGGCCTCAGAAAGGTAAACTAGTTTACCTAAACTGGTGATAAAGCTTTAAAATTTCAAAACACACTATATTATATTCAAAACATACGCCTTTTAATCAGTTTAAGTTGAAGGACATAGATCAAGGGTGTCAAATATAAGGCCCTGGGGGCAGAATTGGCCCGGCAATTCTGTAAAATGTAAAATTGCCCAAAGAAATCTCTTCCAGTTGAGTTATTTGTCCTATACAAGAATATATACTGGAGTTTGTTTAACATACACCAAACATGTCCGGTGTGAAAGCATTTTAAGTATCAGGAAATCTTACTTGTGGGTGAGCATAAGATGAAGTGAGAGAACTACTGAAGTAAACTAGCACTGTGTCAACACCAGTGCTGGCACTGTATGAGACTTTTATGGTTCAAATGGAGCAAAAGAGACACTCTTGATTTAATGAGTACTTCACCAACACAAGACCTAATTAGAAATGAGAAAACAGATTTAGAAAATAAGTGGATAAAATTAGCATCCTTGGCGAGGCTTCTGGCTCGTTCAGGTTGCCAAAGAGAAGAATTCATGAGGTTTCAGAGGAACCTCTAAGTCCTTCGTGTTGAACAGGTTGTGGTCCTTCAGCATCTGATCGGGAATTGTCCATTTCACAGCCATCTCGAGCGTCAGACCAAGAAAAGCTGTTAATGGCTTGTGTAGATCTCTCCAGATTGTCATATTCAAAGCTGACCAGCAGAAGAGACACTCAAAAGACAAATGATTTCACTATCTCCTCATTTGCTTTCTCTCTGTCTCTCTCTCCCTCCCTTCATGTATCTCTGTCACTCAACACTTTCTTTCAGGAAGAGTGACCGGCTCACGATAAACAAAAGGAAAAGGATCTGCTCTCCTCTTTCTATAATTCCCCCTTCACCCTCTTCCTCTCTCACTCCTTGGCTTTCTCAAGCTTGATCTCTCACTCTCCCCTACTCCATCCTGCTCTATCTCTCTCATTCTTTAAATCTCCTTCTCCTAAAAACAAAATCCTCTTAACTCTCCGCCACCTCCTCATCTCCACAATCTAATTACCAAGACCTGCCGTGAGGAGAGGGATGCAGGGAGGTGTGAGAGAGGGAGAAAAAGCAAAAGACAGAGAGAGGAGAGTGGAGGTTGTTACTGTGGTTGCTATGTCAGTGTTTCACGAGTGGAAAGCACTTTGAAACAGAGGTGAGACAGAGACATAAGAATAGAAGTGGGTAAGATGTGTCATTTTCTGAATATAGAGTCTTTAAAAAGCCATCATTCTTGGATTAAAATAAACAGGATTCATTAGTGTTGAGGCTTTTCCACCAAATCCTTTTCTGCGATTTCACAAATGAAGGTTACACCAAAAAATCTCTTCAAAACAATAAGCAACAGAACTGAACCTATATAAAACAATACATACACTGTCTATCGGAAAACCTGTTTTGAATACTAGACAGTAAATCTAATGACATATTTAACAGTGTCTTTCAATACCCGAGCGTTTTTTGTATTTTGCTGTTTGCCATAAAATTACTACAGCCTGACAAATATGGAGGGACGGATGAGATCAACTGTGATGTGAACACCGAGAAACATTAATAAACTCGAACTTGTGGACTTCTCAAACTTACTGGATTATTTCTCATCAGCACCCGAAGAAACAAGTGTTCAAACTGTTGGTCATGCAATCTATCCATCCACCCATTCTCTACCGCTTATCTTTGGGGGCTGGAGTCTATCCCAGCTGTCTTAGGGTGAGAGGCAGGGTACACCCTGGACAGGTCGCCAGTCTGTCGCAGGGCTAACACATAGACACAGACAACCAGTCGCACTCACATTCACACCTATGGGCAATTTAGAGTTTCCTATTAACCTATTCCTAGTAACTGCATGTCTTTGGACCGTGGGAGCAAGCCGGACGACCCGGAGACTCTCAAGACCTTCTTGCTGTGAGGCAACAGTGCTAACCACTGTGCTGACCCGATCTAATTCAAAGTAAATGTTGTGTAAAACACCAAACGTGAAGATCACCAGTTAAAAAAAAAAACAAAGGAAAGAAAACAAAGTCAGATAGCCACAGCGAGGGTAACCAGAAATAGAAAGAACAAAAAGAAAATGTAATAAAAAAAGAAAGACAACTACATAAAGGCATAATGAACAAGAAAAACAAATGAGAGACAACGGGGAGAGCAGACAAGGGCAAACTGTAAAGGATTCTGAGACAGAAATGAAGAGAGCGATGCACAGAGAGAGGGAAGGAGAATTTTGGCTGCTTGCGTGGTGACCCAGCGGATATTTCAATCAATTACCATTAATTAGAAATCTCTGATTAATTCTATTTGTTGATTAAGTCAATTAAAACCACAAGCACTCGTTATCGCACAACGAGCCTAATGAATTCCTGTCGACAATTTGTTCCCACACACATATTCCCTCTGCTGCTGCTAATACCGCCTAAAGCTACCCAAACTTTGTTGTTTGCATACTCTTTCCCATCTTTCTCCTCTTTTCTCTTCAACTCTCTCTCCTCATCTGACATTTGTCTTCTTCTTTCTCATCCTCTTCTTTGTCTCTCTTCATCTTTGTTACAGTTTCATTTCGTCTATATGTCTAATTGAATTCATACAAAGACTAACGTTACAGAGCAAGCACACTCGGCTCCGTCGGTTCGTTGAAGAGCACCTTGACAGACGTCATTATGCAGAAAGCCTGTCCTTCAGGGTTTGGAGGCTGAAACAAGGATAGGAAACATCTATCCTGGTGTGTTGGTCGGGACTGGAGAATCAGTGTACATGGTTGCAGAACAAATCCACAACCTTGCTAGATTTTTTTTTTTTACGAGAAGTTAGATTATTGTTCTGGAGTTTTGGTTAATACCAGTGGACGGAATAAACATCAAGAAGTAGGGTTAAAACATCTTGGATCATGTATTGGTTTAGAGTGGGCAGTGTTTCGGTTTTGTTGGATCAGCTCCATCATCTCTTACCTCCCGAAGTACAAGATGTCAAAATTGTCACAAAATGTTAAAAATGGCCAAAGTTAAGAATTATTTTTTAAGACAACATTTGACATTTTATTTGATTGTGCAATGGTTGTAATCAGAAAGGGACAAAACATCTCAGGTACACTGATCAATATCAGCAGACAATATTTAAATATAAAAACTTGCTCCCAGTGCCGTACAACATCACTTCTAATGTCATTAACGTTAACTCAAACTAAACTAAAAAGTAGATCTGAAAAACATTTTAGTTAACAAAAAGCAGGGAACGTTGTTGCTGTGAGGCGACCACAGTCACCGTAGTTTTGTATTTTCTAATTAGTTCATTTTGACATTTTGTTTTTAATTCAGTTTAGTTTCTGTTAATTTACAAGGTGACTTTTCTTGTTTCAAAATGTTTAATTAAGTTTACCTTGTATTACCTTCAGTGCTAGTTTGTACTTTTTTACTTTCATGTATTGATTGATTGATAATACTTTATGTACCCTGAGGGAAATTGTTTCTAATCTGGTTTTCCTAATCTTGAACCATTTCAAGATTAGGAAAACCAGTATAGGCATTACAATAAATAATGGTCAGTTTTAATTTTTTGTTTTAGATAATTCAAACCTAGTTTGGGTTTTTAATTTAGTTGTAGGCCTTAATAACCTTGATCTGAATAAATAGTCTCAGTAGTCTCAATAGTATCTCAGTTTATTACTGTCAATGACAGCAATGTTTGAGACATTTTGAGTTTTACTTTTATTATTCTAGATGTTTACATAAGAACTAAACATGTCTGACTCTATAATACACAAAAGACTTCAGTATAAATTTGTCACACCTGAGACAATTTGTTGGGTGTGTAGCTAACAGCCGAGCTGTACTGAAACCATGAAAAGAGACAGCTGCCTAGATTACGTTCATCTACTTCCATATGAATAGAATGAGGATTATTTGCCAAGATTAGATTACTGGATAGATTACTGATGCTCACTGTGTATTGACCGCAATGAACGTAGTAATAACTACAGATGCTGCCACTTAAAATGGGCGGCTCATCAGTGACGGGATCGTGACGGCTTCCCGAATGAATTCTGATCGATTGCCGGCTGATGGGTGGCCGTAATGATATCCCCCGCCGAAGACTAGGATGATGTAATGATGATTAGTAACACCGCTAAGTGTCATTGAGTTAAACCAGTAGTAATGTCTTGTGTATCCACCAGGGGGAGCAGTGTGGAGGCAAATTTATTTATTTACAAGTTTGCCTCAATATATAATTATACTTTTAAAATTTGTTCAGTGATTCTATAATTATGACAGAATCAGCATGTATATAATATATTGGTATCGATACATGTTTGCAGCAAATACAATCCAGGTTGTGCACATCAAACAAGCCAGCCAGTGATAATTATTGCTGACTTGTGTATCTGAACATAAAATCTTAAAATGATTCATTCACTGCACTGCTAATGTTGTCATATAAAATCGGAAATTTGAACTCGCTTTGATTGAACTACAATATGTGCGTGTGCGTGTATTCATATCTCTGTGGGGACAAAAAAATTGGAAGTTTATTATACTTGTGGGGACCAAAATCCTGGTCCCACAAGTTTCAAGGCATTTTTGAGACTCAAAATGTGGTTTTAGTGACAGTTTATGGTTAGGGTTAGGGAAAGCATTATGTCAATTAGATGTCCCCAGAAGATACCCGACGTGTGTGTGTATGTGTGTGTTTATTCGTGCCAGAAATATTTGATGCTTTGTTCTAAATATTTCTGATGATTAATAAGGTCAGTGAAAAGCTGCTGTAGAAGTGGACCATGAAGCTCTCGCGCAGTACTAAAACTTTTGGTAACTCTCAGCATTTACGCTTTCAAATAAATTAACAGTCATAGCGGCAACGATCAGAGTCATGCCTGCTTACTCAAGTTGTCTGCCGCTAATCTTTGTCTATCACCTTTAACATTTATTTTAATACTGTGGTTGGAAATTTTTGCACTGTGAAAAGGACACTTGAAATCCAACTGGCACATGTCCCACAAATAAGTGTCCAACCTGCAGTATTTATTTGTATATTCATTTAGTTATAGGTGAAAAAAACTCCATGTACAAACAGGTAGCAGGGAATTAACAGTTATTAGTGTTCAGCCTGGTCTTTATGAGCACTTATACTCTCTCACTCAAACTGTCACAAAAATATAATTTGTTTTCAACGATGTGGTCGGGAGAATATTAACAGCTGATACCGATTTCGTACATTTTCTATATCGTTTCTTGGGATTGTGCAATCAAAGCTTTGTCATCATCATATGACCCCTAGAGCTGATGTAACCAAAGGGATGATATGATGTAACTGTGAGAGCAAGTACGCTACTCCTTGAAACAAATTGAAGGTTTCAACAGAAAACACAAAAACTGAATATCAAATAGGAAAAACTTACATTTATAGAATTCACATAGTATTGTATAGTACATGGAAAAAGCTTTCCCCTCTAAGGTTTGAGGAAATGTTTCACAAAGCAGCCAAAGAACAACTTTGAAGCACCTTCTAGGTGAAAGTCTGACCTCTCTTATGCAAAATATAAAGAAATTATGGGTTTTGTGAATTATATCAACTTATTATATTAGATTTAAAATGATGTTTGCTGGAAATAGATTTGGTGATTTGCAGTGTAAAATGTCTGAATGATCAAACTGAGTGTAAAGCTTTATCCATTTATTTTTTTACATTTTCAAAATGTAAGTTTTTATGTTTTAATGGGTGAATAGGTTCACAACGAAAGCTATCAAAAGAACAGCTGTTTCAGCTTTATTTATATAGCGCTAAACTAAAATGTGCTATGTACTCAGTGCGCTTTATATTATAAGGCACTGCCCTGACAAGAATACTGTCCAAAACTATAACTATCCAAGTAAGAGGTTTTTTTTTTAAAGAAAACAAACACCATCTCCTGGTTACACTCTTCAATTGGGTGAACAGGGTGTATTTATGGGGAAAAGTCGATACGCCCCAAGAGAAGAAAGGGGGACTCCCAGTGACTGACATTCAGCTGACATCTGATTGTCAGTTAACAGTCAGCCGGCAGTCCTCTGGCTGAAAGTGGCAATTCTGAGTGGCTGTATTTGTATCAGGTAACACAGCTGACTATTAAAACCAGGTTAGACATTATTGTCCTTCACATCATTTCTGTATGGAGAAACAACTGTATCTGGTTATTGGGAGGGCTTTTAACCTGAATTAAAGGTTTTTATGTTTCCAACTACTCCTCAGTGAACTCTGTGATTGTCTTTCCTTTAAAACACACGTGAAGTTGCTTAACTAATATGCACTATATCACCTTATAAGATTTCTCCAAATGGGTCACACCACATTATGGAATGAGACTCGATGTAATACTTCCAGTGACTCAGAATCCATCTGTTTCAGGCTCACTGTTTTTTAACAGCACATATAGGGCTCTGAAAGACAGCAGGATTCATTAAGGGCTTTTAGAGCAATTCACTGAAAATGGAAGCAGACAAAGTAAAACGTACCTCTCCCACTCACTTTACCGCTGTGTTTGTCAAATTTACAGCAAAACCTGGAAACCCATGTGCATTAAAATATTAAATTAATACTCACTGACAATGTGAGAGCTTGACGCCAAAGTTTGGGTTTTTACTCTGACATCTCTCATGATAAGGACAGAGATCAAAGGTCAGATAGTTGTATGATTTCATATTGCTCCTATCCAAAAAGAGTGATAGATTTGCAGAGATTACTGCTTACAGTTCATCAGTGTCCATCACTGTTTATGATCATCATAACCACTACAATGAATAGAAAACATATTAAAAATAACAGTTTAACAAGAGTTCAACTGTATGGCTGGTAATGTTTCCCCTGAAAGTGCAAATCTATTTGCCTGTGTGTGTGTGTTTGTCAGGATGTTGGACCCCATCACAGCAGGATCAGTCTCATCAGATCTTAACGAGTTAAAATGTGATCCTGAAGATGCCAGCCAAGGTTGGAAGTGCTCAAGCAGCGGGGCTATGGGGCTAAAAAAGTGAAAGCATTGCACAGTTGATATGAACTGCATCTCCTCTAATGCTTTCTTCAAATGCTTAAAATGCTCATATTTAGCCATTAAAATAACATCTTTACAGCCTGATATAAACTAGCACTGTAGCTAATTCATCCATACATAACAACTCCATGGGGGAATTTTTTTCCATCAATTCAATCTAATTTGATCCTGTTAAAACAAAAAATTAAAACATCTAAATCAACTGGAATTCTCTACAGCGTTTTCCTGGTGACTTTTGAAGCAATTTTAATGGAATTATCTGACAAACAATATGACGAGCTGGGAGCTACACCTCATCCAGATGACAGAACTTCTAGTATTTTCTGTATTTTTTCTCAGCATTTTTTAGCAGATATCTGTATCTGTGCATTGTACCTGTATAGTTTATGGAGCTTTTAGATTAGATTTAGATTTACTTATTGTTCTTTCAGAAATTCCATTTGTGCCGATGGCGATGGTCTGACAAATATATCCACAATAAAGATATCTCAATTACACAAGAAGAAAGTGCCACAGTGCCAAAAGTCAAAACTATGTGCGCGTGACACCCCTATCATACCACATCATATCATTTACAGCTGGATTTGTTCAGCAGAGTTATACCACAAGATAAAGAAGACCTCTGGGCACAAGATGGGCTGTTCCCTCCAACCCAAGGAAGGTCAGAGGTATTCACCATGAAGAAGGTGTACTATATCACTGAAGATATCTCACCCTTTTTCCACCACTTGTGACTCTCAAAGTTGGGTCATACTGCATTATTGCTGACCTGCAATCTTACCATCCATGTTAACAATCCTACTGAGTTTGCTCTTACTGATTACTGAAAGTGAAAAACACCAGGCAATAAAACAAAAAGTTGGGATACTTTCTGCAAATGAACATTAAATAAAACACTGTATACTGTCCGCTTATCCACATCAAACTGTCTCGGCTTCTGCATTAAGTATTACCATTACATAAATGACAGTGGTGTTTGAGTCCAAGTCAGGTTTTCATCAATTGTATCTAAAACTGTATCTAAATATTTATATGGATTTACAACTTGAATACAGTCACCACCCAACACTACCAATGCTACATCAAAATATGTTTCTTTGGTTACCTTGGTGTTTAATTTAAGAAAACTAGCATCACACCAAGTAATAAACTCATCCAGATATTCAGGATACTTTGTCTTATCTTCTGTGTTCAAACCAACAATCTCTGAAAGGACAATTTAACAAAGACATCATTAAAGTCACCAGATGAATTAGTCCCACAGTAATTAGTACACAGAGTAAACAAAGCTGGAGATATGACACTCACCTGTGGTAATAGTGGACGACACTACCACAGTGCGTTAGCGCTGTAATCAGCCAGTCACAAACAACTCAACCCATTAGATGTTTGTGTGTTCTAACCTAGCTAGCACTGGTTTTCCACCTTCTCTCCCAACATTCATGGTCATTCAGGGCTTTGAAGAACCCCAACATGGAAGCAGCCAAAAGACTAGCATTGAGGCTGTGAAATGAACAAGTCACATTCATAGGCTGACAAATGTTTGTCTGCCTGTGGACAGATTTCGTCCATCGCAAGAAAGTCTCTAGTTTAAAACCTGTAATTGGTAATTGGGTTAGATTGGTCTGCTAGACAGAATATCGGATTATAAATGAAGCCTTTATTTTAATTGGCTGGATCACAAATACAGACTTTAAATAACCAGTAATTGTTTGGCAGTATTCATGCTCACATGCTGAAATCAACATTATGTTGTTATTCTGAGTGCAGGCAGTCTTCTCTATCCGTACATAAAGATATGTTGCAAGCTAAAAACATGGTGATAAAAATGATATGCAGTCTAATTCTGAAAGTCCCAATATGTGGCAAGCCTACCTACAACATGCAGTAACCCTGACATGAGGCTGGAGATAAAATACTGAGTGAGTGTTTGATTAAAGGAAAGTTTTAAAAAACACCTCTGTGACAGAAAGCTCTGGAGCCTTCACGTGAAAGTCAAAATGGATTACTGCTGACATCATCAGGTCTTATTATTGTAAGTTATTATCTGAAGTCCCTTTGCCCGCTCGACATGCGGCGACATTTTAGGGATGAAAGCTTTACTCTTAAAATATTCAGCAGCAGTAAACAAATGGAGGATATATGAAGTCTTTGTGAGTGAAAGCATTTACTGTTCTCACTAATGCAGCAGGGAGAACGCACCGCGGCCAGTTAAAACGTTTCTATCAATAAAATCCAATCTGCTTCTGTCTCTCTGTATTTCCCTGTATATTCATCTATCCAACTTTCTCTCTTTTCGCTTTTTCTTCCTTTCTTCCTGCATCTCTCTTTAGATGCTGTTCTGTCGCTCTGTGCTAGTGTTGCCAACACTTTCCATTTTCCTCCACCTGACCACTGAGGTGTTCCAGTGTTCTCTTTTCTTCCTCATCCTAACCTTTTGTCTTTCCCACCTTTGCCTTTCACCCTGTCTTGTCTGCATGCACTTTTATATGTTGCTGTTATAGCAGATTTAAATTGGTTTGCCTCGTGTCTCTGTCTCTTTCTCGATCACCTTACTTGTGTCTCTGGAGCCCTTTCAGCTTTTTGTCACGGATTAGTGAAATAAATGTTGCGGGATGGAGTCAGTCAAGCATCTGAATACTGGAAGGCATGTTAGGCTTAAATGGTCATGGGACTGAATCTTATATAGCTGCTTTCAACTTGGGGTTCAGTACCTTTCCCATATTTAAGCATTGTTTTTTTTCTGTCACTTTATTGTCTTCATAAAATACGATGAGTGGAAAGTGATGATCCACAATGTCTGTCAACTTCAGTAAACCCTGCAGACTGGACTCAGAGTATCAGAGGCTCACAAACAGTAGTGTATACCATGAACTGAAGGAACAAGCAGAACAGATCAGAACATAAACTGTTGCAAGGTTCTTATATTTCTTCATTTGTGCTTTAAGCAAAAATGCAAGTTGGTATTTATTTATTCAGCAGTCAGTGTTGATCTGTCATGTTTTAATTGTTCGACAGCAGCGATGTGATGAACACTACTAGTGTCAGAAAGTGTCTCTGTCATTCAGCAATCCGACACATATACGTTTTTTAATATGTAGTAATTACTGAGTACCTTATTTTAAATACACCCTGCTTTTCAAGGTCTCCTCGGCTGTATAATGGAGGAAAGATATCAGACTGCGGTGTCCTTAAATAAATACCTGGTTGGTTATGAAAAGTTCAAACTCTACATGACAATAAAATGTGTCAATTAATCTCCTGTTCTGTTCTTCCTCTGTCTTCATTACTCTTCACTGGCTCTTCCTCTCTATGGCCATCATCGCCTCTTTTTCAGTTTGTTTCTTGATGGTTTTCACAGCGACTAAATGATAATTGTCTTCTCCTTTGTCGTGGCCGTGATTTTCTCTTCCATCCTCCTTCCTTTTGCCGCTGACCGCTCTTGTCTCTCTCTCGCTCGCTTGCTTTCCTCACTTTTCCGGTGTCTCTCTACATCCTTTTGTCTTCAGAGCTTTCTTCTGCTTCTGTCTCTATGCTGGTTTTTGATTCTCCCTCTGTCTCGATTCCTTTAGCTGATGAAAGAGCCGAGTGTTTTCTTCTCCTCCTGAGCAGATGAAGATGAAAGTCTGATCTGTTTGTTGACGCCGTTACCGTGGTAACGTCTCACCTGTTTGCTCGCCTTCAACCCCTAACGAGCAACTCTTAACGAGAAAACACCTCTTCAAAACATCAACAAGCGCGCGAATCAAACACACACGTACCGAACCGAGGCATAAACACAAACAGAACTACAACTAAGAAACACACAGAGACGGGCATAATCAAAAGACACACAAACACACAGCAGCTTGTGTTCTTGGCAGGGAGTCGGTGGATCTTTAATCCTCATCATGCAGCAGGTATCGATATCAGAGCCTCGCTGTCACCTTCTATTAGCTGCCTGAGAGACACTGAGGGAGGGGAGGTGGGCTATGCATGTTATGGAGAGAGGTGTTCACAAAAATATACAACGAAAGGATGGATATATTCAAGTGATTCAGTGAGTAATTAATTCAGGCTTTAAAACCTCCCGATTTGAGACATCTAATCGAGCAAAGAAGCAAATGTTTAAGGGGCAAAAATGGCATCTGGGTGAGACAATTTATAACAGAAAACTTTGCGAGATCTTTCAAGAATGCTCATTCACGTGATCATTGGTCCTCTGTTTGAGAACAAAATCTCTGCCTGCCTTTGCAGCATTTCTCAGCATCGTAGCCAGCAAGAGTAACTTTTAATGTGAAGCAATGTCTCAACACTATCTAACAGCAACACTATCTCTAACCCAAGGCAATCCGAATATATATTTTTTTGTAATTAAATAATTCACCCAAGTCGTTGCAAACACAAAATAATCATTCTAAATAAGAAACAGCAAAAAAGCTGAAATGCAGTAAAGATGTAGGTACTAAAGCATTTCTAGCAGCAATGTGCAGACATTTTAGCTTGTTAAGACAATTCAGTGCTGTCAGGCATCTAAATGCCTCCAAACTTGACAAAAAGCTGAAACAGAACTAGCCACAGAAGTCGCATAACAGATGGTACGAGCCCGACAGAGGCCTAACCTCAACATCATGGAATCAGCCTGGGATTCAGAAGACAGCCTAAATCCACAGAACTCCAGAAAGTTCTTTTCGAACTGTATACTTGTTGAAAGAGTTACTGATCATATGCCTGTAAAACCTGTAAAGTGGGAATTTTGTAAGAGATACAGGGGGGAAAAAACTGAAGTTCACACTGTGTGCAAAAATGCTCAAATTCAGCAGTGTGAGGTTTTCAGATGGAGATGGAATCTTCACCCTGGCTGCCATGTATAGGTTTACTGCCAGTTTTTTGCTCTGGCAATGAGACTACTTGCGACTGCCACAAAATATCAGGACTTGATAAACCCAAACTGGGTACCCGGGGCAAAACTGAACTGTGTTCTGCTCCAGAGATCCGTGACGGTCTGGAGTCCTGGGTAAGATGCCAGATTTGCCAAGTTTGTAATCCAGTCTTGTATGGCGTTGTCATTTAATTATTTCTATATAATTGTTTAAATACACGTGAGGTGGTTGGAATACATGTGAGGAGCATGGTGTTTAAAATAACAATGATATGTTGAATAAGGGGAGTTTTATGTAAAGAGGGTTTACAGCTCTTCAGTTGGCTCTGTCTCTTTGTCTAAACAAGGCCCCGTCCAAGCCACAGCAGATCATGTCACAGTGTTTGGAGGTGCATTAAGTGGAAATGCATAGCGACTCCATTTTTAATTTTTTGAAAGGAAAGAGTAGGATTCATGCATAGAGACAGAGACAGGCACATGACACATGTAAGTTGTTTTGGAATAATAAAGTATATCACAGAGAATCGTTGTAATATAGAATTGTGTGCTGGTTTAGAATAAGTCGGGATATAGGTGGGTATGTGTCGATATAAAGGGGGTATGGGTCATAAGTCTTTGAAAGGGAGAGAAAGGATGGACTTGTGATATGGTGTGTGTGTGTGTGTGTGTGTGTGTGTGTGTGTGTGTGTGTGTGTGTGTGTGTGTGTGTGTGTGTGTGTGTGTGGTGGGGGGTTAAATTGGCAAGAGGAAAGAAAGCTGAAAATAGAAATGGCCCAACGAGGAGGGTGGGAGGGCCGGAGGCCAAAGAGCATGATTAGAAGGGTCTGTGGGGGGACGAGGGGTCCATGGGTAACAGTAGGGGAGGACAGGTTCATCTACTATCGACGGCAGGGGAGAGAGGGAGCAGCTGAACAGATAGCAGCACCAGGAGAAAGAAAGAGATGCGCTAAGGACGACAGAAAAAGAGAAAATGACAGGCAGACACAAGGAACAAGGGGAGACAGGAAAAGCCCGAAAAAAGGACAGTCGAGAAAGAGATAAGGAAAAAAGAGATGTAAATGGAAATAGAGACAGGTAGGGAGATAAGACACAGAGGAGGTTCACCTCAGAGGAACGAGTTAAACACTCACACTCGTATCCACCTATCTGTGCGAGCATCTGTGTGTGGATGTGTGTGTCGAGAGGTCGCCTCCTAACAGTGTGTGTCTGTCTGACAAAAGAAACTGACTTTGAACATGGATACTTATCCGTTTCCGAGACAGACGGAACGAAAGTCGACTTATAAACAGATGCATCTACTGCGTTATTGTCTTTATACTATGGAAGAACAAATATGTTTTTCCTACAATATCGACATTCCCAATCCTTTTTGAAGGAAACAATTCTTTCTTAATCAGAATGAAATCCTGTCTTTCCTTGAGGCTGAAACAAGTTGTCAATCAACAGAAAAAATGATCCCCTGAACAATCATTTAACAGATTTTAAAAGCAATGCACCCATATTGAATCAGTACTGTGCAGTGAAAACCGACTATTTCTTTTTTTATGTTTATCAAGTTTTATTGATTTGTTTTTTTATGTTTGTTTTGAATTCCTGTAAATAAGAGTGATTTAAAAAAAATAATTCTGGTATTTTCTAATCTTTTTACTGATTAATGTACCAGATAAAGCAACCACTTTCTTTTGGTTTGTGTTAGGACTTTTGATCTGACTGCACTGATGATACTAAATATAGCCAATTAGATGAGCAAGAAGCTGCGTGAAACCCACTGGCAGGCAACATTTAACTTTCAAGAAAAAGCTGTTAGTGTGTGAGACTCATTTTTAGCCCGCATACCTGTACACACTGGAGAGCAGGTGTGTTTTGTAGCTGTGAGTGCTTTCCACTGTGCATATGTGAGACCAAGTGTGTGTGGGGGTTCAGTCTATTAATTCTTGGTGTGTCCAGGCCCCACAGCATTTCTACTACAATAGAGAGTCATCGGAGGCCCAGGGCCTGCCGGAGGAACGTCTGGCTGACGCCGTATCTTTAAGGAGCATTAATTCAATTAAGAGCCAGGTTATAGACAGCCAGGTGGAGGAGGAGGGGTGGCAGCTCAGTGCAAAAAAAGAAAAAGAGAGAGAGAAAGGGACAGAGAAAGACAGCTGATATTTAGGAGACGCTGACGATACCAAAGACTGAAAAATACGGACTGAAATCAACTCACTTCTTCTGATAAACATTTCAACAAGGTTCAAGCAGTGGAACTGACACACTGATACACTCCCTGTTAAGGTTTCTCCTTCACCTTGTTAGTAGAGCACTTCACTTAACTTCTCCCTTAGCAGTAATCTACACCAAAAGACTGAAACATTACAGCTGTAGCGTCTACTGTTTAAAGACAGCATCCAGGGCTGGGCACCTCTGACATTCTCCCGGTGGGCCAATGCAATTTTGGCCAATGGGCCAGTTTAAAGGACCAGCCGTACAAGCACCGATAGCAGCTCACTCGTTCATTTCCATTACTGAGAGTGGATTGCCCAACCAAATCTATTAGCAGCAAAGCAAGTGATGAAGGTGTTGAGAAAACTTTTTGTGGACAGCGTCATCTGCAGACAGTTGTTCTTGAACTCTGGAACCACTGTGCTGACTACAATAATAGACTATATAACATTTCTATAATGCAGAAATGTGTCTGAACTGTACATTTACCTGTGAGGATGCATATGTATTTTCTCAATGTATGCTGTTGTTTTTTGCATTTGTGTGTGTGTGTGTGTGTGTGCCCGTGCGACCCCTGCCGACCCCCACTGCTTTCTCATATAGCCCTACAGTAATAGGTTGCAGTGCAGAAATCGAACCCATTTACGCGTCCCAACACCAAAAACAGACAAATGATCGCTAAAATGGAGTCGACTTCTCTTAAAATTGAGCCCCCTTTTCTCTCTCTCTCTTTCTCTCTCACGCTCTCTCTCTCCATACAAATGACTGCTATCAATATTTCCAATCTTCATTTCTCCAGAAGCTCACGGCCTCTTTCTGCCAAAAATCAATGGCTTCCCACTGAGAGCTGTGACAAGGATCAAAAGTGAGAGGCTCACTTTCTTCAGATAAACTCTCGTTTCTGTACAGTTTCATCATTTAAGCAGCCAGTTTGTGTTTTGCATTCACATCAACTTTACAAAAAATTGACCCAAATGGCGTTATTTTTTTGTGATGAGAAGCAAAGATAGTTTGTGCTATTTGGAGATTTTTTATTAAACATTGGCAATCTAATAAACATTAGCAGGATGGCTTTTTCAGAAGGCACACCAGGCTTTACCTATACTTCTTTTTTTTTTCTTTTTTTTACAACAACACCCAAACAATACATCATTCATTCAAAAGAAGAAACACAAATGTACAGCATCCTGATGTCTGCTGATAGAAAATAAAAGTCATCTTTTTTACTTTGTGGCAAATGTGTTATAGATATTTGTTTATTTTGGGCTCCTATTGATAACTTGGAGGCTAAATTCCATCATGCAAACTATAAAAATGTTAATGCAGGATTGGGAATAATGGGTATTCTTCCTTTTTGTGGCCCATAAACAGGAGTGGACACCTGATAGCTGACATCTAAAGTAAGCAAACAGAAATAGAGTTTTATACTTTAGTAGCACATTCCTTTAAAAATATGCTTAATAGTTATTTCTATTTATATTTAAACCCTGCCCAGGTTTTTTTTTACATTCCTAGACTTGAAAAAAGGTTCCCTTGTGTAGTGGTCGTACACCACAATAGAGCTAGTAATGATGTATGTAAGTTAGATGCTATCAACATGCTTCCTTCTAATAGGTGTTGATAAAAAAAGACTACTTACATTACAAATTCTGAAGCCAAAAATGATGATGATTGAAAGTAAGCCCTTACAGGACATTTCATAACTAGTTTTAGACACTTTAGAAACCACATTTATTTCTGTTTACTAGAAATATTAAAGCTATCTTACCACTCAGATCTACTTCATGAGGTATGACCAGGTGGGTCATTCCAAGGTTCTATCACGCTCTTATGTATTCCCTTTGTACACTCAACCCGAGGCATGAAATGCACAGTTACATGCATACATGCACAAATATGCTCACTTTACAAACTTTCCCAACTTTTTAGGCCTAAGCTCAAATGAATAAAGATTATGTGCTGCTGATTCTTTTGCGTAAAAGCTGTCACAACCAAAGAATCTGAAAGGTTACAAAAAGATTAAAGTTCTACATTCTTAATCACACGGAAGCAACTTTTTTGTTTCAGCAGGGCTGTTTGTCTAGTCGTGCTTTCATTTCTTTGTGTTACTGCAGTCAGCTATATGTTTTTATGCATTCATTTTTAATGCATGCCTCTGCCTGAGTCTCTTTATTTGCATATGTGTGTGTAATTTAACTGTGCAGCATTTATGAGCATAATTCAAACGTATATGAATTAATGTACTTCTGTGTGCATGCAGTTCTATATCAGTGGGTACACTTACACGGTGATTGTGTGGATTTGCGTGTGTGTCTCTGGTTGTCAGTCACACGGCAGGGCTAGGCTAATCAGCGCAGCTAGCTGTTCGCTGTGTGATGTAGGCTGATTAATATCCTGTTAGTGTCCCGTGGCTTTTAAGGTTAACTGCTGTTTCCTCTATACATCCATCGCTTCAAAACAGCCCTGCTTTCATTTGGCCTCATTAAGACGATGTATTACTATACTTAGCAACAACACAAAGACACACACACACACACACACACACACACACACACACACACACACACACACACACACACACACACACACACACACAGTCACAATGTTTTCTGTTAATGCTCGGTGTTGATTTGCCAAAGCTTTGTCACATATTTGCAAAAGCTAATGAAGAAAAGTGACAGTGGACCTCAGACAGAACCTCTGAATGCTTTACTCACACACACACACACACACACACACACACACACACACACACACACACACACACACACACACACACACACACACACAGAGTATGGATCTATTTGCTGTCACTTTGTTATCTTGTGTCTTTGTTTCTGATGATTTGTGTTTGAAAGCTGTTAGTTTATCTAGATTCATATTTGTATACAAAGTCAAGTAGTTGAATTATTTTGTTGCTGTTTTTGTGCCATTAAATACAGAAGCTGGTTTATCAAAGGCAAGAAATGTTATTTTGAATAGTGAACTTGGTAACCTTTTGGAATAAACTCAACTGATTGGCTTTTTCTTTAGTCATTTAACTAGATACTCATGATATACACACTAATATCAAGTAAAGTATTAGTTCAGGCAGAGACGAGTGATGTTTCCATCTGCAGTAATTTATAAATGGACACGTGTGGGCAAACTAAATTGAAGACTACACTGGATCATATGATTACTACTCATCTGTCCATCTTGGCCAACTATACACCTGAAATAGAAATTTTATTACCCAAAAGTAGACTTTATAAAAGTTCCAACATTGAAAAGGTATTTATAGTATTTAGCAGCAGGTGATACAGCATAAAAAGCCATGCTGTGTCACCTGCTATCTGTTCTTATTCAATTGGAGCATTAATACCATCAAAATATCGTCATATTAATCTTTTTTTTTTCTTGTTTTCTTTTTTTCTCTTTTTTTTTCTTCTTTTTTAAAAAAAAAATGCATTTTGTATTTAACCATGTTATCTTTGTCTGATATTAAAATTTGTGTGATGATCTGAAGCATTTAAGTATTAAAATATGCAAAGAATAGCACAGCAAAAAGGGGTCGAATAGCTTTTTAGAGCCCTGTACGTTCAGCTATTCACAACAGATCACCACGGCGGGTTCTGTAGCATCACATGTTTGATTTGTCAAATTTTGATGCTAAATGCCCTACCTATCACACCTGAAATAGAAATTTTATTACCCAAAAGTAGACTTTATAAAAGTTCCAACATTGAAAAGGTATGTATAGTATTTAGCAGCAGGTGATACAGCATAAAAAGCCATGCTGTGTCACCTGCTATCTGTTCTTATTCAATTGGAGCATTAATACCATCAACATATCGTCATATTAATCAACGGATGCGGCAACGCAAACTGGGTTTTGGTGTTAAAAAAGTACAGTGACAAGATTACGTGTAAAAGGTGACAATTCAGACATTTTTTTCTGAGTGACCTTGTTGCATAAGAGGCCCTTTCTTAATGTGCAACATATATAGGGAGGAGAAAAACGCACCTGTCTTATTTTTTGTGCTTGATATTGAAATGAAGTGGCTGCAACTGAGTTTAGAAAACTGCTGAGCTCTGGTTAAAAAAAAACCTTAAAACTTTCAAACCAATGAGCATTATTTGGGGATTACAGTCACACGCTTTTTGCCCTGTTTAGTAAATCATGCCCTGTGTGGAAGGTGTCACACCAAATATATTATCAGTAAGATATCAAACCACACTCATCTTCATTTATTGTGATTTCAGATACACATCTGTAAAGTTGGTGGTCTGACTATAGTACTTCTCTGTAGGATTACATTTAGTCACGAAACAAATCAAGGGAGTACTTTGCTTAATGAAGGTGTACTGAGAAAAAAGTTTGCCATGATGAAATAAAAGAGCTTGATATGTAACAACTGACTGCTGTAGGTTTCTACTATTAGACTAATATAATCCTAATTTAACTGATATTGAGGCAAACATCCGAAGAGACAAACCGAGACACTTTCCTTCCTACCTTGAAGCTCTGGAGCTGCTCTGAAGCATCCTTGTCCTGTCTGAGGCAGGAGTTAAAGATGAGGAGTTCAGTGTCTCGCAGCCACGCCTTCAGCTCCTTGATACGGGCCTCCAACTGCTCCAGAAGTGAGTTGGTAAGTGGGGACAGGGCTGATCGAGGGTTTTCCACAGTGACACCTCGACCTCCAGCCAGCTGAGCTTTTATGTTGGACGACTGGTTTTGCTCAGACCTACCAGGTCCTGAATGCTTGGAGAGGATTTTCTGAAATAAGAGAGAAGAGTCCGGGGGGGAAAAAAAGGAAAAAGTCAGGCAATTACATTGAGGACTCCTTGTTATGTCAATACTCCATCATGTAAAGTAGCATATCAATCAATACTCACACAGCTATTAATCATCTACCTTTATAAATGTGCAGATCAATAATAGGGATGTCATGTATTCTGCGCCTAGCTGCAAGTGTGAAGATTACATTTTCAGTAATGTCATTGATGTCAGTGCTGCTGTTCAAGATGTAATAATATAATCATAATGTTCTTGTTGACATGAGATCGTGTTTACATTGGGGGGTGGGGGAGGTTGCTGGTTTGCTCTCACATACAATACTGTACAAGTTAACTGGAAATTAAAAGTAATTTCATTTGATCTAATGCTCTACTGATGCTGCGAACACAGACTGTGCATGGATTTACAGCTGACAGGTGCTACTGGAAGGTTAAACTGGAATATTTCCCACCCAGTCACAGATCAATCAGTGATATCGTACAGTCCCATTGGTAATCGTTTCAATTACTAGTTTCAGAGTTGAGTTGACTTCAAACTTGGACTGTACGTCATCATATTTTCTAATTCTTGCATAAAATGTCTTGTAGAAAGGTTACATTACTTTGCTGTATGTCTCTCTCTATATAATTATAATATTTCTCACATTTCTGCATTTCTTGATGTAAGAAAAAATCTTTAAAGTTTTATTTTTATATAATAACACGTTTAGACAAAGTTTCTAACGGTGTTATCAAAACTATCAATTAGCTTGTTGTCATCACAAACCTTCTGTTGGGAATGAATAAAACTCTGGGAATATGTCTGGTGTTTTTCCAGGTGCAAACAGATCAGCTGCTAATTCAGAGCTTCTAGCAGCTTCTCCTACAGAGTTGTGATATTCACACCCAAAACAAAACATCATTTAGACACAATACAAACTGAAAGAGGGTTTGGCGCGGAGCAATCACGGTTTCAAATAGGAACAACTGAAAACAACAAGAGCGCGACTCAAAGTGTGTGTGTGTGTGTGTGTGTGTGTGTGTGTGTGTGTGTGTGTGTAATAAGCACTGCAGAGTAATTTTCCAACCCCTGTTGATCACACAGTGAGACACAGTAAGCCGCTGAGAGAGACTATTCTCCAGTTGGAGTTCAACAAGTGTGTGTGTGTGTGTGTGTGTGTGTGTGTGTGTGTGTGTGTGTGTGTGTGTGTGTGTGTGTGTGTGTGTTTCTTAAAAGTGCTCATCAATACAAAACAAACAAACTTGTGATGGCCACCAATCACAGGCTCAAGGCAGAGACCAGGCCATGATATCAGCAGTAACATTCAGAGTGCAACATGCCAAAGGAACATAAATAAATACGTTCTTCGTTTTTTTTAGCTTTAGCTTCAATTTGCATGTAGGAAAGTAAGATTTACTATACAGTCCAAAAGAGCAGTCTCGTCAAGTCTGAATCTTCCAAAGTTGTCCTTCTACATTTCTCCAGTTTGGACACACTCCAGTTTATTTAATCTCATACACAGAACACAATTGATTGATAAAGACGTAGCGCTAATGCTTTTGCTAGGTTATCTTCATGTTGTCATTACTAATTATCTAATACCTAATATTTTCTCTTTGAATTTTTCCTTGCAGGAGCAACTCAGTACGGCTGACCTCACTGCATAACTACAAATGTTCTAATAAAAATGATCACTGAAAACCGCTGAAAAATGACATCACTACCAGAACCAACTCCGTTACATAAGCCACGCTCAGAAAACCCACAAAAACACTTTGCTACTAGCAGTGGGCAAATAGGGAACAGTAGTACATGAACAGGTTGTCAGGATTAGCAGATAGGAAGATCATACTGCCATGTTTACTTTAATAGAAGAAGTTATAATAACAGCGATTATTCTTTAATACACGCTAGGAACTGTTTGCGTCTTAAGGTGTCACCAATGTCACAAAACATCCATACACTAACAATGTGGCATTTTCACTTTGAAAACAAACAAACAATTTTATTGTTTGCTTTTAAAGTTTTAAATGGCCTGGCTCCTACCTACCTGGCAGACCTTCTACACTTATACACTCCACAACGTTCTCTCAGATCATATGACCAGTCACTCCTTGCTGTCCCCATGTCGAGACTGACACACCGGGGCTTTCGCTGTTGCGGCTCCCATGTATAGAATAAGTTGCCCCTCCATATTAGGCTGGCATCAACATTTGATTTTTTTTCCAAGGCATTTTAGGAGTAATACCAGAGTTAGTTATTTTATTATTCGTCTATTTTATTCATGTTTTAATATTTACTTATTCATGTTGATCTTTTCTCATTTATTTATTTATTTTATTGTGATTTTATTTTCTTTGTCTGTTTAATGCATATTTTTTTTAAACTTTTATTACTGTTTCTTACTGGAAAGTACTTTGGTCTATCATGTTGTTTTATAGTGCTCTATAAATAAAGTTGGATTGGAGCAATTTTAACCAGTAAGCAAGAAAGTTGAGTCCCAAGGTTTGGTCTTATACTACATCATTCTCAGCATGTAAAATACAACAAACACAACGACTACATCCTTCCATGTTTCCAAATAGCTGGCAAACCAGAAGTAATTCTCTTTTCATACCTTTTGGTTTCTGCAGTGGGAGCTGTACTCTGTATCTTGTCCTGTTCAGGGTTCATAATGCATTGTTTGGAAAATTTCAAGGTTCAGATAGCTGCTATCTTGAAGTTTCCACTATGACTGTAACAAGCAGCCATGGCAGGAATAACAGAACACAGAGTTGCTCCTGAACAAGCCCAATGTGGGTTTCTGTTGTTAATTTGCATATATATATTAGAGATGGCACGATACCACTTTTTTATGTCCGATACCGATATCATAAATTTGGATATCTGCCGATACCGATATGAATCCGATATAGTGTTTTTTAATCAACAAAACTGTTTTTTAAATATCTTGCTGCATTTTGTATAAGTTCATACTCAAGTTTAAAACAACAACTACACTAAAGCTATTCTGTTATACCTGTATGCAAAAAAAAAAAAATTTCATAGTTCAGCAATACTGATCAATCTAATAAACTTCAACCTACACCATCCTCCCTATTCTGGTATTTTAAAGAGTACTTAGCATAAATATTAAGCAACCTAACTAATAGGGTTCCAACTCCCAGCAACAACAAAAATAAATAAATAAAAAATAGGGAACCACCCCTCACGCTCCACCTCATGATGCTTAATCAACGTAATCAACCTTAATTTGATGCAGTGTGAAAAAAAATGCACAGAAATCAATTATTTTTCAAGAAATATTAAATAGATTCAACATCTTTCTTCAACAAAATTGCAGACTGCACAGATGGTACCTTCCCAAAGGAAAAAGTACTATAGCTTACTAGGGTATATATATTAGACTTAATAGTCACTATATACAGTAATTGACTTCTATTCATTTTACATCAAATTAAAACTTTGGGTGTCAGATAATTATTTATTAAAAGCTAGACATTTTAAATGAGAATAAGAAAGAAAAGTATGTCTTTGTGCCCCCTTTTCCCTGTTCATGCCCTATCGGCCCCCCTGGCTAAACTTTGCTAGATCCGCCCCTGCACAGTTACCAGCCGTCAGCTACGTAGAAAAAGATCCTCGAGTAGAAAGTAATATTAAATACATTCTAACAACAGCTTATCAAGCTTAAACGTGCTGCTGTTGTTCAGCCGCTGGTTTCCTCTTTCTGGTGCAAAGTGGGCCAAAAGCAAACTAGAGAGACGGACTCGCGACAGAAAAGCCGATCAGCTGATCGTTAAGCAGTTTCATGATTGAAGTAGCAGCAAGAAGAGGCAGTCGCTCCATATATCGTTTGTTAAGCTTAACGCAGGAATGCTTTACAAACATTCAGAGATGGACTTACACACTTGCTTTACTTCTCTCGGGGATAACTTTGTCGGAGATGAAATGCCGGGTTGCTAGCGAAGCTCCAAATGCTATCCAGACCACCGACAGGTCCCGCATGCCACAGCTGCTCTATCACGTGATGCATACTGCTCCGACGTGCTAACGTTCTGAGGCGAGTTACGGCGCGTTGCAAGTTTTGTGAGGTGCTTTCGTGATATTTAATGGATCGGATTACATTTTTTATTTTTCTCCGATATCCGATCCAGTAATTTAGGTCAGTATCGGACCGATACCGATACGTAATATCGGATCGGTCCATCTCTAATATATATATATGTGTGTGTTGATACAAAAGGTACTGAGTCATTAGTATAGGAGAAAGCACTTTAGCTGAACTCTGGCAGGTAATAACAACCCATTAGACAATGAACTACTGCAACAACAGGACCCCAAACAGTCAAGTGTGCAGTTAGCTTTGTGCTAAGATCATGAATGTCTTCTTAATTTGACGGAGAGAACAAGAAACAGAAAGAGAAACGAGAGCAAGATAGCTCATATCCAAGGAGAAATAGCTGCCATCAAGGATGTAATTTAAGAGACATAAAGAACATTTTCCCAAGACAGCAGGCAAAAACATCTTTTTTCCTAAAACATACATTGGTGAACATATTCATATCACAAGGCAAGACGACCAGCAGATCTCCAAATATTTGTTTGTTTGCTAAAGAGCTGTGAAGCCTGATTCTCAAGCTTAAGCTCAAGCTCATTTCATTCCTGTCAGCTCTGCCTCCACATTATGTGTATAGTATCCAGTGTATGTACTGTAAATACCCATACACATACAGTTTGACCTTGAACAGCTGCAAAACCGCCCCCCCAAAAAATCTGGCTGCCAAAAAGCATGACAGAAAAGATGAAAGCTAATTTACAACCTCTTTATTTCTTCATCATTCAGGTTGTGTGTGTGCGTGTGTTTGCTATGTCATAAATTCTTCATAAGGCCAGGATAGTTCAGAGGCGAGACACAGGACATCAATTCCAGTTAATTCCCAATTTGTGTCAGAGCACCAGATGCCGACGCGAGCACCGACAGGCCCGTTAATACGCCACTGAGGCGCCAGGTTGGAAGGGTGAGGAGAGAGCAAAGGACCGAAGGAGAAGAAGACAGAAAGACAGAAACAAGTGAGACCTCTGACATATTTAACATAAGCTAAAATTTAACACTGCAAGAAATAGAGTGATAAAAAGTAAAATGAAAGGAAAACAGGGAAACAAATATCAGAGGTAAAGGAGGAGAAATAAATGTGATTGGGAGGAGGCAGAAATAGAAGAAATAGAAAGACTGAAAGTTTGGGTGAAGACAGAAGAGGTCCCTGTTCATCCTGCTCACCTGGCGTTATTATTAAGAGTGCACATTCTTCTTAATAGTGTTGATACAACAGGTTGCGTTTTGGGAGGACATGGAACCTTGAAAAACAATGAAACCTTTTTTTAATCAAGAAAGAATTCTTTAGGCTTCAATCCAACATCGGAAGGATCAGAAAGAAACCTGAGCTTCCGGGGAAATCGCGTTCAACAAAGGTAGTACAGAACGAACATAACTCATCACAAAAAGTAACAAAATAATTTCCCAAGCAAAAAATAAACTTGGTTCCCTGGTTTACAGTCCTCAGCACTGCCATTAATAAAGGCTTTGTTATAGGTTGTTTTCGGTAGCGTGTTATTCTTTGTGAAAGAAAGTTGTCACTTAATTTTGCTAAAGGTTTGTAGGGGTGCAGAGTGGGGTCATGTTAACATCAAAAAAGATCAACTTAATGATTTATTGGCAGAAAATCGAAAAAAGACGTATTACTTAGAAACTATGATTCTTAAAAAGTGTGGTGGTGGTCACAATTGGCCTTTAACCTTTACTTCAAGATCAATAGACTGATCTGAAGGTCAAAGTGATGACCTCTTCTTCAAGGTCATCTAAGGCCAAATTTGTCTTTTATCTTTAAAACTATGCTGAACATTTTACTGCCTTTGTATTGGCAGCATTTAGGAAATGATGCTGGTGTATGAGGATTATAAACAACACATTATAGTCTGAATCATATATCATGTCATATTTGACCTCTGATCTCACTTTTACATTTCACATCTGCCTTTCATTCAAGTCGACCGCAAAATGTGTTACATCTTTAAAGAAAGGATCGTCAAGAGAAAGAGAATGAGCTGCCTAATTAGTTCGAAATACATTTATAATATTATTATACTTAATGTTTATATAAAAATACAATGCTATCCCCTTAAAAGTGAATATTGCCAAGAGAGTGAGCTGCCTTGGCATATGTTTAAAGTTGGTTAACATAGTATGGTTATGGACAATTATCTTGGGGATCGATGTTAACTTATAAAAATTATATGCATTAAATCAATAGTAGGATTATTGTATCAAATATAATCTTTGCCACTACATATTTATATATGCATGGTTGTCTGAGCCAGTGCTGCACAGTATGTGTTATGGCAAGCAGACAGTTTTGTCTTATGGAGCGTATGTTAAGTCCCTGCTCCAATGACAATGATGCCAGTTACCCACAATCATATACAGTGGGGCAAAAAAGTATTTAGTCAGCCACCGATTGTGCAAGTTCCCCCACTTAAAATGATGACAGAGGTCAGTAATTTGCACCAGAGGTACACTTCAACTGTGAGAGACAGAATGTGAAAAAAAAATCCATGAATCCACATGGTAGGATTTGTAAAGAATTTGTTCGTAAATCAGGGTGGAAAATAAGTATTTGGTCACCTCAAACAAGGAAGATCTCTGGCTCTCACAGACCTGTAACGTCTTCTGTAAGAAGCTTTTCTGTCCCCCACTCGTTACCTGTATGAATGGCACCTGTTTGAACTCATCATCTGTATAAAAGACACCTGTCCACAGCCTCAAACAGTCAGACTCCAAACGCCGCCATGGCCAAGACCAAAGAGCTTTCGAAGGACACCAGGAAAAGTATTGTAGACCTGCACCAGACTGGGAAGAGTGAATCTACAATAGGCAAGCAGCTTGGTGTGAAAAAATCAACTGTGGGAGCAATCATCAGAAAATGGAAGACATACAAGACCACTGATAATCTCCCTCGATCTGGGGCTCCACGCAAGATCTCATCCCGTGGGGTCAAAATGATCATGAGAACGGTGAGCAAAGATCCCAGAACCACACGGGGGGACCTGGTGAATGACCTGCAGAGAGCTGGGACCAAAGTAACAAAGGTCACCATCAGTAACACACTACAACGGCAGGGAATCAAATCCCGCAGTGCCAGACGTGTTCCGCTGCTGAAGCCAGTGCATGTCCAGGCCCGTCTGAAGTTTGCCAGAGAGCACATGGATGATACAGCAGAGGATTGGGAGAATGTCATGTGGTCAGATGAAACCAAAGTAGAACTTTTTGGTATAAACTCAACTCGTCGTGTTTGGAGGAAGAAGAATACTGAGTTGCATCCCAAGAACACCATACCTACTGTGAAGCATGGGGGTGGAAACATCATGCTATGGGGCTGTTTTTCTGCCAAGGGGACAGGACGACTGATCTGTGTTAAGGACAGAATGAATGGGGCCATGTATCGTGAGATTTTGAGCCAAAACCTCCTTCCATCAGTGAGAACTTTGAAGATGAAATGAGGCTGGGTCTTCCAACATGACAATGATCCAAAACACACCGCCCGGGCAACAAAGGAGTGGCTCCGTAAGAAGCATTTGGAAGTCCTGGAGTGGCCTAGCCAGGTTTCAGTTCTGGTAACTGTGACATGCTAATGGGGTGTCCACATACTTGCAGAATTTGAAGAGGTGACGGATGAAGGAAAACCAGGAGAGCGAGTGAGAATGTGAGATTAAGAGCCCCCAACCTGATGACACACACACAAACTTTAATGCATGCGTGGGAAATGGCATTCAGAGTCCAAATGCCTCCCCGTCAGTAACAGAAGTTTAATCACAGCCTGGTTACTGTGGCGGAAATACACACGATGCAGAGAGAGAGGCAGAGAGAAAGACTCATCTGTTGCTGTTGTTTAATTTCTAAAATTGAATCCGTTTCAGCAAGGTTGATACATATGTTAATGCACACACACACGCACACACACACTTCCAATAACTTTTATGAGTGAGGCAATACTGTGTATGTGTGTGTGTGCGTGTGTGTGTGTCATCATTAGGGACTACAAGGAAATGACGCGCACACACGCAGATGGTGTTTGCTCCTCTGTTGCTTCTCTCTGTTTGTGTGACGTGCCACTCGGTCGACAGGAGACGGTTTGTTTCTTCGGAGGAACAAAGTCACATCGCTGCAATTTCAGCCTCCTGACGAGCCGTCGCCAGCTGTCACCCCACCGCAGACCTGGAATTAATCACCACGCCGAGGTACAGACAAACAACTGCCACCAACGTACCCATTAGCAAAGCATGCGGAGCTCACTTCAGTCCTTGGAATGACCCAAATACAGTACAAGACATACAGATGAAAGTTGTTTCAGGTGGTTCAAGTCTATTTAACTTTTTCACAATGAATATCAGGTGACCTCCAGTTGGCCACGGACACTTTGGAGAAAAAAGCTGAAGAAAACTACTAATTATAACCTACGATAGGTGAAATCCGCGAAGTAGCCAACTTTATGTTTTACAATTATTATAGATGTTTTAAGGCTGTAAAAACCCTCACTACACTTTTCTCAGACAGGCATGAACATTTTCACACTTTTCTCTCTTGTCTCAAAGTTCAAACCTTCGTACAAAAATAAGTCCAGTGTTATAGAATGAAACCAAAGGCACCCGCGGTTGGCTTTGACAGTGCAAAACGTTTCATCGTTGACCATGTTGTGTTTGTTGGGGAGAAAACTTACAAACATACAGTACAGCACTTCAGAGTCACACTGCTAGCGATCGAAGATTTATGTAAATTTGACAAGCTGAACGCATTCTGTACTGTACAGGAGACAGAGCACGAGATTGATTGACAATGGTCTGCAGCCAATCAAAAATCCGCGAAACAGCGAGGCTGCAAAAGGTGAACGGTGTTATAGCGAGGGACCACTGTATACAATTATAGATAAGTAGGTGTATTATCATCAATAGAAGTTTAGGGTTCTACTGACAAATGCAGCACTTCATCTTCAGGTGTCATTAATGTTCAACCACCAACAGCAGAAATGTCACCAGAGAGATCACCAGTCACTACCTCACAGTGCAGAACTGCACTCTCCTCTTATCAAGGCGCTAAAAAGGCCGGCCAAGAGATGTAATCTTAACTTCCCCAGCCCAGGAGTTACTCAGAAGGCATCCTTGCAGGACGCCCAAACCACCTCAATGCGCGCCTTTTGGTGTGAAGGAGTAGCAGTACTACCCTGAGCACCTCTCAGATTGCTGAACTCCTCATCCTATCTCTAAGTTTTGCTTTCATTCCCAGCTGTTTGTTTAGCACAACAGACCAACGCACCGTCTGCACCATTGCAGCCTTGACGCCACTCATGAACAGGACCCCGAGATACTTAAACCCCTCCACTTGGGCCAGTCACTCATCCCTGACCCGGAGTAGACACTCCACCCTTTTCCGGCAAAGGAAAACTTGGCTGCCAACTGCTCCAGTCTGAGCTGGAGACCATCACCCGATGAAGGAAACAGAACCACATCATCTGCAAAAAGCAGAGATGAGATTCTAAGAGCAACAAAGTGAAAACCTTCTGCCACTTGGCTGGACTTGTCCATAAAAACCATGAACAGAATCAGTGACAAAGGGTAGCTGTGAAAGAGTGAAACACACACCAGGCTCGAGTCCAACTTATTACTGGGAATGAGGACAAAGCTCCTGCAACGGTCATAAAGTGGCACACATCCCGTACTCCCAAAGCACCCCATACAGGATAGCCAGAGGGGTTTGGTCTATGTATCGAAGTACATAATTTGTGACTCACTGTGTGCCTTTCATCAAAAGCACACACTGATAACTTGCCAAAAAAGGTTGACTCATCAGAAGAGCTTTTCTGGTTGATATGGACCAAAATATTAACTCAAAGCTTTATCTTCAGATTTTTGGGATCTCAGAAAAATAAAAACTGTTATTCCTACACTGGTTTTCTTTAGTGTGTGTGCATGTCTTCAGAGCTGTTACTGTGTCCAATGTGTATTAGAAAGAAATAAAGCACGGTATACTTTATGGCGAATGTGTTTTCTGTTTTCTAAGTCACCACTGTATGATGTATCCATTTAAAGTCGTAGATTGATCTGTCTGTCTGTCTGTCTGTGCATTCCACTGCACAGTTAAAGGCCATGGTGGCAGCAGGGCTCCCTAATTGAGACGACACTAATTATCATCTTCATGTTCTAGATTGGATCAGTGCTGATTAGCCTAAAATTAGACACACAGACACACACACATAGAAACACAGACTTATATGCACAGTCTCAACGGAGTATTACTGTGATATACTATCTCTGTGGCCATGGTGCCACAGTTGCACTCCTGTATCTTCTAAAACTTGGCTCTACTGTGTCTTACTGTGCGTGTGTGTTACCTCCAGCTGTCTCCACATGTGTGTCAGGTTGTGTATTTTGCAGTGGAAGCTGCTCGGTAGTTCAGTGCCACTCCTCTTCAGAGACTCGGCTCGGCCCAGCAGGTTGGTCTTTCTGCTCTCCATCATCATCAGCTCAGTGTGGCTGCTCTGGATAAGGAGGACACACGTATGAACAGATACAATCCAACTTGACATTTAACTCTTGTTTGGCAGCTGTGTGAAGCACACTAGTTAAAAAAACAAACTCGGGATTCGTTAATATAGCCTTAATTAATGGTACCACACTGACTGGGCATTTATGCTCGTCCCACTCCTACATGTTGACCTTTAAATTAGCCACAAATTTTCCTTCCCTTTGAAGGAGACTGCTCCATATTTTTATTCTTGAACTCTATTAGAGTTACCTTGCTCGATACTGCATTCAAAATAATCCTTGTTTATCTCCTACTCGATCTTTGTGCCGGCCCTCATTAATTTGCTGTCAGCAACAAGCTGTTTTAGCTCCTTTCCTTTGAGGTCACCCTCCTTTTAAGCCAGCTTTCTTTTTATTGGCTGCCCCTTGTAAAAATAAGGTTTGTTCATCAGGTCGGTGGGGCTGTGTGTGCCTGAGATAATTATATTAGGAATACCTGATCTTATTTGTAAATCTGAGCTATTGGCTGATACGGATTACTTGCACATATGATGACTTTAACCTGGCGCATAAAAAGCCACTTTAAACATGGGTGTTACTTGCATAGCTTCAACCACACCTTTAATGCACTTTACAGTGTTGAAATAATTGATAATGTGCTTAACCAGCTTGACTTGTCCAGCACCAACATTTTAAAAGGCAGTATGGCTGTGTAATTCACCGCTGTTGATTAGTACATTCAAAATCACGTTCCACATTTCCATATATAACCCTATAGAAAGCTATCCTGTCCAGTTTAATGTTTTAAATCATTAAAACATCAGCATATCTACAGTTAACCTTTTTTCTTACCATTTACAGGTGTGGGCACACAAATACGGTTGAACTATTTATGGTTCTGTACTGGAAACTTAAAGCTCTTGCTTAGGATAAACGACTGAGGCAGTGGTTGCTGGTAATTTTTTTATTCCAAAACACGCTTGACAAAGGAAATTTGTAATGTCAATGTTTCTATGTTTTGACATGTTGACACCATGAAACTGGATCTCCACTTGAATCCATTGTACTTGCTGTGAATCCATCTACAGGGGGTGAGTATTAAATGCTCAAAAGACAGATTTTCAGTAGAATATTCCTTGGTCTTTCAAACGGGAGCACATTTTTTATTGTTATTGTTTGCAGCTCATCTCATGATGAAGCGTTTGAGGGTGTCGCAGGAGTTTTCAGCAGATTTCACTCACTGCTTCACCTGCTTTGACCGCTTTAAAGATAAAAACTCTGTCGCACCTCTGCAGCTCCGCAGTCGCGCAGGAATCAAACACCGCAGCGGCACTTGACGGTAGACTGTGGAGTCCTTTATGGAGAGATTTTAAAAATGCTCCATTTTGTACCAGCAAGTGTTGCTGAATATTTTCCTTCCCTTTTGTGCTTGAGTTCTGTAGTTGGGGAGTGAAGGAGCTGCAGGTTTTTCTATTTTTGAATCTAAAAGTCACACTTTCAGGAATGTGAAGAAAAAACATTTAAAACAACTGATGCAGTTTTCTAGAAATATCACAGTTTTTCCCCAAAGTTGGAAGTTTTTGACACAACTGATTGACAGCAATCGACCAGGCAATTTCCTACTTGTGTCTTTTATCACACTGACAATGGAAAACAGGCTGATCTTATACCTTGTGTCACTTTGTTTCATTAAACGTTGCCAAGTAGGCGCCCATAGTTAAATCCTACCTTCAAGTCCATAAGAGCCCATAAGAAGAAATCAAGTTGCAGTACAAATAATCAGATTTATATTTACGCCCAAACAGGAATGGCACCACTCGTATTTTTACCTCTTCACTTTTGTTGTGCACAGCAACAATTGTCTTCTATAGTACACTGACTTTATGGAGAGAATGGCAGTAAAGTGTACCTTAATTGTCAAAGCTCTTCATTTTTATGTCTTTTGTGCTTTCATATTGATTTTTTTTCTTCCTTTTATTTCAGCTCAGAAGTTCTTTGATGCTAAACTACATCATTTTGAGTTGATTTAATTTCCTTTCTCCCTTTCGTTCTTCTCTCTGGATATTGCGCTTCCAACCAACCACATTTTTGCTTGTTTCTCGAGTTTTCTCTCCAGCTCCTTTTTTTGTGGTCTGATCTTTGTTTACTCTTTGTGGTGTCTTGATTTTTGGCAACTTCAATTCTTCCATTTATGACTTATAGATTCACTTTCTGGTTTCTACACTGGCTAAATGTCTTGTCTTTAGCAAGTACTTCCAGGGTTCTGCATGCCCTTCCAGCCATTATGTCCCCTTTATTTTATGAAGTCCAAGGTTTAGTTTCGTAGTTCTTGTTCCACTTGCCCTTTCTCTTCTTTCAATCCATCTTTTTAAATCTCCACATTTATTTATTTTATCTACTGTAAAACACCACTTGCACTTATTTGCCTAATTCATCCATCCTATTTTCCATCCATCTCTTGTCTTCCCTGTTTTCGCTTGTTAGCATAACTCTCCTCTCCCTCCATGCCTCCATATTTTTTGGCTTAATTTCCCTCCTCCTCTCCTCTTTTCTCTTTCTCCTCTTTTCATTTTCTGCATCGATAGCTACTCAATTCTACTTTTCCCTTGTCGTTTATCATTACCACCCGGCCCTATTTGAATATTTAAATGTCTCTTCTGTGACTCTATGTGTGTGTGTGGATGTATGTATGCATGCATGTTTGTGTGTGTATGTGTATGTGTGTTTTTGCTGTGCTGTCATCAGAGAGGCGGCGGCCATTTTTCAATGTCGACGATTCTGATGGAGATGCTATCGCTCGGTGCTTCACGGCCATCCATCCCCTTCACTTAGCTAATAGCCACGCCGCGAGAACGAGGGATCGAAGGCAAAAAAAATAGACGAGTGGAAGGTAAATATGTCGGCGTCGCACTCTTCTAACAGCCAGGAAATTATACGATTTATTCGCTGATGGCAAATATTGATTTAAAAAGGGGATAGGGAGCCAGTAGGGAGGCGGCAGGGGGGTTGTTTTGTTGTTGTTGTTTGTTTGAAGGATGCCACTGATCCAAAGTCAAAGAAAAGAGGGAGAGAGGGAGAAAGGAAGATAGACACGCCGATTAAAATGCATGAGATCCGAACTTTGAGATAAGTGCTGAGAGAGGGATCTTGGAGAAATGGGAGGGTGGAGGGGAGGATGATGGGTGAAGATGGGGGGGTGGAAGGGAGGGTTACATGGATGGCTAGCTGTGATGTATTCATGCCTCCAGTCAATCTCCATGCAAGGATGGACTAAGATACACAGGCCTAAGGATGGAGAGAGACAAAGAACGAAGTAAAAAAGACAAGGACTGAGATAAAGAGATCATGTGCAGAGGAAAGAAACAGAGAAAACTACAATAAATAGATGGAAAAGTAAAGGAGCGCTGCTTCAATGACACTGACACCATGTTCGCAGTAAGAGACTCTTGCCGTATGATGGGAATTGAAGCTCAAACAAATGCCGGCAACACACGCCACGACTCAAAGCCTCAAAAGTTGGCCAGCTGAGAAGGGTTCAACTTTTTAAAAATATCCAAAGCTTAAAGCAGGCTGCAAACTGGTGACAGCAAATATTACCATTCCACTTCTAACAACTGAGCATGTTACATTTTTGTAATCCCCTGTAATTGTTAGTGAATAGTTTTGATATTTTCTGCGATATTAAAAACTTTGCTAGGTCAGGACACAAGATATTAATAAATACAAAAAGATGTTTCTGCAAATATTTCACCATAAAAGCCCTGTTGAAAAAATGCAGGATTTCTGTGCAATGAAACATCAGAAGTGGCCAGCTGAAACATGAAGGTGTGATGCATAGCAGCACGTTTGGCGTGTGCCAATATTCACAAAGGTGAAAATGGCGAGCACAAGCTGGGTGTTGTGTGTGTGTGTGTGTGTGTGTGTGTGTGTGTGTGTGTGTGTGTGTGTGTGTGTGTTTTGCTCATAGTTTCAGTTTCAAACTTTTAAAAGTAAAACTGCCAAAGATTAGAAATGATGCATCAGCAGTAGTTTTAAAAAGCAGTTTTCACTTTTGGTGACAGAGAGTGCCTTTAGTCTGTGACTATTTGATTATGTCTAACTAAAATGTTTTCTTCTACTTTTGCCACTTTTTTATTCTCTTTCTTCATATAATACTTCTAGGGTTCAAAGAGAATGTGACCTGTGACATTCTCTCTGCTGTATTCTTTGAAACGTGGTAACATTGATATCCATGAATGTCTTCTGAGGTCTTCTTCTTTTCCTCTTCTTTTGCCTGGCAGCTTACTCATCCTCTGCACTTCCTGATTCACAAACTGTCCTCCATCCATCCATCCTCCTCTCTTCTCCAAAGAACCCCTTAGCATATTTCCAGCTCAGTATCTCTGTCTAGACAATTAATAAAAGGACTTTTCTCCTTCCTTAGTACCTCACCTTCCCAGTCATCTGGTAATTCTTCCCTATCACCCACAGCCTGTCTCAACACGTTCCTGAACTCCATCCAACATTAGTCCAGCATCAGTCTTCAACTTTCAACATTTACTTACCCTCACTCACTGCCTCTTCTTGTCTGATGCTGTCGAGCTACATTCTCCCATATCGTTCAGATTGCACCTTTTGCATAGGATGTAGTCTGCCAGTGTGCAGCTTGCTTACACTCTTACATGTAATCCTACAGGGAGTGCAGAATTAGTAGGCAAGTTGTATTTTTGAGGAATAATTTTATTATTGAACAACAACCATGTTCTCAATGAACCCAAAAAACTCATTAATATCAAAGCTGAATGTTTTTGGAAGTAGTTTTTAGTTTGTTTTTAGTTTTAGCTATTTTAGGGGGATATCTGTGTGTGCAGGTGACTATTACTGTGCATAATTATTAGGCAACTTAACAAAAAACAAATATATACCCATTTCAATTATTTATTTTTACCAGTGAAACCAATATAACATCTTCACATTCACAAGCTGTTCCTTCTCTCTCTTTAGTTGTCTTTGGCCAACAGTAGCACAGTTTCCACTGGCACTCTGCTGGCCAACAGCACCATAGGAAGTTGTTGTTAACCGCTCCAGTATGGAAATCCCATTCTTTATGATGTTTGATTTGACCAAGATTTTACACCAGACGCCCTCCCCGATGCAACTGTCTCCTCTCCTTTTTATGTCGGGGCTGGCACTAGGAGTACACTGGCTTGTGCCCCCCTGCCCCCCCAAAGCTGGGTTAAAATGTGGGAATCAACAAACTTAGCATTTTGCTGCTGAATCCATTAAAAGTTTCTCTGGCACAGATCCCAGCGTCTGTACAGAAAACATTAAACATCATTTGTTACTAATTTAAACTAATTACTTGTTGCTTCAGTCCCATATGTTACATATGTGACTCTAAAAAAATGTTTATTCACATTTCTTTGCTCAGATTGAAATTTAGATGAACGCAGCAACAATATGTGATGCAGCTGTGAAAAAGAAAGACAGCATGCATTTGTACTCATTTATGCAAAAATTGATGTATGTAGTTTAGTAAAACTAATGGATATACTATGTCAAAGTCTGGGTGTATATTTCTACACTGAATTTATTCAGTCTTTTCCGAGCTATTCAATAAAAAACGTTAAGCCCCAAAGGCAACACCTTCTCATCCCAAATGACTGCCATTGCAGGTGTAATGGGGTGTAATGGTCCTAGTGGTTGGATGGTTATGGACTGTCTAACAAGTAACAAAAAATCAACATAAAACAGTGAAGGAAGTTCAGGAAAAGCAAATATTCACATATTCCTAAATGGGAATGTCACCAACGGAAGAAAGTTATGCCAGAAAATCATGCAGCCCTCTACTTTTGAAACTGTCCGTGTCATGCTTTTGCCTTGTTTCAGTCCGAAAACTCTTTGCGTGCTTCGTTATTTTTGCTCCTTTGTGATTGTCTGCCCCACCCTCATTAGTTTCACCGGTGTTCAGTTGTTTTCAGTAGTGTTGTTTCTCCCCCTGCCAGTTGTCAATTTCTGAGTTTGTCTTCCTCTGGTTCCTTCTTTGATTTCTGTTTTGTTTTAGCTAGCTCTTCTGATTGAATCAGTCATTAGAGGCTTGTTTTTTGTTTTTTTCTAATCCTGCCTCAGTGCTCTGTGTTTGGGTTCACCACATCCCACTGTGGTGTATCATAAGAGGTCAACTCTGACAAGATAAAACAGATGTTCCTTACTACAAAGGAGAAAATTGTACAATAGGAAGAATTATTTTCAATTTGTTCAACATTTGTTTCCTAGGATGTCACTGTACAATAAATGCATATGTTTATGGTGTAAGCTGGCGACAATTCATCACTTATTTCTAATATTCTGACACACTAAAATCTGCTCCCTACAGACAATGAATCTTTGCTACTGCAAATATATTTTTAGAAAATACTTCTGTCCATTGTTGAAGTAAAGCTCTGTGCAAATAGATTAATGAATCACACATCAGAAAACAGTAAAATGACAGAGCTTTCCCAAAACACACAAAGAGAGAAATGGTGGATAAACGCTTCACAAAACAGATGAGAGGGAAACAGGGGGAGTGGAGGAGAGAGGAGGGAAGGGGGAAAGGAAGAGGGGGAGAAAATCAACAAGCAATCATAAGTTTAATTTGGTCTCCATATTAATGAGCACGGAGCTGAAATGTCAGCAAAAATGCAGTCATACATGAAAAACATTTAATGCATTTTGAACATTAGGTTTTTTTTCTCCTTCGCTCGTCTCGCAGATTCATCTTATCCGCCAAATGAGAGAAGTTTGTCGGAGGCTGCGTAACGGAACGATTTTGTCGTCGCGGCAACTAAAGTTTGTGGGAAGTGATAAGGACGCATCTCTATCCTCCGCCTCGTGATCGTCTTTTCTTTTTCCCCTCTGTCTTTGTGTCTCCATCCTCTTAATTCTTCCTCACTCTTTCTTTTTCTGTCTATACGGTTTCTCTTCTGCAACACTGTTCCTCAGCTCCTGTTGCTGTTCTAATCTTCAGAAAACTATTTCACCTTTTTTCTCTTTAAGTCCTGTTGCTTCTTGTTTTCTTCCACTTTCTTGCTTACTTAAGTTTATTGCAAGGGTCAAAAATAGCAATAAAACTACAGAATTATCAGGATGGGATAAAAAAAAAGTCTGCTGTGATAGACATGTGACCACTCCAGGTGGTACCTGGGATATGCTCAAGCATCCACCAACGTTGAACTGGAAAAGTGGTTATAAAGTGGATGGATGAAAGTCAAATGAAGACTGGGCTTACAATAATAGTGGTTAGTTGCTTCCTGTGAAAAATTAGATCTTAATTCTATGAAACTAGTCTTCTGTGAGCAGAACTCTGTCTGGTTTGTTTATCTCCATGGACTTATAAAGGGACACATGTAACACATACAAGTTTAATCCATTGACCTACAGGTGGCAATATCAAGCCAAGACATACATCAATGGACCACAAAAAGAAGAGAATGAGGAAGAAAACTCGAAAGAAAACCATGAAGGATATCTAAATATAAAAGTGAAAAGCAATGCTTTTAAGGCAATTTAACCTTTGATTATACAGCATTACTGGGGTGTGGCTGAGTGGGTTTTCTTACACCTGTAACCATAACACTCACATGATGCCACATCGTTGCAAGGTTAGATGCTCAACCTCTGGCAGTCAGCAAAGACCGGATTTTTAAGCTGACTTTAATCAGAGACATTATGAAAGAGAATATAAATTTATTTTGATTAGGATTCAAAGAAGTGTACTAAAGCTTCTTTTTGGTTGACTTGTTGCAGGTGCATAAGACGTAGAGCATGTATTTTTTAAAGTACGCCAGTAAAGCATATATGTCTGGCCCTTCCAGGTGTGACCATTATTAAATGTGAGTCTTTAGGGTTCTGGTTACATTAAACAAAGGTTTCTTGTCATTAATAAGAAAAAAAATTCTCTTTTGAGCTACAGAGTTTATCCTGTAACTGTGTTTACTCTCTGGATTGCTAAAACCCTAAATCTCCTGAACTGTTGTTTTCGGATGTGGCATGTCTATGATAAATGTTTGTTTGGGTCTGCGAAGGCGAGGGAAGGCTTGCAGTCATGGTTGAAACTGACAGCAGCTTCCTGTAACTAACACAGATATTTATTGACCAATCCAACAACCCTGACCCTGTCTTACGTAAGTATAGTCATCAAATGTCTATTATAACTCCAGCTCATTATTAACCGTTCTGCTTCATACCCCAGCGTTCCCCCACTTAACACCTCCTCTGTTTCATTCACTTCATCCTCTAAAACTCTCCTTCCTAAGCAAAGAGTGTGTATGTGTGCTGGATATACACAAAGATAGAGAAAAGAGGGGAAAACACTCTATGCTTGCTTACATTTCAGTGTGTTTGTGTGTGTGACTCAGTGTCTCCGACTGAGATGGATGTTCCACCGACTCTGAAAGAGGAGGAAGTGGCTCTGTGACACCCCATTTATACTGCTAGACACTTCAACCTGTGTGTGTCTGTGTGTGTGTGAGGAAGGAAGACAACACAGCCATAAAAAAATCTTTAAGCAACACTTCCCCTTCCAAATAACCATTATTACTCTATTTAATTGTTACTTTACTTTTAGCATATCGATTTCCAAAAAAGATTTCACTAAAAAATACTGTATGGTATAAAAACATGCATTTTTATTTAACGTTTGGTGTGTGTTTATTTTATACCAGTGCCCCATTTACATTAAAAGTCATCACAACAGAATAATGCATGTATTCTCGTTTCTATAGTAAACCTTCTGTGGTCTCTCCAGTAGGGACCTGCAAAACTACAACTGCTTGCTGTCACCAGAAGCAGCGCTTGATTAGGCTAATTATTCATATTTTATTAAGTTATCAGAGAGCTGCAGACAAACAAGGTGGAAAGTAATAAGGACAGCCCTGCACACCAGCGCAGTACCTCGATGTAGGAAACGAATGGTTGTATTCAGACAGTGTCAGAGTAAAGTGACCATTTAGTTAGTGGACCAACGCATGCACAAGCTTGCTGCACAAGCTAGACAGCACACAACATTAGCTACAACTGGAAATAGAGCAGGGCGATATGACCAAAAATATTTATCACAAGTAGGGATGGGTACCGGTATCGGTTCTGACATTTCGGTGCTTTATTTCCTGAGATGTCACACACTTTGGATTCTAGCCAATCATTGTACCTTTGCAAGCGTAGTAGGCGGGCTCAGGTACGTACATTCTTTTAGAGCAGAGCTACAGATTAAAAATGCCCAAGGCGAGGCGGTCAAAGTCTGGCTGTACTTCACAGCAAAAGATGCAAACTCCACCTAGCGACGTATAGCATTTTGTTAAAAGCTGAGACATGCGCCATATTTGATAGCTTGGTGCGAGACCTCACACCGGGCACATCTACTGCGGGTGAGTTGCCTGTTATCGGACCCGGAGTTAGCAACATCCCCCAAAAACCCGAAGAGGACAGTCCTGGCCCCTAGCCCTGCCAGTGTAGCAGAAATGATGACGGATGATGATGGCAGCAGCAGCCGTTCTTCTCTGGGTGAGTAGCTTAATGCTGTTCGTGTGTAATTTACGTTGAGTAGGCTAACCACATTATTAAATTAATGCACGTAAGGTGAACTAGCAAACACCGTCGTAGTTACATGCAGCTGTCTTCTTGTTTGATGGCAGAGTCTCCCTTCACCCTGGCCAAAAAGGCTAAAATGACCAAAGAAAAAGTGGAAAACAGCTAAACATGAGAGGTTTTTGGACAAAGTTTGTGTTTTTTCGATTGATTAAGCACTGCTTCCAGCCAAGAGTGATACCATAAATCCCCTATAGCTGCAGAAAAGGCTAACATTGTTATCTTTTTACAAAAAAAACAGCTGAACATGAGAGGTTTTTGGACCAATTTTGTGTTCTCCATTCTTTAAGCACCGGCACCGTTTCAAAAGTACCGGTTTGGTACTGGTATCGGATAAAACCTAAACGATACCCATCCCTAATCACGATATACATTCGAAAATTTGCGATAATGATCTAACTGACGATATAATTGACACTAGAAAAAATACTTCACAACTCCACAACTTTATTAGTGCAAAAAAACAAAAATTTATGTATTTTCACTTAAACAAGCAGCTGTTTTTTTTAATATCCATTAAGTTATATAAAAATTTTACAGTGCAAATGCAAATTCCTTGCTGACAGTTTAACCAAAAGGCATTTCCAGTGGAAATTGGCCGACATATCCTCAGCATAACCATGTATAATATCCACAAATCTTAAAAAGAGGTTATACACATAATGCTCCGACAATCCATCAAGCGGTGCGGGTTCGTAGCTTAGCAAAGTCGTACTAAAACATTTGACGGATTTTCGAGCGCCGTGTACATAAAATCGTTTCGAGGTCAGTAAACACAACCAGAATTCATACATAAGGCACACGGGATTATAAGGGGCACTGTCGATTTTCAGAAAAATCAAAGGATTGATTTCAAGTGTGCCGTATTTTCCAAAAAACACGGTAATAACGACGGCCCGCTAGCATGCTCTACCAAAAATAGTGCTTTGTTGTGTATCTGACGGACGAAAGCCAAACCAGTTCCACACCACTGAAGTTGCAGCATTTTTAAAAACCAATTCTGGTTCATCCGTTTCATTCAACGATCCGCTTTCGCCCTTCTTCTTCTCCACCATGCTTTTTCCGCCATGTGCGTATGAAAACAAAGGCACTGCGCATTTTACCCATATTCTATCGCGATATTTCATTTTCTTATCGATGCCAAACATTATACCGGTATTACCATGAACGGTATGACATGGCGCAGCCCTAATTGGAAAGCTAATCTGCTGTCCAGGATTGTCAGCCTCAGTATCCCAAAAAAGCCCTCTGTTATACCTCTAGGCAAATCGATCAGACCCAAACACCTCCAAACTCTTAATAGCTTTAACCACAAACAATTTTACTCAGCTGGAAAAACGGAAAAAATAACACATTTGTGGCAAGTAGCCCCAGTTGTGCACAAAAAGTTATATGTTACAAACATCATGCATAGAGTAATATATTTTTCCTCTGTCATGATGAGGTAATTAGTGTAAATGTGATTTGAAATTTAAAATCATACTCTCTGCTTTCTGAGTAGCTGAGATTCTGGAGGTTTCTCTTTCGCTGAATTAAAACCCTTTTGTTTGGACAAAAAGATGCAAAAGAAAAAAAAAGCAAAGAGGAAAAAAAAAAAGAAAAGAGACTTTCTCTGTTTTCAAACGAGGAAACAACAAAAGGCCCGGCAACATGTTTTAATTGTCACCATGGAAACCAGATGAATGAGCCGTTTGACTGGCCGGTAATGACGGCTCGCCATTCAGCCTTGCAGCGAGTCACGCGTGAGTTTGTGTGCGCGTGTGTTTCGAGTGTGTGTGTTTAGCTGGGAGGTCATTTGTACAAAGCAGGGAGGGCAACATATCTACATGTCTGCTGGGACAGAAAAAATACGGCGCGAGAACAGAGACAACAACTGCCTGTTATGTCTGCAGCATAGCAGCTAAACACATGCACATACTAATAACTGAGACGAGGAGAACAAATAAACAATCCCTTCAGCTTTTTACAGATTTCCTAATTCACCACAAGTTGCTACTTCAGCTGTTTCAGTGTGTGATTTATATCACAATATTTTACAAAAAAGGAAAAAAAAGAATCAAGACTTCACACAGATTTCTGCAGACATCATCAATTAATATTTAAAAGGTGTCAACAAAATATTTTTTGAGTTTGTATTTTTACTTTTTCAGCCCATTCTTCTAACAGACGAGTAAAGAAAAAGAGTGTGCTGGCTGTGGGAAGGTTGAGTGACAATGGGATGTCACTACTTCATGCCAGGTGACCTATGACCCCCTAAGAACCCTGGGAATTCACTCATTCCAAGACATTACGTGAAAAAAGTTTGCAGAATTCCAGAAAATGTGAGAAAAGCATGCACACTAATGCTGAACACGAAAGTAACAACAAATGTGTCTCTGTCAGTGTCAATGTGCGTGCTCCTTTTTTGTCTTTCTGTGTGAGGGCCAAACATTTTCAAAAATAAAGGTCAGCTTCTGTTAAAGAGGATAACTTGGTTTTGCAGATTAAGGCCAGAATTAGCTTTGATTAGATTCTTCTTTCTGGCCTGTAGTCAGACTTCACCCATGATGGAGCTCTCATGACTTTACAAGTATAAATGTATTTGTGTGCTTCTAACTCTACAGGAAGCTGGAGAGATCACACTATTCAGCTTAGAAACAAAGAGTCTTTATAGTGACGAGGGGTGGGGAGGGCAAAGAGAGAGAGAATTTGTTGGTACAGGAATGGTTGTGTTGTTTCTGTGTCGTCTGTAGGTTTGTTCTTTCAAAATTTACTCTTTACTCTTATTCGAGAGAAGTAAACTTGAGAACATTTCTGTGACATGGGATCCTGCACGGTGGTGACTGTATTACTTTTTGTTGTATATGTTATGTATCCATTGCCTTTTCATATGCATATTGAATTCATTTGTTTCGATAAAAAATGACACCAATAAAGCCTTACTAAATCAGAACTAATGATATTCTCTGTGCTTAATCACAGAGTCAATGTGCTAATCATATCAGTGGTGTTTTTGTGCTGAAGTGTTCACCGCTGACTTACAGTCTTACTGAGGACAGCAGGTGCTGCTGAACAACACTTCCTCTGTTTTCGGCTTCCGCCATTGAGTGTGTGTGTTTGTGTGTGTGTGTAACTGGAGTTAATGAGAGAAACCGAAAGTCAGAGTGGGTTGATGCCGTGGTCTTCACCTACACTGCAGAGAGAACCAGGCTTTTATCTGACAGGCTTTTATCTCTAAATTTATGGTATTCTTTAATAAACATCCATTACCACGTCTTAGAAAAGACTTCCTGTTTTTTACTCTCATCCTGTTTTGATTCGCTGTTCCAAAGTACACTCACCCTGCTGGTTTTGATGAATTCAATCTCCTGAACATTTCCACCAAGAGAAAACCAAGCCACCGTGTTTTACAGCAAATGTGTAATACACAAATAGCCAAAATCCCCCTTCAGGAGGATTTTGAGGTTCATGTTTTTATGATATTTTTAGATATAGTTGCAATTTTACTTTAAAATATTTGCAATTGTATTTTTCATATTGTGTCATTTTCAGTTGTTGCTCTTTATTTAGGTTTATGCACCAAAAATATTTGGCCAGGTTTAAGAAAAGGTCTTCGTTTAGGAAGAAATAGACACTTTTACCACATTAATCAAGTTACAAAGCTCCATTTTCCTTTTCATTGGAGTTGACATAGTCCTACCCCTAGAATAACTCCCAGCTCCTACACAAAAGTGGGTCGTCTTTCAGATTTTAAGTCTGTTTTTGTGTAAAAGATGATATTTTGTATTGTGGATTGTGGCTAGTATAGTTCTTTTCATCGTTGTGCAGAGCTGTATACAGGACCCTGTACATCCTGTGTCCCATAGAGGTTAACATTCCTAATATTCTAGTTTATTCTAGCAGTCATGAGGAAATGCCTCAACATTAACGATGTGAAATGCCACTAACACCTGCAGTGTAATAACTGTGATGGGAGAAAAGGAAGAATTCATGTAATGTTGTTATTAAGCCACAGGGAGGACTGTTGTGTGTTTTCTTAAGTTATCATTTATAACTCTCATTTGTGTAACAATTATGATGAAGATCCTTGAACAATTAAGTAATGCTTGCCGTGATCGTCCACCAAAGCTATCCAACATGTTTTATTGCCTAAACTAGTCCTCTACTATTTTTTATTACATTTTAAGGCATGTCTTCTGGTTCCTGTGTGCTCCTCTGGGTTGTACATGAAGGCAAAAGCAGCCTATCACAGTGGCTGTTTGGGTTGGAGTAATTGTGAGTACTTTTACCTTGGAACATTTTTTAAGGCTAGTCTCTCGTTTGATTCTCGATTCCTTTTCTTTGCTCTTTTTTTTTTTTACCTTCTCCTCCACCTTTACCTCTTTCATCCAAAACACACACTCCTGCCCCTCCTCTTTTCTTTCTATTCCAACACAATGACAGAAGTGTAATAGCATAGCTGTGTGTGTGTGTGTGTGTGTGTGTGTGTGTGTGTGTGTGTGTGTGTGTGTGTGTGTGTGTGTGTGTGTGTGTGTGTGTGTGGGCATCCAGCACAGCGACCATGTAGCCTAAACGACAGACAATCTTTATTCTAATGAAGAAGGTGCCAAGGTCACAAAGAGAGCAGTGTGATGAATGGAGAAGACACACACCCACACACAAACCATGCGCCTGACACATTAATTGTGTACTTGAGCTTCCAGTCGATCTGCAACTGTAATACTGTGTGTTCTCTCTCTCCCTCTCACACACACAAACAGGTTTAAAAGGAGGCTTTCCCCTTGAGATGACTTTTACGCATTATTCTCATGACACACACTTAAACAAACTGTCAATGGAAATAAAATTTGTTGGCGGGTAAAAGGCAAACTGCAGCGTGTGTGATCTGCTGTCCGACCACTTTGAGACAAACCGCCACCAAAGCTCAATAAACAGAGTTTCTTTATTTCTGACTGCTGCAAAAGATCTTAAATCAAACCGCTTTGTTGCCTCTTTGTTCTTTGGTGTGCAGCTCTAGGTGGGGTTACTGTAGGAGAAGAACTGGGAAAAATAGGAAATGTCAGAGTATGTGTTTCTCCTGCGAATCAGTAATAGGTTTCCCACACCCACCTATGCAGACCTGTGGATTGGAGAATAACATTTAAAGGCGTGAGCGAGTAGAACCACAGAGGCAGTAGTTGGAAATGCGTAAGTCAAGGGTCGTAAAAAAGGTGCCGCTAAGAAACACTTAGCAGTGTTTAAGTGACAAAATCAAATATTGAAATGGTGAGAACTGTTACTGTTTTTCGTTTCAGCATTTACTTCACAAAATGATTCCCGCTTCATCTCAGGGAGAAAACTTCTCCAATAGGACTGCTTTGAATTCTGTTACTGCTGATCGCTTCAGTCTTTGCTTTTGTTGCTTTGGAGGGAAACTCTGCAAACATGTTTATAGCCAACCTTGGCCTGACATTGGCTCGATGCTCAACGTCAAACTACTTTTAGTTCTGTATTAGATTCCTGCTCAATTCTGTGTGTGTGTGTGAGAGTGTTAGTGTCAGGTTTCAGTCAGAAAGTGTTCCTGGGAAGCTGAGGGAGTCTCAAGAGAGATGAGATACAGCAAGCGAGGGAGAGAGCGAGAGAGAGAGGTAGAGAGAGAGCGAGAGAGAGAGAGAGAAAGAGGAGGAAAGTTGGCGAGATGCTGCTGAGTCGTGTCTCTTTGTTCTAAAGCAGATATATCCCCGACTTTATCAAGACTGACAGAACAAACGCACAGGAAACAGCCTCCCACAGGACACATAATCCACACACACACAGATGAGAAAGAGTACGAGCACACAAAGACACAGAGGTCTGATGTGAACACACACACACACACACACACACACACTGAAACATATATAAGAAAATGTGAGAAAGTGCGGAGACACACATGCACACATCGACACAAAGACACACAGCACGAGCTAGCGGAGATACAAACACACACTTTGCACGTGTGCACATTTAGAGCGCAAAAACACGCACTGTTTACACGTGTGGAGCTCCAAACACATACATGGTTAAGCTCATACACTGTACGCACTGTGAAAAGAAAACACAAACATGCTGCCAAGGAAAGCATATGACAACAATGTGCACACATGTGCTCACACACAGACGAGAAAGACTTAACAATAACCTCGTGGAAATCATGGAAGGGTCCAAATGAAAGGTGCACAAGGTCAACCAACATATATATATATATATATATACACACCCGCATATAAAAAAAGGAACCAAGTGCATTTACATTTTGCTAGCACATATTCTTGGATTCTGCCCCTCTGCATAACACCCAGTTCAAAATAATCCTTATTTACTTCATACTGGGCAAAACAGGCACATACAAACTCTTGTCCCAATCCACTGAAGCTAGCTTTCTTCTGATTGGCTGCCCCTCATAAACAGAGAGGGTGCTTTGAGTACTCCAGGAGAGTAGAAAAGTGCTATATAAGAATCAGTCCATTTACCATTTACCCTATCTGAATAAAACTTTTTTACAAACTTCGTCACACATGCAAAGACTATTGAAATCTATATACTTTTACAAAAGCATTTGTAATAAATTCCAATTCGCTGGGTATTTATTATTTCCCTGCAAATGCAACGTTACATTCTTCATTTGCATTTTTTTGTAACCGAAATCAGTATCCACGATGGAAGTTTGTTTGACTCACCAATAAATATGCGATGAAGTATTTGAAAAAGTCTTGCAGGCCCAGCAAAAACTGGCCTTAGTGTGTGGTTTTATTAGTTTGATAGAACTGGCAATAAGTTTTCGCATGGACGGCCTGTTTAAGGTCATAGAAAAGCATCGGATTTGAGTTTGAAATAGGATTTTGATCACGGATGATTTCCCACAACTACGAGAGATAGATATCAGTAACTTTGTTTCTTAGATTGCTTTGCTTTTTGCTTTTGCAATCCTGTAGCTTACTTTACTTTGACAAACAGGTTCTAATGCAGTGACTTCTCGATTCAACAGGTCTGGCAGTAATCATGCCTGGTTGTTGGCTTCAAAAATACTTACTTTTCATGTCATGATTATTTACTCTGATTTCAAATGTTCTTTGTAGTGTGTCCCAGGGGGACCATATTAGCGCTTGTTTGTCTTTATGCAGCACCTGCTGCTGAAATTTTCAGCTCTTCGAGCCTTGTGTGCCCTCACACTGTCCTCACAGCGGTCTAGGGCACAAACCTGTCTAAAAGTGTGAGCAACAAAGCTATGTGAAACACTGTGTAGTCTGCATGTCTGAAGCAGACCGCTTGGGGACTATAAAAGTCAGAAGGCCAGACACAAAATTGTCGTACTTCATTAATAACTTGAATTTTTCATTGTTTTGAAATGTTGCGTTTTTGAACTTTTGCCTTCATATCATATTCTTATTGACTCAGTGGAGTTTCTGCTGCTGTCAGTGCTGCTGTTGAGACATTTAGCTGGTGATTCTTTATACATGGATGTATTATTGCATGAGTTCATGCATAATGTTAACTATTATTACTACTTAACTACTTTCTTTTGTTTTGTGTTGTTCTGATTGATATTACGCTATATAGCCACACAAAGGGACAGGTAATGACTATGACACTGATGTAATGTTCTGCTGGGAAGCCTGGGGTCCGGGCATTCTTTTGGATATTATTATGACACCTGCTACCTGTTTAAACATTGCAGTCTCACAGGAGAAAGAGCCCAGATTCTTGAACGAGCCTCCAAACTACGAGGATCCTGACCCAATGTCCTTGTTGCTCAACAGCATTAGCTTACTTTAATGCTGTGGTTGATTGGGCTACATTTTCTGCAGTACTTGTAAGTGACATCCCAATGAGAAGATGCTGTTATTTTTCTTCTCATGGTGGAAGATGTGTAGGACACATATCTTCACGCAGTCCTCTGAGTCTTCATTGTTTATGCCCAAATAACATCTGGTACACATACACACATAAAAAACTCAAGAAGACAGACAAAAGTTGACTGAGTTGACTGAGGGATTGGAAATATACGGAGATAAGTGAGGAAAAACACACACACAGACACACGTGTGCACACACACACACCTCCACAAAGAGACACAGTCCCAGAAGACTTCAGTTCTCTGCTCATATAACAAGCAGCGACAAACGACAAAACGCGACATCAGGATGTATGAGCCGAGAAACGTTCGACTCAACACATCGTTTCCCGACACGCGGATACACACACACACACACACACGGCGAGCACACGGCAGACACACACCATGGCAGCAGCAGAGCTCTGCAGGTCTCTGGAGAGAAGAAAGGGGAGTATCAGTCTACAAAGAAAGAAAGAGGAGCATGTGTGTGAGTGTGTGACAGAGAGATTTTCCTGAGCTGCAGGAAGTTTCTTTTGTAGGATAAGGAGAGATTTTTGCTGTTTCAAAGTGGGTTTTTTTAAACGATTTTCTCCTTCATTTCTCACCCGCATCCTTTTTCTTTTTCTTCCTTCTCTCTCCACCTCGTATTTACAGTCAGATTTTCTTTCTGCGTGCGTCATTTTAAAGATACAGAGGTCAGATCTGGAGCATCTTTTAGTCCCTTTCTTCTTGTTCCTCCTTTAATTGTTCTCTTTCCTTCGTGAACTTTAAGTCACACGTCAGCACATTCAGATTTTCAAGATGCTGTATTTGTTTCACATTTTGCTTTTCTCTTTCCATATTTTCTTTCTAACTTTATGCCTGCTCCTTTGTACCCTTCTTTTTTCTCTTTCCTTATTAAATCCTTTAGCTTTCAATTCTTTCCTTTGTTTTACTTCTTTCTTTCGTTAAGTGAAGCATCATTTTCATTCTTCTTGTTTTCACCTTCCTTTCTTCTTTCTTTTCTTAGAGTTTCATCAGTTCTTCTTTTTTAACCACTGATTTCTTTCCCCTCAATGTTCCATCCTTTTCAGAGTTTGCAGTTTATTCTTCTTCTTACTTTTGCTTCCTCTTGTTCCATATTTAACATTTGGTCTTTCTTTCTTTTCTACTTTTCATCTCTTTTTTCCCATTCACTTCTTTCTTCCTCCATCTTAGTTATTACAGTAAAAGGGTTGGAAAACGTCACTATACAGATGTTTGCAGGAACAAAATACTTTTGCTTCTTTCTTCCAGTTGTTTATTCTTTTTCCCCTCCCGTCCCCTTCTCATCCTCCCTCTCTCCTCCTGTACGGAGGGAGGTTGGGAGCGTTAGGAGCACAGCGAGAATTGCAGCAACAATTACATGTGAAATTAGCCTCGCCTCATAGCCTGCAGTGTAATTCCAGCCTTCTGAGGCGTGGCAAAGTCATCTGTCTCTAATTAAAGATTTTCTTTCTCTCTACCTCCCTCTCTCAGCCTCCCTCTCTCTCCCTCTCGGGTTAACATTCATCTTCATTCATCCCTCTCTCTCTCTGAATCTGAGAAGATTTGGGTAAAACCTAAGTTATTGCAGGTTAGAATTTTTAGCAGTTAAAACTAATGATTTCCAACTTTACATCTCACATACATGCATATAATATTTGCTTTGGATTCTTTACTTTCTATTTTCGTTGTTCATTGTGTTCTTCTTTTAATCAGAATAGTCCTGTACAGCCGTCTGTCTGACTTAATGAAAGACGCATACATCTGTGTTTTTCTTTAACTCGATATTCCCCAATGAAACGGAATAAGACAGATGCACTGACAGATAAAGTGACAGCAGAAAGAGGAGACAGAAAAACAGACAAAGCTGAGAGGATATAGGACTTAAGCCTTCTGTATGTTTCTCAGGCATGATTCTCTACTGGAATATAACCTAGACCGTGTGTGTTGGTGTGCTCAGCCTCCCGGTGAGGTTGTGTACTCTCACTGTTGCCCTCAGGGCTCAAGATGAAGAAACAGAGAGAGGAGCGAGAGAGGAGAGACACAGAGGACAGAAAGAGAAAGTGAAGCTTCTGTGTTTCCATCGTGTTTCTACAGGAGGCTTTCCTCTCCAGACAGACAGGATTGCCAGTTGTTTCTTCAAACGCTTAAAAGTTTGTTGTGTTTGCATTTTCCTTGCATTTATCCACGTTTTTGATACGCGACTATGATAACAACTTGTGTTAACCAAGTAACATTCTTAAAGTGGCAATTTTAGAAAAACACCACACTTTTGTTGACTTCAAATGAACATCCATGGGATGGCTGTAGCTCTGGAGGTAACACAAGTCATCTACCTAAGCTTAAGGTTTGTGGCTGCTTCAGTCTGAAGACATGATAGGCTGCAGACAAGACACCGAACCACAAACACACAATGTTACACTCAGAGCACTCGGATGTAGAAAAAAAGCGCTTGTATGAATCTGCATGAATGAGACGTCGCATGAAGAATTTTGAAAGGTAGAGAAGAAATCTGCTGTATCAGAACCAGATCATTTTGCTCTATGACAACACTGTAAACATGATCTAGATGCTTATTGCTAGATCTCTGGATGCTTCACAACATCCAACAGTGACTAAACATAACAGACTGTATGAAAAAGTTACACTTTGCTCATTTTGGAAGGAAGCTGGCACCCAATCCAAGCCATGAACACCTCATTCAGTTTGCCGGTCATGTGTCAAAAATCTCTGAGCATGGACAAGAAGAGAAAGAGCTTTGGTATTTCAATGGTATGGGAAGAGCCACAGAATAACTTTGATGACTGACTGACTGTTTAGTCAATATTTCTTAAAATTCCAAAACTAAATCATGTATCAGTTACCCTGACCTCTCATCAATAATGAGACCTGTTCAGATGAAATATATTTTTTAGGGTTTTCTGAGCTTCCTGCTTGAAAATGAAATGCCCAAAATTAATTGAGTATTTCTCTGCAATTACAAACTCTATGTATACAATCTTGGTATCAAAATAAAGCTAACACTTGTGAAATTTTATCATAGGTGTAAATATTGCAGCAGATATTACTTTGTCAAAGTTACTGAGACTGGAACACAGAAAGAGTAAGTAGATTTTATCTTCGCCTACTTTTTAAATTTATTTTTAGCATATATTTAACATATATATAAATTTAAAAATATGCTTCAGTTCACATTTCATTCCAGAAATTCAGTATCCAACATATAACCATCATCTGTGCAAAGATTTATATTTCTAAAGTGAAACAGTGAAAAATTACAGCACTGCCACGTTCATGTCACTTCAACAAATCAAAAGTTGCAAGGCTAAACCCCATGTGGGCCCAAATTTACTGCATGTAGCGTCTGTCCAGTCACGTGTCTGTAGGTGGGTCTTAAATGGAGGTTGTTGACGGAAATGACTCTGATGCGGCTAGTTAGCCGTGGTAACTGCTGATATCATGAGGCTACCGGCTACCGGTGAAATAATGGAGGAAATCGGGACGGTAAGCCAATTTCTGTCTTAGCGCATTTGCACCACTTTGTGTTTTTGTGGTCGGGACCTTGTGAATCGGAATTGAATCAGTTATAGTGACGAGCCCTTGTAATAACTCTGAAAAGAAGTCACGGGCCTTACTCAAAGGGTTAAACTGCTTTTGTTTAGAAAAATAAAGACGTTTTATAGTCTTTTCTCTCCCTGCATCAGTCTGTGTTAATCATTTCTGTGTTTCTCCTTCTGCTTTAAAGCACAGATAACCAGACGACCAGCGAAAACACACTGCTTGTGTGTACAGCCTCAGACAGAGCTCGCACTCTGTCGCACCCACACTGATTGGTTTTGGAACCCAGTTAATGAGCAGGTGTGTGTGCGAGCGTGTGAGTATATAAGTGTGTGTCTGCAGCCCAGCGTTCCATCAGAGCACCATGGGCTATTTGAAATGAGAATTTAGCGGCAGGGATGCACACACACACACACCCTCAGTCCTGATAGCCACTGTAATTAGTTGGACTCCACTGGAACTCGCCACAGGGAGAGAGAGGAAAAGAGACAAAGAAAGAGAGAGACGGGTGGGGGACATGTGTGATGACTTAATGCAATGAAACAGTTTCACATAAAATCTTGAACTGAAATTTCTGATTTTTACCAAAGACCCTAAGTCTTAAGTATGCCTCCACTTACACTTTCTGTAACCGTTCCTTCACCTTCCTGCTTTCCTTAAATCTCATCATGTAAGGTCTCCATCGCACACACAGAAACAATATTGTTTAACTATTGTTATCAGGGCTCAATAATGCATGAAAAAGAAAATGCCAAATTCAAGACCATCTCTTTGTATTTTCATGGTCTCCTTGTCCTCCTGTGTGACCTGCCTTTTCTATCTTTTTCTCCCACTTCTGGTCTCTCTTTGTCTCTTTTCTATTGGTGTGTATGTTTGCGTATCTATGGAATTGGCACACCTAGAAAGGCACCATGAATACTGAAAAGAATACATAGGTTTAGGAGGAACAAATGCATCCATACAGATAGCATTTCTCTCAGCAACACAATGCAAAAACACATGCTACATGCTACATTTGTGAAGTATTTATTTCATGTTCCTTGAAAATATTGACAAACAACAAAGCTACCTATCACAAGTATTAGCTAAAAACTGCCCAGTACTATGTAGGTTCAAGTAACCAAGATAGAAGTTTTTGCTGGATGAATACAAAGAATTAGGTCGAACTGGCTGAAACAAGTATCAACTGATTCTGAACTGCGTTTTAACAATCACAGCATCTCCAGTGCTTTTGTATTCTATTATGTCCTGCTGCAGTCCTACCTCCAGTTGTTTTTCATTAGTAATTTAAACTTTCACTGATACCCAATGTGTTTATATATGATAAAGAGACATCAAATGTGTGGGATGTGCTTTCACTTTATGTGTGTGCTTGCACATTAACTCCATGCTTTAATGTTTCCCTGTGTATTTTTATTAGCTGTGTGCATGTGTGTGCGGTGAGTGAAGTTATTTCTGTGTTTCAATTAAATATTATCATGGTCTGTGAAATGTCACAAACACACACACACACACACACACACACACACACACACACACACACACACACACACACACACACACACACACACACACACACACGCTTCTAGGAAAAGAGCACTAGCGCCGCCTCCTGTGGACTTGGGGACAGAACCTTGATCATCTACTGGCTGAGTTTGATGGGCCTTGATGTGTGATTGGTTGACACTCTCTACAAGGTCCGATGCTTGTTTCATCTCGCTGTGGGCCCGCGATGTACACACCAACACAAAACGAGGCACACACGCACCAGCTGGATCCACACAAACGGTCAGGGACACAGCTGAAACATGCACTGAAAAAAGTGAGCATCAACAGAGTACACATAACATGAACACAAACAGAAGCCTGCATGGAAAGATGAAGAAAAAACACACACAGAAAAATAATCACTTGGATAAATAACAGGAGACAGAAGACAGAAAGGAGAGGGGAAGACATGGATAAAAGTTTACTGTGAAAGACTTGATCACATTCCACAGTAACTAACCACTGTAACTAACCACTGTAACTACCACTGTAACTAACCACTGTAACTAACCACTGTAACTAACCACTGTAAAGCTACTATCAGAATTTGTTTTGATCTTCATTTCACAAAATATTTCTATTTTGAGGAAGGGGAGGGGCCAACATTCACACGCATTCCTACTGGATGCTTCAGAGAGCAACTTGGGATTAGTAACTTGCCCAAGGATACTTGGCATGCAGACTGGGGAGCCAGGGATCGAACTCTGGCTAGAGGGTTGCCACCTTGTGCCTTTGGATCAGGGAACAAGTCCTGACTATCATTTGCACTTATGCACCAAAAAACAACTAAGAGTACCTGGCGTCTTGTGGTGCCTGAAGTCAGGTCCTTGAAGGCGCCTAATCTGGGAACTAGACTAACCTACTGAGGGAATTTAACATTCAAACAGTGAATGACAGTGTGACCAAATTATGTGAGACTGGGAGAAATAGTTTGTCTGATTTGAACCCGAGCAGTGTTTTGCTATTGGACTTCCATGAACTAGAATATGCTTAAAAAGGGATTTACTAACCACAGAAAAAGAAAAAGAAATACAATTCAAAATACAAATAAACACTGTGTTTGAAGACAAGGGTGTCCATAAATGCATGTAACACCCTAGGCCACAAGTCAATGAGCAATTTTGTAATCATGTTGACAGATCCATAGCCGTATGCTCTAAGCACTCTAGTGTCTGACAGAGATTGTCAACTCCCATCTCTGGCAGAACTTCAACAGAATTCCAAGGACAGCTGACAACAGAATTTCCATAAAGGATACTTTCTGATTCAGTAGCCTCAGAATCTCTGCTTTTTGCAGACGATGTGGTTTTGTTGGCTTCATTGACCAACAAAACCACATCGTCTGCAAAACGTTTGCACCAGAATATGAAGTAGCTGGCATGAGATTTAGCAGCTGATAATCAAAGATCATGATTTTTGGTTGGAAAAGGGTGGAGTTTAAGTATTTCAGGGTCTTGAACACAAGTGATGGAAGATGGAAGTTTTTCACAGGACTGGAAAATTCATTGAAAAACTAAATACACCCCTAGAGAAGGCGAGAAGCAGCCACATATTGCTAATCAAATGCACTTAATTAACTGACAATATTATACGTTCACACAATGAGGAAAGACATCAGCAATCATCTTAGAGAAGCAAATGTTACTGTCCATGACTGTGGGAAGGCTTATAAGGTCTTTTCCAGAAAGTTTTAACTTTAAGTAACATTTTTGTACAGTGAAAAAGATTATTCACAAGTTGAGAATATTCAAGACAGGTACCAACCTTTCCAGATGTGGATTTCCTGTCAAATTCACCCCAAGGTCAGACTGTGCGAGGTTCAGAGAAATATTTTTAAAAAGCAAGCGCTACATCTCAGACTCTACAGACCTCAGCAAGTTAAATATTCAAGTCCATGACAGTCCAGTTAGAAAATTTTTTAAAAAGTATGGCTTGTTTGGAAGGATTCCCAAGAGAAAGTCTCTTCACTCTGAAAAGAACATGGCAGCAAAGCTTAGGTTTGCGGAGATTCATCTGAACAAACCACATCTGAACAATGTCCTTTGAAGCAATGGACAAAAGACCCAAATTTGGCCATAATGCACAGCAAATTTTCTAATCTGATCTGATCCGATCATCCTGTTTGGTGAAAAACACAGCATATCAGCACAAACAACTCATACCAACTGTAAAACATGATAACGGAGGGGTGATGATTTGGGATTGTTTTGAAGCCACGGGACCTAGGCACCTTGCGGTCATTGAGTCCACCATAAACCCCTCTTGATAACAAAGTATTCTTCAGTCAAACGTGAGGTCATCTGTCTTTTTAGTTTTAGTTGTCACAACACAACTGCGATCCCAAATGCACCCGCAGCTAAATGACTAAAAAAGAAAAAAAGATCAAAGTCCAGACCTCAACCCATTAAAAATGCTATGGCAGGACCTGAAGAGAGCTGCACATAAATGAATGCCTACAAATCTCAATGAACTGATGCAACAGTTTTAAGGAGAGTGGGCCAAAATAACCACATAATGAAGTGAGAAACTGATAAATGATTACATCAAGATACTGATGTTAAAGATGCTTCTACAAGCTACTGACTCATGGGGTGTACTTAGTTTTTAATTGCACTACAGAGAGTTTGGTGGAAACTTTATTTTTCACATAAATGTAGGGCATTTTTTTTACAAATGTAAATATATTACTGTGTGCTGCATACTATATATTATAGTACTTTTTTATACTTAAAAGGTGGGCTTTCTCTCCCCTTAGAAACTTAATAAGCACTTTCCAGATGTTGACCACAAACTAGAAGGATTTTACATAAAAGTTTTTTTTTCTTCTCCAGATTCACTTATGTGTCTGGAACACTACACATATCTGTATCAAAGAGCACACAAACACTCCTCTCCTCCTTCCTCCCTGCTTTCCAAGGTTGATAAGTGCCTCACTCTAACATCACAATAAACAGTAGAGCCTCGGCCTGCCAAGGCTACTCACAGAACAACTGTCAGCCCAGCTATCCTTTTCCGGAGGGGACACACACACACACACACACACACACACACACACACACACACACACACACACACACACACACACACACACACACACACACACACACAAGACAACACAAAAATGCCCACATACACACTGCTTTTTCAGTTCCACACCACGCAAAGGCAAACACTCACACACCCACACCTCCCAAAAAACCCCAACTTTTGTTGGGCCCTGTTGTTGCTATGGTTACAAGGTCGAGTCCCCCCAGTATTCTAGGGGAGCACAGCGAGGTTCTTTAACGGTCACATGGAGCGAAAAAAAAAATCACTGCAAAAACAAGAGGGTTAGAGCTGCTTTTCTGCAGGATACACACAAACTGAGAGAGGCAGGAGTAGTGAAATGTCCAAGCATTCATTTGTACTGCATAAGCATATATAACACATGGTAACATAGCTCCCACATATTATGTGTCGCGTTCTTGTTAATAATAGTGAGCCTGTTATGACTGAATGTTTATCCAACACAGTCATAAGAAGGTTGGATGAAGTGCTCCCATAATAAATATGGATTGCAGTGGTAGTTTATATTAGATCCAGCTCTGTTTAGAGCCATAAGGAAAAGAGAAAAAAACTGTTTTGCATGAATTAAAACTTCATTTCAGACCACCTTAGACAGCACAGAGGATAAACAGAGGCTCCCAATAGTAAAAAATAAATAAATAAATATTTTACAAAGGCAGCATGGTGACCTACAGCTCAGCACAGCAGGCGACACTATACATACCAGGGAGAGGGATCCCAGTGAAGGTTTTCAAAAACCCAACATCCATACTGGACTGAATCAGTCATAATGGAAATGCATTGACACAAAGCTTTAACCTCCTAAGACCCGAACTCTTCCACGGCATGCATTTTTAAATTCTCTTTGATATTTGGGCATATTGGGGCCCGATGAATGTAAAAATAAAGAATTACCAGATTTGTTTTTTTACCTAATTTTTGTTTCTAAGAAAAATGAGAGTCACATATGAGGATATTCGTTATATCTACAGTAGCAGTATAATGTCCTCATAAGTAGATATCAGGCCCTTGTAGAGCAAAATTGAGAATTTTGGTCTAAATAACCCAAAATGTGATGTCCACATATGTGGACGCCAGGTCCTAGGAGGTTAAGGAAAGGCTCCAGGTATTGTACCATCGAGATACCTGAAGAGTCAACACGTACTCACTCCCAAAGTGTAACATTTTACACTAGGTGACAAATCGTCGGTATATTACGCTTCTGCTTGCTGCGTTACTGTTTATCCATTGTGCTCATACTGTCATCGTATCAGCAGGGGTGTATATAAGCACCATGTAAAATTGAAGTAGCAAGCTATAATGTAAACAGTCTGGGAAACCCAATTGAGGAGATAAATTTATGGCTGAACTGAAGAAGGAAGAAACAGAAGTAACTTTTCCTTGAAAGACTCATTTGGTGGAATTGGAACATGAAACACTAAAAAAAATGGAGGTTCAATCAGGTTTCATATTCCTGGACCCAGGATTCCAAAAGAGGCGTAAGCATTTAAATTTTCAGTTAAGTGAGCTTTGAATTACATAAGTGCGAAGAAAGATACTGATGGGAGGTCTGAGGATATCTGCACGACCATCTTACCCAGGTTATTATACTATTCCAAGCACTCTCAATTGAAATAAACGATAAGCAATTCAATCAAATGGGACAAATTAGTATCACAGTATATTTGGCAAGGGAAAAAAATGAGAATAGGACTTTAAACCTGCATACTGAAAAAGAACAAGGGAGAATTTGCATTACCCTGCTTAAAAAAGGAATATATTTCAGACTTATTCTGAAACTACTGTGCAAAGCAAGATGGAAGGAAACTGAAGAACACTTTACTGGGTATATTCCAATTCAAGCATGGCTGAGTGATAAAAGACTGATCCAAAAACTAATGGACCTGGGTAATAAATGGATTAATTTATCTGTGAAAACATGGCAAAATATTATCATCAAGGTTAGTTTGATAGAAGAGATAAAGAAGCTACTGACACGATATTGATTTTGTACCTAATAAATTATATGCAAACCATAAGCAATGGACCATTAAGGGTCTCTCCTTATATTGTACCTTTTTTTAAATAAAGTGACACTGTGCAAAGTGTGGCTTTTAACTGAAAAATGTTAAAAAAAGAAGTTAAAAAAAAAGATTCCTCTTCAGATTCCTAGTCATAGTTTTAAGGAAGAGATTCAAATAGCACTCAACAGCTTAATAAAAGTGCTTTTCAGTGCCTATTAGGCAGACTCTGATCTAAACGTGATCTAAAGAATATAAAAGGGAATCAGTACCTACATAAAGCAAAAATGGCAGAGGGAAGCTAGTTAAGTTCAGTTTAGTTTATATAGCACCACAACAACAGTTGCCTCAAGGTGCTTTATGCCAAAGACACTACAATAATATAGAGAAAACCCAACAATCAGTGGAATAAAAAGAAATCTGTTTGCAAAACTGAGCTTTCCAATGGAGGATTGAGAATAACATGTTAAGGCTCACTGGGGTTGTTTGGTGTGAAGAGTCTTCATGGATATTTCATTACTCCGATTCAGAGGTCACATCACTCAAGCTCTTGCAACTTCCTTTAATGTCCTCCCTTCATTTATGCTAGTTTTATTTTATTATTTTATTATGCTTCATTTATTGCCACATGTTGTTAAGTCTATCTTTGAAATCATGCCTAAATAGACCTCTGCATTACTTACTGTACCTTATTTATCTTCGTTTTATATATTCTGCTCCTGCGAACAATTCTGGAGAAGAAACACTTTAAACTTTTGGTGACTTTCTGCCAAAATAATGTTTAAATAAACTATTTTTCCTGCGCCTACCACTAGGCTGAACTAATGCCATGCTAATTCACGTAATGGATACATTAAGCCAAGGAAAATGAAAAGTACATCTGCCAACACTCTGATAACAAAGAGATCCGCCTGTAATCAGATAACTGAAACAGTGGTAACACTCAGCTGTGCACATCCGTCAGTGCAGCAGCACAAGTGGATGTGTCCCTGTTGGGCTGAGCAGAGAAATTATCGTCTTTGTTTCTAGAGACTGTTCCCATAGATTTCAATTTAGGATTCTTTGAGTGCTGTGTCCCTCTCTTTTAATGTCTCTGCTTAAAGCAAGTCAGAAATCACAGTTTTACACTCGTCATCACTAGTTTTACAACTAGCCACTGGTTTAAGCTTAATTCTTAGAAAATCAGCAGTCACATGGCTTCATGTTCCTGATTGTTTGGATTACAGCATGAAGCTTTAGCCTACACAAAACTATGCTGTTATCACTATCTCTACTTTTAAGATTAGGCTTAAAACTTTCCTTTTTGCTAGAGCATATAGTTAGGGCTGGATCAGGTGACTCTGAATCCTCCCTTAGTTGTGCTGCAATACGCGTAGGCTTCTGGGGGATTCCCATGATGCATTGAATGTTTCTTCTTCAGTCACCTTTCTCACTCACTATGTGTTAATAGACCTCTCTGCACTGAATCATACTTCTTATCAATTTCTGGCTCTCTTCCACAGCATGTTTTCTATCCTGTCTTCCTTCTCTCACCCCAACCAGTTGCAGCAGATGGCCCCGCCCCTCCCTGAGCCTGGTTCTGCCGGAGTTTTTTGCCATTAATGCCCATCTATTACTCAGATGAATGACTAATCCCTTCGGTAGGGGTTTGATTACACCAGTAATGATTTTAATTGAACACTTTAATGAGAAAATGCTTTGTTTAAATGCAGAAATTCAGGTAAATGAAAGACACAGTGCTATCTACAGCCATAAATATACAAGGAAAATACAAGGATACAAAGTTGTTGGGGCACAAGCGCATTTTATAGCTGCTACATGAATGCAGTGGATTCACTGTCATGGTATTTTTACAGTTTGAACACAGCACAACAACCTCTATAAGATACAAAAGCCCTATATGAGCAGCTTACAGTATACAGGCCTGTAGACCTGTCTCCGTAAGTCTCAGCGGTGGAGAAGGAGAGAAACAGTATAAGAAAGCGACCTTGGACCGGGCGAGGAGACGCTGTTGAGCTCCGCATCAATATTTTAGCGGTAGAGTTGACACATCAAAAAAAAAGAAAAAAAAGAGAGAAAGACAAAAGAAAGAACGAGGGAGAAAGGAGAAGAAGAGAATGCCCAGCGATTCCAGAGTCATCCAATATTCATGCACGCATCATCGCTGCCATGAATATTCATATGGAGATGAATATTTAAGTGCAACTCCTATGGAGAAATTAGGTTCATCTTTACACTTATCAATAATTTGCAGGCCAGGTGAGTCTCATCGGCCACTAAATAAGTCATGTCTGCACGCACGTACACAGACGTTTGAAGGATGGGAAAAAGAGTGGAAAACAACACAAAGTTACATGTCTGCTGGTTCGCAGCAGTGCCTTGTGGGTAAGAAGAGAAAGAGATGTCAGCAGTTTGATCTCTAAAAACAGAGTATGTGCACGCAGTTTATCTATTACCATTAATGAATATACATGCGTACAGTTGCATGGTTGACACACACGTTAACTCCAAAATGTTAAAATGTCCAGCACCAGTAACACTGCTTTGTTTTGGTTATTGGTCTTTTATGTCCAATGTGAACTATCATGTACCTATTTTTAGTGTATTTTTTGCACCAATCCCTCTGATCAAATATTTAGCATCTAGCCAGAATAAGCCGGGGTTTTTGTTTACTGTGGTTTGTAAATAAAAGAAACCAGTTTAGATCCATTTCAATACTTTATTTAGTTGCAGCTCACAGTGACAGAAGCTCTTTTGACAATAGGCAGTATTTCACAAATGAGAAATATTACTGCCGTTAGAAATACCCCAAACCTCCAACTGAGAACTAAAATGAAATAATTAATCACTACGAGCACTGTGACATGAATATTGTACAGCTGAGACTGTGAAGTTAAAAATTTAGTCAAGCCTGATAATGTAGAGCCTAGCCCAGGAAAGACTGTGAAGTGCATTAAACTGGAACTGGGAGTGGATTTAGGTCCACAAGGTTCCACTCCTTGGAAAAACCCACCTAAAGTTTTTGTCTCGATTTTTAATCCACCCAACCGTTTTTAATATTTCCAACCTGACACTAGTGAAATTAACACACTGATTCATGAACATCTGCCAATTGAGTGAATCTGAATTGTACACACATGGCACCAGCTCACACATACCTCAATATTTCATTTACTGTCTCTCAAAATATGACTTACTTATACTTTTTAAACTGTTACACAGTTTAGGAACAAGTATATTTTTATTCGATTCCCCTTTTCGTGTGCGTGCGCGCACCTGTGTGTGTTTGTAAGCATTTAAAGGACAGAAGAGCACAATTCAGAAATCTCTAATCGTAACACATCCTGTTCTTCTGTGTTACTCATCTGGTGGCAGTGATGTCATTACACAAACACACAATCTCTCTCTCTCTGTCACACACACCCTTCTCTATGATATGGTTATGAGGGAGGCTATGCCTTGTAATCCTATTCTCCTTGGTGAGGATGAAGACGGGTGTATGTTTGTGTGTGTGCCTGGCTAGAAAAAGGAGATCTGAGGTGGAGGGAGGATTAGGGCAGGAAAGAGGAAGCCAGCCAAAGTGGGCGGGCATTATTTGCATCAAATACTTATATTTTCTACACAGTTACATGTTTTCTTTTTATATTGAGACTGAAGTCAGTGCTGCTCCTCCATGATGGAAGCAGAGCAGCCGATGGGCCCTTTGTGAATGTTTGGAAACATGTGAAGTCTTTCTTGCCAGGTAAAGTTGTAATAGTGCCTTATCTCCATCACCTCCTGTTTTTTATTATACAAAACAATTTGAAATACTTTACTTATTCATCGCATATTTGGGAATTTCATTTTTTATTCTTTACTATGTCTAATTTTTTATTCTTTTATTCTTTTTCTCTTATTAGAAGTTTGCTGTGTGCCTCCATGTCACATCTATAGCACAGAGTGTGCTGAACTAGATGAGAAAGTGACTCCAAACTGAGGCATCCAAGAGTGTCATAATAGGACCGTGCTGTGCCAGTTGTGAGCTATCTTATCATACTATAAAAAACTTTGTACAAAATCTTTGCACATCGCTGAATGCATCAGCTTAAAATGAACATACTGGCTGTTGAGATTGATGTAGCAACTGTAGCCTCAGCCTATTAGTTAGTGAGATCAGGTTTTGTGAACTCATCCTAACTCATCCTCCTTTTTGACACTAATGGGACCATCATTTACAAACTGAACATCATGTTGCATTCAGAAAAACTTGAAAGACTCTAGTTTACTGAGGTCTTAAACAAAGACTCTGAAGGACCATAGACATCTATACGATTAGAGTTCCTTCTAGAACCAGAGAAGTCACCCCTGCTGGCCATATGAAAGAGTCCAAGCACTTGTACACTGGCTTTTCAGACATGGAAGTTACACTGATGTTTCAGTATACTGCAGCCTACTTCTTAGGCTGTTTTTTTTTTTTTGACCAATAGCCTTCATCTCTAAGTATGTCTGTTTTTTTGTTATATCACTAAGTTCTTGCTGACAATGATTTAAAATGCACAAGGCTACTCTATTCCAACAGGGCATATGTTCAGTTTAACACTGATAACTTTCACTACATTGCTAGCACAATCACGCATCAATTGGGTACAAGTGTGTACACTGTGAGGGCAGACAGTAACTTGATTACTTGTTTTTTCCAACCAGATTATGAAGAGTAAGTCACACACTTGTTGCCATGTCCCTCCGATGCAAACTGAAAAGTCCAGACTTGCAGGTTTTATGTGCACATTAAGTCTGCTTAAGAATATCAAATAAAGAATATCAATTGTTGCAGACCTCAAAAGAGTCCACAGAAGGTGCAGACTTCAATGAGTTCTCTGAAAGGATTACCCCTAGTTACACTATTATGGACACTGTAGTGTAAAGGGAAGCACCATGGCAGTAGTTTGATACACAGAAACAACCATGGTACATTTCATCTCAATGCACAGTTTTCCTTCATGGCCCAGCGCCCACAGGCTGGATATTTGGAAGAAGCATCAGTCGCACTGGATGCAGAAGTGTCATGTCTATTCACATGTACTGTGAGTTGGTGAAAGTAACACTATTTACCTTGAAGAGGTGATGTCTCTGCTCTTCTGACAGCATCAGCTGATGACTGTCTGTTACCATGGCGTCCATGTCCATCAGCCAATCCCACAGCTCCTGGTATTCAGCCTCAAACTCCTGCAGACTGACAAAAGGAAGTGAGAGAGAAGAAAGAGTTAAACTGTTATAATTAAATGTTTGTTTTGCTATGATTCATCTTGTCTATTTTATTATTTCCTTTATTATTGTAATTTTTTTTTGTCCTCCGGCAAAGGGAAACGTGGATCTTGTTATATTGATAAAACACATGTCTAAAAACTGACTGACAGATAAAGTTTGCTCTACAGAAAAAGACAACAGAAGGCAAAAAGAAAAAAGTGTCAAAAAGCAAAACTAAAATGCCGTTCCAGGGAGTATTTCATCACATTTTACAGTTGTGGTCATAAGTTTATAGATCATGTGCTTGAATGTCATGGTAAATTTGGGATGTTATAGAGTTGGTTCACAAGTTGAATTTATTTTGAACTTTCTCAAATCCAACACGGTCAGAAATACGTATATATACACTCCCACTAATATTTGGTTAAATGTCCTTTACCAACTTGCACCTCAGCAAGATGCTTTTGGTAGCCACCAACAAACAACTGAACATTAGACCACTCTGTGTGGCAAAGCTGACAGTTCATTTAAATTAGTTGTCTTGTGAGATTATTATAGAAACAATTATTTGATCCCCGCTGAATTTGCAAGTTTGCTCACTTCCAAAGAAATGAACAGCCTGTAATTTAATGCTAGTTTCATATTAATGGAGAGGGACAAATTATCAAACTAAAATTCAGAAAAAAACACATGACATATAAGTTATAGATTGATTTGTATGTCACGGAGTAAATAAGTATTTGATTACCAAGCAAAACATGACTTGTTGGAGAAACTGTTGTTGGTCTCCAGGTTTGCACACATGTCAGGAGGGTTTTGGTCCTCTCCTCTTTAAAGAAACCCTCTAAATACTTTTTGGTTCTTGACTGCCACCTAGCAACTTGAAGCTTCAGCTTCTCTACAGATTATCTGAAGGATTGAGGTCTCTAGACTGGGTAGGCCACTGCATGACCTTAATATGCGTCTTCTTTCGCCACTCCTTTGTTGGTTTGGCAGTATGTTTTGGGTTACTGTCATGCAGGAAGACCCATCCACAACCAATCTTCAGTGAGGCTGAGGGTAGGCGGTTCTCATTCAAGACTTTACGATACACTGGCCCCTCAAAGCGGGGAAGTCGTCCTGTGCCCTTAGCAGAAAACCAACCCCAAAGCATAATGTTTCCACCTCTGTGCTCGACTGTAGGGATGATGTTCTTTGGGTCACACTCAGGAATTCTCTTCCTCCAAAGACGGCGAATTGATGCCAAAGAGCTTGATTTTGTTTTCATCTGACGACAACACTTTCTCCCAAGCCCTCTCTGAATCCTTTAGATGTTCAGTGGCAAACTTAAGATAGGCCTGGACATGTGGACCTTTTTAAAACGTATAAATTCCATGAGCAGTAATGTCAAAATGTTTAAGTTGCCTTAAACATTTTAAGTTAACACAAAAAACCCACTATGTGTTTGTTTCCACTCACAGGTATATTATTAAATAGCTACTGAGAAGAGAGACATCCTGGATACACATTTTGGTCGAACCAAATGGCAAAGTTTATGTTTAAAACTTTGTGATGATTCAGAAAAAATAACATCCATGCTCCTGCTGACATCTTCAGCAACTGTATGGGTGTCTTAGAAAGATATTTAGATATTGTGTTCATGACAGTTTATACAATCAGCACCCAGGCTGTTTAAATTTCTGTTTAAATTTTAATTTTGTAAAACTGTATTCAGACGTGGTTAATATTGTTGGGTCTTTAGCTTACAATATACAATGCCTCGAGGCGCCTAGACGCTACATAAATAAAACTGAATTTAACTGAACTGAAAGTGTAGTACGATAAATAGTCTTACACCCTCACGTCTTCTGTCATCCCCCCACTTCTTGCTGCTTCATCCCACTCCCTTCCCCATTCTCCTTATCCCAGATTTCACCCCCACCTCTCTCCATTTCACCTCATTTTTCCGACCTCTCAATGTCATGGCTTTGCCTCCCACATCCTCCTCTTGCCCAGAATTTCTCCTCCACCTCTCTTTTTCCTGTTTCCTCCTCCTTTTCTTGTTTCCTAGCACTTTCTCTAAATCTTTCTACCTCCCTTTTTTTCTCTTAACATCGTTCCTTTCCTTACTCTCTAGTTCTCCCTCCCCTTTTTCAGCTCACTCCTCCCACTATCACCTCCCTCTTCCCCTTCCTAACTCATCCTCTCACCTCCCCCTTCCCAACACAGGATCACATCAAATATTTATGCTGCTGGAACAGGGGCCGATTGCTCAAACACGCGCATTACTGTCAGCCGTTTTGTTAAGGTGCGTGTGTGTTTATTATTTATATATTCACTGGCTTTCGGTCTCGGCGGGGATCGCCAACATGTTTCTCAACATTAGCGGTGAAATTGTTTGGAATTCTCCGGTCGCTGACGACGACAGTTTGACAGCTCTGTCAAACCCACAGTATTTCCACAGTGACTCGCACACAAGCACACACACTGCACGTACATGCCAGGCAAGGCGACCACACATTAAGAGGTGCTCTCTGAAGCACACACATGAAAATCACTCAAATACACAAACACACACTTACTGAAAATCACAGTTACCCAGAAAGCCGCATACATATTCATCACTTAAAAAAGGAAACACACTACAATTTGATGTTCCATCAAAGTAGGGAGAGTAAACTATGAATGAAATTATGAAAAAAACAACAAATACAACAAAAAATACTCAACTCTCTACCATTGTCTCCTACAAGCTACAAAATTCAAACTATTAATATCTTTGGAATGAATGCATGCATTTATGGGCCTGAATCAGAATACTTTATTAATCCCTGAGGAAATTATATACACGTACATATTTTTACATCTGTTGTTTTGCAATATAGACCCAATAAGTGAGTCTTAACCAAGGGGCAACCTCTGAAGCTGAAAAATGAAGCCAATGCTACATGCATACAAAACTGCAGTTCTACTCACTTTTGGGGCCCAGCCTCAAATGGTTTGAAGTGACAATTTCATATTAAAATGCCCAACTTTACAACCTTAAATGTATATTTACAGCTTGGCACAAAAAATGGATTTAGGATAGGTTCCCTCTTCATAACTTCTGCGAATTTTGAAATCATCATTGATCTGAATACTGGAGTTGGGGGCGAGGTGGCAATACCTGACTGGGACACCTGTTTGACTACAGGTCGTAGAGTACCTGAACAGTGTCTGTAGACAAGTCCATCAGTTCTATTTAAACTACTACCACAGCAATATGCTTGCAACCAAACACAGGGAGTTTTTTCCAACTGGTTGGGCGATACAGATTTTTTCCCTAAACAGGGACAGGTTCTTGCCAGGGGATCACTAACCAACCTTACGTGACTGGGGCATTAGCAATCATTTTCGCAGTGTGTGGCATCAAACTCCAGCAACCACTCGCAACCAGTCAGAGAATACTCGTTGTTCCTTCAAGACCGGCCGTATGGTTTCAGACCAGTCTCTAGGCCTGCATGACTGGGCATTATTCATTTGATGCTACACTGTCACCATGATGTTCACATGTACAAACTGGAGGACAAGTTAGCATCACGTGGTTATTGGTCATGTGTTTTCAAAACCTTAATAAAATTATACTTCCTGCATCTTGGAAAAGTTTACTTCTGCTCCCACACATAAAGAACTTGTAACTATGGCATTTTCTGAAATATTGATCATGTTAATTGCTTCTGTCATCTCAAGAATACTTATGATTAATAACCACTTTAACCTTTCCTCGTGACTGAGAGTTTTGCATGTAATAATTTTGTGTTATTTTGCACAAACTTGTTCCCAAAGCTTTCTGTTCTTATCCTGTTCCCCACTTTTCAGAAATGACCTTAGTTTATTCTGTGGTTTTTATATCCATCACAATTTCGAACTTGTCCCCATTTTCTGTTTTTACTTTCTAAAAATTGTTTTCTTCATCTTCTGCGGCTTTTTTCATAACTCCTTTTTCCTGCTCACGGCTACAGAGAAATAAAACAAGATTTGCCAACATTTTTCCACCTGTTCCTCCTAACTCCCCCCGCCTTGATCTTCTGTTATTTTCATCCTATCCTTTCCTCACACCTCCTGTCCTCCACTGAAAGTGATTCTCCGTGAAATAAAAGCTAAACCGAGGAGAAAAAAGCAAAGCAAGCAAACGCTGCTTCCTTCCCCCAGAGGCGGTGTTCCTCATTATGCGCTGAGCAGAGCGGCCCTTTACTGACTAAGACAGATGAAGCAGATACAACACTCGTACAGATTGTTTTCTCTTGTCGTTTTTCTACCTCCCCTCCTCTCCTCCATTTCCGTCTTGTTCTCACACTAATGTTAACTAAATGCTTTGTAAAACAGTATCTCACGGGGGGTGGAAGACGAGAAAACAGACAAATCGGAAAGGAAGGATCGACGAGGCGCCACTGTGGGGCTGCGTTCAACACCGGGATGGTTACAGAGTGTTTGAAGTGTCAAGTTCGTTTTCTGTCACACTGCGCTGACGGAGCGCACAAGAGTATTATAGAGAGCCTTTCTGACATTCAGTCACCTGAGGAAATTTGAATTATAAGGATCTATTATTCATTTCTACCTCAACATAATTCCAGTCAACACTGGATATAAAAAATAATGTGGATAGAAAGTGTGCAAACCTACATGGAAAAACATACTGATATCTACACTAGCTATCCAGACATTTTTCAATAATGAAATAAATGTGCATCTGATGAGATTAAGTAGTTAAATGCCATGTGTTTCAGTGTAACACTGACCTCTACACATCCTATACGTCTGTATTTTCTATTTTCTACCCAAACACAACAGAGAATGGCACACAGACACTAAGCAAAGGAATTTGTTGGGCCCAGCTTCAATCTGCAATGAAGGGAATATGACAGGAGTGTCCAACTCCAGGCCTCGAGTCCCGGTGTCCTGTAGGTTTTAGATGTGTCCTTGATCCAACACAGCTGATTTAAATGGCTAAATGACCTCCTCAACGTGTCTTGAAGTTCTCCAGAGGTCTGGTAATGAACTGATCATTTGATTGAGGTGTGCTGACCCAGGGCGATATCTAAAACCTGTAGGGCACCGGCCCTTGAGGCCGGGAGTTGGACACCCCTGCACTGTGACAACCAGATGGACAAGTTAATTTTCCTGTGTGATGCTATGATAGATGTTGAAGTTCTGTACTTCTTTGTCTCACAGCTCCAGATTCCTTCCATATGTCCTTCAGTCAGTGTTGAGTTTTATGTGAGTGATGTGAAATACATGCTTTTCAAACTAACTGCTGTAACATTGTTAGTGTCCTCTATTTTACAGGGTTTACTAACCCTGTAAAAATTTCAAGTTCTGAGTTTCTGTCTTTCCTTTCTGGTATTTTGTACACAGCTGTTTGAATAAAACTATATGGTGATATACAGCTAAATGCTCCGATATCTGGCCGTGAGGTACTGTTGAGACACCTTGCTATTGATTATTGGTGTAAAATAGCAGGTGATAGTCCACCCAACTGAAACTTAAAATGTCTTCATGAGGGGCCTAAAAAATATATTGGAATCTTTCATTTTTAAATACTTTCTTACTGATTTACTCTTTTATGTATGTATATATATATATTTTAATGATCTGTGGTGTCATTATTTTGAGAAGTTCTTTAACTAGTATTGTATTTTAAACAGGATTCAGGATAGATACCTTGTTGCTAACTAAAACACTCTCGGTGTCTTTCAGGCTTAAATGGACAGATTTGTTATCATACTTCACTTTCTACTTCCCTTTCTCTCTCTCCCTGCCGCCTGCTGCTGCAACGCCGATAGCGGCTGTAACTGCTGTCTCTAATTCATCATCCTCCATACAGCAGAAAGAAGAGAGCAAGGGACATAAGGCAAGAGGAGGGAAGGCAAGGCTCTCAGAGAGAGAACGAGAAAGAGGAGAGGAATGGAGAAAGAGGAAACTGGAGAAGGTAACAATAAGATGAGAAGACAGATATTCTAAATAAATAAAAGTAAAGAAGAGGATGGGAGTGGTGCATAGAGGAAGGCAACAAAGTAGTTACACTGAGAGAAAGGATGCAAAATAAAGCAAGGTGAGCAGGAGAAAAACATGAAGAGAAATGAAGAGGTAGCAGAAGGCCAAGAAAGAGGAGACAAAGCAGAGGTCAAGGAAGAGCAACTGGGAAAGAGCAGGAACAGAGGGTGAGGAGGAACACAGGGAGCGATGGAGTGAAGGAAGAAAGGATGACAAGAGAGGAGGATGAAGCGATAGAATGAAAGGTTGAATGAGTCATATTGGCAGCCGTCACCTTTCAGTCAGAGACTCTGCTGGATTTATGAGGTGATTCACTGACACTCGCCCAGTCTAATGGATTCATCCTACAGAGACATTAAAATCGAACTGTCGATGAAGAGCAGCGCAGAGGCCCGTGCTGATATTCACACACTTCTTCATTCATCCATGCTAACGGGTTCACCCTACGGAAACATTCAAATCAAGTTGTCCACAAACAAAACCCGGGTGCTTAATCAGTCATTCACTCACTAATTTATTATTTTATTAATCTTGGAAAAGAGTGTGGTGCACAAGTTTAATTTATTTAGACTTTTGTGGACTAAAAACACTGACTAACACGTCGTACAATAGGAAAGTTCCCTAAAACTAAACTAAAAAACTAAAACTAAATGTGAAAAAACAATTTAAGTTAACTAAAATAAACAAACTGAAATGATTTCGTCAACTTGGAAAACTAAATAAAATAAAACTATAGATGAAATGTTCTTAGTCCTGTTTGCCTGACGAGGCATTGATGGACGAGTTTATTGAGACTGTGAGTCAACTCATTTCAGTTTAATAGCAGTACTGATTTTCCTAAATCTTGCCTCTGACATACAGTATGCCCTCCATTACGTTAACAATTCAAAAGATTAAAAACAACACTGAAGCTAATAAAAACTGAAATAAAACAAAACCGTTTCAAATAGTAAAAACTGAACAGAAACAATGATTAGTCCTGAAAAAGATCTAAAATGCCATCTTCAGCTACCAAATGGTTGTAGACAGCCATCAAAAGTCTGTGGTTAAAGTAGAACTGGATAACAGAGTTTTAAGGTGGTATCACTGTTGCCTCACAGTCAGAGGGTTCTGGATTCAGACCTGTGTAGGGTCCTTCTCATTCTTTCATTAAGTTCATTCATCCATATATTTACAAAGTCTAAATCCTCTCTCTGTTTCTCTTTTATCACAAAGTCATTAATTCCTGCAAAGTCAAGTCACTCAGTCATTCAGTTAAACATGCATTTGCTTTCAATTCTAATGTTAGTCCTTCGTGTATTCATGTTGGACTTTTTAAGATATAAATATGTTAAATAAGGTAACAAGTGAAACCAAAGTACTTATTGGTATTAAAAGTATGACTTTGATGTATGTGTATATATATATATATTTCTGCTCTGAAAGGTTTCATGTCCTGATTGGTTAGAAGCTTGGACATGCCTCATCTTTCCTATATAAGCATTTAGATTATTTTGAACATAACAATAAGAAATATGAAAAATAAAAATTGACTTTTAGTTACTTTAGTTACTACAAAAAATCTATATCTTCCACCCTTACTAACTTTCATTCTGCTAATAATTTAGAATTGAGATATTTTGCTTGAGATTAGTGAATAATTCCGTCTGACCTTCATTTTCTTCACAACTGAACCAAAACCAGAAATCTCAACAGAATGAAACTCACAAAGAAAAACATGTAACATCCAATTAATACAAAACGCATCACACACACCACTGCACTGGACAGACAGACACACACACACACGCTCACACATACCCAAATGTAAATGTGAAAGGCAACAGCTAACATATGAATAACCAATTAGAGCCCGACACATTCAATGTAAATTACTGAAATATTACGCCGCAGCCTCAGAGGGCTGAAAAACACAAACAAGATGAGGCTTTCATTTACATTTGTGCTGTGGGTTTTCACTCTTTGCGCACAAACAACTTGCGCATGTAACAACTGTTATTTAATTCAAGTAGAAGACAGTCCAGTGGCACTGCAGTGGGTTTGATTCGTATATGTGGACACTTGCACAGACAACGCACGCACCGCACGCTTCGCGGAAGCCACCGTGAAGTCACACTGACAACACCCGCAAAGTCTGCAGAACACAACATGCTACAGACTCAAAGGGAGTAATTTAAGCCTCAGTTTTTTTATTTGCATACACACTACTCAGTGTATGTTGTCATTTTCTTTTTGTGTGTGTGTGTGTGCGCCCTGTGTGTGAGTGATAACTGCAGTGAGAAGCTCCTCAAAGCCGGGGATGAAACGCCGACAGGCAGCGTGACCAAACACGGTGCTCGCCGAGCCGAGCCTGGCCACACCAGATTACTGCTGTTAACGCTCATGCTCTGTGTGTGTGTGTGACTGCGTTTAGCTGCATGTGTGTGTTGTCTGTTATGTTTGCCTGTGTCGCTTCTATCACAACAGACAACACTGACCTGCTAGTTTTCACTCTTATTATTTTGCACTCCATTACGCTCTGCAGCTTCTGTCCTCTGCACGTTCAACACACAAACTCGAACACCTTGTTTAACAGGCCCAATGAAATGGTGGAACTTCTAAAAGTCAGAACAAAGGACTTTAAAGTGGACCTGTTATGATGATTTACAGCTCCCTGGATTTTATTCTTGGAATACACAGGAGCAGCAAGAAAGAAGTCCTCGTTTGTCTCCTATTGGGCCTTAGTTCATTGTTTTAGCTCACTTCCTGTTCCCTTTGAGCCACTTTTCTTCTAATTGGCTGCACATCACAAACAGAAAGTTTGAACAATGGTTGGCACTTCTGGGCTCACAGGCTTTGTCCCTCAATTGACCATAGGAGGGAAATTCAGTTTTATGAGTGCATAGAATTTCTACAGGGTGTATGAAAAGAATCATGTGTCTCCTACAGGATATATTTTTTAAGTAATGGACACAGAAGCTTGGGGTAAATTTCAAAATACATGGCTGAATATAAAGTTTTACATGCAAAAACTTTATATTCACTGTTCACAGAATTGGTGGTGTCCTGTCCAGGGTGTAGTGCACATTTGGCCCTAGTTGGGATAAGCTCGAGCCTATATTACACTAAATTAACACATTAAACTGATGGTTTAAAGTGGTCGCTTAGTGTCTTACGGTTCTGTAGTACTTGCATTGATCCCTGTGACTTCTCTTAAAATCTCAGGGATCACCTCTAAAGTAGGGAGCTGTTGTTATCCTGGCTTGATAACTTTTAAATTCTATATAGAGAGACCGTCTGATTCTCATAACCCCAAGAATGAAGATCCTCAGCCTAGTCATGCGGCAGGTTTGAGGTTTGTTAACCAGTTTGCTAAATTACCGTATTTTTTGGAGTATAAGGCACACTTAAAATCCTTTAATTTTCACAAAAATTGACAGTGCGCATTATAATCCGGTGCACCTTATGTATTAATTCTGGTTGTGCTTACTGACCTCGAACCGATTTTATGTGGTACACGGCGCTCAAAAATCTGTGAAAATGTGTTAGTACGACTTTGGTAAGCCACGAAGCTGCACCGCATGATGGATTGTCGGAGCATTACGGCTACCGTAGTCAGGAGCCTCGCGGAGTTACTGTGCTTCAACATAATATTACTCTGTGTGTATAAGGACCCCAGAATGGCACCTATTAAGAGACATGCTTACGAAGCGGATTTCAAACTCAAGGCTTTCAGTCATGTTTTGTTTCGCTTAATGCGTCTTATGTATGAAAATAGACCTGTTGATTAATATTGCACTTCATAGTCTGAAAAATACGGTAGCCTAGTGGTGGATGAACTGTAGCCCAGGAGGTCAATGAATACTCTACCAATTCGATTCTGAGTGTATGCGTCATAATTAGCACTACACGAATGTGTGTGTACATGAGGGATGTGGGGAAGTTTTAACAGGTCCTCCCATAGTAGACATGCATTTGTTTTACAAAATAGAGCACTGTAAAGCAATTACGGAAGCTAACAGAAAATTACTGATCACTTATTCTGTTGTTTCCTGTTGTGCAGTTACCTGTTGTTCCTGGCCAGGTGATTGCCGCGCCTTCTGTTGGTGGGTGAGGGGTACTGCAGGCTGCTTAGTTTGATAGCCATCTGCTCTAAGGCCATTCGCTGGGCTTCGCACTGACTGGTGGTCTGCTCCGCCTGGAGAAAACAACAGAACACAGGGGTATATATTACCCAGACTGAATTATTTCTTACACTTCTTTGGTTCATTCTGAGATTGCGTTCACATCAACATATTCTCTGTTATGTTTGTTAGTTGTACCTTGCTATAACCAATGAGGACTGATATGCTGTTTCCACGATATGCTGTGGATGCTGATGATAGTTCAAAGGGCTTCATAACAATCAATATAAGAATATTAATGCAAGAAAAGAAACTAAAATACCTCTTTGCAATGAAAAATGCAACTTACAGGTTTGATTAGCAGCTTCTTTTGAGATGTTTTTAACTGTTTTGAGAGAATAATTTGTGACATTTAACGCTCAAATGAAAGGGTTTTTAAAGAATATTTTGCACTACTGCTGAATCTTGAGATGATGTTGTTTTATAGTTATTATAAAATTCCCTTAAGATGTCGTCCAATACACTGTTAATAGGTTTCTGCACTGTAAAATGAAGACTTTTAATGCTACATGGAAATTTATGTTTTATGTTTTAGTCGATTAGATAAATAAATGAATAAAACCATCCATAGAATTTAAAAATAAATAAAAGTAGACCCTATGCTGGTAAACAGTCTAATGTCAAATAATCTGTAATGTTACAAATTAACACTATGTCTATGCATGTCATGTTCTCAGTTTGCTGAATTGCAGGTTTTCCATGAAAAATTCCTGCCTTTCTCTGGTTTAGCACTTCTGCAAAGACCCCTCGAGCGTAAGACTTTTTAATACATTCTAAGGTGAACTTAATTCAGTGCTTCTTACAACGTACAAATACCCTGTCTTAAATAAAGACCAAGATGACCAGAATCAAGGTAACACAGTGAGCCTTCTTGAAAGCGAACAGAACGTGTGTGCATGATGAAGTCGGCGGTCTGAGTGGGATCATCTTCCACTGAGTGTGATTAGCTGTTTATTGCAGATGAAGGAGATTCGGACGTGGCGCGTTTTGTCGGACGTGCCCTTTAAAGCCCTGCAAGCATTCAGCAAGCCACTAGAAACACTCTCCATACTTATCCTCTGCGTCAGCTGACAACATACACACGCATCTATGAAACGGCACGTACATGTGTATGCATATAAATGTACATACACACACAAACATTTCACTAACACAGATCACCCATAAAACCTGACGCACACATTTAATACGAATTGCTTTTCTCTGGCACAAATTACCCCTCATACACACACTCCTATCAAGCTCGCACAAATGTTCCCATAAAGCCACACATGCGCACAAATTGACCATCAATTGCTTCACACACAAAAACAAACATATTCACACATGGAGCATGATTCGCTGCTCTTTCTCACAAATTATCCTTCTCTCACACACACACACACACACACACACACACACACCACAGCTAGTTGCACTCGGTATCCAGACACAATCATATAGAGGCACTCAGAGCGCCGCTCAGATGTAATTGCATACAAACTATATGGAGATGAGGCCTCAATTGAACCAATGAAGGCAGAGTGAGTGTGTACAAACAGCCCAATGTGCACACATACACACATATGACCGCCTGCTTTTTCCTCATTCAGTAACAATCTGAATAAAGTGTTGTCGCGTCGAGTTGCGTTCGCCGTCCGATCTACTTAGCGGACTCGACGGAAGGATCTGGAAAGGTCATCCAATCTGTAGAAGGCAGAGCTGCTCAATCAGCGAGCTAATAAACAAACCGGCAATACACAATCAACAGCACTGTCTGTGTTGAGGTGTGTTTGAACGAGAGAATATTCTGTTTGTGTATGTGCTGCTGTTATAGAAATGAAACTAACTGGAGCCTCTCGGAGGAAAAAAAAACAGAGTTTATCTAAATGTCTCTCCACTTTCCTTCATTACTTCTCTCTATTTCTGTCTTGGTTGCGTTTGCAGACTGTTTGCTGGCTAGTTAGTCGGTCAGTGAATCAGTAAATCAGTCAAGTTGTTCATTAGCTGGTTAGACTGTTCTTTTCTGTGCTAATATGTTCCCTCAGTCTATAACTTTGAAGCCAAGCCAAGAACTACATTTAAAAATTGCCTCATTTATGTAAGCTTTTTGCACATTTATCAAGTAAATTACTGCACTTACAGCAAAGCAGAAGCGACCTTGGTCAAAAGAATAACCACGGCAGGACAGCTAATCCAAAAAAATGAATTAACATTGAAAGGGGACAATTGTGGTTTTACTAATTTTCTGTCATTTATATACTGATACAATGTTGGGTGTCAGGAGTTGGGTCTGTAACCCAGCATTTTGAATTTTATTTTGTATTTTGATATGTGGAATGTGTTAAGTTCTTTGGTTGCTATTGTTACTTAGGATTGAATTGAGTTTCTAGTTCTTCTATAACTCCTGATTTAAAAGTCTTTTCTTGTCTTCAGTGACAATATGTCATGTATTTGTTGTCTGTGTGTGTCATGTAGTCGGTGTTATTATGTCTACATCTCTCCGTGATTCCAGTTTTATTTTGAAAGTCTTGTGGTTCTATGTTCAATGTGCTTAGTTTTGCTCTTCTCCTGTGGAGTTATTATGTTCATTTGTGTCAGCCATGTCTCCCCAGGTGTTTCCACTTCCCTCATTAGCCTTCTGTGTGTTTTCATTCAGTCTTTGGCAACGTCCACACGGGTATTTTTGAAAACGGAGATTTTCCGTTTTCGTTTTAAAAAATAATCCCGTCCACACGTAAAGGCAGAAATGAAGGAAAACGCTGCTAGGAACATACCAAAGCAACAGGTGGCGATATAGTCCTAACCGTGCAGGCCAATCAGAAGTCTAGAAGCCTCGGTGGGAAAAAGAAAACAAAGCTGGGGCATAGAAGCAGAACCGAGTTGTATGTGTGGAGGGACAGTAACTGTGTGTGTATATGTAAGCATTTAAACACTGCAGATAGTACAATTAACAGTAACAGTATTGTAGAAATTCATTTCACCGAAACCATAACGTGGCGCACAGTGTGACGTCAAAAAAGGCGCACACCTTTGACGCTGCGTTTTCTGTATTTTCTCCTTTTTTCTCGTCCACACGTAAATGCAAAAACTGAGTTTTCAAAAAGATCCATCCTGGCCAGAGTTTTTAAAATCTCCGTTTTCAGTGACCAAAAACGCCGTTTACGTGTGGACGAAAGGTGCAAACGCATAGAAAAATCTGCGTTTTCAAAAATACCCGGGTACGTGTGGACGTAGCCTTTGACTGTTTTCTTTCCCGTTCCATGTACTACATGATTCTGCTCAGGTCGTGTTCATGTTTCATGTTCATGATTTTCCTCGTTATAGTTTCTCACACGTTCCTGTTCACAATCATGTTCACGCCTGTTGTCATAGTTACCAGTTTAGTTTTCCCTGTTTAGGTTTTAGTTTCGTTTTTGCCCCTGTTCGCCTTTTGCTTTATTTTCTACTTGTGTATCAGCCGTAATAAACGGCTCGCTTTTTGTTTAACCTTAGTACCTTAGGGCGATCGTGGCTCAAGAGTTGGGTGTTCATCTTGTAATCGGAAGGTTGCCGGTTTGAGCCCCGGCTCGGACAGTCTCAGTCGTTGTGTCCTTGGGCAAGACACTTCACCTACTGCTTACTGGTGATGGCCAGAGGGGCCGATGGCGCGATATGGCAGCCTCGCCTCCATCAGTCTGCCCAAGGGCAGCTGTAGCTACAACTGTAGCTTGCCTTCACCAGTGTATGAATGTGAGAGTGAATGAATAGTGGTATTGTAAAGCGCTTTGAGGGGTCCCGAAAAGCGCTGTATAAATGCAATCCATTATTATTCCCTGTCTGCACTTGCGTCCTCATACCAACACTCAGGCTGCGCCGTGACAGTTGGATGCCATTCAGGCAAAACTAGTCATTCACATTATCTAAAATGAACTTAAATTAATTGTCATGGTCCAGAGTCATGTGACCCAGTGTTTCTAAGTTTCATGATATTTTGTTATTCATCTGTATTCTAGTTTCTTTTCAGCTTATCTACTTACATTCTGTCATACCTACTTGCAGTTATATTTTATGGTTTATTGGACTCCCCTTGTGTCTCATCCCTGTGTTAATTCTTCCTTAGAGGTTTGTGAGTCTTATCTGTCATGTCTCCTGTCTGTGTAATTCATGTTGTCAAGCTCATGTCACTTCTGTGTCTTATTTAGGGTTCTTGTTTTACTTTGAAGGGTGTTCAATGTTCATTGCTTTAGTTTCACTTCCAATGTGGTGTCATTTGGTTTGTTCTAGTCAGCTGTTTCCTCACATGTCTCCACTTCCCCTGATCACCTCATGTATGTATCAAAGTCCTCTGTCTTCCTGTGTTCAGTGTCCCGTCGTCCTTGTTCCACCCATCATGTCATGTCAGGTTTCAGGACTCTGTGCAGGTCATGGTCATGTTGCCTATTCATGTATGAGTTCATTGCTCCTTCATGTTCCTGCACAAAGTCCTGTTCATAGTCATCGCAGTCTCCTTTTCATTGTCTTCCTAGTTATCATAGTTAAGTCTGTTTCCTCAGTTTTCCCAGTGTAGGTTCCAGTCTTGTTTTGCCTCTGTGCTTACTGCCTTGTTTTGTTGACCTGATTATCAGCCGTCATAAAAGGCTCGCGTTTTGTTCAAGTTAGTTGTGGTCTCCTCGCCTGTGTCTGCACCTGGGTCCTCACACACCCACACACTGTCTCCCCCCACAAACTGCGGCATTAATTAAGTGTCTTAAGTTTTAATTTAGGAGTGATAATCTATCAGTGCGATCCTCTATGCTGTTGCATGCTGGGGGAGCAGGCTGAGGGTCGCAGATGCCAACAGACTTAATAAACTGATCCGTAAGGCCAGCAATGTTGTGGGGATGGAGCTGGACTCCCTCAAGGTGGTGTCGGAGAGGCGGATGCTGTCCAAGATAAAGACAATGTTGGATAACACCTCCCACCCACTCCATGACATGCTGGTCAGTCACAGGAGCTCGTTCAGTGAGAGACTGAGATTACCGAAAAGCACCACTGAACGACACAGGAAATCATTCCTGCCTGTGGCCATCTCCCTGTACAACGCATCCACTTAACACACTGTTTGCTGCTACAGCTACACATGTTTCTTTTCCAAATATTTATTTATAAGTGACTTATGTATGTATGTATGTATATATATGTATATATTGTACTATTCTTAGTTAGCGTATTGTCTGTCTTGTCTTAATGTTGGTTTAAAATGGCGCACTGTAACAAAAAATAATTTCCCCCAGGGATCAATAAAGTATTCTGATTCTGATTCTGATTCTGATAAATTTGAATTCTCCTTTTCCAAATTCCATTTGAACTTCTGGGACAGACAAAGTGGTGAAACATGGAGGACAACAATTTCCCACAATTTCTGATTAATATAAGTCAGTATATAAGAAGCAAACCAAAAATAGCCTTATAAATAAAAGATCTACATATAAATATACATAGTAGCTGAATCTACAACATGACAAAGCAGACCACTCAAGCTCAGCATACAATGCACAAGGGTGAGTAAAAGTCTTAAAGTTTGTAATAAATCCCATCGTTCCAGAATAAACAGAATGCAGGATATGTAAGCATTCTGGGGACCCATGTATATAAATCACATCACCATAACCAAACAGAGACATAAAAGTCTTTCTGGCCAGAAACAGATAGAAAGGAAAGTAAACACCAAGTTTCAATTTCAATTTTTTCACCGAATGCGAGGTGTAGACGAGAGTGAGTCGTCAATTGTTTTTCCTATGTACTTATATTGAGATGCTCACTCAATCTCTGAGCCCTGAAGTATATAATACATGAGAGGTTCAGGGGTTTATATTTTGAATTTTTAAGTTTTAAATCACACAGGCTATGCTATACTGCACTGGAACTGACAGAGAGCCTGGCTATAAGAGGAGTAGATCATCATATCATCAGCATAAAAATGAGGACTGATCACATTAAGCAAGCTAGAAGTCACTGAGGCCTGATTGATGAATAACTCTGAAAGCATCCAACGTTTTCTAACAGCCCTTCGATGGCAAGTCTTGGTTTTAACTGTGTCAAATGCTATGGCTAGGTCAATAAAAATGGATGCACAATGTTGCTTGTTATCTGCTTGAAACAATCACTTTTAAGGCTGCTATAGTTGTACTGTAATTTTTCTAGAAGCCTGACTGGAAATCATTTAAAAATCTCCAGAGGGGAACTTTTTCCCCTTTTTCTGCTCTTCGTTAACAAGAACTTCCAGAACTTTGACAAAAGCAGATTATTTAGAGATGGACTTGTAATTAGTCACAACTGAAGTATCCCAACCTTTAAGCAAAGGGAGAACAAAAGCAGATTTCCAAATAGTTGGAATTTCCATCCATCCATCCATTCACTTCCGCTTATCCTTTTCAGGGTCGCGGGGGGCGCTGGAGCCTATCCCAGCTGTCATAGGGCGAGAGGCAGGGTACACCCTGGACAGGTCGCCAGTCTGTCGCAGGGCCAACACACAGGGACAGACAACCATTCGCACTCACATTCACTCACACATTTACACCTAGTGGCAATTTGGATTATCCAATTAACCTATCCCCACAAGCTGCATGTCTTTGGACGGTGGGAGGAAGCCGGAGTACCCGGAGGGAACCCACGCAAACACGGGGAGAACATACAAACTCCACACAGAAAGACCCCAGCCTGATGGTGGAATTGAACTCAGGACCTTCTTGCTGTGAGGCAACAGTGCTAACCACCGTGCCACCGTGCTAGTTGGAATTTCATTTGTATATATATAAGAAATCCAAACAAAAAATGACATTGGTATTTTTGTGCAAGCAATCCCTATGAGCTTTCAGCTCAGATTTCAGACTGCTCTAAACACTCAGTTTCAGACTTTTTAGCTGACTCATGGCTCTTAATGATGTCAAAGAGAGTGGAGATCTGTATTTAGTCATCTCAGACACAGAAGCTCCATCCAACTACTGCTCACACCTGTTTTATATTGACAGAACGTTGGTTTAAAGGAAGGAAGGAAGGAAGGAAGGAAGATGGGAGCAAAACAGTTTGTTTTAGACCTTAGATGACAGGTCTCCAACTCCAGTCCTCGAGAGCTGCTCTCCTTCAGCTTTAAGATGCATCCTTGTTCCAACACACCTGAATCAAATGACTGGCTTGCTATCAAGCCTTTGCCAAACTTAATTCAACCATTTGATTCAGCTGTGTTGGGATGCATCTAGCTGTAGGAGAGTAGCTCTCATGCACTGGGGCTGGAGATCCCTGCATTAGATGAACTGAGGAACTCCAACAATCCCCACTATAAGATTAAAGATTATTCTGAACTCTGAATCATGTAAAGCTATTGTCAGTAACACAAGAAACTTTTATATAAGTTGGCCAAGGAAGATGGCCCAGCACCAAGGAAAGTCTGCTGCTGCCATGGGAAGTACATCATAAAATATATTTAGTGTTTTGTGGAAACAACTTTTGAAAGAAGTTCATTGCTGACAAAAACTTTGAAGTGATAATGTGATGTTTTTGTCAGTGCTACATGGTCATAATGTCAGTCAGTCAGTAAGGAGGTCACTAACTGATTCAGTCCCGCAGCTACATACTCACTCAGTTATTTATTTAATCATTTTTTCTGACGTTGGCAACAACCGAGCCAACGCAGGCTAAGGTATGAAAAAGCAAAATACTTCCATAACAGCTGACTAAAGCCATAATGAAACACGCACACACACTTGTACAGTATGTGTACACACTGAAGTACACTGAAGCAATTTCTCCTGGATGCCCGCCTTGAGGACACAGTGACTAAAGACACACACACACACACACAGTCATGAGTTGGGCTGCTTCCCAGTCTGAAGGATCTTCAAGGATTTCTGTCAAAAATTATTTGTCTTCAAACTAGACTCATGCCTCCATCTGTTAGTTTGCATGCGCATGTGTGCATTGCTCATTTTGCCTAACTGCCTATTGCAAGTAGGACCAAAAGAAAAGCAAGCATATATGTATGTCAATGAACTTCTCCTATTTATCTACCATGCAGCCAGAAATAAGTAAACGGCCTAGCTAGTGTGCATTTTCAGGCTACCGAACGCAGAAATGTAGAAAAAAGGTGATTTCCTAAACATTCAACTATGAAGGAGACCACGACCTTATCATTATCACAACCCACTGATCAAAACTGCAGCATTATTCTAATAATTATAATTATTGGTCAAATGATTGCACAAACCTTCAGTTTACCCAAACCGTTATTTAAAGTGGATCTATTATGTTTTTTCCTCATATTTCTGATGCCTTATGTAAAAATGTTTCAAATAATGGGGTAGCGTACAATGTACAATAGGCCAAAAGCTCAGGCTACAGTATGCTCTAAAGCAAAAAGCTCAGTATTATGTCAGTGAGAAGGGATATCCTCATATGGTCATCTCAGACTGCCTTCTACCTGCTGTTCAAACTTTTGTTTTGTCTGGCTTAAAGGGAAGAAAGCAAAAGTTCTTGTTTCAGGCTAAATGCTCTGTTTCAAACTGTTTTTTTCTACTCTTGGCTCTGTATGTTTTGTCCTTCAGAGGGGATATGAATAATATGTTCCTGAAAATTGTGCAAAGCTATTCTAGTTGCTTAGGCTGCTGCCCCCGCGACCCGGCCCCGGACAAAGCGGATGAAAATGGATGGATGGATGGATATTCTAGTCGAGTCCAAGAATAAAAATCTGGAGTTTAAAATAAGCAAAACAAGGCCCCATCGATGTGTGAAGAACTGTCCGTGGTACTCGTCCTGAAATATGCTCTCGAACATAACTTGTCTAATGTTACAGGCTGAATGAAGGGAATTTTATGAAGGACGACTATTAAAAAACACCTGATGGGGATATTATGGACTATGTTGGAATTTATGTGGTGTCAGTTACGTGATATCTGATACAAAGAGTTACACAAAAAATAACCTCTCTTCCATTTTTAATAGTGCTGCTGGCGTGGCTCTAGGCAGGCACTGACATTCATGGTAAGGATCAGCCACGGGCTTCTCCTCTAGCGCCACCATGAGGATAAATTTGTGGGTTTGAGACATATGTTTCCAGATGACTTGCAATAACATTTTATCAATAAATTCACATCCTCTTAGAATGAACTGTAACAGCGGTGCTCCTCTGACTTGCTACTATTATCATTGTTATTATATTGTGTGCGTCTGTAGCTACAGTAAATACGGTGGAGGTTTGTTTGCTGCATTTGTGATAACCTCATCTGTTTCTGCTGCTATGCTATCAGCTCTTAAAGATAAAACCTGGAGTAAATATAAACACAATCAAATATTTATTTTATTCCTATCATTGCTGATGAGATATTGTGAGCGATTTCAAATGGAGAGGCTGAATCCAGTGTTTCCAGTCCTGTCGTTAACGCTGCTAATAGACACACAAATCAATAAGAATCTGCCTCATTTGATGAATACGTAGACTGTCCTCTGAAACACACACACAGAGAAATGCACACAGCCTGTTGTAGATGCGTGTGTATTGCACTTCGATGTGCTGAATCAAGTCATTTTAGGGCTTTTTGTTTACATGTCAGGGCCAATTTATCCCGCATCCTCGGAAAACCTCACCACTAGCTGTGTGAGTGTGTGTGTGTGTGTGGGGGGGTTGTTTTCATGTCTTAAAAATATATGTATGCATGTGTGTTTTCTGGCAATTGTGTGTTGATTCGCTGCTGTGGAACTGTGGCTTGATCCCTTATGAATGTGCATGTGTCCAAAGATGTTTCTGTTTGGGAGTGTGTTAGATGTGTCTCCTGGGGTTTTCCTGGGGCTATAACTGCCAATCAAACAGCAGTGTTAGGACTGAGAGCTGAGCAGCAACAGCAGCATATAAACACACTGCAGGATCCACAACATGCTGTCTGCTCTTACACATGGTTCATTAAAAATAAATATCAGACAATAAATCAATAAACAAATCAATCAACTAATCAGTCACATCACAGAATAACACTTCATTAGCATGAGAGAAATAGAGGGAAATATGGAGATAAAAAGGTAAATAATGTTCACTCTTTCAAAATTTTGTGTTGTATTTGTACTCCAGACAAGATTATCTGTCTCATTTTCACCTTTTGTTAGACACATGTGAACCAACAGTGACAAACAAGAGCAAGTTTTGTGCAGCTGAGAGTCCAGGAGTGCCTGCAGTGTCACCTCAGCACTGTTCCTTTAATCTGCCAGGAACATCTTAATGCCAGAAGTCATGTGAATGAGTTCTGGCTCTTTGGCAGCTATGTTGATTGTTGCCTGGAGCTGTGCCCAGAAACATTGTTCTGAGAATCTGCAGGTTTTGTCACCATGCAAGCACAGAGCAAATTTAAAGCAAGTTTCCCACAGTGCACCTTCTGTCTTTCAGCTGCCGATGAGGTTTTACCGTTTCCCCACGACTCTGTCAATTGCTTTGCTTAAAACCTCTGTGTCTCAGTAGCTTCAGGATTCATTCGACGAGATACGATCTGGTCACATTTGCTGTTTAAAAAGGATAGGACTTCTTCGTGTTGCTTTAAGTTGGGTTCAGGAAACGTAAAAGTCTTTCTTGATTTCAGTTTTTGTGTTTTGTTTTGCTTTTTTAATATGCAAAATGAAAATGTACATAAAAACAGCTGGACTGAAAGGAAGCCTGTTACCTTTTCATGAAATATATTGGAGCTCCAGCACTCAAGCGTGAGCATAAATCAGAATCAGAATCAGAATCAGAATGGGTTTATTGCCAGATGTTGAGGTTTACAACATTAGGAAATTGCTAAATAGGCAAATACTAGAAAGTTCACAAAGGAGGTTGCAATGAAAAGCTGATCTGTGGCTACACGATACACTACCCAGACAACTTATAAGATACACCTTCCTAGCACTGAGCTCAGAACAGCCCTAATTATTCTTGCAAGCAATGTGCAAAAGCATCCTAGGACATTTTGGTCCATATTGACATGATAGCATCATGCAGTTTCTCCGGATTGATTAGCTATTGACTGATTAACTCTGTCCATCCAGATTGAGATCTGGTGACTATGATTATTTTACTACTCATAATGTTTGAGTGTGTGAAATAGACAAGCTGTATGAATTTTGGTGTGAATAGGTGAAGGAGGCTCATTACAAAAAGCACTATGAGTGGTCAATAAACTTCCAAAGCACAGTTACATTGTGTCATGGCAGATGAAAACTTTTTGTATTTTTACAGACACTATTCTCTACAAGAAAATGACTCTATGGGTCATTTGTGCAAGTTGTTATTCCACCCTAAAGTGTCTTAAATAAATATTTTCTATCTTTTAGCTGGAGGGCTTGATTTTATATATGACAAAAAAAAAGGTCAGTAGCAAGACATTTTAGTTTTTGTGCGTGGTTAGATGAAAACTAAACACACATCGGTTGCTACTTTGTGTAGTTTTGTATAAAGTAACTGACTTTATCGTTTTCAGTAAACTGTCACTGTCTTTATTCTTCTTGTTATGACATACTAATAACACTAAAGGTCAAATGAAACATAAATGGTAAGTGGGAAAAAGGAGGAATTTAATCCATGAGATTTCATGGATCTGTCCTTTAAATCCACACTCGATGTTAATTTCTTGGAGCTTGCATGTGTGCGTGTGTGTGTTGCAGGTCAATATCTGAGGTGAGATATTCCACTAACAGGGTGTTTTTGTCTTGATAGAGCAAAGGAGTGGGTAATGATACAGGATCAATAATGGATATGAGACAACTGCATCCAGCTGGTAGGGCCTGCATACACACACACACAAACATCTAATGCACAAACAGAAGCATCTTTGGACGCATGCACATTCATAAGCGATCAAGCCACACAGTCCATAGCAGCAACGGCTAACAGCATTAGTTTATCAGACCACAAGAATAATGAGCAAGTGGGGGCAGCAGGTTTGTTAAAACATAGAAAAATGTTAGGATAACTTGTCTTGAACCTACAGAAACTATATATACATTCAGACTACTAATATCAGAATCAGTAATACAGATAATGAAGTTGTATTATCTATGAACATTGAGCTGCAGCTCATAAAGTACAACTTATAATCAAAATATTCATTCTGACTCTGTGTAAACTGAATCAAAATGTCTCCTAAATAAAAAGCCACTATGAATAATATTATACAGAAAATGAGTGCTGTGTCTACTAAATAAATGCAAAAAATAGTAAAGTTGGGTATGTGACTCCACAGCAGGCTACATCTGCCAAACAAAGCTGCAGGGGAAGTGCATGTGTGTTGGTGTGTGTTCTCTCCAGGCTGCCTGTTCTGTCCAGATGTTTCTGTTAAAGATTTCATCTGAGGCTGAAATCAACTAAACAAACCTTCAGCTTCAACCATGCATTCTGAAAGCTAATGAAAGCTAATTCTTAAGCTAATGGTTCTATTGCTGGCAAAAAATAATATAATCTATTGAGCATAAACTCAAGTGACAAGAGTATGTGACTAACAAAGTGGCTGGTGAGTGTGTGAAGAGCGAGTGACATCAAAAGACATGTCAAACTCCAAAAATAATCCAAAATGAATTGCAGGAAAAACTAGCATGCTACACGTCTCATACAACTATGCCCCGTCAAAAGAAAGTGTTTAAGGTTGGGTAACACTGACATTCTTGGTGCTAAATATTTTCATAGCTCTATTCCTAAGTAGCCTATCTGTTCATCAGCTTCATATAGGATTTTAACCTGTTAGGCTCAAACTAGCTAATAACTAGTAGCTTGTTATTAACAACAATCTTAGCATTTCTTAGCTTTTGTGTTTAACCAACAGCAAATCCTAATATTGTCTCTCTGCCACTTTTTTCTTGGTCTGTTATAATTCTGTTATGAATGGTTATGACATCATCTGTGTTTTATTTTATTCATGTATTAACTTAAGACCACTTTAAATCTTAAGGGGTTAAGTGAATATTCACTAGCAAGCCTTTGCTTAACACTGAGTTGTCATCTATATTTTCAAAAAAGGTAAAAGTTTTTATTTTTATTACCTTTAAAATTTTAGTTAAAAAATCCCACATGTGTGACAAAAATCTGTCAGCTTTCAGTGAGCATCACAGATGGCGAACCTCACTGATCCACTGCAACACCTGTACAACCTTTAATCCCCACCAAGACCTCTGTCTTTTGTTTCTGTCGTGCCACCTAGAACTCATCTCACACTCTTTCTGATTAAGATCTGATTTTTTATGTTGGTTAATTATTTCCTAATTAGTTTGCGTGTTAATTAGAATATTCACTAATGTTAATTAGCTGTATTAATAGGAGCTGCTGTAACACCTGCCCCCGGCTCCACCGCCTGCCAAATATCTTCATCTCAAAACAGCTTCCTACCTCAAAGCTCCAAAATGTCATCCCTTGTTTTTATTGCAAGACGAAAGAAAAAAAAGACTCAAGATTTTCCAACATATTAGATATTAGAGCAGAAATTCTGTAGATCTGAAGATCATTTTCAAACATTTTGAAGTTGCATTTGACCTGAAAAAGGCTGGTTTATCTTTCTTGAAAAGTCCTTGCTGTTCACTCAGTGTTTGGACCTTTTTAGCTAACCCCCAACAATTTAACACATAGTTGAATGTCTACGCCACCTGCCTACCCACCTGGCAAGGTGACTACAATACTCAGCCTTTCATGACTGAGGTGTTAAAAACCTCAGCAGGGTCATATACATTGGTCTGTCTGATGCTGAAAAGTTTGAAACATACAGCAACGCCAGGAAACATCACTGATTATGCAGTTGTTGTTTTTCATTCGCTTTTTTTCCTTTACATTTATGCTTGTATTTCTCTAGCATCACTAGGTTATCTTTATATATATATACACACACACACACACACACACACACACAAATCTGCACGCTTTTATCACTTTAGAGGACCCTGCACCGATTAACAGTCCCTTCCTGAGCTAACCATAACCTCTGCCTGTTCAGCAGCAATGCTTTCAACCATAAAGTTGTGACTGCTTAAAATTATAAACAGTAATTTTGACACCAGAACATGTACATGTGCACGCGCGCACACACACACACACACACACACACACACAGAGAGAGAGAGAGAGAGTCATGCACTTACGCTAGAAGAGATCAGTTCAATTAGATGAACAATGTGGAGGATTTGTAAAATGAATTACAAAACCTAAAGGTAAAGCTGTTAGACAGGGCTGGGAGGGAGTGACAGGATGAGTGAGCAAAGCAAAAGAAGGGTGGAGGGTGGTGGAGAGGGGGACAGAAAACACCTCAAGTCTCCAGCAGTGTGTTTATTTAGTCATTTATTTAGTGTTTATTTCATGTTAATCCTCATGCCTGTTAATTCATGTGCGTATCATCGTAACACCACAGAGAAGGTGGGAGGGTGGATGATTTTCTTTTAAAATACAAATTTGTTTTTAAATTGTTCATACTCCACACACACACACACACACACACACACACACACACACACACACACACACACACACACACACAATGATAACATTTTTTGGAAATGATAACATTTTTAGATAGAGAGAAGCCATTTAAAGGTAAGAACAATCAGAAATTAGGGACAGTGTCGGAGAGTAGAGCATTTTGACCAGCAGGCATATATTTTTACTTAAGCAAAGAGAGTCAAAGTTTGTTCTTACATGAGGTGAAGCATAGCTTTTGATTAATAGGTAATAATGTATTTCTTATCATCATTAGTATCGACTGCAAAACTTTATATTACATTCAACAACTGACGGTGTAATTCCGCTACAATGTAATTGTATTTAGATACAAATACGCAAAGGTAGGTACACTAGAAGAGGGTAACAAGTCAGAGGCTGGGTCTGTGACCTTTTGTATTTTTGATTTTCTTATGTTAAGTTCTTGTGTTATTATTTAGTTAGGGTTTAGTTGAGTGTTATTCTAGTTTATGTTTCATCAATGAGCCTGTGCTCCTGACTCTTTTCCTGTTTGGCGTGTGTGATCTCCTTGTCTCCGTAGGTTCCCCTTGTGTTTCCCTCTGGTCTTCCTTACCTGTTCCCACGTGTTCCCTTCCGTCCCCCCAGTCTGTCAGGTATTTCATGTCTCTGTGTTTCACGTTCTGTTGTCAAGTTTGTGTTGTCATGGCTACGACTCTCCGTGTTTTCTGTTTTACTCTGAAAGGTCTCGTGTTTCCATGTTCAGTGTGTTTAGTTTCACTTCCCCTGTGGCATCATGTTCATTTGTGTCAGCTGTGTTTCCTCAGGTGTTTCCACTTCCACGTCACAGAGTTTTTCTTGCTACTGCTCAGGTTCATGTTCATGCTCATGTTTTGACTTTCTTTTTGCATGTTCTTGTTCAATTTTCATGTTATGTCTCGTGTCATTGTTTTCATAGTTAGTTTAGTTCTTTCTCAGTTTAGGTTTCAGTTTAGTTCGCCCTTGTTTCGGCTTGTCTTGTTTTTCTGTTACTGGACATCAGTAGAAAAGTACAGTGTATTTTGATTTAAGATGTGAAGATATAGTTTGTTTTTCAGCTCAATTAAAAATTACAGTTTTAAGCCTTGCATAACTGAAATTTGTGAATTACTGAAATTTACTTTTAGCTTAATTATTTCTTTGTTTCTTGTTATAACTTGACTTGACCCACATCTAGTGTACCTCCCTTTAAGTATGTGTATGAAAACACAATTACATTGTAATTTCAAATAAACTACACTAGTTTATTTGAAATTACTCTAATTAAATTCCATTTAATTAGAGTAAAATATGCCCTTAGTCGCGAGGCTGTATAAGGTGTTGTTGAGTCTACAAATTTCCATACACAGAATGGAAATATGAAATTATAACCCAGTGTCAGCAGAATTCACACATCTAGACATGCACTGCCTCTTGTTATATTTTGCTCTGTCCATCCCTCCATCAGGTAGAGTGACCTTGTATTTCATTTACTGATAATTACATGGATTTATTCCACCGAGAGGCTTTAATTAGAATGCTAGAAATATTGATTGCCTCTATCATCTCCCTCTCTCCTCTCATCCACACATTGCACCTTCACTCTATCCCTCCATCCATCCATCCCTTCCTCCATCGGCACTCAAACTGCTTGAGAATGAGGAAGAAGCAAAGTGCTATGTTAAAAAGTAGAGAGAAGGGAGAAAGAAAAATGGGGAAAGCAAAGGAAAGAAAAGAGGGATGTGATGATAAATGAAGGAAATATGGCACATGTGAGCAGAATACAGTTGTGCTTTACTCTTTTTGTGGGTATGCTAAAAACAAATAAAACGCCTCGACGCAACTGTTTTTGTGATTTCATACTACAGAGAGAAAAATTGATTGAACTGAATTGAACAAATTATGCTTGTTGTAAAGTTTATTAGTAATTATCCTTTTTTGTTGAAATGCATGTCTCATTTTTTCATACTTAAATACGTGTTATTACTATTTTGTAATTACGTGTATTTTTTGTCATTTTTGTAAACACAGGGTTTTTAATCAAAACACATTTACTCCAAAAGCAGGTAAGTACTATCGTGAGTGAATGATGATGACTTGTTTTAACTTTTTGTTAAGATTTCAAATATTACACCACAAACAAGGGACGTACCTCAAAAATGACCTACACAATTAGACAAACTGTTCAGATTCAGTGTACAACTAGAGTTAACTAGTGGTTCAAGGTGTTATGCATCCACCCACCACTAGCTGGGGCTGCAGACAGAACCCCTCCCTTTCAGGAAGTTCTAAATAAGCAAGGTACGATTGATGATAGCCACGCAAACCCTGTGTGAGAACGTGTAAAATGCCACACATTTCAGAAACATTTAAAATGTGATTTGGTTACTGACAAATGAGATTCACAGAAAATTCTCTTAAACACATTTGTACAGACAAGGACCAGCCTCAGCCGTTACACAGACTGTTTCTCATCTCCCTTAGGAGCATCGCCACTATCAAACCAAATATTTTAAGAATACGCTACTGTACTCAATACAGTGTTAATAGTTTTCCTGTTATATAGTCAATTAAATGTTTCTGTGTCCTGTCTGTGGCATATTTCCTACCTCAGTCATTCTCTGTGCTAAAGACTGTTACCAAACAGCACAGAAATACCATGCTAAAAGAAGAATGGACTTCTTCAGATGGACTTGATTCAATTAGGACAGTAGTATGCTAACAAATTGACCACGTCGGACTTAAAAGTTGATCATACGTCCAGAAGTTGAATTACAGAAGCTGTAAACTTAACCAGCAGCAACAAGCCTATTTGCTACCAGCTCAGTTTGTATGTTGATATTAGACACTGAAGGCGTGCGATCACATGGACTCCAATGATTATTCATTAGCAATTTGATAGTTAATTATATCTGTAAGTTATGATCATAAATGCACTGTGGGAATGCAAAGAATCTACTGGTGTGTATGGGGCAGGGAGGGGGAATAAAGAAAACAGAGAGAGCAAAATTAAATGAATGTTCAGCCGAGCTAACAGGCCTGCTGACTTTATTTTCTGCTGGCCAAAGCAGAAAGACGCCGCTCAGTTTTTTTTTTTCTTTTTTGATGTTTGATTAATTATTTTGGTGCCAATCCATTTCAGCTTCCCTCCATATTTAATTAAAATATCATTTTAAAACATAATTAAGTTTTTAATCCGACTGCGAGTGAGTCTCCAGCAAAGCAAAGAGGACTCCTCTCTCACTTTTTTTCTCTCTCTCTCACCCTGTCGGCAAATTGGAGGCTGCCTGCGGGCTTCATACACAACCACACACACAAACACACACACAAATGTAGAGTGAGCAGTGTTACTTTCAGTTGCTACTAAGGCAGAAATGTGAATTCTCCTTTAGCATCGACACATTCAGACCAACCTGAGCTGTATAGTATTAGTGTGTATATGTGTGTGTGTATGTGTGTATGTGTAAACACCCAGCATGTGGCCTGGCGGCTGCTGATGGCCAAGCTAATTATGCATGAAATCAAATATGATTTAAAAAACAACTTGTAGAAACTCCTGCTACAATGCCATCTCTCTCACACACACAGACACACACACACAGAGACTCAGCAGGAGAGAGAGGCAGATGATGGTGATGAGTGAGTGTGTGCTTTTGTCTCCCGTGTGCGCAGAAGGAAGACGGAAAAGTGCAGCAACAAAAGATGAGCTCTGTGGAATCATATTCCCACTTGTTTTATTTGAATGGCAACTGTTACTATTCTGTATCTTTTTCCTTTTTAATAAAATCCATTAAGGGATAATTACAGTTTGTTTTAATGTACAGTATTTGAAACTGTCTACTGTAGTTCCATGGGTCCTGCTGCGTTTGCACACATCAACTCCAATGTAAAGATTTAGTCTTGCAAAAGAGCATAAAAAAGCATATATAGCAGCTTGATCACTTAATGAAATATGAAACATTGTTATACATTAAATGCAAAGGTACTGTATCATAAGCAGTAAAGCTCTGCCACCTCCAATGACACAGTGCTGCTAATGGATCATGACAATAATCCTACAGAGGCATTCTACACTTGTGTTGCTTGGGTGCATTCTGGTAGGATTAATTGCTCAGAGTATCTGCCAACTCATTCTAGTATTACTTATTCTAATTTTCCAACCAGCTAGCCCTGGCTCTGCCTATCTGTGCTGCTTCTACCAACAGGCCAACCAAGCTGGTGTGGTCCTCCAGAGTCTCTTGTTCCACAGTGGGTTGGACTCCAGCTTTACTATGTTGGATTGTAGAGATAGAGGGTTCTTTGGTGGGCTACAAGAACTAGCAGGTTGATTAGTGCACTCCTTTTCCAAACTTACCAAGGCTGCAGAGAAGATCAGCAACTCTCAAACAGTCGAGTCAGAGTGGGTGGAGAAGCTTACTAGAAGCTACTGTTGTGCATTTGTCACCAAGCAGGTCTACTTATATTCACTGAGAAGCTTTTATGCAGTATTATTTATTAATCCTTTCAAGAGAGCATGGATCCACCCCCTTTCCTTTGTGTGCTTGTACACATGTAGTACAAAGTCATTCAGGAAGCGGAGAAGCTTAATCACCTGAGTATTTTTTTTCTGCCGGTATTGAGATGCTCTTTACATAAACATAACTTATTTTGTGAAAAAAAGACAAAATTTTTCAAAGCTTAAGTGCTGTGGCCATATCAAATATGGCACTTCTGATTTCTATGGGGGGAAAAAGCATTATTTCATGCCTGGCTGAGTTCAGGACATTAAAAATGCAGCGGGCTCCTCCAGAATCAAATTACCTTGAACTGATTCAAAGGCTTCTCATATCCATCACCATGCACTGTGTGGTCCCCAAAACAAGCAAATTAGATGTGGCATTTATTTACGTGACGGGTGGCAGAGGGAGAATTAAGATTTTGGGGGGTAAATTACAGGTAATTAAGGTCCATTCTGTGTAATTCTCAGCTATTAGAAGTAATTTGACGGAGATCGTCTGGGACTGAAATTAATGTGTGACGTGACAGAGAGAGGAGAGTGAGTGCATGGTTCACCTTTTCATTTATTTTACTTCTTTGTCTAGATTCACCTCGTTTTATTCCACCTCCAGCCCACCGCTGCCTCCTCTTTACCTTCCATCTGCCCGGGCTTTTCGTTTTGTTCAAGGACACCAATCCAGTTATTTTCAATATCAACATAAATCAAAACTAACGCATGTGACACAGCGGCTACAATCCTCAAACACTACTGACTGATACAGAGTGAGATGAGGGATGGACGGAAGGAGGAGGAGGAGGAGAACAACACGGGGGAGGTAGAAAATACGAAATAAAGGGACTTCTTAGAAAGAAAGAACGAACGAAAGAAAGAAAGAAAGAACAGCTTGGCCTTGGTCTTTCTGACAGCAAAGTGCTTTACGGCTGTTGGCATCTGCCACAATATGCCACAATCGCCCCCGAGGGCTTTCTTTACTGGATTATTATGGTTGCCAGGGTGACAATGCCACACACTAGCTCCAATGAGAAAAAAAAAACGTATTTATTTTTTTAAAGCCTCAAATTAGCAAGGGAGACAGTTAACCCACTCCTTAGCTGAGACTTTATCTGGATATTTTTTCCAGCCTCATTAGCCGTGGTAGAAAAACCCAGTTCAACCAGTAGGATCAGTTGGCTTAAATCAGCAGCTGCTGTAACAATGCCTGTGAGGGCGTTTGTCACTACAGTGGTGGGGCATAGTACCACAGTGTCCCAATAACACCAGGAAACAGCAATGTCTTCAGGGGCAGTATGAAGACATTGGAACGCAGACCATTCTGAATTTTTTATATAAAATTTAAAAAAATCAGTAAATCAGCAATAAAATTTGACTGTGACAAAATATATTTGACTGGCTCTTAGAAATAATCCTAGGTTTGGCTGGGATTCTGATCACAGCATTTTGTTAATATTATCAATTTGTTTAATTTCATTCAAAGTCAATTCAAAGAAACTCTCAGGACTCTGCACCATGTCGAAAAATCTCTTACACCCATTTGGGCAGTAATTAAGCAAATAAACCTCCAATTCATTTGTCACTAGGACATAAAAACTGCATGTATAGATTCACCGGTAGCCTGACATCTCCTTCTCAGAAATGTAACCATGTGTCACGCTTACGCAACCTCCTATGATTGGGAGATTGAGGAACTACTGAAATGGATGTGAGAGAATGTAGAAAGTGGAATAAAATGTGGTCAAATATATATTTGGCTTTGTAAAAAAACAAAAAAAAAAACAAAGAGTAGGGGACCTGGGAGGGAAAAAGTCCCAGCATTTACTTGTTTCTTTCATGGCTGGCACCGCATGTAAAATACTAAGGCACAACGGCAAATTAATTAAGACATAATGCATCACACACAACTATAAATGCTGGGAGTGACATCGACCACTCAAGTATGTTATGTAGGCTCTACAAAGACTTACATCTAAAGCAGTCTGTCATGGTCCTGGGTCGGTGACCCAGCGCTTTTAGTTATCATTTTCTAGTTTATGATGATGATGATGATTATTATTGTTTGAGTTCTGTGTGTTATATTTGGTCTGCCTTTGAGTCTGTCTCTGTCTATGGTGTCACCCCATCTGTTTGTGAATCTGTCTGTTTAGTTCAATGTCTTGTCTGGTTCCATGTGTCTGAGTTTCCTGTTTTATTGTGAAGGTTTGTGTCATATGTGAGTGTGCTCTGTCTCGTCAGCTGTGATTTCTCCCAGGTGTGTTCCCCTCCTGTCTCTCATCCCTCGATTACTGCCGTCTGTGTATTTAAGCCCTGTGTTTCTCTGTGTCAGTGTCGCGTCGTACCCTCAACTAGCTGTGTGTTCTGCTTCTATGTCCCTAGTGTTTGGTCTCCTGCTCCAGTTTAGTGTTTCCTTCCAGTGTTTCAGTCCTTGGTTCCTCTGTTCTGACTTTTGGTTTTCTTTTGGTGAGTTTAGTTTGTACGAGGTTTTTCCCAGCAATAAAGCTGCGCCTTAAGTTTCACTTCCGTGTCTGAGTTCTGCATTTTGGGTCCACCACTCCTGCTTGCCTGCCACACAGCGATTCATGACAGAACGACGCGACCAGTAATGGATCCAGCGGACTCACCGTGGAAGCGCAGCTCCCGTTTTGACGGGACTCGGCTAGCGCTTGGAGGGCCTCCGTGCTGCCGTTCCTCACTAGCTGCTTACCCTTCGGTCCACTCACCTGCTTCCTCCCCGCGGACGCCCAGGTCTCGCAGAAAACGCTCCAGCCGGTCCCGGGAGGATTACTACGAGCCTGCAAGCAATCAGCTCACGCCTGCACAAGCCTTTTACAAGATGTTAGGGATTATTATCGTGCCGCCCGACTCACCCAGCGTTTCCACTTCACAGCAGGAGCAGCCACAGCCGAGCCATTCCTTGTCACATTCTGCCAGTGCTGCTTCCTCTTCTACTTGGAAGCGGCGAACGTGCCGCCAGCACTCACGGCTCCGGCAGGAGCCTGGGACTCTTCTCGACCAACCGCCTAGGGTGAGTGACAAAGTCCCCCTACATTCGCCTTCTGTGTCGAGGGATAAACGTACCGTTTCCCCCAAGGCCGCTAACGTCAGCTTCATGAACTCTAGATCTTCTGTTCCTCCTGTTCCAGAAAATGACAGTATTCATTTTGAGAGCGATCGTTTCCACTTTGGTTCAAAAGACTGTGCTTCTGATGCTCCCTCGGACCCAGGAGTTAAGACTGTTTCATCTGGAACTGTTTATTCTGGAGCTATGTTTATTCAGTCAGCTGCCCGTCCGCTTTCAGCTCAGTCCCCTGCTCAGCAGCCGTCTGTAGCTCAGTGTCCTGTGTTTCCTGCTCAGAAGCCGCCTGTAGCCCAGACACCAACTCCACCACCACCATTTTCGCCCCAAGCTCAGTTAGCCGCCCGGCCCGAAGCTCAGTTAGCCGCCCGGCCCGAAGCTCAGTTAGCCGCCCGGCCCGAAGCTCAGTTAGCCGCCCGGCCCGAAGCTCAGTCGCCACCTCCACCACATTCAGCCTCGCTTCCCATAGCACAGTCACATCCACAGCCTGACTTACTACAAACCTTATTTCAATCCTTAGCCCAGTCAATAGCTCAGTTGGTAGAGGAATCATCAGCCTTATCGTCAGCTCGGTTTCAAACTTCACAACCATCATTTTCCCGACCTTTTCTTCAGTTGCCCTCAGCTCAGCCACCTATACAGCCATCATCTTCACCTACACCTGCGGTACAGCAAGCTATGTCTATCCAACCCTTACAGAACTGTTCCACAACCTTGAATCCTAATCAGAGAGACAAACCAAACAATATTGTTATCAGTCCTCAAAAGCTGGCCAGTTCTGAGACTGAGATTCACTCCAGGGCCTCCCCAGAGGCTGGGTTTCAGCCCCCAGCAGACTCTGGACCCCTGGCGGTTAAGAAGCCAGCTGAGGACCGCACCCGGCCGTTGCTGCCTGAGCAGACTCAATGCTCTGTGCAGCTGCAGTCTGCCATGTGTTTGCCAGAGGCCCCCGCGCCTGCTGGTCCTGTTGCGTTCCTGCCAGAGGCCCCCGCGCCTGCTGGTCCTGTTGCGTTCCTGCCAGAGGCCCCCGCGCCTGCTGGTCCTGTTGCGTTCCTGCCAGAAGTCTCCGCGCCTGCTGGTTCTGTTCTGTGTGTGCCAGGGGCTCCAGTGCCCACTGGTTCTGAGACTGTTTTTGCTGGGGGGCCCGAGGAGCCCGTCCAGCCTCCTTTCTCGTCAGTTGGGGGGCCCGAGGAGCCCATCCAGCCTCCAGCTGCTCCACCAGCAGCCTCATCCACGCTTGCAGCAGCGGTTTCATCCATGCCGCCACCTGCTGCAGCGCCTCCGTCTGCATCCTCCACGCCGTTGCCTGGCCCGGCCTCTGCTGCATCCTCCACGCCGTCGCCTGGTCCGGATTCAGCATCCTCAGCGTCGTCTGGTCCAGCCTCCGTGTCTTCATCCTCGCCTGGTCCAGCCTCCGTGTCTTCATCCTCGCCTGGTCCAGCCTCCGTGTCTTCATCCTCGCCTGGTCCAGCCTCCGCATCACCTGCAGTGGCCTCCTCTTCAGCTTCCTCATCAGCTGCTTTGCCTGGTCCAGCTTCAGCTTCCTCATCAGCTGCTTTGCCTGGTCCAGCTTCAGCTTCCTCATCAGCTGCTTTGCCTGGTCCAGCTTCGGCTTCCTCATCAGCTGCTTTGCCTGGTCCGGCCTCTGCACCCCCGTCTGGTCCGGCCTCTGCACCCCCGTCTGGTCCGGCCTCTGCATCCTCGTCATCCCCGTCTGGTCCGGCCTCGTCTGGTCCTGCCTCGACTGGTCCTGTGCCCACCAGGCCATGGCCAGCACGCCTGGGACTGGAGGGCCGCCGCCGCCTTCCGCGCGGTCGGCCCCCTGAACTGCTCCGTCGTCTCCTTCGCCGCCGCCTTCCGCGCGGTCGGCCTCCTGAACTACTCCGTCGTCTCCTTCGCCGCCGCCGTTGCCTTGCGCACGGCCGGCCCCCTGAACTGTTTCCACGTCGCCGCCGTTGCCTTGCGCACGGCCGGCCCCCTGAACTGTTTCCACGTCTCCGCAGTTGCCTTCCGCATGGCCGGCCCCCGGAACTGTTTGCCCGTCGTCGCAGTTGCCGTCCACACGGTCGGCCCCCGGAACTGAACCGTTTTGGCCTCCTGCGCTGTCGGCCTCCGGGTCGGCCCCCTGAACTTGACCTTCTGGGTCTTTCTGGGCTCTGTCCCTCCTTCCTGGTCCCCCGCCGCCCGCCCTGGTGGGGTTGTTTTCTGTTTTTGGCTGTTTTTTGTGCTTCTGTTGGGCGGTCTGGAGCCCGCCCTTGAGGGGGGGGTACTGTCATGGTCCTGGGTCGGTGACCCAGCGCTTTTAGTTATCATTTTCTAGTTTATGATGATGATGATGATTATTATTGTTTGAGTTCTGTGTGTTATATTTGGTCTGCCTTTGAGTCTGTCTCTGTCTATGGTGTCACCCCATCTGTTTGTGAATCTGTCTGTTTAGTTCAATGTCTTGTCTGGTTCCATGTGTCTGAGTTTCCTGTTTTATTGTGAAGGTTTGTGTCATATGTGAGTGTGCTCTGTCTCGTCAGCTGTGATTTCTCCCAGGTGTGTTCCCCTCCTGTCTCTCATCCCTCGATTACTGCCGTCTGTGTATTTAAGCCCTGTGTTTCTCTGTGTCAGTGTCGCGTCGTACCCTCAACTAGCTGTGTGTTCTGCTTCTATGTCCCTAGTGTTTGGTCTCCTGCTCCAGTTTAGTGTTTCCTTCCAGTGTTTCAGTCCTTGGTTCCTCTGTTCTGACTTTTGGTTTTCTTTTGGTGAGTTTAGTTTGTACGAGGTTTTTCCCAGCAATAAAGCTGCGCCTTAAGTTTCACTTCCGTGTCTGAGTTCTGCATTTTGGGTCCACCACTCCTGCTTGCCTGCCACACAGCGATTCATGACACAGTCGTTAGATTTTAATTCATTATTCTTTGTGTGTGTTTTCAATTTTCAGCTTGCTGGTTAAACAAAAACTGCAATGTCAATGATTTTGCATCCTTTATGGCAACAAGCAAGCATACGTGCACAAATAAGTAATCGCCTGCTGTTGCGGTTTAGTAAGGTTGGCCAATTCTATTGAGTTTTCAATTCAGTTTTATTTATATTGCACCAAATCACTACAACAGTTGACTCAAGGTGCTTTATATTGTAAGGCAATGACCCTGCAATAACAGAGAGAAAACCCCAACAATGAGACGACCCCTTATGAGCAAGAACTTTGGCGATAGTGGGAAAGAAGGTTAGAAACTGGGAGCTGGTTCCACAGATGAGGGACATGAAAGCTGAAGGCTATTTTCATATGTATATAGAATGTGACTAAGGACACCGTCCCACAAGCATAGAGACTGGATGTTAACCGCCTGGTGACCATCAATTCAAAGGAAGAAAAAGAGTACTCCTCAACTAGATATGAGTGGTTGCTGGCAGTTTCTGTGAAGCTCAACGCTAAAAAGGCCTGCAAATTCCACAGGCCTAAAGCACAGTCAATTGATATATATCTCAAATGTCAAAGTACGGAAAAATGTGATCACAGTAATTGAAATTGCCTATCTTCTTGGATTATTAACACAGCTGGGTCAACCAAAAATTATTCTAAAAAGGGAAACTCAGAAGGACCAGGATGACCAGATATTGAGTATTGTTGAGTGCTGTTGCTGACCAAGTGCTTGGCGTTATGGTTAATTCCAGGACAATTACTTTAAACATTCAATGAAGCAAAAAGTTATCCCAAAAAGGTTTTGTGAACTCAACAGTGAATTCAGTGGATATCAGTGCCGTTCCCAGGATGTGGCAGAAGACCAGGCTAACAGCAGGAAAGTGAAGCATAGAACATAGAACATAGAAAAGCCCTACTGGAAGGTTTCCAACATCCATCCAAAAACTAAGGCTGTTGGAAAGCAAAGGAAAACCAAACACAGTTCAGATTCCTAATAAATGTGTCGCTAAGTACTGCATTTTTATTCATATTTCTACTAAGTTGTTTTTTCCTACTCACTGTTTAGCTTTGCTGCTGTTTTGTTGCAAGTCCACATTTATATCTATTATATCTATCATCTTTGCATGAAGCTCTCATGTATTTAATTGTTCTATATAGCTTCACAGAAAATTCAGGTATGATGAATACACGTCAATAACAGCACATATCTGTGCTTCACGTCTGAAGATTTAAAAAAACCTGAATCTTACACACCTTACTAGCTGCATGACTGTCAAAATGTGTGTTCTTAAAAAAGCAGACATATAAACGGGGTTTCTATTAGACAGCAAAGCAAATACATCACGAACCTAACACAGAGCAGAAAGGAGTTATTGCACCTGGATTAGCTGAGTGTTTTACTTTTGTCTCTTAGCAAGAGTCAGCCTGTCAGATGGCAGGAAAGTCAACCAAGGGCACTATTTCATATTTAATATTTAATATGCTCACCTAATCATGCTCAGCCTTGGTATGTGTGGGTGGGGGTGGGTTTGGGAGTGTATGTGTGTGTATAGAGGGAGCGGGTGAGTCTAAGTGGGCGTTGTCTCTCTGTCAGTCAGCATTTGTGGCTTGTCTGCAGGTTATTTAATGATTTTACACTCAAGTGATTTATCATAATTTTTCCAAGACAATCTTCTATTATTCTTTGCTTTCATCTCTCACACTCACTCTCTTTCTTTCAGACACACACTTTCCCTCTCAGTTTCTCTCTCTCACTCCCTCGCTCTCCCTTTGCAGCGGCATCATCCAACTCCTTGGTCAAAGTGGAATAATTGTCAATGAATATTTAACAAGGTTTCAGATGGTGGGATAGACATCATCCTCTCTCTCTCTTTCACACACACACATACACACACGGTTCTCTGTGATCCAGGCAGAGGTTAGCGATACGGCGTGGTCAGTGGTGCGTACAGCAGCCAGTGGATTAGCGGAGCAGAGATGATGAAGGGCAGAATAAGTACTAAATAAACACCCTCTGCTTTCACTCCACATACAGTAACGCAGCTCAGCGCCAGCAGCCATTTCTCAGCAGCCATTTTGTGTCCTTCTCAACCCCCTCTTCACCGACTGGACTCCTTTTACTGGAGGAGATCATGAAATCGTAATTAACCACCAGCGGCATTTGTAATTTCTAGTCCGGTGCGGATCTGCTGTGTGGAGTGTTTGAAATATTCACCGCTTGCCTAGTCTGGAGAGTCCAGATGTGTCTGAGAGGTTGCAGGTTTAACCATGACATTAAGAGGCAGTGAGGTACCCTTGAGCCCTGAGGTCCTCAAGGACACCACGGAAACATGTAAAAGCAGCAGCCTTGAAAACAGATGCATGCTGCATAGTGTCTTGATTGTCCATAAAGGTGGAGAAAGTGTTATGATCAATACAGGTTTAGGGCCAGGTGATAAAACAATAAAAATAATTGTTGTCAAATAACTTTCCTTGAGACATGGTTAATATAAAGTCAGTAGAACTCGTTCCATGTGTGAAGTATTTTGTGTTGTCTCTGACAAACAACACGAAAGGCCAATGACAATGAGCTACAGCAACATTAGGCTGGGTTAATGGTAACGCTGTGCTAATGTTTGGGTTACTGCAGGAATTTGGTCATTTTGAGGTATCTTGGCTATTTAAAGGCTAACAAAGAAGCGGAGTAGTATACACTGGGTATGAAACTGGGTTTATAGCACAATCCCAAAGATGGTAGCTAATACCATGACAAGTGATTGCAGCAAGCAGTTAAAAATGTTGTGTTCAAGTGACTAATTAAAGTAAGTACAAAAATTGACATTGTAACCTCTTTAGCAAATAGCTGCAAATTTCAATATCAGGCACACAAAGAATTTGATCGTCTCACTGAAGTTGCATGTGAGTTCACTTATCAGTGTATGCCCAGTATATACTATCCAGTCTTTAAGTCTGACATCATTAGCCGTTTCTGGGTCCAAACTCCGCTTCAGCTCCCAAAATCAAACGAACACTGCAGCATCACGGAGAGTTAAAAACTGTCTAAATCCTTTCATCTTCAATAAAATGATCGGTGCGCCTGCTCTACCTGCTTTAACAATGAAGTTTAACATCCAGGCATCCATGAAAACAGAATTTTTTTAATTTAACAGAGTTAGAAGTTAGCAGGAAGTTAGCTCGCTAGCTTCCATCTAAAGATGATATAGCATGTTCTGACTGAGGGATTTCTGAAAAAATTTAAACGATCAGCTCTGCTATCACTTCTGACATAAATGAAGACTGGAAACTAAACAGCAGTGACGTTTGTAGGGTTACTAAAGTTGGACTAGCTGGTATATAATGATGTGCTACGTGGTGGCTAGCTACACAGCAATGGTTAGCATAATATAAACACATTAGCACAGTGAAGCTGGAGGATGAACGCTAACATTTTTTCCACTCTATAAAAGTTAACGTGAGGGTTCCCAAAGGTTAGGGACAAATGCAATCGCTTGGCAGGATGCTGTAAACAGACCAAACTTCAGTCAGGAGAACAACTGAGACAATCCATCCATAGTACGAGGTTAGTCATTGATATACTGCTGCATGGGCTGGGCTGTAGTTACATTGTAAGGTGTTAAAAACTGAGCTTTAAAATGAATAGTGATAATAAAAAATGAGAGAGGCCGACAGTGATCACTGACTTTTTAGGGACTTGTTCTGCTTAAACAGAACAAGATACAAATCATTAGGGAGGTCGGGTGGCTGTAGCTCAGGTGGTAGAGCAGGTCATCCACTGATCGGAAGGTTGGTGGTTCGACTCCTGGGTTCCCCTAGTCTACGTGCCAAATGTCCTCGGGCAAGATACTAACCCCAAATTGCTCTCCGATGCATCCATCGGAGTATGAATGTGTGTGAATGTTAGCTATGAAGCACTTAGAAAGATGTGCTTGTGTGAATGGGTGAATGCACTAGTTGTGTAAAGTGCTTTGAGTGCTCAGATGAGTAGAAAAGTGCTATATAAGCCAGTCCATTTACCATTAAAACAGGTTAAAAACACAACAGCCTTAATAAATGCAGAGTTCATACGTCATCACTTAAAGACTGGATTCTTTTGGCTCTGTTTTATTTGATAAATGGCCTGCTCTTTGTTACCACAGAACCAAAACCATGAAATCAAACACAGTTTGGGGTGAAAAAGGTCATCATAGCTGTTAGTTAGAATTCTCTGTAGGCTTATCAATACAGAACTATTATGTAGGCGTCTTTGAGGAGGCTCTGTAAGTACAAAGCTCATTAATGTCAGCAAACAGACCTTTTTATCTCTTTATGAATCCATTCAAATTTTTATAATGTTGATCTTATCCAACTTTAATGGTGTGGTTGGAATCAGCTAGTACTTTCACCTTCTCAGTTATGAACACTTAAAATATATTTTTAATGTTAAGATTTTAATATTTGAGCCGTTTAATCAATGTTCCAACCGTCTCGGTCAATAAAATGAAAAGATATTTCAGTCTAATTTTTGAATACATGTTTTTAATTCTCAATTATTAAAACACTGGGCTTCAGCTAAAACTAAAGTATTAATGGAGGTGCTTTGTATCATGTCTTTTTATAATTTAGCATGAAAGTAGATACATGGCAGCAGATAAATAAACAAAGTAATTAAAATAACTACATCTGTTTTCCAGAAAACACAAATATATGGCAGTATGGTATATTATCACAGAGTATACTTCTATTATTTATCAAACTTTTATAGATGCAGCTTTAATACAAAACACTTGAATTTCTCTCTCTCTTTCTCTCCCTCTCTCATTGTAATCAGCAGCCCTTACAGCCAATCTGCTGGCCATAAAACTGTCTGCAGCCTGATGATGTACAGCTCACAGAATTACCTTATCTGCCTCTGATTTACTGTGCCTCACAGGTAGAGAGACAAAAACAGCCTCCACACCTCTGTCACATCCATCCATCCATCCCTTCACCCCCCCCCCCCCCCCATCCCCTTGTACATCCTGCATTCCCCCTTTTCCACTCTTCAACCTTGCTTTTATCAGTCTTCTATCAATTCCTCCTGCCTTCCTCTCATCTTTTGTTCTTCATTACTTCATTTGTGTCGCTCTGTACCGCCATCATTCTCCTCTCGTTTTTTTCCACTAGTAAACCTTATTCTATCCATCTCTTCTCCCCCCTTCTCACCGTCTGTTTTCACCTGTCTTTTTCTAATCCTAAGTGCTTCATCTCTTAATTGGGTGAACCCGGTTCTTACCATTCTGTCCACCTTTCACTTCTTCTGCTTTCAATGCTAAACGTCAAACTATCCCTCTATGCATTTATTTGAGCTTTTTTAGTCTTTTTAATGTCAGTTCCTCTATCCCTTCATTGCCCCATCTTTCTTCTCGTTTCTCTACCGCAGACCTATTTTTCTTTCATGTCTTCCTTTACTATTTTCCATTTTTCACATCCTCCCTTGTCTTCTTAACCGTTCTCTCCTTCCTCCCTTTCTCTAACTATTTTTTTTTTACTCAGTCGCCCCCACACAATTTCTTCGGCCCGTTTTCATTCCATCACCTCTGTATTTTAGTCCAATCCCTTTCTATCTATCCCCCCTCATGCTCTCATCTTGTCCCAATCATCTTAACATTTATCTTGCTGTTTTTCCCCCCACACATCCTTTTCTAATCTGTCCTTCCATTCATCCTGCTTTTCTTTTTCTTCCTTTCAACATTGCATTCCTCCTTCCCTCCTTCTGCTTCTCACATTGCTACTTCTCTTTTGTTTTTCTTGCCATCCACTATTCTGTTCATCACTTTTATTCCCGCTCTCTTTGGCCTCCTTTTCATTGTAAAAGCAAAGAAAACAGCTCTGCCTGCCCTGCTGCTCGGCTCTTCGCCAAGAAAAAGAAAAATCTTTTTGCAGGTACCCGTCACAAATGACGTACACAAACACAATTTCTAAAATAGTATTAAATGGTGCAAAAGACACACACACTCACATAAATTCGGCATCAGACGCTCTGACAGTAATTACAGCCTACAGTGGTCCTTGTTGTCTTTTATTTAAGAACAAGATGGAGTATCTTTGATCAGAAACTGAGACAGAGTGTGTGTGTGTGTGTGTGTGTGCTCTTGCACAAAAGTGTGTCTGCCTTGATGTATGAATACAAATGACTGAAATGATATCAAAATGTGGTTTTGATTGTGGATTTGAGAGGAGAAATGGGGAGGGGGTAATTAAGTCACCAGGAGGCCAGTATCTATTTGTGTGTGTGTGTGTGTGTGTGTGTGTGTGTGTGTGTGTGTGTGTGTGTGTGTGTGTGTGTGTGTGTGTGTGTGTGTGTGTGTGTGTGTGTGTGTGTGTGTGAGAGATTTTGTAAAACACAGAGAAAGAGAGAGAGAGAAATAGAGCTAGAGAGTCCGTCTGTTCATGAGTGTTTGTGTTTTTGTGTCTGTTTTGCGTGTATCTGCAATAGATGCGTCAATTTATATTCATGTGTAAGTTTACGTGTCCACGAAACATGTGTTTGTGTGTCTGTGTGTGCGCGAGTGGAGTGTGGGTGTTTGAAAACGTGTCTGGTTTTTCATCAGAGCAGAATTCCTCTGCCAACGTTCCTTAATGAAAAATAAATAGCGTCCACTGTTTCAGAGCATCTTTTCAATCAGCTGGAAAATACCCAAAGCAGTAGGAGACAGGAGGTTTTTACGTCTCAACTGCTCAGTAGAGATCACATCACCATCCAATTTTACTCAAAGAAAAAAACATTTCAGGGCTCTTAGTTTGGGGGAAAAATGTGTTTCTGTCTGGTCTTCATTCGTTTTTCCATCAACAAAGTTTTACAAATTAATAGAAACTATTAAGAATGATACCTTCGTATTCAAAAAACATGACAATGAATAATCTGGACTCACAGTAAGTGTCTCATTCACTCACCTGAACATTCGTAAGAGCTACTTCCTAATTCTGTTATGCGGGTCTTTCTGTGCCTGACCGAGGAGGGCCTTGGTTTCCCAATCTCTGCTAAAATACACCGTCAGTTAATTCTGTTGCATATGTACATGAGGCTCAAACTCCTGGTTCCTAGTTTTAAATGCTTCCTCCGCACTGGCCTCCACCTTTTCTCTGCAAGTCAGGCTTCTTTGTGTTCATAACGTTGTCCTTGCATTTACTTACGCTTGCTGAAAAGATTTTTCCACAGTTATTTCTACAAACAGATGAATAAAGCCCCGGATTACTCCTTATTACGAGTATGCAAAGTCACTGATGTAATTAATGCTCCTCATGTCAATCTGGATGAATGGATCAACCTTATTTTTTTCTAAAGAAATAAACTTTTACATTAAAGAAAACGCACACATGTATGGTGAAAGAATTCACCTCCCACCACTAAGAGAAAGCTGGAGGTGAAAATCCCAAACTTCTTCTTCTTCTTTTTTTTAATTTTCCACCAACCAGAGTCGAGCTGAAGGAAGCAAACTCATTTCTCCGCTCTCCAGGCGTTGGCTCGTTAACCAACTGCTCTGCCCAACGCTGCCACCGCTTTTCCTTCAACTTTCATCAAACTCAACTACTTCCTCTAATAATCAGCACCGCCATATCCGTGTTTAACAAGGTAATATGACACAAACCATCTGTAGCTTCAAAAAAAAAAGGAAAAAAAATAACACCCACTTTACATATTCACTTTTACCATCCCCATAATTAAATATTTGAGAAATATCAGGAATGGAAAATTAAAACAGAAAAAGCCCTGTGCCACCACTATCAATTTATTCCCTCTCTCAGAGTGCATTAGAAACGTCAGATTGCCGTTGGCAAAGACACAGAAAGAGCTTGGTGTTTTTTTAAACTCACTTTATAAATTACATTTTGGAGTGCTTTGGCATGCTAATACCTGCTGTCACAGAGAGCAGACAGCGTTAATTATTTCTTATTGGGATCGGCGGCGATTATTTGCATATTTCATTTAGCTGTTATAGACGTTGCAGGTGGGAGGGAGGAGAGCAGGGGCGTGTGAGACACTTTTTACTTTGTGTCTCAACAACTTTTGGATTAAAAAAGAAAAAAACGGTGGATTCACTGACCGTATGTGTTTGGAGGAGCATTAATTTAGGCTGATTTCAGTCATTTCCATGAGCTGCGGCAGATTATTGGTGATAATTAACAAAATTAGCTTTCAATATCACGCAGGCTTTGATGCAAAAAGGTCAGAAAACAGTTTTAAGAACTTCAGCGTGTTCAACTTTATTTGACTAAAGCATCAATTATAACGTCATTTATACTCAATTGGCTTCACGAGTGGCTCTATGTGAGGACGACAGCAGGGGAAAGTCAAAGTTTCTAAGAGTTTAAGAACCGGAAAACAGATGTGTGATTTATACAAAACATCATCATGAATTCATCGTGAATACATACGCACTTAATGAGGGATTACAAAACCGGAAAAGGTCCATAGCACGTTGTATCAACGCGAACAGAAAGTTTCGCTCTAGACAAGGATCAGCTTTAACTTATACATGAAGGTCAAAACATCAGGAAATGTTTTAAATGTAACTAATTAAAGTTCACAATAACGTTTTTCAGTTTTTATTTTTAAATTTAGAAGGGTATTTGTTGTCTTATATGTTGCGAAATTTAAGTTGCTGTATTTAGAGTAGGTATGCTTTCCTTTAGTAATACTTTTGTTGTCTGGTATAATTCTGTGATATCTATCCTCAACCCTATAAAGCATCCCTCCATCTATTTTATTCTTATCCAGTTCAGGGTCACGGGGGGCTGGAGCCTGCCCCAGTGACAGCTGGGGCAGATGGATAATGACCCAAAGCATAATGCAACCCAAAAGTGTAACAAGGAAAAAAATGGGATCATCTTCAATGACCAATCAGTCACATGATTTCAACCCCAAAGAGCATGTTTTTGGCTACTGAAAGAAAGACCCACAAACAAGTGGAGCAACTCAAGGTGGCTTCAGTGAGAGTTTAGCAACTCAAGGGAGGAAACACAACATGTTGTGATGTCCATGATTTGTAAGCATTAAATATTTAAATTTACGTTAGCCCTTCCAGTCAATTATGAACCTCTGAAAATAGGAGAGTGTGTATAAACATGGCTGCAATTTTTAAACAGTTCATGCTATTTTTTGGGAAAACCCATTGAATTAAAGCTGAAAGCCTGCACTTCAGTCACATTTCGATTGTTTGGTTTACAGTCCTCTGTGGACGTGTACAGAGGTGAATCTACAAAAAATGTGTCAGTGTCTCGAACATTATGGAGGACACTGTATCCCTAATCCAGCACATTTTCATCTTTTTATTCATTTTTAACAACCTACAGTGTTGTTGGTGTGAAACTTGCTTGCTGTGTAACATGAAAACCCTCCAGGTTTAAGCGCCAAGTTTTATCGCTTTCAAATGACCTGGAAATGCAGCTTTGCAGATCTTCAACCAGGGATTAACACCAACACTGAGATTTTTTTTTAACACAAACTATCTTGATATAGTGTCACTGAGTGGTTAAACTAACTCCCAAACTTCCTAACTTTAATCTTAATTTATGTAAAGTGCTGTGTGGTGGAGCTCCGGGAGCGGGACAAGCTGTCTGATTGGCTATATCAGGTATCAGGCAGGAGTCCAACACTCGGTAATTTGATTTAAAAAGCTCGTAATAACCTGAGGTCAATATTTAAATCACTCAGAGGGGGAGATGAGCCACTCTGCATGTTCAGGACGCTTCAGTCTCCATGCTCAGAGTCAACCAAACCTGGATCTCTATCACCTCCACTCCTCCAACACCTCCTCCACTGCCCGCGATCTTTTCTTCTGCTTCTTCTTATCCTTACTTTAGCCCCCTTTCCTCTCCATGTGACTTCTTCACTCCTCAGTTTCAAAAATACTCTGCAGTGTTCAATGCCCTGATTTCAGAAATAACTTAAACAAAAGGAGTTCCATTTCTCTGTTTCAGCTCCTCCTGCTTTTCTTGCATTTGCTAAAACGACTAAATTATAGCTAAATTTTGAATCCTGGTATTTATAGGAATTTGAGCTCTGCAATAAATTACCATTTCTCATTTCAGGTGGAGCTCTGCTCTCGAGCATATCACTGCTTGACATCCGTGACAATCTTCACCCATTCGTTTTTCACTTGCTTTGACTCATGTTACATATGGACATGTTGAACTGAGGCCTTTTATCCTTCAGATCCATTTTTATGGTAACAAATTTGTGCTTGGTAAAGTCATTTTATGTTGTAAGGTGTGTTACAAACGACAGAGTTGGAAATAGTGGATGCTAAATCTCTACTGAATATTTCACCTCTTCAAAGTCAGAGTTTGGTTGGGTTTTTTTTCCCGTCTTTCATCTGCTACCCGTCTGTAAGGCAACAGACTGACTCTTCATCTGACCCCACCTTGTTTCATTCTTCTTTCACTACCTACTCGCTGTATTCCCCTCCCCCCTTCTCTCACTCTCTCCCTTCCTCTCCTCCCCCCGTCCTTCTCTGTGTGGTCTGTAGGGTGAAATGGAGGCCTGGGGCCAACAAGCTGTCTCCACCAGCCACACTGATAAGACACACACACACATACATACACATTCAGAGTCACCATACAAGTGCCAACAGTCACAATCACAAATGTACAAGTGCTTTACACACACACACACACACACACACACACACACACGTTTTTTTACACAGCTCATACTCTGTGAGGAGCCACCTACAGAGGCCACTTAGCAGTTTTACCTGTAAATTTCTCACTCTTACACACACAAACTTTCATACACATTTATACACTATACTTGTGTTTAAAACTGAAACATGAGAAAAAAAATTGTGTTCTTGGGGAAAGGGGGGGGGGGGGGGGGGGGGGGGGGGACAGGTGGATAGCCAGGTGTCAGGTTCAGCTCTCTAATAGGATTTGTTTCCCCTCATGTCCAAAGGGACTAGCCTTTGGACATGAGGGGTTGGTCTAATGTCAACAAATCAACTTCCTTACAACGCACCATCCATGACACACCTCAAACTCACACCAACCCCTCCGAACCCCTCGGTGGAAATTGGCATGTTCCTGACACGTGAAAGATGAATTTGATGTATATGCAGCATTTGAGCAAAGTGTATATTTCAAGCATGCACCTGGAGCAGATGAAACATATGGGAAAATACGTATTTAAGACAAATTTTTATTCAAATTAATTTTAAGTCTGAACCTCTAGGGTTAGGGTTAGTAGGCTGTTAGATGTATGGCTGTTTCACACAGTTAGGCGCTGACCTGCTTTAAGCAATGTAATATTTATTGATCTAACAGCCAGTGTACTGTTTATTATACCTCTTTTTGCATATATCTAAGTCACTGCATGTATCTTATACAGTTGACTTTGTGTGTCAAAAGAACGTCGCGGATCAATGCCAGTGTTTTTGTAGTGGTTCACAAGCTCTTCGCTGCCCTACAAATGGGAGAGTGCTGTTTTTATTCCTTGGGGTGTACTTAGTGTGCAACAGTAACAGGATTGATGGAACATTTCAAACATTCACCAGGATCAAAGTTTTTCACAGCAGAACACTGCATTATACTGAGATGGTTAATGTTAGTCACTATGTGGTGCTTTTAGGATTGTGGTAAACTGATGGTTATGTAACCCATTAGAGTTAGTGTAACTAAATATCCTCACCTGTTTTATTTCATTATATATTCCATTTACTTTTGGATTTCTGTGAATTTCTATAAAGAGCGACATAAATCTTCATTTATTCCATTAAAATTAATTAAACAGATTAATGTTATAATGTTTTGTTTTTGAGAAATTTCCTTTCAAACTTTAGATTTACTGAGAGAAAGTTCCTCCATCTTCCACTCCATCATGTTCATACTTTGTTCTTGTCAAATATCCCCCCACATTTGTAATACGCTGTCTAAACATGGTGGCAGTTTTATAATATTTGAGTGATGAAACTCCAGAGAAAAAGATCCAGATTCAGCAGCTGTCACCGAAAACATCCATTCACCTTTTCAACACGCGCACGTTTGTGTGTCTGTGTAAGTGTGTGTGTTAGCAGACTCGGTACAATCCCCTGTAATGTGACAGACAAATCCTGCTAAGCTGTTAAATATTACACTGCTTTCACACTTGTATTAAACACCTTTCTATGTCTGTCATGCGTGCGCGCTCTCTTTTTCCATGTTCACCCACCCCTGCCAAAACACACACGCAACCCTTGCCTTCATCTTCAATATGCAACAAAACACTCTTCGCACATGTACAACAAATCTTTAAAATGCAGCGACACACTGACAAAGTCACATAACGCAATACTGTCATATGACACACACAACCGTTTCGCTGCGCGGTGTCTCTGCTTGTGTGTGTGTGTGTGAGTCCTAATCCCCGGTGTTGGCCGTCCTGTCGCGGCGTTATATTTGCTGGTATCAGTGTATCTTCCACTTGCTGCCTAATCCAACCACCCCGGCTCTGATATTTCCTGACATTTATATGAATCACCCCTCTCTAGATGAACGGACAGAGAGAGGGAGGCGAGGGAAGGGACAGAGCTGGATGATGAAGGCAAAGATGGAGCTTGAGTGAAAGAACGGTACAAGGAAAGACATCATGAGTCAAAGAAGGTTGTGTCAATGTAAAGGTCTGCAGGGATTTAAACTGAGAGGAAATCAGAGGAGAGACAGATATCGAGACTTATGGATGGAAGGACAGACGGACAATGGAATGGTAAGGGATAATGAAGGGATGGAAAATTGGGGGGAAAGTCATTATTTTCTATCTTTCATTGATGAAAAGAAAGAGCATGAAAGTCAAAAGCAGAATAAATAAAAATCGCACCACGGAAAGACAAAAAAGTCTTCAACCTTGTCAGCGACATATGTTTCCATCAATAACAACAAGCTCTTATGAGCACCAAGAGACACACACACATGCGCTATTAGTCTTCGGAGGCTTGTTAAGGCTCAGCCTAATTTTATGACCTCACACCACACCTGTAGTTGCTACGGCGACCATATCAGCTAAGAATTAATAGAGGGGGAGCGAACAAGGACAAAATGCTCTGAGTCAGAAATTGAAATTTGACAGAATGAACGACGCTAAAGCAAAAATATAAACCTTCAAGTTTCCAAAAGTGCAATGCAACTTATATCAGCTGCCTAAGAAGCAAGTCAGTCTTAAGTGATCAAGCTTACTTGAGAAAAATGGTAAAGCTGCCATGAATCTGACTTTTTTTTTTTTTTATTTCAACAGAGCATGGTAAACATGGTGAAATCTTTCTGTTTGTGTTTTGATTACATGGCAGAGATCATAGCTGAGTTTTTCAGCATTTAGTCGATTATTTTTTGAACTTACAACTAAAAATGAAATGGCACCAAAGCCACTTTAATATTTGCCACAAAAAGGCAAACTGTGTTCATATGAAATGCTCCTATGTTAATATAAATGGTTGAATGCTAATAATATAAGTTCAGCACTGGAAAGCACCAGCATTTGTACACTGGAAACAAAACCAGTTACCTTTTGTTAATGCACTGCTCATTGACTTGGTTGTATCCTATATAGCCACTATGAAGTCCTAATCACACAGTATTGTACATAATGTATAATAGCGCATTATACATGCATTTGATGGGGTCACTTGTCACTCTGTACCCTTTACCACAATTTGTCAACATGCAATGTTAATTCTGTGAAGGGGGATATTTTAACCCACGTTTGGTGCTTAAACCTCATGAAATACCAAATAAGAAATTAAAACTAAGCAGCACAGTGAAAACAAAGTGACACCAAGTGCAAAACCAAAGCTCACACATCCAGGGAATAAGAACAGAGGGGTATTTCACCCTCAAATTATGTTACAGGTTATTTTTACGTTTAAGTTGTTGGCTCATGACCAGATTTCTATATTTCTTCTTTTAGAAAAACTGTTACAAAAAGTTAAGGAATATTATGAGTGCTGTCACTATTTGCTGCAGATGATAATGCATTTAGATAAATGTGTCTAATTATATGACATATCCAGCTGCAGAGGCACCAGCAGCCCACAGAGAAGCAGTCACAGTCACTAAATTGCATGCTAACCATCTCGAGCCGGGTGTGAAATATGTCATTTGCCTCTGCTCTTAATTGCACTAAAAATGAAGATTAAGAGGATGAATTATTGATACAAGTTGGTATTTAATCTTTTGTAATGAATAGTGAATCCGCTGGTTATAAATATTGTACAAGGCTTCATAATTTGATAAATTTATTCCAATTTGCCCTTTATTTTGCCCTTTAGTCAAGGTTACGTTCATTTAAACTCCCTCTCTCTCTCTCTCTCTCACACACACACACACACACACACACACACACACACACACACACACACACACACACACACACATATGTAGACACTAATAAATACTCATGGCCACTACTGCTCTGAAAACATGCACAACAAATGAACTGCAGTGCATCTACCTACCCTCTGCCCTTGGTCATTGTATCATTCTTTTTTACCAAGGCCCATAAACACAGATGCATGCAAGCATGTAAACAAAATGCCCTTGGTTGACCTTGTTCCCTCAAAACACACACACACACATGCACATGTGTGTGTAGCAGTAATTAGGCCATGCATCTGATTGTCATTAAAGAGCACTGGCAGATAATGAACACACAGTAAAGCTAGATTATTTCTTATTTCCTGCACATTATCAAGCTGTCTGATGGTGCTGAATTCATGTGACTTGTGATAATAAAAAAAAAAGTGAAATGTTACCAATTATCCATAACATTAAATGCACTGAGCAAGCTACTGAATCCCTCTGCGCTCACATTGCTGTGCTTCCTGATCACAGGTATATACAGCATAACATTAAAAATATGTGGTCATTAACTTTGAGATCTACTTGTAGCTAACTTTGGAGATATCTACTCTACTACAATGTGACTTTTAAACATTCCCGAAAGCCGGTCAACAAGAACAGCAACACACTGGAACGCACCGGAAAGAGCTCAGGTGCTGTTTGCTCAGAACTGAACATGTTTGATAGATCTCATAGCTTTGAGGAAAGTATCTGCTGAATGCACTACACAAACTCATCAATCTTGCAAGAATCATCGTTTTCCTTTTAGGTATCACCAGATATGAGGCTTGCTACTGAGTTATTTTGAGGACCAACAGACAAAACTCTGTCTCTAACGTCTTAAGATATTACCTGGAGCTGTCTACATACTTTATATGAGATTTACCTAACAGGGCTAAAAAATACATCTGTATACCATGAAAATACTGGTTGAAATTCTGCTGTTAATGAACTTATTAATTTGATGAGGTCTTGATGATTCCATAAAATTGACTTCATTATTTTAACGAGTCTTCATTCGTGTTTGACTTGGGAAGAATTCACTGTTTTCGCTGTTAACTTGACCCTAGTCTAGACTTGAGTTGAATGTTCTGAGAATAAACTTAGGCCTGGCTTCAATGAACTGCAACTTAGTCAAAAAACTTGTAAACTGGACTCCTCCTGAATAAGAAGGGGTTTGAATCATTTTAAACTCAACTCCAACTTGCATTGAATAACTTTGTTCTTGACCTGGGCTCAGGTCCAGGTTTCATCCTTTGTACCAGTAGATAAGGTTCACTTTAAACTTGGCTTTTACTTGCCTTCAAATGCTCGCCACATGATTTAAGCTTGTCTCCCCCCCCCCCCCCCCCCCCCCCCCCCAAAAAAAATAAATCGTGAAATATAATTCATTTTAAGTAGAAGTCACTAGCTGCTGTTTCTTTAGCTTTTAGTTAATTTAATTAATGTTTGTTCCCACTTTGTCTTTTAGGCCCCCCTTTGTTGAGATTGAGTCTGGTTTTGCTTCAGCTTGTTTGTCAGTTTGCCATTTTACCTTCATTTGTGTTTGTAACAAATGTTCTTGTTAGCTCTCTCTCAGGACTCTCATTGGACTTTTTAGTAATCATTTTTCATATTTTATGCAAAATCCACTTTCTATTTCTTGTGTCTTTCTTTCAACATTATTGAGGCTTAAGTTATAATTTTAATGATATTAAGTGACAAATAATATACATTTCTTATTATTATAGCAATCCATACTGTGAATGCAATTCCAGTGTATTTATATATTTATATTAATTAGAATTTATGTGTGCCTGGTTGATTTGCCTGTATATTTTTAGAGCAAAAAAACAAGCCCCTAGCATTAGTCAGCTAATGCTAGGGGCTTGTTTTTTTGCAAAGGTAGCACTCCACTCTGTTGCTAAATATGATGAAATCCTTAAAAAAAACCCAAAGAATGACATCACTCTGGCAACTTTTATCTTTTATATATAGTGTATGGTTTCACCCAATCCAAAGCACATACACCTCTCTATGTAGCTGCTCATTTTAGCACATGACTATAGGTTCTACACTGGCACAAATGTTGTTTTGTGGGCGGACAGTCGACCAGAAAGAGTTAAAAGCACCACTGGTTACAACACTGGAAGTCAGATTGTCTCCTACAGATGGAGGATCTTGCAGGATTTGTACATCGGTTAGTTTGGGTTCATTGTTCACCTGCCCAGAACAGACACACACTGAATAATTTAAAATATCACAGAAGTATGGGAAACCTGTGATGCTGACATGCCTTGTGTGTGTTTGTGCTCTGAAGCAGCGAACAGTAATAATTCAGTGGGTTCACACCTTAGTTTGTTGTTTGGGGGTTTTACGGATCAAAGCATTAAGTGCAGAGAGAGATTCACACAGATAATGAATGGACTGTTAATGTGCTGTGGCCAAGCAGCTAATGGACACACACACACACACATACACAGGAAAACACTGATACGCATACATACAAAATTACACTTTCACTATAAGATGTACACAAAACACGCACGCACACAGAGGTGGTAGCTGGCTAATGGCTGTCACTGTTGACTGATCACAGTGATCAGCCTGCTGCAGCTCTAATTGCAACTAAACAATCTGAAAACAACCAGAGTCAGGTTTGCAGGAGAAGAAGGAGGGGAGCAGGAGAAAGAGAAGGAGAGAGAAATACGGAAGAGAAATACAGAAAATAAAACAAGATGAAAGTGATTCAGTGAGAATGAGGAAAGAATGAAAATGGATCAAAGGAAGGGAAATGAAAGCCCAACAGGTTGGAAAGAGGGAAGAAGGGAAGGACCTGTTTACAAAAGGATATATCCAGAGCAGAAATAAGTAATAAACTTAATCAAGGAAAAAATTTTTAGAAACACAGCAAGAAAATGGGATAAAACAGCTGAAGGTAGACGCGTACAGGAGGGAAGAAAAACAAGGAAAAAATGTGATAAAGGTAGAAGAAAGTTAAAGTCTGAGCAGATGGACAAGAATGAAGGTACTAAAGGTCAGATAAAGAGTTTGAAGTGTAAAATATATATGAAAAGTTTTCAGTATTCTATTTTGACAAGATACTGATGTAGGCTTCAGGCAGCTTTTTTTGCACAGTTAAGATCCAAATTTTGGGACTGCCAGGAAATAAAAATGAAATTTATACACTGAGCAACTGAGTCCAACTGTGTGTGTCTGTGTGTGTGAGAGAGAGAGACAGTAAGACAGAGGGATAATAGGGATCAACCAGGGAGGAAATGGAGGGATATGAATCAAGGAATAAAAAACAAACAATAAGCAGATGAGCAGAATAACCGAAAGCTTCGAAGCTAAACAGAAAATAAAAACCACCGCTGCTATTTTTACCTTGAGGCCGTCTGCTGGGCAAGAAGGCAGCCAATTGGCTGACGGGTCCCCTGGGGCTGTGAAGGGCTTGTGTAACTGGTTGGTATAGAGGAGGCGGGCCTGGATGCAGCGGAGGGCGCGGAGCATCCAGCTATGCTGGCGCCGGATCTGCCGCTGGAGCTGATCCCATTGGCTGGAAACCATATGGAGGATATCCTTCAGACCTGGAGGGTGACAGACATAGGGATAAAATTGAAAAAATGAGAGAGAGCCATGGATAACACAGAGAAAGACAAACAGGGAGAGGATAATAATGAAAGAGAGAAAGAGAGACTTGGGATAGTTACGGTGAGAAAAATGATACCCATAATTCCATTCCTCTATCTGACTAAAGAAGAGCTTTTCTAAGACCACAATATCTTTTAAAAAACTTTTAAATCCACATTATGTTAAGTGAATGTAACGTCATACTTTTATTTTCATCCTTAAAGGATAATTCCGGCTTATTTCGGCCTGGAGCGTTTTCCTTTTAATGTGGCTTTTGTGGCTCAGAAAATGACATTTTTTGAGTGCTGCAGGTATCTTGCAACAGCTGCTCTGATACGAATCTCTACAACAGAGTCGCAGAGTGCAAAGTGTGTACGATAATGGGAACTAAGCCAGGTTGAAATAAACGCTAATTATCCATTAAATCGATGGGTTACCTTTGAAACACCCCTACAAAACATAGGTCATTAGTGACTACATTCATTTACGCTTTTCAGAAAGTATAAGAACAAGGATAGTGGCAATGAAAGTGACGCAAAGGCAGGTTTTTATCGTTATTCAGACTTTACAAAGGTATACAAATTCTAATTCCTGGAAGTCATGAATATTTTCTAGTGTATATAGTGATAGATTTCACTTCCCTTGGGCTAAATCCCAGTTTCCACCCATAGGCCTGTTGGTATCCTTAATCTTTAAGCTTTTTTTCCTGTGTTGTAGGCTGCAGATAGGCTGCATGCTAACGAGGTGACAAATGGCATTAAAATCATGGGTTTTATTGTCTTGGCTGAATGATGATTCGAGTCTCTAATTTTGCTACAAACTAGAGGTCCCTCAGGAAAGTCTCCAGATATACGGTTGCATAATAACATCAAAAAGTGATGCAAATGACCAAACCATAATCAGTCAAATTTATCACTCATGTGCTCGTGGTGACTGTAGTCTGGTTATTCCACAGAGTGTACGCCACTCTGACACATTTCTGCTTCATGAAAAAGCTAAAAAGGTTTTGGAGCTTTTAGAAAGTGGAGCACCTTCCTCCATCTTCTCTGTCTTCCCTGGAAATCTGGCCCTGAATAACTGAGTTCTGCTGGGATGTTCATTAGAGATCAATTATCTCTGCACATTTTGATTTTCTAGAAATCTGATACATGAGTGGCAGAACAATCCCCATCATCGGACCATTTTCATCAAAACCTCTTCAGAAATCTGTAGTTCAAGTTGTTTAGTTTGTAATTATTCATCTTAGTAAGTCTGTTATGTTATCAAGTTGGTAAGCAACAAATATTCCCAAATCCCAACACACTATTACTGCTCAGATATTTGAAAACAACACAGCTTTCTCTCTTTCTCGGTTCTCTCTTTTCCATCTTTAGCTTCAAAAATTCTGAAAAAATACGCCGTTACTGTATACTCAATGTTTCTTTCCCCTGCCTGCTGTTCTTCTTTTCTTTTTCTCTTTCCTTCGTCTTTTCTCCCGACTCATCTCATTCTTTGTCTTTATCTCTCCCAGTCTCTCTTTCGGCTACATTCATATGAGGTCTCCTCTCTGAAGGTCGCTCTGTTAATCCAAATATTAATAATGAATGGAATAGGGTCGGGGCTCCATTATGGCCACCTGTGTGTGTGTGTTTCAATGTGTATCCTGTTATTGTGTGTGTGTGCATATTTGATATGTGAAAGAATATGAATACGTGCAAGAAAATACCAGAATGGTGGAAGGTGATGATGGTGAGCAGCGCTTTGCCTTCCTCCATTATGCTTTCCTTCAGAGCGGCGCGACTGTCCACGTTTAGCTTGAAACTCTAAAACACACATAGAGAAACAGATGCAGATCATCACCAGAATCCAGAGAGTTCATCAGACAAGATGAAAACAAACCTGCATTCTTTATAAAGTCCAGCAGGGCGGCGACTCCAGTGATTGTAAAAAGAAGTGTTTCATGTTTCTAATCCTCACTAGATATATCACCTCAGGTTTCTGCTGTGTTTGTAGTCTAAATTGCTAGCTTTAAGTATCAACTAATAGGGCATGATATTCATTTTACAATGTCTGATGCTATTTTGAGTAAAACAAACAACATAGGAGAGAATTTTGGGTGTGGCTACCTTGTGAGTGACGGTTACTACTGTGCAGTAAACTTCATTTTCTTATTAACATGGTTTAAAAACAACACTTGACTGTGAAAATCATTTTCTCTCTGAGAAGGGTAGCAGATTAACAAAGACAAGAAAAAAAAGCATAATTGTGGTAATGTAAGCAGGAAACACACAAAGAGAAGGGAGGATAAAAGAGAAGCAAAAAATAAGCTATGATATGGGTGGACAGAAGGATGGATGGACAGATGGATGGATGGAGGCACAGAGCTGCCTGAGGCGATGTTGGGAAACACTCCAGTCAGGTCTCTGAACACCATTATAGCCTTTTTTTGATCTGATGCGTATGTGTGTGTGTGTGTGTGCGTGTGTGTGGATATGTGCTGTTGTATTACTCATATTTTGTTACTCATAAATGTGTTTACACTGTTGCATTTTGGGAAGTTGCAACATTGACATGAGGTAAACCGTGAGATTTTTTGTATGAAATCTTGGTTTAATAATAGGACACCGTGAGGTACAGGCTAAGGTGATGGTTAGTTGTCCTTAGGAAGAGAATGCAAGTCAATGTCTTTTGAAGTGATAAAGACAAGCTTGTGTGTGTGTGTGTGTGTGTGTGTGTGTGTGTGTGTGTGTGTGTGTGTGTGTGTGTGTGTGTTTACATATGTTTGCGGGGACCAAAAATTGGAAGTTTACCATGTTTGTGGGGACCAACTGCCCTTATTGTCACGGCGGGGTGCGCCGATGTGTGTGGAAACAGGACCCAAAAGCAGATGACGATGAGGAGTAGTAAGGTTTAACAGAAAGGTGAGGTTTTATTTAAATGACGGCAGGGTTAAACCAGGAAACCAAAACAAACTGGCAAAACACTAAGAAACAAAACACTAAACTGGCAAAACACTAAGGGTACTAAGACCAAAAAACTATAACTATAACTGAGGTGGAAAATAACAGGCAAAGACTAAGACTAAAACTGTAACTCTGGTGAGATAAACAGACTAAGACTAACGTGGAATTAACAGACGAAAACTAGAACTATGGCTGAGGTAAACAGACGAACCGACAATGGCATGAAGAAAACAAAAGGCTTAAATACAGACATGAGGTGATCAGGGGAAGTGGGGACACATGGGGGAACAGCTGACAGACATAAACCTAATGACAGGACCAGGAGAGGAAAGCTAAATACAATGAACAAAGAACACATGACATTGTCAAAATAAAACAGGAAATACTAAAACTAAACATGACAACACAACTTAACAGACCTAATACGTGATGAATAAATACAAAACCCCAAAACATAGAAAACCCAGGAACAATAACTGCCTAAACTAAAGGCAGATAGGAAATAACACAAACTAAATCACATAACAAAATGAGACAAATACAAACATGAACTCAGAGCGCTGGGTCAGAGACCCAGCCTGTGACACTTATGGGGACAAAAACACGGTCCCCACGAGTTTGAAGGCATCTTTCAGAGTCAAAATGTGGTTTTAGTGTCAGGATTATTTCATTATGGTTATGGTAAGGTTATGGTAAGGTTAGGGTAAGGGTTAGGCATTCATTTTTGATGGTCAGGGTAAGCGGCTAGGGAAAGCATTATGTCAATTAGATGTCCCCACAAAGATATGAAAACACGGTGTGTGTGTGTGTGTGTGTGTGTGTGTGTGTGTGTGTGTGTGTGTGTGTGTGTGTGTGTGTGTGTGTGAGAGACAGCCTCAAGGTGCCGAGGCCTCACAATTTAACCACTCCTGACATCCTGCTGTGCTGCAGTGGGAAATGCTGCACGCACATACTCACACACACACACATACACACACACACACACACACACACACAGTGCTTTCGAGACACACACACCCGCGGTGTAAATGTTTGTATGTGTGTATTTGTGATGCAGTCCGATCAGCCTGATCTCAAGAGAAATTTGTACACTGCACATGCTGTGCAAAAATGAAAACACGATTTTCATGCAACATAAAAAATAACAGTAAGAAGTGTAGTGTGCATTAAATGGAAACAATACTCATCAATATATTGGGGAAAAATCCTGAAAGATCAGTGCATTAAAGCTGCTTCTCCAGGTTGTGGTAAAGACACGTTGCTAAAATAGGATAAAACTGGGACAAAAGACACAAGATGGCAAAGGTCTTGCAAATCTATCTCAAAAGTTTTAAATCATAGCAAAAAAGAGAGACGGTGAGAGAAAGAGGACTGAGAGACTGTGTGGTGGGGTTTTTTCAGTCCAATGAAATTATAGTTAGAAACAGGATAAGAGTGTAAAACCCTTTAAAGAACAGTGATGGCAGTAATAACTGGTTGAGATACAATTAAGTGTCAGGTTTAACTGACAAAGTCCAAAAAGGCATTCAGTTAGTGGGTTTGGTTAATAAGTGATTCTAAATTGCCCATAGAAGTGAATGTGAATGTTGTAAATCTGGCTCTAGGTTGTTACTTTGGTGGGACTTGAAATCCTTCATCCGTTTCTCCAGAAAGTCCTTGGTCTGCTCTAGAGCTCTGCTGCGAACTGGAAGGCTACTCATGTGCAGTGAGTTCATGTGCCACTCAGCAGGACTGCAGTCCAGAATCAGAGTTCACTCTGAGACTGGGAGACTTACTGAAGATACATCTGATCAGTTATTTATTATCACAAATAATAAGCTATAGTATTAGAGGTAACATTCAAGAAAATATGAGTGAACTCCCACTGTTGCCACAAATATTATCTAGTTCTGTGGGAAACACTGTATTGCAAACCCTGCTAAATAGCAGACAGTGCGAACTCAGCCTGTGACAGTCCTGCCATGAGGGATGGGCGGGTGATGGCATCAGTCAACACATGACAAGGTCAGACCGCCACACCACCAATATTTATGGAGTAGGATATACACAGTTGAGACAAATGGGATAAAGTGTTTTAACCCTCTCACAGGATTATAGCAATGTATGTGGAAAAGAGGATTAGCTTCATCATAAAATCATTCAGTGTCACCTCAATAACCAACTCCTTGATTGATACAGATGTTTCCCAAATATCTTGACGTGAATGTCGGATCATCACGTGCCAAAAACTGAATCCTCAACCCAGGATGTGTTAGTTCCGTGCTTTAGCCACAGGTTTACACTAGTGTAGTTCTTTGTGTCGTATAAAAACCACACATCTCCGGCTTTAAAAGGATGTGAGCAGATAGCGGTGAAGCTGTCCTGCACATATTACATTTCCCAGATAAACAATAAAGTATCTCTTGGAAAACTCAAACCATCAACTATACTATCTCCTCACTGTGCTCCCAAAAACACATTCATATATCAGCATTATCCAAACAAAACATGACTGTCTGCTTTCTGCAATCATTACTGCCTTGCAAACGTTGTAAATTACTCCAAATCTCACGGCTGATTGAGTAATTTTACAGACTCAGCGGCCACTCTGCCCCACTTAATTTCCAGATAAGCTGGTGAAATACCTCACAGCTAATAAACATAAAATACATCTATCAGCGCTACAGAAAACACAGCGTGACTGTCTGCGTCTCTGGGATAGGGCTGGGCTGATGTTAGGAATGAATTAGGTTGTGCAGATTAGCCAGGCTATCAGAGCGCGATCGTATTTCAGCGCCTTATTCCACAAGCGATTCGGCTCAGTTTCCTCCGTTTAATATATGGAGAGCATAGAATCGATAAGAGTAGAACAGCCAACCATCAATCACACCATGATAAGGCATGCAGAGCAGCTCTGCTTTTATGCATGTCAGACAGCGGGCTTTAATAAGAGGCTGTGTGTGTGTGTGTGTGTGTGTGTGTGTGTGTGTGTGTGTGTGTGTGTGTGTGTGTGTGTGTGTGTGAGAGAGAGAGAGAGAGACAGACAGACAGACAGAGAAAAGGAGGGAAGTAGTGTAAAGAAAATAAAGACTTACTTTTTTGACAGAAAGAAGAGAGTGTGTAAAAGTTATGGATTACAAAATAAAAGACCCATTAGCTGTGACAAATTTCATGAGATAACTCTTTCAAAGGTTTTATTTTATTTATTTGTTTTCAGGAATGTGTATTGTCAGGAGGGATAAGAGTGTTGCGCCTCAAAGAAATCAAAGCTACCTCAATGTCTAGGATTGTCTACACAGAAAATCTCAACCTCGACTTTTATCAGCAGGAAGTAGCCATCAAAAAACGGTGATATTTTACTAAAAACCACTATAGATGGGGACTTTTGTAATTGCTACATACAGTATAAAAACAGATGTGGTGAATCTTGTATATAATATATTTGGTGGTTCTATTGCTTGTAATAGTTTTCTTTTGGGTTGATATTCCCATAATAGTTTTGCTGTGTTTATATTCTCATATGTTATTTTTAGTTTTGTTCCTGTTTGTAGTATTATTTTGAGCTTTAGTTTAATCCTGCATCCCCCGTTAAGTCTCCATCTCTGTGTTAGGTGTTCTTTTGTTACTTACTTCCTGTTTTACCTAGGCAGTTTGTACTGAGTTTAGCTTCCCTTCTCTTGGTATCCCTGATTTGTTCCTGCTAAGATTCCCACCATTTGCCACCTAGCGTTCACATCCTTTGTCACACCCTCTCTCTCAGCTGTGTGTCCTATGGAAGTCTGGGAAAACAACTTTCTGTCTTCACCTCTGTAAATATTTTACTGAAGAATTTAATGTCCGCAGTCTCTGACTCTGGGTCATACAGAATAAAAAATGGAATCTGTTTTGTAATTCTTGGTCATACTCTCAGAACAAATTATCCATAGGATGTTATTTGGGTAATGACTGGTGATTGACAAGTCAGTGACCAAGCAGTTTCACAGTTAGTCACAGTTTGTTTGAAACCAAGATGGTAGCAATGAAAATGTTGAGGTTTGGAAATGGGACTTAAGAAACCAATCAGTGATATTACGGTACTGTCTATGGTAAATTCCCATCTGTTGCTTCCCGCCTTTCTTTGTGTCTTTTTAGTAAATTAACAGGAATTAATAACTGCGCACCAGCAGCAATGAAGGTTGAGATAAAGCAGCGAAAGCTAACAAACAAGTTATCAAGCTGGTGCAGAAAGTGGACGCAGATGCTAATAAATACTTCAATTTAACTTGAATTTAACTTTACTTGTCAAACAAATTATTTGATATTATGGCTTTAAAAATCTTTCTTCTTTGTTTAAGGATATTTAGACCACACAAACACATGTTCAGCATCTTTGGTTAATGACATCTGACAATCTATGTTGAGTGAGAAAAATAAGTAAGTAAAGTTTATTTATGAAGTGCGTGTCACAAACAACAAAACAGAGTAAAATAAATAAGAAAATGAATAACAGCAATACAAAATCAGCAGCATCGCAGTTTAAAAGTTAGAAGGTGAATCTGGAGACTTCTCAGCTGCTGTGGCTGTTGGCCTCATATGTTATGACTCCTCGCTCTGATTAACATACACATTGTGCATTTGAGAGGTGAGCTGCTTCAAAGCCTGGATGATCAGATTACCTGTTAGCATTAGCATATTAGCCTGAAGCACAGAGTAGGATGGCCTCAGAAGCCTACCTAATATCATTTAGCTTTTAGCACTGCCGTATTAGTGAGGCGCTAAGAGGTGTGCAGTGCTGATGCTGAGATGACATTGAGGTTTGACATTGAGACGGTGTATTGAGCTGCACTGATCAGACACACACTTACAGCAGACAGGCTTGGGTTGATGAGACAAGATCTGATCAAAGAGTCTTTTTAATAATGATGATCAAATTGTCTCCATTCATACTGAGCTGACAGAAACTATAGCAGTATGACTGGATCCCCTGGGGGGGGGGGGGGGGTTTATTCACCCAGGCCTACAATCTCCTTTGTTTTCTGTAGATATGAATTTTCTTGCACACTTCTTTCATGTTAAGCAATGAAATGCAATTCTGTGTTACATTTCTTTCTCTCTTTCATTTTTTTGCTACTTCCCTTTATTTTATTCTCCCTACCTCCCTCATACGGCTTGTTCCTCTTCCTGTCTTCATCTCAATCTCTATATTTCTTTTTCTCTTCTTCTCACTCTCCTGTCCGCCTTCAGTCTCCCTCGATCGTTATCTCTTCTTGAGCCCACTCTATACCCTCCTCTTGCCCCTCACTGGTTTTCTTTACCAACTCTCTTTCTCCTCCTTCTACTCCCCTCTCTTCATACTCTCATACTACACCTACAAGATACTGGATACATATAGAAATACGCTGTGTCGAACTGAACTCCAAGTGAACCAAAATGCATCCCTACAAACCACCTGAGAATGTTCAGTCCAGTCAGCGATAAGATGTGTCTGCAGTGGGAGCAACAACAGTAAATACAGAAAGAGTGTATTCTGGACTATTGGAAAACACAGAATTTATGTTAATTACATGGCTAGTTGTCTAAAGAGCTTGGAAAGAAAAGCGTCTGGACTTCTTTAAGTTGCTTGAAGACATTTCACCTCTCATCCGAGAAGCTTCTTCAGTTCTAGGGTCAAATGGTGGAGAGTCCCAGATTTAACTAGCTGGTCCCACGTTCTCATTTTAGGTTTGACAGCGTTTTAGTAGGTAAAAGTGAATGCTTTGACATGAATTGAGCTGTGGTTTGGGGAAGGCCTCGAAGGGGACTGGCAATGGCTCCCAGGCCTGGCAGATCCCCATGCACTAAATAGAAATGAAGGAGTTAAAGAATTGAGAACAAGGAGGGAGGGAGGGGCACGTAAACGAGAATGAGCAGCTTGCAGAACTGGGGGAACCTATGTAGATGACAACCGGTGAGCGTGTTTGGAGGTGTGGTCCTGTTCCTGAAATTCCGATACATAATCTCCAATTAAGCCCTGTGGGAGTGTCCCCCCAAAAGGATGATGGACCCCCTGATGATCCTCTACCTAATCATACGAGCCAAGGTGTGAAAACGGGTGTAGGTCACAGTCAACCAAGATTTCAGGTGAGCTCATTGTGAAACCTGGCCCCACCCTATTATGTGATTTCCTGAGGTCAGATGGCCCAAGATGTGAGTGGGCGTTAAGACGTCTGGGGAGGGATCTCAAAACTGGATTATAGATGGTAGACAGTTGGTGTCGTGAGCCACCGCCTCCGTTCAAAGATGGTCGCTCACAGTGGACGTAGATGGCTTCTTTCATTCCTCATCTGTCTTCTCTGTCCAAAATGTGAACATTGGCATCCTCGAAAGAGTGTCCTTTATCCTTAAGATGCAGATGGACAGGCATCTAAAGGACGGCTGGCTCTTCTATGTTGTGCCATGCGTTCATGAAGTGGCAGTTTGGTTTCCCCAATATAGAGGTCAAGAGCTTCTTAGACTACAATGACCTGGATGACTGAGAACCTTCACAGGCATATTCATGGCTAGTTGCTTTACACATCTATAGTACCTTCCCGTACTGAGAATAGCCTACATGGCTACAGTACGCTACAGTACATTTTTCAGATCTGCCTTCAAAGTGTGTTTTTGTCCCATCTCCCTCCCCTCACTCCAGCTGGTCGCAGAAGATGGTTCAGACATTGTCAGAGCCATGTCCCCATATTTGCTGTGCAACTACTTCCAGGTTATTTTGTTTACCACCATGATTATGATTAGTAACACCCTACTGTCAGTCCAGCCAAGGAAATCTGTGGTCTTAGATTTGTTTTTTCATTGGTGTTTGCTTCTTTTTTCATTTACTACAAGCAGCTAATCCTCGTCTTCCTGCTGAAGTGGATGAAGGCATAGGGGTAGCCTCAAAGTCAACTGTGGTTGATATTTTTGTTGTTTGTTATCTGAAAGATTTCAGATGTTTTGCTGTTATTTCAATGCTTCAGTGGTGATGGCGAGCTAAATGAATATGTTCTGAAGTGGTGGCCTGTTAATCTTGCACATTATACTTGAACACAATCTCAGACATTTCTCTCTCTCCCTCTCTCGAGATATATATATATATATATATATCCTCCCCTTATGTTGCCACCAGTAGTGTGTTACTTCTGGTAATGGGATTCAAAGGCCTGGATCGCCCATCAGACCCAATCAATAGGCCTTTCATTGGCCGCCATCTCTTAGCGCCTTACAAAGAGCAGCCTGTGTGTGCGTATGTGTGTTTGTGTCTGTGTGTCTGTGTGTGTGCATGTGCATGAGTGTGCGTTAGTGTCCTCTTGCCTCACTGATCTCCCCGGGGTTCCGGAAAGACCTGTGCTTATTCGCTCCACGCGCCCTAAAACACACATATAGTCACACACACACACAAACACACACACACAGACACGCCAGCTGGACCAAATATTCAATTGGGAAAGCAACTCCACTCCACCCACTGCTGCCCTGGAGCTGGGTGTGTTTGTGTGTGTGTTTATGTGTGGCACAGAAAGCAATATAGAGAAAGAGAGAGAGTGTGTGTGAGTATGTGTGTGAGACAGAGAAATGGAAAAACAGAAAGAGAAAAAAGACCAATCCTGTCGCCTGAAAGCTATATTCACATGACTTACTTTGGTCAAGTAAAGCATAATGAAAGTAGATATTCGATGTTGTTGATTGTCATAAAATAGCATGAAAAAGAAAAACAAGCAATGTGTTAGTCCTGCAAATAGATACTGCATACAAAGCCTGATATGTCTTATTATTCATCTTTGCAATTGAACTGTTTTGTGCAAAAATGATTTTTTTAAAACACAAATGAAGTGAGCTCCACTGTTGGACTGGGTGAGCAGTTCCTTTATTGCCACAGATACACAGACTGCAGTTTATTTAGTACCACCATGCTGCCCCAGGGCCAGATATTCGCTAGAACGTCAAACGTGAAATAATCTGCCACTGAAAGTAGTCCCCAGCAGTCAGCTGGCTGATTTGAGAAATTACTGAGCCTTTAGAAAAAGACAAAAAACATGAACTGCTCATCAAATTATCCATGTTTTAAATTTGTTTTAAAAGACAACTATTCCTAGTTTCAGCTTTCCAAGCTACTGATTAAAACACACTCACCAAAATATTATTTTATAGTTATACTGTAAAGGTCATTATAGCTCTCTTGAGTTTGCATTTGAATTTCAAATTTTCTTGGGATGTGACTATGTTAAGTAGCTAGGCAGGTCACACATTATGTCATAGGAATCTAAGTAGGATGCACCTGAAGGATGTTTAAGACATTCCAGGATATTCATGGAATATCTTTAAGTAGCCCTGTTGACGTTACATTTTAAGGGTAATTAGATGTAAAGATGCCACCTCTGCTGCTAGTTCACACACTTTGTCGTGGTCCTTCTAGAGCACGGGTGTTAAACATAAGGCCCAGGAGCCAGAATGAGCTGAGGAAGACTTCGATCTGGTCCACTGGACAGCTTTGGAAAAAGAGGGCATCGATTTTGGATTTTTAACTGTCGTATTACTGAAATAACACTTCTTTTCTTACATCAAACAGGGTTAAATGTGTAGTTATACATTTTTTGACTGAGAAAAAAAGGCAGTTTTACTGGTTTGGCCCACTTGAGATTAAAGTGGAGAGTACGTGGCCCACGATGTAAAATGAGTTTGACATCTCTGTTGTAGAATTTCGTGAGGAAGTGCTGTTGAATGGGCCTTCCTTATTGCTCCTTTGGAATTTTAATTCATGACTTCATGGAGTTTTTAGATATTTAAAAGAAAAAAAAACTATGGCCAAGGGATTCAAGCACCTAAGTCTTCTTACAGACTCTCTGCCTGTGACTTTAAAGGCGTGTAGAACGCCGCCATCAATCCTAATCTACTCAGCAGCTCCATTTCCTCTAAAATGTCTTAAAGGTCTTGTAAATGTAAACACATTTTGTCAGAGAAAGACTGGAGAGATATAAAGACAAAGGGAAGCGAGACAGAACCTGGCTCTACTCGGCAGTAATCAACGAAAGACACAAACACACACAATTATACACCCAAACACACACGAATAACTACAAAGTGCAAGTGTGACTATCAACCCCGGCACGCACACACAAACACAGAGTCAGTTAGCTAACATGCTATCAACAGTGTAGCATTTCAAAGTCCTATTAGCGATGCCTTTTCATCCGCTTTTGCTTTATTTAACAAGACGCGCCAATTAAGAGCCGGGAATTCTAATTGAAGCTAACCGCCACTAACGTTAGCGCTGCTGGCAACCACAACAAAGTCGACACGTGTAAACAGACCAACAAATAAGCATGCGCACACACCCACAGATACAGCACAAATAAGTGCATCTAGATAAGAAAATACTGTGTGTGTTTATGTGTGTGTGTGTGTGTGTGTGTGTGTGTGTGTTGATCTGCGTGCAGGATGCTGTTCTGCAGGGACGGATATGGAGATGCTGATTTGGAAATCTGTCTAGGAACATGCAAATTTATGCAAATAGCACCTCTACGTGTGTGCGTGTGCTAAAACACATGCCTGTCTTTGTGTATATGTATCTGTGTTTATATACTTTAATGCAAACACAATCTGCCGGTGATGGTGGTGTGTGCGTGTGTGTGCGCGCGCGCGCACATGCTCAGCACTGGGCAACACCGGGATTTTTACATTGATGTGATATGCATGTTCATGTCTTGTAGTCTTGAACGAGTGCTCCTCTGTGTTTGTGTGTGTGCGTGCAGCCCATATGTTTGCCATAAAGACCGTGAGTAATTGCCAAAGTGCTCCTCATCTGTGTGTGTCTCTGTATGTGCGAGTGTGCTCATATACACGTTGCAGCACTTACTGATCTATCTCAGAGCATGTGTGAGAGTAAATTACCAAAACACAGGCAGAGTTATTTGAGCCTTTTTGTTTCCTATTTGTTAGAGTAAACAAAAGAAGACAAGCGATAAAGATAGAGTTTTTTTAAAAGAAAGAAGAGAGACAAAGGACAAAAAAGACAAAATAGGAGAGAAAAAGGAGGGGCAGATGATCAGAAAATAAAACAATAAAGTGGGAAGAGGAATAAAGGAAAGGTTTTGCCAGAAGGAGGAAGAAAAAAGAGATGTAGATGAAAACAAACTGGAAAACAAAAAAAAGAAGCCAGAATAAAAGCTGTGACAGTGAAATGAGAGCTTGCATTCATTCCAGGGTTTGTTATTTTCCAATTATCCCTTTCTAAAACCATTTGTGTGTGTTTACAGGTGGCAGAAAATCCTAAGCTTTGACCTCTACCCCCTTAGCCAGTAAGTATATCTGTTGAACTGAGCACTGGTCAACATCGGCTCAAGAATAGTTGTTTTGAAGGAAATAAATCAGCCTTTCTTAGCGGTCTCACTGCGTTAGTTGTAACAAGTTTAATTCTCTACCTATGCTTTTCCTATAACGATGAATGAGCGGATGGATTTTAATTTGTCTGTTTATCCCGTATCTCCCATCTGTTATTCATTTTTCCATTTTTTTCTCTTAGCATGACATAATAAAAAAAAAAATCATATTTTTCTGCAGAAGCCCCGCCCACCTGCGGTATTTTTTGGATTCTACTAGAGCAGCTTTGTGTGGGGGTTCAATATTTTACAATAAACTTTATTTATGATCTACTGGGCATTGGTGCAGCACTTTAATTCATCCAGTATCCAAAAACAAGTTTAAGGAAGAGGCTTTTAAAGTTAGCTTTCTTCTCCCTCACAAACAAAAGGTCTGAACAGAAACTTGGGAAGGTTTATATTGACTGACCTCATCACTTTAATGTTTACCATGTTTTATGAGAATCCCATATTGTAACAGTTCATAAATGACACAAATAAGAAACACTAAAGTTTTTAATGCACTATTTTTTTTAGAAACTTTCCATTTAAGACAAGTTGTTGTTTTTTTAAAGGGTGATGGTTGAGTGTTGATGACACAGCTTGGACAGTGCTCATTGTCTTGTCTTTTCTTTTCTCAGCAGCATTTGTGTGCTCTGTTTGCTGTGCTGACTCCCATCTCTGTCACTGATGTCACTGATATGTTTTGACAGCGTAAGTAGGGCTACTGAAATAACACATGACAAAGTAGAGAACAGTCCTATCATCGCTTTACCAGCTTTGGTTGCTTGATTGTGAAGAAGCGGGTTCCAATAGCTGCAGCTAGAAGTAACCGATTCTGAAAATAAGACAGGTGTGTGTGTCTGTGTGCGTGCGTGTCATGTGGGCACATCCATATGCATGTATGCAAATATGTGTTTATGCAACCGCATGTGTGGAATGTGTGCACAGATGTGCTTGCACGTAGCAGTCGTGTACGTTTATTCTTCAAATGTGTGCGAGCCTTGACGGCGGGTTCGTGCGCTTGAATTTTTGCGAGGAACACAATGACGCAATGCCGATGAAGACCCTTTGGTGTTATCACTTCTATTTGAGGGCTTAGACTCATTTTAAGGGATGAGGCTGAGGTTGCTTTGTATCAATGAGGGTTCACATACGTTTAAAAAAAGAAAGAAACAAAGGCAAGTGTGTGAGTGTTGGTGCTCTCACCAGGTGTGTGTCGAGGTACACCCTCAGGCTATCCAGGTCCTGTCTGGGCTGAATCCAGTTCTCTGTGCTGTCCAGCGCCTCCTGAAGCCACGAGATGAACCCGTCCAACTGCTGCACGAAATACTGAGGACAAGGGAGGAGAGAGAGAATTCAGTTTATGATTTAAAAAAACAAAAACAACAACAACAAAAACTAATAATATGTATAAATGCTGATGTCCAGGGCCTGCTGGAAAGGCATCAGAACAACACAACACACACTAAACACTTCAGAGGATTGGGAGATGACAGAACGATAATGTGTAAAAAGAGGAAGGAAGAGAGGAGCAAAACAAAGCAGCAAACAGTTTGAACAGAAAATGGCAGAGAAGCACATCAAAACACACCAAGAAAGGGAGAAGTCCAACAGGTAATGGCATGCAACAGGGAGAGGAAAGGCAGAAAAGGGGAAAAAAGCAACAGATTGGAAGAGAACAGGATTAGAGTACAAGAGAAGGATAAAAAAAACAAAAGGGGGGGAGCGAGGGAGCGCCCGGCTGGTGTTTAAGAACTGATTCCAGATGAATTAATTCAAGGACAGAGAGAGAACAAAAACGAGACCCACAGGATGAAACAAGTAAACACACGTTTGGACAAATACTGAGGAAAGGAGAATGGAAAGAGAGAGGAAGATATATGGAGGAAAATACAAACAAAGGACTTAAAGATGTGCAAAAATGCACCGAGGAGAGTGAAGGCATGGAAAGAGAAGACAGACGAAACAGGAAGACCGAAAAAAAGCAGGTGAGGAAGACAAGAAAAGATTTTAAAAATACACATATAAAGGCAGAAAAGAAATCAAAACACAGATGGAAAAGAGGAAGAAGTGAGAGGAAAGAAAATTTAAAAGAGAGAGGAGAAGAAAAATGACACTAGTGCATGGCAGACAGGTGAAAAGTAAGAAGTGACGAAGAGACTGATGACGAGACAAGGAGAAACAAGACTGCAAAAGCAAAAACCTGAGAGTTGGGGAAAGAAAAGGGGAACAGAGCCAGAACGAGCAGAAGGAAAAGAGATCAAAAGAGATGAAGTGGTATGAATGACTCTAGTGAGCTGAACACGTATGTCTCCATCACTGGCACGTTGCCCTTCATGGGAGTACACAGATAGATGTACACACTGACAGAAGATAGGGGGAAAAAAGAAGGCAGCAGCTTGTTAGTCAGTGGAGAGCTACTGCCATCTACTGGCCAACAGTGAGATTTATGATGCGCGGAAGCCTTGATGATCCACAACAAGATTGTACTAATCTAACTAAAAATGAAACACACAAAAATTCTGTTGTTTTTTTAAATTGCATAAACATCCTCTTTTTCTTCCATATGATGTGAAATGTATCAGCAGGAAAATCCACAGAATCCATGTGAAATAGCACCTGATCCAGTATTGATTTCTGTCTTTAAATCCACTTCACTCCTGAAGAGGAACAGAAGAGACTGCTTAAAAGAAGAACAAAGAGTCTTCAAAGGGAGGTGAAAGGGGGAGTAAACACTTTGGATTGCAAAGCAAGGATCAGACAGAAGAAAGGAAAGTGTTTAAACCTCTTTTAGAGACAAAAACAAAAGGGAAGCATTAAGGGTGTTTGATACAAATTTTGCGTCCGCACAGTTCTGCCCAGCTAAAACTCACACTCGCTGTCCAGGACTTGCGACGCTTGGAAGGGAGACCGACAAAAAGAATGGGAAAATACTCCAAGAGTAACCGAGAAAGAGCAGGCTGCACATTCACCTCGACGATTTTAAAGAATCAAGCCAGCATGTCATGCATGTGGTTTAAATAAGCATGGACATGTATGGTTTACTTCTCCAATAACAGCTCCAGGAGTGTAGTTTTAGCATAGCCGGTCCCTCAGGAGGAATCAGTGTTGCACTTAGCCATGGGGCTACGCTAGGTTTTCTTTTTGATTGATCGCTAAGTTTTCTTCTACTCTTTGGATCAAGTTTATTTCACATGAAGGACCACCCTTAACTGCCTTATTTCGTCTCGTGAGCTCGTGGGGGGGAGAAGGCTGCACCTGCCTGTAACTCCACCACTCGGCCAGCTCTTATAGCCTCATGTAGCGGGTGAACGCATTTGTAATTAACTGATTTGACATTCGTGTCTGATGTATCTATATTTCAGCAGTCTGTAGCTTTAGCCCGTCCACCACAGGCATAGTTGCTTCCACAGAGAAATCCACTACGAACACAACCCCGCACAGGTCAAACTGGAGCTGCGACCTGAATTTTATGTAGCCTGGATCCAATCGAACTACACAGAGCGTGCGAGCTACATCAAGCAAAGAGAGAGCGAGCTGAAAGTGATTTACATAAAACCGAAGACATACAGCAACTCCATAAAATTCATTCTTTCCACTCAGACCTTAAACATTACATCTGGAAAAACAGGTTTAACTGTGACTGCGGATCATCAAGAAGACAATTCTAATATTTTATACATTGAGCGCTGTTTTCATATCTTTCACTGAGAGCTATCTGGAAAACTAATGGCAGAGTGAAGGAGGCTGTGGGGAGAAGGTAAATCTGATGGAAATTACTTGAGCTGCCACATCTGTGCACCCACGCTTTCACCTCGCCTACAAATCGCTGTAGCAAATCTATACGTGTGTGTCCTCATATGGAGATAGGTGTGTCTGCTTACTGTGATGATAAAATGTGCGTTTGCGAACACGTTCTATTGCACAGTGTTGTCTGTGTGTTGGTTTACTGTTATAGATATGTATAGTGTGTTTGTTAGTGTGAGAGAGCGTGTGTCTGCATGTGAGTCTGTATGAGATGCAAACCTTGACCAAATGAGCAGCAGTATGTTAATTACAACCGTGACCCTTTAAAAAAGCACACACACACATCAATATGATTCTGTCCATCTCTCCACCGCTCGTTATTGAGGAGATATGGAAATCAAAAGTATTGATGAGAGGAGAGGAGGAGAGGAAGAATGGAAGAAGTAGGAAGAAGCAGATAGTATAAGGAAAGGAAAGGGGTTGCATGGAGTGCAAAGCAAGATTCAAGAGTATTAAAAGAAGAGAACAAAGCAAAGGTTAGAGGAAAGGGATTGAAAGGTAAATGAGAAAAAGGAAAAGGGCAACAAAGAAGGAGGGCATCAGAGGATAAAAAGAACAGAGGTAAAGATCAATGAGAGAATTGCGAAAAGGAAAAGATGAGAAGAAAAGAAGCATGAGAACATGAGATGCGAAGAGAAGTAAACCATGAGAAGAAATGAGGTGAACTGAAGAGAAGAAGAGTGAGAAGGACAGAGGAGGAAGGCGCGAACAGCGGCAGAGCGAGTATTGCTGGTTTGGATATCGACCAGCATGCACTGGGCTGCTTACAGCTTCTTTGATGTCTCTAAACCAGTGAGGCTCCTGAGGGGCAGAAAGGCCTGCTGGGAGCTGAAACGCCTGATCTGATCCTCTGCCGCCTGGATAACTGCTCTGATATCATGCTTCATCTCCTGTGGTTCAGCTCTTCACCGCTGGATAATTACCGCTCAGCTGACGAGGCTTTCTGAAGGACGACGCTGATAGATTTGGACTCAAACTCCCGACAGATGATATTTGGCGTCGCTGATTAATATGTTAGAAGCAATAGCTCTGATTTTCCACCAGGAGAACAAAGCAAACAAAAATCAAGATACAACTGATGCTAGTCCACAGAAATTAAGATTCGATACCAGTGTTCACATTTTTATGATCTTTCAAGTAGCAAGGAGAAATAAAAAACAGAAACAAAATGTTAGAGCAGCAGAGAAACACAATTTAGTGGTTGTGTTAAAGGATTTACTGCTGTGGAAATATTAAACAACTTCTAGCAGTCGTGTAAAACAGCAACAGTAACTTCAGCCAGTGCTTCATAACAACAATGACTGCTTAAGGCGGAGGTTGGGGTGGATGGATGGGTCAACAAAACCACCTTCTATGCCAATCACATTTTATAAATGTTATCACTTTTCTATAATGGAATTGATTGATTGATTGATTGATTGATTGATTGATTGATTGATTGATTGATTGATTGATTGAATCTTTATTTTGAACATGTTGAAAAAGTATAAAAAAAAATAGAATTAAAAGAGACAAATGAACAAAGCAAACAAAAGGAAACCGAGCAACCACAACTCCAAATAACGTCCATGTTCAAAAAGGAGCAGGAAGAAGCATAAGCTTATTTAATCCCACCCCTTTTCCACTATCTAGTATCAATAGACTACAGAAATACCTCCTTGCAATTACATTATATGTTATGTGTAAAAAAAATTTTTTTAATATATACACATATATGTTTCTATCTATCCATACATACGTATATACACACATATACACATTTTCAATAACCCCATTAACACCTCAAGGATACACAACCTACAATTATATATATATATATATATATATATATATATATATATATATATATATATATATAACACCCAGCACGCCCCTGCGGGCGGTTTATCCTTCAAGCTCGGGTCCTCTACCAGAGGCCTGGGAGCTTGAGGGTCCTGCACAGTATCTTAGCTGTTCCCAGGACTGCGCTCTTCTGGACAGAGATCTCCGATGTTATTCCCGGGATCTGCTGGAGCCACTCGCCTAGCTTGGGAGTCACCGCACCTAGTGCTCCGATTACCACGGGGACCACCATTACCTTCACCCTCCACATCCTCTCGAGCTCTTCTCTGAGCCCTTGGTATTTCTCCAGCTTCTCGTGTTCCTTCTTCCTGATATTGCTGTCATTCGGAACCGCTACATCGATCACTACGGCCGTCTTCTTCTGTTTGTCTACCACCACTATGTCCGGTTGGTTAGCCACCACCATTTTGTCCGTCTGTATCTGGAAGTCCCACAGGATCTTAGCTCGGTCATTCTCCACCACCCTTGGGGGCATCTCCCATTTTGACCTCGGGACTTCTAGGTTATACTCGGCACAGATGTTCCTGTACACTATGCCGGCCACTTGGTTATGGCGTTCCATGTATGCCTTGCCTGCTAGCATCTTGCACCCTGCTGTTATGTGCTGGATTGTCTCTGGGGCATCTTTACACAGCCTGCACCTGGGGTCTTGCCTGGTGTGATAGACCCCAGCCTCTATGGATCTTGTACTCAGAGCTTGTTCTTGTGCTGCCATGATTAGTGCCTCTGTGCTGTCTTTCAGTCCAGCTTTGTCCAGCCACTGGTAGGATTTCTGGATATCAGCCACCTCCTCTATCTGCCGGTGGTACATACCGTGCAGGGGCCTGTCCTTCCATGATGGTTCCTCGTCTCCCTCCTCTTTCTTGGGTTTCTGCTGCCTGAGGTATTCACTGAGCACTCGGTCAGTTGGGGCCATCTTCCCAATGTATTCTTGGATGTTTGTTGTCTCATCCTGGACTGTGGTGCTGACACTCACCAGTCCCCGGCCCCCTTCCTTCCGCTTAGCGTACAGCCTCAGGGTGCTGGACTTGAGGTGAAACCCTCCATGCATGGTAAGGAGCTTTCTTGTCTTTATGTCAGTGGCTTCTATCTCCTCCTTTGGCCAGCCTATTACCCCAGCAGGGTACCTGATCACGGGCAGGGCGTACGTGTTGATGGCCCGGATCTTGTTCTTACCATTCAGCTGACTCCTCAGGACTTGCCTGACCCTCTGCAGGTACTTGGTGGTTGCAGCCTTTCTAGCGGCCTCTTCATGGTTCCCATTTGCCTGCGGGATCCCCAGGTACTTGTAACTGTCCTCTATGTCTGCAATGTTGCCTTCTGGTAGTTCAATCCATATATATATATATATATATATATATATATATATATATATATATATATATATATATATATGTATATATATATATATATATATATATATATATATATATATACCCATACCAACATGCGCACACACATGAAAATATTAGACAAGAACACCCTATCAAATCTCTACCTTTTCCCTGTACCCTGTAAAAACCATATCCTTAAACCGCTTTTTAAACTGCGCCATGCTTGGACATTGCTTCATATCTTTACTTAGTCTGTTCCACAGCTTCACTCCACACACAGAGATGCAAAAACTTTTTAATGTTGTACGGATACGAGGATGTTTTAAATTTAATTCCCCCCTCAAATTGTATCCCCGTTCCCTTTTAGAAAACATTTTTAGAATATTGTCAGGAAGCAGGTTATTTATTGCTTTATATATAATTTGTGCTGTGAGAAAATGAACCAGATCTGTGAATTTTAGAATTTTTGATTTTAAGAATAGTGGATTTGTATGATCTCTGTAACCAGTTTTATGGATTATCCTTATGGCCCTTTTTTGTAATATAAAGATTGATGATGGCGAACATTTGTAAGTATTGCCCCAAACCTCTGCACAGTAATTCAAATACGGTGCAATCAGGGAACAATAGAGAATGTGGAGTGATTTGTGGTCCAGAATGTGTTTTACTTTACTCAAGATTGAGACACTTCTTGAAATTTTGTTATGTATATGATTTATATGAGACTTCCAGTTTAATTTATCATCTATAATCACACCAAGAAACTTATGTTCAAGTACTCTTTCAATTTCCACACCATCTACATGAATCTGCACTTGTGCATTTCTAAGGGAATTCCCAAATAAGATAATTTTAGTTTTACTTAGATTTAGCGATAGTTTGTTCCTGTTAAACCATTTTTAAATTTTGCACATTTCTGAAGTAATTGTATCCAGCAGCTCCTTTAGATTCCCCCCAGAACAAAAAATATTTGTGTCATCTGCAAATAATACTAATTTTAATATATCAGATGCCTTACAAATATCATTTATATAAATAATAAATAATTTTGGACCCAGTACAGAGCCTTGTGGAACACCACAAGCAATGTCCAAGCATGATGAGGAATGGACACCCAGCTTCACAAATTGTTTCCGGTCACTTAAATAATTTTTCACCCATTGCAGTACAACCCCCCTAATCCCATACCGTTCCAGTTTATTAATTAATATGTCATGATTGATTGTGTCGAATGCTTTCTCGAGATCCAGAAATACTCCAGCTGCATACTGTTTCTGATCTATAGCATTCGTAATCTCCTCAATTGATTCGATTAATGCCAGAGATGTTGATCTTTTTGATCTGAATCCATATTGACTGTCAGAGAGTAATTTATATTTATCTAAGAATTTGTCTAATCGTTTATTAAACAGGTTTTCTAGGATTTTGGAGAATTGTGGTAGTAAAGAAACAGGCCTGTAATTTGTGAAGTGGCGTCTATCCCCGGTTTTATACAGCGGCACAACTTTAGCTATTTTCATTTTGTTTGGCACTTTTCCCGTCTGAAATGATAAGTTGCAAATATATGTTAGAGGTCCTACAATTCCTTCAATGACCTTCTTGACAATTTTCATGTCAATATCATTACAATCAGTAGATGTTTTATATTTACACATGTGTACAATGTCAATTATTTCTTTTTCCTCCACTGATGTGAGGAACATTGAGTTAGGGTTCCTATCAATCAGGTTTTCACTACAGTCTACTGATGGCAGTGACTCAGGAATTTGTTCTGCCAGTTTTGGTCCAATATTTACAAAATAATGATTAAAGCTGTTGACCTTATCAGCAGTGTTTTCCATGAGATTGCCATTATCGATAAAGTATTGTGGATAACTTTGTTGTCCAGAATTATTTTTAATGATACCATTTAAAACATCCCATATTCCTTTCATATTATGTTTATTGTTGTTCAATATTTTACTATAATACTCCTTTCTACATACACGTATAATATTGGTCAACTTATTTTTGTCTTTTTTATATTTATTTTCAGCATCTATTGTTCTTTGTTTTAGGTATTCCCTATAGAGTGTATTTTTCTTTTTACATGCATTTTGTAAACCCTTAGTGAGCCATGGTCTATCTGAATATTTGTGCTTTCTGTTGTATTTTATTGTTGGACAGTTTTTATCGTACAACTCCAAGAATATTCTTAAAAATATGCCATATGCAATATCAATATCAGCTTCTTTGTACACATTGTCCCAGTCCTGATTTAATAGATCGTTCTTAAATGCAGTCATAGTTTCTTCTGTCCTTACACGTCTGTATCTCAGTTGTTCTTCATGCTGATTTTTCTTATAATTAGTGTCATAAACTGCAAAAACTGGTAGGTGATCACTGATGTCATTAATTAATATTCCGCTCACAATGTTGTTTTCCATATTGTTAGTGAAAATATTGTCAAGTAAGGTGGCACAATGTGGTGTAATTCTGCTAGGCCTGGTTATTTTAGGATGTAAACTCAAACTGTACATAGTGTTTAGGAATTCGTCGGTCATTTTATGCTTTTTTGGATTCAACAGGTCAATATTAAAATCACCACAGATAAACATAACTTTTTGATTTGTTTTAGAGAATATTTCCTTTATGAAGTCATTAAATACTTGAATACTAGAGCCAGGTGTTCTATATATACAGCTAATTATTACATTTTTTTCTTTTTCCTTATAAATTTCAATTGTTATACATTCTAGTAAATTATCAATTACAGTTGTCATACTTTCTACCACCTTGTAGTTTAGGTTTTTATCCACATACACAGCTACTCCCCCTCCACTCTTGTTCCTTCTATTTACAAAATTCACTTCATATCCCTCCAGTCCAAAGTCCATTCCTTTCTTCGCATTGATCCATGTTTCAGAAATGGCAATAATTCCAAATGGATTTGCCAACTCATTTAGATATTCCTTTATATTGTTGAAGTTGGCATACAGACTTCTGCTATTAAAATGGATTATTGATAATTTATTTTCCGTGTTGATGGTGTGCTTAAACTGTTCATCAGTGAAGTAGCAGCAGTTACAGCTGATGTTGTAGAAGAAATTATTTTCCGGGTCTATATCCTTTTCTAAGTCTAGAACATTATGGTCTGTGTATCGAAATGTTCTCAGTTCCAGATTATCATAAAGAGAATTCCAATGAGTCATGTTGATATTGTTGCCGGATGCAGATGAAGTTCTTTTGGACTGTGCCATGTTGTGTGTCACGTCACATGTGTATTCATACCTCCAGAGTAAGTTGACCTCAGTATTTGTCCAGCTCTTCCATATTTCTGATGACCAACACTTTGGCTTGTTCCGGTGTTCCATTGAGTTTAATGAATACTTTACAGTTGGTGGTCCATGTATTTTGAATTTTTCCCTGTTTCTTCAAGTAACGTTCTTTCCTGGCAATGTCCGCATTTCTTTTTATCAGATGTTCGTTCATGAAGACATCGGATCCTTTCAGTTTCTTTCCTTGTTTTAACAGTGCTGTTTTCTGTTTTCTGTTTGCAAATCTCACAATGATGGCTGGTTTGTCACTGTCATTTTTTCGGGGTAGAGGGTGGCAAGCCTCAATGTTGTTATAATCCACTTCCACACCTTTGGACCGTAGAAAGGTAACCACTTGATGCTCCGTGGAGTTGACATCTTCCTCTCCTGGCCCTCCTACATTGTCAGTGGCGACCGCCCGGGCGTATGACCGGGGTTTGATGCGAAGCCCCGTGATGATAACATCGTTCATCCGGGTGTACTGCTCCAAATCCGCCACTCTGTTCTCCAGGTACGCCAGCCGCCGATCCTTCTCGGCGTTCTGGATGCGGAGAGCCTTAACTTCCTCGACCAGGTCCAGGATGGCTTTCTGCTGCAGTTTGACAGTAGAAATCTCCTCTGTCATAAACTCCAGCGACTTCTTAATATCGTCTCCTTCCTCGGCTGACAGAACTTTTTTCGGGCCCATGCTGAGAGACGCTCTTGTAGCTTTGCCGTGACGACCGGCTAGCTAGTTGATGCTAGCGTCCTTCCTCTCACTCGGAGATCGATGCTGTCTGGGCGGAGATCGATGCTGTCTGTGTGCAGTGTTGGCTGATGACTGCATGCAAGATTGTACTTATAGAAACAGATGACCTACTGTATACTGTCTGGTCATTAGGCTTAGAAGACTACAGACTAAGCTCAAATGACTTAACTGTATAATTGACGTTTTAACAACCCAAACACTGCTTGTATTTGTCTTGAAGGCCAGGTGAAACTTGAACACATATTCAACTTCTCTTCTCTATATGCCACTGTTCATGGCCCTGGGCTGCACGGTTTGCAAGTGCATCCACGTACCTGGTTAAAATCCACACGAATGCTGGGACTCAAGGCTTTCTGGGTCGTGCACCACATACTTGAAGAAAACAGACATGCTAACCTTCATGGTAGCTCTTAGCTATAAGCTAATGAATTTGGATGACTGGCATCCTAGCTTAACAAAATTTCAGCACCTGGTGAAGGTAAAAACCAGAACAAAATACGAAATGATGACTTTTCTGAGCGGGGTTCCAAAAACATTTTGGGGGATTGAGGTGAGATGGATAATTTCCACAGCAGGCTACGTTATTAGATTGACTAACTCGAACACCAAACACTTTTCCACCGCTGCGCCGAAATTAAAGAACTCGAGGGGAGGAAATTTTGATTAGAGTTTCATTAAAATTATTTGTCATATAAAACATGGAACCTGCGCAGCTGATTTCTGAGGAATATTTGGATAGGACAGGACTGCAGCTGTCTCCACGGTACATTAGGGTGGAATTTCATTTTGCCTTTTTAATTATTAGAAATTTGTCTATCTGTAGTGCGCCTGGAAGGAAGGAAGGAAGGAAGGAAGGAAGGAAGGAAGGAAGGAAGGAAGGAAGGAAGGAAGGAGGAAAGGAAAGGGAAGAAAGAAAGATGTCCAAATTAACAGAGTAAAAAGACAACTCTCACACCTGACTGCATCTCTAATATCGTCCTGGTAAAGCCCCGCCCACCACTGCCAGTTATCCAGCTCTCTGCTGCTGTGGAAATGGTTATCTAGTCAACAGTGGTGTTATAACCAGTCAAACATTCCTTTATACCGGCATTACAGGACCAAATTGGCCCACTAAAGTGTCCAATCTGCTCCACTGGATGAATGTTTAAGTATGAAAATTGCATCAGAGGGAGTATTTTCAGTACCATGCTGTTGGTTGCATTACAAAGCATTGTTATAAGTCATAAGGAACAATCATGGGAGTAGCTGTCCAATGTGTGAATTGAATCTCTAAAATATTTGTTGGCTCTTATTTATGTTTAATATTTATCTTCCACTCTGTCGCTGCAGACTTAAAGCTAAACATCTGCCATATCAGCGTCATAGAGTAATTACTTTTAACTCTCAGAACAAAAACGTTTATTATATGTGGGATAACTTAATTTTCCATTCAAGAAAAAAACACTCAAGACCAACAACGACGGCCCTGCTGCTCATATTAATGACAATGTGCACATTTCATGGGTTTAAATCGAACAAAAGCGAGAGCTCGTGGGATACTCTGTCAGCCTGTAATATACTGCATTGTCTCCAATAATGAAAATGAGAACATGGCTTTCTAGCAATAAGCTGGCTTCTGTGGCAAATTTTACTACCTTGTGTCATAAACTCTTTAACGGAGGAATCTGCACTGATTGCTTTTACACGAGAAAAGGTCACAGTACAGATCAGCTACACACAAAATTATCTTTATGTTCCTCCTACAACCCTAATTAGTATGTGCCAAATGTGTATTTTCTATCAGCTTTTAATCAGTGGCTGTGTGATAAAGTGTTCAGAATCAACATTACCAGGCTGCAAACAACTTTACTTCTGTCATTTTTTCCTTTACCTCCCCCTTACCCTGTTTATCTAAAGAAGCACAAAAGAAGAGAATAACACCCCTCCGCCTCATCATCCTCCACCTCTCTCTTATTTTCCTATCCTCTCTGCTGTCGGTGGGCGTCCCTGACCCCCCTGCTGGGCCAATCAGACGATTCTTGATGTGAGTCTGTTGTCTGTCTGTCTCCCACTGCTCGCAGATAGGCTGGCGTGCCGCAGAGCCTCCAAACACACAGACACCTCACACTGAGGACGCTGACGCTGGCCCAGGCGGTGCACACGATGTGATCACATGATGTATAGGACACTTATCTAACCAATGGGCTGTTTCTCCATAGTTTTTAGTTTTTCTAAAGAATTTAAATCCACTTCACGTGTCATGTCCCACACAGCGCAATTAGGAACTTTGGATTTCTGTGTATGTATCTCTCCTGCGTTGGTCTCATAAACTTTCAGGAAACAAGCCGCAGATTTACGTGATGCGGACACAAATTATGAGAGGATCGGTTCCGACATTACAAATGTTGAGGAGGTCAAGGTTGAGACAACAATGTCTAGACGGTCAAAGGCGGGAGGATAAAATATTTATGTCCAACAGTACGGAGAGAACAGAAACAAGGAGTGAAGCTCTGACTTGGGGAGGAGAAAGGAAAAATTGTGATTCAATGGAGTTACAGTCTAGTCAAAACAAATAATTTACTTTACAAAGTACAATTTTTTATGTTACTTCACTGGTACAAACCCATTGTGTGCAGAGGCATAACATGGGCTTCTATAATAAATACAGCCTGGTCATACACACTTCAACAGCTTAGCTTTCAAAAACAGGTTAATTAATGATCACTGTTTTGTTACACCTTTAAATTACTCGTAATTTGAAGCTGTGTCTCCATGAGTTGCTCAGGTGTAATGCTTCTGGTGGAGCACCCTTCTTGTAACAAATTTCACCTAGCGACAGTCACCAACCTCCAGCAACAACATTTTATTATACTGAGTCAGTAGCAGTAGCAGATCAGATGGGGATCTGTTGCAACCACACAGTTAATCAATCATGATAACCTTAGCTCATCACTTAATGCGCCATTGTCCTGATCATCCAAAAACCCAACACAATGACGTCCAAACCTCTGAGGCTGAAGCTTCAAAATGAATATAGAGTGGAACCCCGACTTACGAAATTAATTCGTTCCAGAGGGTCTTTCGTAAGTCAAAATTTTTGTATGTATGGAGGAGGAGGTGGCAGAGGTTGAAGAAAGCATACGTATGCATGCATACATACGTATGTGTACATGTACATAACATTATGGAATTGAATTGAATTTTTTTATAATTTTCCATTCTATCTATTTCGCTACGCGGGCATTTTGCCGTACCACGGGCAGAAATATTGCCGTTAAGTGCCTTCGTAACTTGAATTTTCCATTAAATGAGGTCTTCGTAAGCCGGGGTTCCACTGTACTCACTTAAACTGATCTGATCTACTAGTATTCAGATTATACTCAATAATCAGAACAATCAACTAAGCAACAAAGTGTTGCTTAGGTAAGCTTTTTTATGGTTCCTCTATGATTAAAAGAACTAAATCCATGAGAATAAAGGTAGATATCTGCCCCCTTCCTGTTATATTTTACTGACATTTCAGAGTTTCTACTCAGTTTGTCTCTGCTCTAATCAAATTTCCTCAACTCCACCTGCAAACACAACCATGAGCTTGTCCCCCGAGAAGACGAGAGGTGCCGGACGTATTATATTCGTGTTCTGCTCCTAGATTTGACTCATTTCTGCTCCAACAGTGATCTTTCCACAGTTTCTCTTCCCTGGACGGATGATTTTTCATTCTATGTTAATCTGCTCGGTTGTATTCAGTAGAGACTCTTTGCAGAGAGACAGAATGTCACCCTCCACACTGAGACGCTCCTTCTCCTCTCTTCACTTCCTCAATTAGGCAGCTCATCCATCGCCATGATTACATGCTGCTAATTAAGCAGCTAATCAGCTAATTACCCAGGAGCAGAGGGGAATGAGGAGTGTGTGTGTGTGTGTGTGTGCTTATGTGTGTGTGGTTAACACAAGGTGTTCTGCAAGACAGCAGGGTATAATTCCTGATTCTGGGAGGATTTTTTTGTGTTTGTTTATTATGTTTTAATTCAAAATTAGGAATATTTCTTTATTTTTGTAACTCTCTGGAGTTACATGTTTTTTACTCAATGCTCTGCGCCGGGTGTTGTCTGAATGTGATTTTTTTTTTTTTATTCCTTCCTGTTAGTAACATTCAGGGAAAGCCTGAATGCACCATGAGCTAAAACAATGTTTTCTAATGTCAAGGCATCAAACACAATTCACCCTCTGACCTTGAAATTTACATTCCTCATACCCAAGCAGATCCTCACATACTCAGGGATGTGGGAAACATTACACCAATGTGGGACACTTTGAAATTACTAGTACACTGTGATTTGATTCCCATTTGTCTTCCTTTAAGTTAACACATGAGATTGAGCTTGATATTGATCATCCATTCATTCATTTTCTTGATCGCTTGACCAGCTTAGGGCCATTAAAAGGATGGAGCATCTCCCAGCTGTCATAAGTTGAGACACAGACTCACCAGTCTATTATTGGGGCAAAAAAAAAACTATTTTGAATCACCAATTAATGTAGCAGGCATGTAAACCCAGAGGAAACCAACAGTGGCAGATGCAAAGACCATGCAAAGTGGATCCAGAAAGGCTGCTGCAGGAGGTTCACTACAGCACCAGCGTTCTACCAAAGACTGACATCAAAAAAGGAAAAGCAAAAAAAGAGGGCAACTTTGACATTTCAACAGTCAAATCATCATTAATAGTCACTATTATGGCCAATCAGGCCAATTTGGTAACATGGAGGACAGAATTTAATGTGGGGAATGAATTTATAACCCTCCGGGTCACTGATCCCCATTTCCAAGGACATCCCCTCACACAGCTGACACTTTAATTCTCAGACTGATTCAAAAGGACCCTGACCATTCTCACTGTTAATCTTATTACAGCTGTCCAATTCTGTAGGTGGGCTTCTGACCCGGCTAGCACCAGATAAGATGGGCACGCTGAACTTCATTGATCCCTGAGGGGAAACTGAGATGTTACAGCAGCAAAGTAAAATGTTGCCTGGGGAGTCGAGGGTATTAAGAATTGTAATATTAAGGCAATAAAGGTGAGAGAGTGAAATAAACCTGAGTAAAATAAAACAATAAAGAAATATTAAAGGCGACAGAGCCACTTTATAGCACTAATTAAACAAGCAGCCATGATAGGAACTTATCCCCAGAGCTATTGGCATTTCACGATATTCAATATGACAGATATGACTGATTAGTTCACCAGGCAAACCTCATCAATAATCTGCCTGCCAATCAAACGTGACCTTTTGAAGTGAAGTGATGAATTAGCAGGGCCAGTGGACAATCCGATACTAGCCTTCCAATCCATCAAGGTAGCTTCATTGAAGGGGCAAAAGTGGATGTTGGACTGATTTTGTTTCAACTTGTCATCTTTTGTCTAAATGAAAGTGCAGAGATCTATCTCACAGACTGGCAGTAAAAACCAGCTACAGCAGTGAAACACAAACATTCCAAGTTTTACTTTTGGCAGGTTAGTTTAGCACCCTTGAGCCATTCTATTGAGGTACAGGCAAAATCTACTTTGGAGTTGTTGTGTTATGCCCCGCCCACATCACAAGGAAGTCCTGGCCTATTCTTACTGATAACTGGCCGACGTTGTAGGTTCACTGAGCTCACTGTGGCCTCCAGATTGTAAGAGCTCGCCCAGTTCACTCTCTTGAACTTTATTTATTTTAGTTGTTTTTTTAAAATTATACTTTATTTAAGTGATCATCTTATGCAGGCTGCCTCCCTGTCAGACACCTTGAGCCTGTTTATGGCATTGCTGAAAAAAGCAAGACCCTAAAAAAACATGTCAACTGGATGTTGGCATATGTTATGCACAAATCTGTAAATATCGTTTAGCATTAAAGGCGGCCTCAAAAATGTGCAAGTAACATATGCCTTATGCTCAAATACCCTTCCTACTATCGCAGGTGCTTTTACACAGATTTT